>NC_044025.1:16357750-16992000 GCF_900496995.4 Aquila chrysaetos chrysaetos
GCATCCCTTCCCTCCAGCCTGTCGACTGCACCACACAGCTTGGTGTCGTTGGCAAACTTGCGAAGGGCGCACTCGATCCCGCTGTCCGTGTCACTGACAAAGATGTTAAACAGCGCCGGTCCCAATACCAATCCCTGAGGAATGCCACTTGTCACTTGTCTCCACTTGGACATCGAGCCATTTACCGCAACTCTTTGAGTATGACCATCCAGCCAATTCCTTATCCACCAAGTGGTCCATCCATCAAATCCATGTCTCTCCAATTTAGAGACAAGGATGTCATGCAGGACAGTGTCAAATGCTTTGTACAAGTCTAGGCAGATGACATCAGTTGCTCTTCCTTTATCCACCAGTGCTGTAACCCAATTGTAGAAGGCCACCAAAATTGCCAGGCACAATTTGCCCTTAGTGAAACCATGCTGACCATCACCAATCACCTCCTTATTTTCCATGTGCCTTAGCGTAGTCTCCAGGAGGATCTGCTCCATGATCTTGCCAGGCACAGAGGTGAGACTGACTGGTGGGTAGTTCCCCGGGTCTTCCTTTTTAAAAATGGGGGTAATGTTTCCCCTTTTCCAGTCAGTAGGAACTCCCCCGGACTGTCACGACTTTTCAAATATGATGGATGGTGGCTTAGCCACTTTGTCCACCAGTTCCCTCAGGATCCACAGGTGCATCTCATCAGGTCCCATGGACTTGTGCACTTTCAGATTCCTTAGATGGTCTCAAACCTGATCTTCTCCTACAGTGGGCAGTTCTTCATTCTCCCAGTCCCTGGACTGCCAGTGAAGACCGAGGCAAAAAAGTCATGGAGTACCTCAGCATTCTCCATGTCCTGGGTAATCAGGTCTCCTGTTTCCTTCTGGAGAGGGCCCACATTTTCCATAGTCTTCCTTTTACCACCGATGTACCTATAGAAGCTTTTCTTGTTGCCCTTGATGTCCCTGGCCAGATTTAATTCTATCAGGGCTTTAGCTTTCCTAACCTGATCCCTCACTGCTCAGACAATTTCTCTGTATTCCTCCCAGGCTACGTGTCCTTGCTTCCACCCTCTGTAGGCTTCCTTTTTGTGTTTGAGTTTGTCCAGGAGCTCCTTGTTCCTCCATGCAGGCCTCCTGGTGTTTTTGCCTGATTTCCTCTTTGTTGGGATGCATCGCTCCTGAGCTTGGAGGAGGTGATCCCTGAACATTAACCAGCTTCTTGGGCCCCTCTTCCCTCCAGGGCTGTATCCCATGGTACTCTACCAAGCAGGTCCCCGAAGAGGCCAAAGTCCGCTCCCCTGAAGTCCAGGGTAGTGAGCTTGCTGTGTGCCCTTCTCACTGCCCTAAGGATCTTGAACTCCACCATTTCGTGGTCACCGCAGCCAAGGCTGCCCTTGAGCTTCATTTGGCTTCTTTTCTATATATGGGGTCTTTATGAAGCCATGGATATAAAAGTACTGCCAGCAAACTTTTAAAATGCAGTTTCTGTAAGCACCACTGTTTGCCACCAGAAAACATCGGGTGGCTCAGGTAGCGTGGACTTTACAGAAACAAGCCCAGAATTTCTTTACCGCAGCTGGCTTTCACAGGCTGATCATGTCTGGTCTGTTCTTTGCAGCCATGGCACCCCGGATAAGATTGAGTCTTTCAAAGCCTCTCCCAACCATATGCGAAACCCACGAGGAAGTGATGGAAGATCCAACCAGCAACCTGAAGTGCACTGGAAGCACTGCAGCCAGCCCAGACTCATACTCCAGCGACGATTACATTCAATCCATCTGCCACCTCGCCAGACCCACCTTCCCGGGCCTTCCTGAAAGCAGCTGTAAGGTTCAGGACAGAAAGACTCTGAAGACCCTTGAAGACGTGTCATGTTCTCCATCCCTTGGAGGGACACAGCAGGAAACATCAAAATATAAATTGACCAGTCTCATCTCAAATGTGGTGCCGCTGGGAAAAGTCATGCCTGCAGAAACCGACTTCTGGTCCAGAGAGGACCCCCTGGCACAGATTTACACGGGTGCAGGAAAGCTCTGCTCCTCCAAGGCTTCTTCATACGGTAAAAGCTCCAGCACTGGTTACTCACGGTGCAATTCTTCTGCCCTAAATGGTGAATTTCATCCCCCAACCGTGAAAGAAAAAGCCAGAGGGAAACCCAATTTTCCACGAGTATTCAGTTTTCCAAGGCTTCCCTCCCCAAGACCAGTGCAGAAAGAAGCGGTCTGCTCAGAGCTGAAGTATCTCAGGAGAGATGAGGGAACAGTTTTAGGGAGTAACCACAGTCAGAAAGAAAACGGCCCTGTGTTCATTAATGGGGAAGAGCTATTGCCATCCTCAGCCAGAGGGAAGCTGGTAGGAAACCCAGCCTTGCGCTGCTCTGAAAGAAGGCAGAGTTGTTTGTTCAATAGAGCAGGCACCGATGAAAAAGAAGGGAGAGAAACGTCTCACTGTGACAAAAATCTAACGGGTGATGTCCCCACCAAGCAGAGATACTCCGAGTGTTTCCAGGTACCTAAAAAAGCCATGATCCATAACTGGATTTCAGAGCACAGATGCATCTGGAAAGAAGCAAAGGTAAAAGCTTGTTTGCTCCCAGCTATTTCTGAAGTGTGAAGAAGTAGCTGCTCAGAATAATTTTATTCACAAGATACAACCACCCTGTGCTCTAGATGCTCTCCCTGGAGTCCTTACACAGAAAACATGGCTTGAATGTGCATGCAAGTCAGGCAGACTTTTGTGACCCATCATATCCCTCATCAGTGGGCAAAGGGACAATTCAGAGTCTCATCCACTAAGGAAACAGCAATTAGTTCTCATTTTGGAAAGGCAACAGTTCATAAAGCATCTCCCCCCGCCTATTGCCTAGAACTGCCCTGAGCATGAAGAAAAGCTGGAGAGAGTACAAACCCCATCTGTTCTGCGGGAACATCAAACTACTGGTGTTTTCCAGCAAATGCCAAAGAGCCAGACGTTGCTCACACTTAGGTACAGTTATTCTGCAAGGAACATTTTGACCGATGCTTGGACAGTACTAAACATGCTCTCTCTGACATAGACATTTACTAGGAGACCCATTATAGATCCCTGCGCCAACAGCAGAATACCACTGGATAGGTCATCTGTTAGTGCAGTACCATAAAGAAATATTTTTTAAAAATCGCAAGAAGTCTTTTATGAGGATTTGCTAGAGGGCAACATGGAGAATATTACAGCTCCTCTGGGTGGGGATTTTCCTGTTTCTTTCCCCGGCACAACTCTGTTACCTTTACTCCTTGATTTACTCTTGGCAGGAGGAGAGCTAGGAGCCCTGGGTGGGCATTGCCGTGCCAGTGCCGCAGCTGTCCTGGAGCTGTAACAACCTGTGATGCCAGCTGTAAAAAAAACAGATGTCATGCTGGTCTCTGCACTGTCACAGGACCTGAATGTAAAATAATAATTTCTGGGTGTCCCTTCACATCTGTGCTTCTATATTCTCACCTACCTGACCATGCTAACGATGCTGACTGTGCTTCGCCTGGTGCTGTGAGACTGAAACATGAAAAAACCACCGCGTAAGTGCGTGGTATGACCATCTAGCACACAACGTATGTAAAACAATCCAGCGGACGTTAGTGCTACATGGGATGTCTGTCAGAAGAGAAGGATTCCCGCACTGCTGTGAGATCCCGGCGTGGTGTGGTAAGTACACGGCCAGCTCATCCCTCGCGGCTGTGCAGAGACTTCTCCGTCCAGAGAAACCGTCTCTCATCGGCGCTTTCTCCTGCAGTCAGAGCAACCTCACGTACCTGCGTTTGGTACCGCACTTTCCGAAGCCAGCCAGGAGAAGTAGGTGAGAAAACTGCAAAGCAATACTAGCCTAATTATTATTACTACTACCAGGAACAAATCTTTTGGCACAGAGGAGAGCATGGGGACCAGGCTGTTTGTTCAACAGCAGCTAAGATGGGAAAAACCATTGGAAAGCTGCAATTATAAAAATGCTCACAAATGATTTCTAAACCACGCTTGAGCAGATTAAATCAGAAGGCAACTTCTGCTCAGTACCAACATGAGTGTAAATACGTTCGAGGATCAAAAGGTGAGCATATTTGAGCTTCTCATTCTCACATCTCTTACCTCAAATATTTTTTCTCCTGTTGAAACTCATTAGCACTGTGGAGCTGACGCTTTTCATCTTTGTTTTTGAACTAACCACACAGCAAGAACAAAAGTGAAGGTGGCTCCAGCATTTATTAGAGCTGATGGAGAGAGTTGAATCAGGGAGGTGCCGGCCCACTCCGCCTCCTCTACATCTTTCCCTTCCTTCTCAGGTTAATGCTGGGATTTAATGATGCTTGTCCTTATTGCCCTGCTAACATTTTAATTTCTCTCCATGTGAATACTTATGACACTAATGCCTAGCAAGTCTCGTGCCAACTGCATGTATCACTGCTTTTGACAGAGGAAACAAATAAAATTGTTACACCAAGTTGCTGTTTCCATTACTGCAGAACCACGGGTGATTATTTTCAGTGCAGGGCTGGTCCACAGCACATGGGCTTGTGATTCCCCACCCAAACACCTTCTCACCCCACCAGGTCACCAACAGACCCAACTCCCAGGCTCTTTCCCCACACATTCAATGCCTTGCAAAGCTTTTCTGCCTTGTCAGGGTCAGGCCCTCCGTGCCCAGGACCCAGGCAATTGCTTCCCTTAAAACCAGCCAAGCTGTGCATCAGCAGGTTCCCCCGGGACAAGCGCTGTAGCTAAAATATTCATCCTCATGGCAGAGGCACAAAAGGGCCTTCACACCTCACCCCTTCGGCAGCTGATGCCCAACACCGTGAATCCTTCTCAGCTGCCACATGATCCCGCGAGTCTCTAAAACCCCAAAACCCATCAACTTTTCCAGCACGAGCTCCCCAGAGATCTAAAACCTGCGAGCAGGGACTGGAGCACCGATGTGCCACGTCTAGAGGAGAGCCCAGCCATGGGGCTCACAGCTCAGCCCTTTCTGCTGCTCCCGGCCCTGCAAATATCGCAATACCCAGAGCAAAGAGGTGCAGGAACAGGTTAGAGGTGCGACTCAGGACACCTTGGGAAAAGCCCCCAGCTCCTCTTACCGAGGACAGGGAGCAGTGCCGTGGTCTGCGGAGCTGGGGCGAACGGCAGGGCTGGGCTCAGTGCTGGCGGGTATTTGTAAACACGGCGGCAGCTCCAGGTTTGCTTAGCAGCAGGTTGCTACGTGCCCGTGGAGCACTAGGTATTTGGCGTTAGGTGCAGCAAGGCTTGGAGGAATGAAGCTTTGGAGCGAATCGGCTTTTTCCGGAGCATACTTTTTCTTTGGTGAAAACTGAGCTACTATTCGAGCAACTGCGAGAGGAGCCGAAGCTGCCGGGATGCAGCGAAGATGGGGAAAAACAGAGGCACAGGCAAATCCGGGTCACAGGAGTGATAAGGCAGCAGGGCGAGAGGAGGGAAACACGGGGCCGATGGTCCCTGCGAGCCGGGCAGCTCCGCAGGATGGGAATGCCGGGGGGGCCGGGAGCCCCGGGCTGAGGGGATTCCAGCTGTGCAGTAAAGGCTGTGACAGGGGTGACAAAAGGAAACGTGGCTTACATAGGACAGAGACAGCAGATAGCGAGGGTTATTAGCTTCAGCCACCCTTCAGGTTCAGACAGATCCTGTTTTGAAAAGCACAGCCCTCACCTTCTTCACCATCGCCTCTGTTGGAAATGAACACATTGGCCCCCATGAAATCGCTGGGCAATTAAATACCGCAACACTTCCCTGGATAAGGCAGTTTTGCAGCCGTACAACATCATCCACCTCCCATGGACACGCTCCGGGCCGGTTCAGCAAGGAGCCGGGGTGTGGGGCAGCCCCTTCACCCCACTGCTGCCCGCATCGGCTGCGGTGAGAGCCCCGCTGCTCCCCGGCCACCAAGGGCTCTCCAGAAGGTACCGAGAGCTGCCGAGGGAGCCTGCAGTCCTGCCAGGGGAAAAGAAATGGGATGCATTTGCACGGGCTGACATGGCTATACAGCACTTTTCTGCCTGTTCTCGCCTTTCGCGACCATACTGCCCCATGGACGTACAGCTGGGGCCGTGGGAAATGCTCTCCTTCTTTTTCTCTATACAGAACAGCAGCTGAGGAATCACCAGTCAAGATAAACCTGCAGAAGTCGCAGCCTGTTCAGAAGTGCTCCCAGACAAGAAAGAAAACCTTATCTAGGAATTTAGGTCACGGAGTGAGATAAAAGCCGTGCTGCTTCCACGGCCCATCTCGTGGCAGACTCTGCATTTGAAGTCACCGGCAGAAAAATCTCATTTATTGAGATCAGCAGAACTGCCAAAGGGATTTGGATTAATTTGAATGGGGAATTGGTATCCAAATCCCACCAGCAGCTTTCAGTCTCAGCCTTCGCAACCAGTTCACAAGCAATCCACGGGCTAACGTGCAATTTTGCTTGCGTGACCATGCAGCCTTTTACTACTGCAAACAGTAAATGCATTTGGACACAGAAAATCACGACCAGAATTTTCAAACCAGAAACAGCGAGGTAGAACCAAAAGTGTCCCACTCTTTGCTCAAATGCTTATCTTTCAAATGACAAAGATACCGATCAGATCAAACCAAGGGTGAGGAAGCAAGGGCTCTGCGAGCCTCGCTAATGGGATCTGGTGATTAGGTTTGTACAACGCAGAAGCAGCTCAGAAACTCCTACGGCAGCCACAGCACACAGGGACCCTCATCCACTGCAGGAGAGGCCTTTCTGTGCCAACACGGACAGCAGGAAGACAGATGTCGATCAGAAACTAAAATACGAGCCAGTGCAACGTGATTACAGACAGGAATAGGTCACAAACGGGTCTCTCTCAGGGAGGGATCGCAATGCCCGGAGACAAGCTGGAGCAGATTTAAGGGCTGCACAACAAACAGGTAGATGCAGGAGGTGTGTGAGCGAGGTTAGCAAAGCCAGTTTCTAAAAAGGTCTTTAACTCTGAAGTTAGGATAAAAGCAGCTATTTTTGTTTGAAGAAAAAAATCCAAATCTTAAAGCTCCAAGAGAAAACAAGGGCCTAATTTTAGGGGGTCAGACCCGAGACCGAGGCAGAACACAGGGTCCCTCTGCTTAAAGCAGGGCCTTTGTGGATAGTACAGCAGGTTTCCCTGTGCCTTGAGTGCCTGCAATTGGGCCTAACTGCTCACTGAGCGCATATTTTAATTAACTTTGAGCCTTCCTAAGTGGAGAGTAATGATAAATGGCATACAAGGAAGTTAAACTGCATTTAGTGACTAAGCAGGAATCCCTTAGCTTTGAATGAAATGCTCGTATGTCCCATCAGCAACATGATTAATGGCAAAGTGTTTTGCATTTGCAGCTGTAACCGCGGGCAGAAGAGAGATCGGAAAGGATGGCTGAAAGCTTTTCTGCTTGTGTTTGAAGAGTGAGATCATTCACGCACAGCACTCTGCCTTGCCCACCAGAGCCCACGTGTGGTTTTGTGGCTGGCACCACTTATGTGGGGCACAGCTGACACCAGTGGTGACCCCTGAAGCACCACATCTTGGGCTCGTGGCCTTTTCCCATGCTCTGGGATTCTCAAGTATAATGTAATTTGCCTGGCACGATGCAAAATACACATCGTGTAAATACAGATGTAATGTTCCTGGCAATCGCAGCCTTCCTGGAATTAATGCTCCTGGAGGCAACGCTTCCGAGGACTGTTGCGAGGAGCTGTAGAAAAACTGGGCATTTTTGGAATACCATCTACTTGCTACATAATGTTTGACCAATACCATTTAAAATCAAAGGGAGCCTGTAAGTGCTTTGGAATGGACTTGTAATGGGAATAACTATCTGCTGCATTTAAAGCACAGATTTCTAATAGCAGCTGATGAGGGAAATCAAATTATTAGTTTATTTATTTGCATGTATTAGCATTTTGCCAACCATTTCTTGTCCTTATTTTAAATTAATCTAGCTGAAAGCACATCAGCCTGCCGTAAGCTTAGCAAAACCTGTGTGTTAACCACAACATTTTAGCTGCCTGCACTTGACACAACTTGCAGCGGCTTTTCCTCTCTGCGATCAGCAAGTCTCTGTTCTGCAAAGCAGGGTCATCACGCAAGCTGAAAACAGAACTAGCCGGCAGGAAGACTGCCACATCTCATCTGCTGGTGGAGTATGACATCTACAAGTCAGCTGAGTTTAGCTGAATGTTTTGTTATTTTACCCTTAGTCACAAGTATGCAGGAGAGAAAATGGCTTCTGGTTTATACCAGAGGTGTTGGGCTGCAAGTTTTATATCTTTCTAACTCACTTGATGGAGCATCGAGTGGAGCTAACCTGGCTCGTGGCTCAGCTTCAGAAAAGGGAGATGCCACATCTCAAGTATCCAGGCTCCACAGCCATTACACGAGAAATACCAACTTTGCTTGAGGTGCTCTTCACATTCCCCCTCAGCTCACGCTATAGAAGCATCGAACTGCACAGAAAAAAATTGTGATGTTTGCTCACAGATGGCATTCATGGGTTAGTAATGCCAGCTACCCATCGGGTCCTGTTCAGCTGGGTGCTGTACAAATGCATGGAGAGTGGCCATCTCCGACTCGCTGAGCCTATGAGCCATTCAAACCTCATTAGTGAGATTAGCTGGGTGCTTCAGATTAAGGTTGATTTGCACAAAGAGCAAAGGAACCTGTGCATGGCCCTTGCTCACAGCAGAGCCAATGCTGTTAGTCAAAAATATTCCTGGTCTTTAGGGCAAGCAAATGTAAGCACAGGCTTGATCATGCCCAGTTTTGAATCCATAAACAAGGGTACACAGACGGAAAATGAGAAGTAGATGATTCAGAGAGAAAGCACCAGGCCTTCTTGCTGTGCAGGGTCAGCTCCTGGAATTAATTGCTGCAGGATGTCAAGAAGATAAAATTTAGCAGGATTCAAGAGAGGATTAGACAGTCCTGTGATCAGGAACATTTGTGCAATGCTAACTGGGTCAAAGAATACAAGAGAAATTAAGCACTGTGCTTCCCTGAAGGGCTGAGCTGGTACCAGCTGGATTTAAAACAGATTCCTCCCTACCTCCCCTTCCCAATCTTGCTATAGCAACAAGCAAATAGCAGGATCTATTGCAAAGTGTCTTCTCTTTCTTTAGAATAATAAAGCACCACCTGCTCTAGCAAGTCCTCGAGAGCCAGTGATGACTGGTCCATGCCACGGTGTGTGGCAAAATCCTCCTCTTGCAATTTTAAAGATAGGAAATGGAAGTTTTACCTTCTCTGCTGCCTCTAAGCTTCAGATCAAATAATTTCTCAAGAAGAGAATAAGGTGCACAATAAACTGGCTGCAGATGAGCCTGTTGGGTCTCCACCCTGAAACCCTTTTCTAAGCATAATTAACTGAATTATTTAACTGTATGATAACGTCAACCAGAAAAACATGCTGGGCTAACAGCTGAATCCAACAGCCAACACTAGTGGTATTGTAGGGAAGTGTCAGGGGGCTAATGGGAGCAATGGTTTCTACCACCAAAGAGAGGAGAAGAAATCGGATCTTGCTGCAAATAAGGAAAGCAGCAAAATCCTCAGTGAAAACATAGACTTCACTCTTCAGGCGGGCAGATACGCACTAGCTGCTCCATGGAGGTAGCTACGACGGAGGTAGTAGCTGGTGGCTGAGGCACCCAGTATAATCTTTTCCAAAATTTTCTTTTTCATTAGAAAGATGCTGACAAAAAATCTATAGTCTTTGCACATTTTTCTGACACCGTAAAAACGCTCCTGGCACAATTGGCCAGAAGGCACGGCACACTGCGTGTGACAGCAAGGGTAGTACAAGCCGCTCCAAGCTCATCAGTTCACTTCATTAAATTTCACTGTCTTCAACAAAAGGATTCTAAGAGAAATGTCTCGCTAAGGCTAATGCTGGCAACAGAAAATTACCTGGTAATCTCAGACAGGCAGCAGAAATCTTTGGATTCTGTGCCCAAAGACAAAACCTTCTTCCTACAGTCCATTGCAAACAATACAGGATAGAAAGAAAAACATGTCATCATTTAAATATCATCCCATTAGGCTTGGCAGAAATTTGGGATGCCCACTACCTTTGAAATTTTGGTATTTGAAAATAAGGATGAAAACAACTGCTGCCAAAATTGCCAAGGAAACAAACCCTCCCCAGCAAATTCTGTTGTATCAAATGCTGTTTAGCATCTAGCAATTTCCTTTCAAAATGAAGTTCAAAATGTTTTGCAAAATTGTATTGTGTTTTCTGTTTTCCTTACTGCCTGCTTTTCCAGGAATAGCAACACTTAATACAATCTGTCACAACTTTGTCAGACTCTGAGACACAGTGGGACAGCGAGGACCTAGCTATCTGACAGAACTCTGTAATAAGGATTTATTACAATTCTTTCCTTTCTCATTAACTGTATTAAGGGCTACATTTACACGGCAGTTTGTCCCATGTATTTTTTTTTTTTTTTTTTCCCTAGAGAAGCATTTCTTGCTTGGATCATAAACCAGTTGGACTATAAGATTTTACTGCTTCTGGCACAAGCACTCACATCCCGATCCACATTAGCTCCCAAGCTACTTCAATAGACGACACAGACTTGCCTACCTTTATGGATCAAGGCCTTTGCAGACATATTTAAGGAGCCACTGCTTTCAGAACCTCGTACAAAGTGTTCCATGCCAGCAGTAGACTATTTTTAAAATCACTATGAAAACAAAGCACTGCACTGCATGCATTTCTTTTACCAGGGACAGAAGAAGGAACCAACCCACCTGACAGACCAAAGGCACATTGCTCAACGTGCTGGGGAGAGGTACTCCGGGCAGGACACGGCCACGGCTACGGCTCTGTACTCTTCCTATACCATTTAATCTACCTGACTGTAGAGCAATGGCACCCTCGTTACGCTCCCTCCACACGCTTCGGCTCCCGGGAGTTGATGCTCACCTGCAGGACACGAGGGAGCAGAAACAACCGAGGAGTCTGAGCTGGGGACGGACCGACCGACCGACCGCAGGCGTGATCCGATCCGCAGTCCTGACACCCAGGACCTTCAGCAAGCTGCTGGCTTTTTGAGTTATTTTTGCTTTGTGTGGAACGGGAATAATTCTTACTTAGGAGAAGGAGGAGGATTTGTAAGTATCAGGCAAACCTATAAGAAAAAATAATTATATAGAAACAGACTTTTCATAGGCAGCAAAGAATCGCAGTGGTGAAAGAGGAGCAGGTGCTGCAGCGCTGGGTGGGTTTGTTCTCTCTATTCATTTCAATAGTTCCTACAGGACATGAGTAATACAGACAAATGTAACAAAACCGCTGGCTGTCTACTGAAGATGATGTAACTAGATGAAACTGCAGTTTTCACACCATCAAATGTGAAAGCTTAATTAAATTGTACAGCCATACCAAAACCTCAGGACTGTACCCAGCAAAAAACGTAAACCCAGTTCAGTGGAATGTGAATTCCCGTGTTCGGTGCTGCAGGTCAGACGCTCGCCCTGACCCGCCTGCGATGGTTCGGTGAGTTAGGACAGGTCTCAGGGAAGACAGTCTGTTCTACATGCACATGTGGTAACTTCATTTTTTGTGCTCCTGAACACCTGCTCTCCCAGTGAAAGCCCAATGGAGTTAATGGAAAATTTCCTGTTGGCTGTCTTGGGCCGAGACCCAAATTTCTACCTTTTGTTCATCTCCCTCCTCCCTCACTGGTCCCTGGATGAAGGATCCCACCTAAGGGAGAAATTGTTACCTGAAGTAATCGCAGCCCTTCCTGTAGTCTGTTACCTAAATTTACAGCAGAAGTATTCCTAGTTTAACATGCACAAGCATTTGCAGGAATAGCCCACACTTATACAGAGGTACAGCCTCTCAGAGAGCAGCTAAGGCAGTAAAAACCTTCAGCTGCTTCACATGCTGTCTTAAAACACGGCAAAGGGAGTAAGAATACATAAATTCATGAAGTGAGAAACTGAAAATCAAACTGCCGTTTGAAGGATAAGCATGTTTGACTTGCTCTTCTCTCGCTGGGCAATGCACACAGACTTTTTACTGAATGTAATTGCTACTATTCCCTGGAAAACTCATGATCACGCCGAGAGACAAAGGAAGCTCAGTCTTCAGAGGTGTTAACCGAGACAATTATTAAATATCTCCGCTCGCTTCCTTTGCACAGTAAGCTGTAACTCCTATTTCTGAGATTTCCGCAGCAGCTCTTCCACGGATGGACGGCAGCGGACGTGCCCCACGACCCACGCGAGTGCACAAGTCTAACAAGATCTGGGTTCGCAGCATCCCAACGCCACGCAACCACGCCGACTGGCGAAGCACTCTCGCGTGCCACTGGAGCCTGGCTCGTGTCCCCGCAGAGCCCAGAAAACCGCAGAGAACAACTAAACGAGAAAAGTAAAGGTCTAGCCTCGCCAAGAGACTGACGTGTTAGAAGCTCCAGCCCGGTCACGGGGAATACCACAGTGCCAGACACGATGTCAGGCGGGATGCTTCCCTTCACCCCACGCTGCTCAGGAGAGCAACTTGTACGCAATTCCTAACACTCCTCTCTCCCACTGCTTTATCTGGGAGCGGAGATGGTTAAAAGAAATCCTTGCACATCTCTAGGCTTTCCCCCATCTAATCTGTGTCTTGGTGGTGTCTTGCTGCCAGGGTCAGCAAAATCAGCATGTAGCTTGGTTCAGGTCTTTAGATACAACAGGTCTTAGACCTCTTGGCCAAAAAACAGACTGTTAACTGGGACACCGTTTTTTGAAAAGGAAGAAGGGAACTAAAAAAATCAATAAATCCAGTCTCTGAAGAGCTATCAATACCGTTAGCCACAGTAGAGAAACTATCATTAATTCACTATTAGCGCCCAAAGGGAGCAGTCTGTGCCTTGAACTAGAAAAAACTAGGAAAAAAACCTAGAAAAAACTAGAAAAACTAAACTAACTAACTAGGGGGAAAAAAAAGTTTGCTATGAACAATCAGCTGAAGCTTAAATCTTTGTGGTCACTAAAACTCAGCAGGACTGTATCTATGTTTTTATTTTCTGTAATGTGTGTTTTTTTACAACAAACATCTAGCATTTTTAAAAGAAATGAACGCTGTCCACTGACACACCATGAAGATTTAACCTGAATGTACCTTCCTATCTTTTAAAAACTGTTAACCTGTGAGAATACCAGGCTTATTTTGGAGTAAGAAAATATTCAAATGCACCAAAGGTCCCCATAGCTTAATTAGCTTTACTGCTTTCCATACAAACAGAGTAAGCGAACATTCAGAGCAAACAATTAGTGCCTCTAGGTTAGGAGGGGAAGATGCAAAGCAAGAAAATAACCAGAACACTCACCTTTAATGAAGTACGGTTTCTCCCAAAAGGTCACCCAATGCACTTTGCATATTCTTGTCCTTTCCACTTACCTTTTTCTCAGTTTCTCCTCCTTCCCTCTCTCTCTTTTTGGGCTCAATTCCAGATGTTTTAAGGCTCCTCTGCTCTACCCGTGTCAGTAGAAAAGAAATGCCACGCAGTCACCTGCACTGCTTTGGGAAATTCCCACCCTATAAGGCACAAACCCAACTTTGTACCGTCACTGAAGAGCCAGTGGACATGGGGTATGAAGGACCAGTAACTAGGAGTCTGGCCAGAGTGATTTTGTATTCAATTATATTAAAATACCTGTGGTTATTTTACTGCAAGTTAAGGAAAGACAAATTTTCTCTTACCTGGCTTCAGACCACAGGACAGAAGCTCAACTCAATCCTTTGAGTGACAGATGCTGTTTTCCATATACGCTCTCTGGACAGGACACCAGGCTCTCCGTTAATTTTGGCACAGAGTTTCCCTACAGATATATCTCCCAATACTTACATGCCAGCTTAGCAAGATATTATTTAAGAGCTCATCAACTCCAATTTGGAACCATGTAACAACTGTTCTCATCTTAAAACACAGCATTAAGTAGATTAAACGAAGCAAGCAAAGGCCCTAGAATGATTTTACCATTGAGAACTAAGTAGGTCCTTTTTTATTCCCATCATGACAGCTGGATTTATAAAGCCAGTATTTAATTGGCACAGACGTTACCAAACCGACTGCTGCCACTGGAAAAGGTTCATTCCTGGGCCTGAATTCCCACAAATACTCATAATTCTACAAGCCACCCTTTCTGGATGGCACTCTCAAATATGTTCACACTCCATGCACATGAAGCCTGTGTTACACACACCATCTAGCGGCAAGACCGCAAATGTGATGGTGGGAATTAAAATCTCACCCACGAGACAGAACCAAAGAGACATCATTGCTGAAATCTGGACTGGAATCATCACTCTGTTGGGGACTTACAGCTGCTTCGAGACAGCAAACTTTAGAACTACAAGCAAGCTGAATGCTCTGGGGCATGTGGTATTCACGGAAACACTGAACTAGATCCTTTATTTCAAAGCAAAACAGTGCCAACATACTGAATACGAGTTCTGAAGAGATGCAGGGGTGCCAGCGAGATGTCGTGTGCTTCAGTGCTTTATACAGCAAGTGTGCTCATGTGTTAAGTTTTCTGCTACTAGTGATGGGAACATCATATAAGAGTCTGCACTGTTACGCATACACTCCAATACAGAAGAACCCCCCCGAAAGAATGTGATATTAAAATAAACTAAGGACAAGAGTTAGGTTGATCTTATGCCTGAAAAAAAAGATGCAAGAAATCTTCACTCTGCTCGCCTTCCATGGTAAATGAATGGAATCTTTGAATCCCTTCTCGCTGCCAGACCCCAAGACTACTTTGGGCTTTCTGGGGTGGGGAAGGAAGAGGAAGGAAAGAGTGGGGTCTACACGACCCAGACAAAACCTGTGGACTGCACAACTGACCTTACTGACTGACTTGGGAAGGGCAGAAGATGGCCAGATATGAAGACACGGGGTTGAGATCTGAGTAGATTTGGGTATGGGTTTTCCACAAACTCTGGAGGCGTTACTGATCAGGTCTTCACTTTGCAATCCAAACCCAATTGATTCAAGCAGCTTTCTGCTCTGCAGATCTAGAAAGTAACAGAAAGTACAGGAAGGTCTTTCTGGGATTATCAAGTTTCTTACATCCTTCCATTTTACCCTTAACACACTTCACTCACTCTGGCTCTATGTGCAACTCTTCAGGAAAAGCTTTAGGAATTAAGTTAAAATATGAATTAGACTTCAAGAAGGTTTGAAACAGATATTGGATTTATTGGTCAGCTATGAGTAGGAAAATACATTGGTAAAGAAAAAGAAGACCCTGTATATAAATATAATACTAACTAGTTAAAATTTGACCAAGAAGAAAGTTCCACTGAAGAGAACAGTAAAAGCCCTTGTTTACCATCAGACCATATTCAGTTTCCCATTTATCTTATTGAAGAGCTGCCTATAGACAAATGCAACATTCTTTGAGCTTAGTGCAGATAATGTGCTGGTTTTTGTTACATGAATGGTAAACAAGAGTTAGTCCAGTGCATTACACATTATACAGAAGTACTGTGAATAAAGACTAAGATATTCTATTTTAGACACTACTTAAACATACCAAGACACTTAAGTGTTACAAATTTATGCAACCAAAAGAAAAGAATAGCAGTTAACATACTAAAAAATACTGTGTCCGTCTGGATGAAAAAGGCTTGCTACTTAAGCGGTTAACTGAATTTTTTAAAGTTTTACAGTGTAATTAGGTCCCCCCCCCCCAATGGTGTTGTAATTATTTTGTCTTTCATACAGGTTTTGTGTGGTTGAAAAAGCAAACCATAAGCTATTTTCTAAGTCCGCTCTGAAAAAAACAACTTGAGAGATTTGCAAGTTACATCAAAGATGCATACATACAATGTTCTTTAAGTCAGTTTTGTCAAATGCTAGCCAAATTTACCTTTTTTTTTTTTTTTCAAAGCTGCTAAAAGGACAAAATAATTACAACACACACCAACTTATATGCTCTTCCCCCCCCACCTTGTGTTATGTTAAAAGCAGTAACTTGTGGTATTAGTCTTGTACTCTCATCAATTCTTTTAGTTAAAGGTATATTTCAATTTACACTTTGACACCCAGAATTCTTGGTAAAGGTAAATAAAACTAGACAAGATATGGCTGACTGTACTTTAAGTGGAAAAAAGCCTGGTCTAACCTAAATAAATCCTTTCAACCCCAAGGATATTCTGTGACTTTCGCTGTATGTGCTTTTACAACAAGAACACTGAAGGTACATTATGGCAACACCCAAAACCACCTCGAATAAAAATATTGCAAATAACCATTTTATGTTAAAAACTATGAAGCAAACATTTTGATTTTGTGAAGACACAGTTTATTGCCTTATTCTATGTTATAGCTGGAAATTGAGACTTTTGAGTTAGGTTTGTTTGACACAAGAATATATTTTCTTCAAAAGATTGTTTGACAAAGTTTATCTCAGCTCTGTTTTGGTGCCATCTGGTCTTTCCCTATATTCAAAATATTTCTCCTTCCTTCAGCCCCCGAGTCATAGCTGCAGTCCAGTTAAAACCCAGTGAAGTCAAAGGAGTGTCTTCAATGTATTCAGTGGGTTTTCGATTGGGACCTGGTAGTATAAAAGCTGGAGGAAACGGTCATTTAAATGGACCCTTAGACTGTAAGGTGACTAAGCAGGAACAGTTGTGTCTCCAAAAGCACAAGGGGCCATATTTTAATGTGCTGTCATAAATTCAAATATTTTTTAAGACTAAGCAATACAGGAGAACACATACTGGATAAAGCTTAAACCTTTAGAATCTAACAAGTGCACTCAAGCTCCAGCATCTATTAAAGTAAATTATCCCCCTCTAAGAAATACAAAATGAGTAAGTGCTTCCCTTCCCCTTCTGTAAAGCTTTCTGGACTCATTACACAATCCAGATAATCAGAAAAGAAAAATAGTTTGCTCAGTTTGACAAGCTAAATTGGCTCATCATCACTGGAAATTGTCATGATGTACGTTACCAAGACATCATTAAGGAAACATGAGTAAAACACCTTTTATTCACACTTTACAAAAAAACCCCAGAAAACAAACAGAAAAAAAATAACACTACGCATTAAGTCTACTACAGCAATACTACCAGCATTTCAATGTACTGATTATAAACTGGACATGTTTGGTGTTTCCACAACTAAAACCAAAACAAAATAACCCCAAGAGATCAGGTCCCAGACAAGGATTCAAGATCAAAATTTCTCCTATTGAAATTTTAAAATGTACATTTTACATATCCGAACTGTTTGTAATTTTTACTTTCAGCTTAAAACAGAACGGTTTGAGCACATTTATGTGCTGACTACTTTTCAATAAAATTTTGAATCATTATTACCAATCGACTCTCTTATATATAAAAATTAACAAATATTTAGAAAGTTTTCTCTTAATGCTCAGTGTCCTTTTGCTTCCCTGCCCGCAGCTGAAACAAAAGCTGTTTAAGACCAAGCTCTCTATCTCAATTTTTATTTTTACATTGATTATTCAAGTTGTATTAGTTTAAGGAGACAGTAAATTCTCCCTTTTAGGATACAAATAGACAAGTTAAATTTGTAAGCTGTTATATACTTGGCTTCATGACACAAATGGCACTGAGGGTACACTATAACTTTAGTCTTGCTTGACACTTTAAAGTAAGACTTGGTCACTTTAAAAAAAAAAAAAAAATGATCTGAAGAATTGTCTTTGGGACCTGTATTGAAAATGCATTTATTTTACACTGCTTCATCAATAGAAAACATAGGGTTGGGGTTTTTTTCTTCAAGGAATTATACTTTCTGAAACTGAGGAACACACTTAAACGAAAGAGAATTCACATGATAGTAATTCTTAGTGGGAAAAACGGCACTGTGCAATGACACTGAAAGAAGCAGTGCATGGGTATTAGAAGCTAGAAACTGTGTACCCATAACCTGAACATGTTCAAAAAGTGTGATATTCAATGCTTCACAAAGGAAAAAAAGATGCCACAGCTTATACAAAAGTATCTTCATAAAATTTTCACAAGTGTTAACGTTATTTAAAAAAATAAAAGAGGATGCACAGGATCTCTCTGCATGCACAGGCAGTGCTAGTTGAGAACAAATTTAAGCAGGCACAGTGGAGATAGGACAAGTATTTAAAACAGAAATGAAGAAGCTGTACACAAGTATCCCTAAATTTTACTTCAAAAGTTAGAGATGAGAAAAATATCTGACTGTATACACATCAGCAATAACTTTCAATCCATACAGGTCTACTTATATTCACTGCTTAGCTTATCTGTTCTGCGAGAACTCTATGCTTTTCTCTTTTTGTTTTTAAAATCAGAAATAGACAGAATGTATTCAGTTATCTCTGTAAGATATTAAGATTTTATAAGTTTGGATTTTAAAAGCAACGTTCTCAATTGAACATAAAAAGTAGTACAAAAGGGCTAACGAAACCCTAACAGTGCAAATCATTAGCAGAGAAAACCTGTGACAACCTCTTTTACAAGCTGGCCTTTATAACACATGAAAACAGATAAAAATTTAGCCTTAGTTTACAATACAATCATTTTCCAAATCTGATTTTTCTTTTTTTAAAGTACAAAATCTCATAAATCAGGTTTTCTGTTGTTCATATACAATCAATAAAGGCTAAATTCAAATTCTATATTTTACAAACAAGTCTGAAAAAGGAGGGAGTGAAGTACGGAAGAATGTTCTGTGGATGTTCCTACTGGCCTCAAAAAAGTAGTGCTACAGATAACTGTGCAAAGAGAATATACTGTATAACAATTCCCTATTTCAAGGCATGAAAACGTCACGTTGGATAAAAGAAACAGGAAGGTTAATTGTAACGTATTAAAGAAAGGTGCAAACGCACCAATCGCTGTCGAACAGTATACAAAGTATATTGGGCTCAGAATTGTGTCTGTTGATAGCACCTGGCTTTTACTATATCTTTAGCAAATAATTAGATTTAAGATTAAGATTATTAAGAAAAAAAATCCCTGTTGGCCATACCTCACTCCTCTATATTCAGATTTTACAATTGTACAAGTTAGACTGAGGTTACCCTCTAAAATGTACTTGACTACCTCCTGCCAGGGAGATGGATTCCATTTACAGGAGGCAGGAAAGGCAGCAAAAGCTCCAGTTGTGCAAAAAGTGAGAAGTGGTCAGAAGGGATGAGTGGATGTGGACAACCACTTATATTGTTCTCTATTAACCAATGATGATCCAAAGGTCCAAGAATGCCAAGTATGTTTAGCTGAGGTTTAGAGTAGAAGATGTAGTCAATAATACCCTAAAACAACAGAAATAAAATCGATTATTAGTATATATTCTTGACTCAGGTTATTCTTCCAAACAAAAGATGAGCTCAATATTGCAAGTGAAATGCTACCATTCCTTCTCTACAGCACATCATCAACTTAGCAGACTTCTACTTCCTATATCCCACGTGTTGCTCAATATAGATTAGGAAAACAAAAGAAAAGTCCACCCTGTATCGCTTCTGCTACGCTTTTGCGAGTTGTAATTTCCAACCTCCTACATAGCTTCAAATCATATTTATCTGATTTTTGAAGAGGACAAGAGCCATCTTTGTTTCCCCTAGGCAGCCGAGCACTGTGAGTTTTCCAGTAGCAACATGGATTATTTCCTTGCAGCTGGCAGCTTAAGTGCCCCTGTTGTACTATTTCATTGAGCTTGGAGTATTAAAACACAAAACATTCCTATTTGCAGGGAAGGTTAACAGCACCCCAACTCTTGCAAATCCATTACAAGTTACTAACAAGAAAAAGGAACATTTGGTTTCTAGGAGACTGAAGTGTTGGGCACTCATTTGCTACATTTTAAATATAATCTTGGTGAATTGACTGTTAGCTACCCAAACAGATTAACTTCGTTGTTAAACAATTCCGTACAGCAAATCACACAGTTAAGCTTCAAAATGGAAAACTTTTCCAAAATATCAGCCAAGTCCTTACCTTGAAGTCAAATGTGTAATTTGTATAAGGCATTAGACCATTCTCATAGGCACTCTTCAACTTGAAACCATGTGTAATTCTTCCATTTGTTGTTCCATTTTTTCCATTACAGCTGAAGTTAGTAAGACTTTCATTGTATCTCAGTTCCTTAAAATCTTTGTGGTTTGTTTCCACTCCACCAGTGCTCAAGTACTCAACAACACCTATTAGGAGAGACGCATGCACACAAGAAGGTATCAACAAGCATTCAGCAAATAAGAGTGTGTAGGTACTTCCAGTCATACATGAAACTTTATGCTTTATATAAGCAAAACCTTAACACATATACAATACAATCAGCAGTAGTTCTTCTAAAATATTGCAAGACAATGTATATATATGTCAAGCGCAAATGTCACCTAGAACAAAGAGGCATACTTTGATTAGAAAAAACAAGAAGGTTAATAAGGAACAGACTGGGGGTGGGGTGGGGGAAGATGAAAAAATGAAGAAAGTGGAAGTAAAATGCTACAGAGGCTACATAGTCAGCTTCCTCCTCTCCTCATCTCTATGCTCAAGTCCTGGCTTTCAACGTTCTTCAGCTAAAATGTTGCAAAAAAGCCAGTTTTGTAACACTACTTCAGATAAAGATAACTTTAAAGAGGCCGCAAAGCCAAATTGACAAGATTTGTGTCTTGGAAACCTAAGACCATGCCTCAGTTTCAGAATAGCTGTGTGAAGGTTCTGGAAGGTAAAAGAGGCAATTAGTTGTTCTGAAGACACAATCAGACACATGAACTGGCTATTGCAATAGCTACTAGGGATACGTGCCTTGCTGAGATCAAGAAGAATCAGATTTCCAGTACTGCTGAGCAGTAACTGCTCCTATCAACCCTAACAGATGTTAAGAGTTGCCAAGCAGAGGCCAGAAGGACGGGGGACCAGGAATGGAGATTATTATATTGAACAACTAGCAGTAAGAAGGAAGGATGGCTCTTGAGTTCAGCACTTCAGCTGGGTGCCTGAGAAAGCCAAGGCGGCAATCACTGAATCTGTTCTTTTCTTGCACTTTATAAAGTTGCCACCAAGTAAAAAGAAAAAGTTGTATGTTAGTAAAGAGCTCTGAAGAATCCCTTTATGGTAGGAGATGTATTGTATTTCAGAAGTCCTAAAACATTTGAGCTAAAGAAAATGATTGTATGGTGGCAACTTTAAAGAGAAGAACCTATCTTCTCACACTTAAAACTAAGAAAACCCCATTATCAGCAACTCATGTTTCCAGTTATTTTTGGAAGATATTTTCTTCATTTCCATTCCTGTATTGTAAGATAACAATGAAAATGCTTCTGAAAGACCAGACATAGCTATACTACTGCATAGGCAATAAGGTCACTCACAAAAGAAACAGCTCTATCTTTTCTCTCTTCCTTCTATTTTCTTAGCACCTTCAGAGCTTATGATATCAAACAATGTATTCTCTAAGTTGAAAACTCCTTTAAAAAAGTGAGACCTTAAAATTTAAATTGTTATACACTTGAAACAGTCTTAAAAAAAACCCCACCATAAAAGAAATAGAACTCTTACCAGAGTCTGGTAGAGAATTGAGATCTGCACACAGTACAAGTGGAATGGTTCCAAGTTCTCCCGAAACACCAGGTTTGAGACTACGAGAAGCTTTATCAATAATGTTCTTTACCTCGGACAGGAACATCATAGTCTGAACCAGCTTCACATCAGAATAATCTGGGTCCCAATGCATATGTGCATTAGCTACAAGAACTAGCTGTTTTTCCATCCCAAGGTGTGGCTTTCCAGCTAAAATTTAAAATCAATTATTTACCTTACATGGTCAGCAACAGAAAACATTATTATTGAATTTTAAACAACATGTTTGAGGGGAGGAAAAAATAAAATAAAATACCAGTATAACTTGAAGAAAGTTAATACCATTTAATTTAAGAGGGTCATACAACTCCTCTTACAGCTACTAAGTGTTTTAGTTGACATAAAGCACTAGGAATAATTGTGTTTCACATTCAAGATGATTAACAGACAGACTATCCTGTTACAGGTAACGCTTATGTATCTAAGAATACTGTGAATTAACATAAATAACAGATAATCCTAATTACAGGCAAATCTTGTTGTTCTAAAAAATTACAACAGTTTTCCTCAGGTTGTGATAGTAAACAGGCACTGCTCATATCTTATTAGGCAATGAGCTCTGAATTTTAAGTTATCCACATAATAAGCTACTTCTCTTGCTAGAAGTGCTTCTTAAAAGGCTTGTTTGTTAGAATCTGAATCAATAAAATTTCATTTGGATAAATACAACCCAGGTTGAGTAGGTACCCACTGCAATACTTATAAACCCAATTTACATTTCCTAAATTAAGAATGACAGGGCAGAACAAACAGGTTGTGTAAGCATGACAGTGAAAAAAATAACAAGCTAAGATGATGCAGATACATGACCCAGAAACACACAACCAACACCAACTGATTCTTTTGATACCTGTATATAACTGCAAGGGAAAAAAAAACCAAACCAAACCAAACCAAACCAAAACACAAAAAAACACTCAAACTCAAGTCTTTGTATTTTTTAAGCAAAAAGGTGTAAATGGGAAAAAAAAAATCTTAATCATTTAAGCCATATGACTTTTCCCCAAATCCTCTTTGGAAATAAATTTGTCAGAGCATACAATGTGCAAAGTTATATTTGTCTGTAGAATAGTTTCTCTGGTTTACTGTAACAAAAGGCAATTTTTTCATCTACAAAACAGAATCTATTAAAAAATTAAACTAAATGGGACTTACATGACATTTCTATCAATTCCTTTCGCAGTTCTAACAATACAGCAACTCCAATGTTATCTTTTGTCATAACTCTGTTCAGCATAGCTTCTGAACCTTCTGAGTTTGCCATAGCTAGTTGATTGAACTCAACAGTATGTTTTTGAACCAAAGTAAATCTGAAAGAGAAACATCATGTATTATTTTTCCAGCAGGCAGATACAAAAGGAAACATTATAGACAATTCCCCTTTTAATTAAAGCTCAAACACATTTATGATGTGAAAATCTCAGCCAATCACATAATTTTATAAAATCCTAAACTGAAATCAAAGGATACAGTTTTCCTAGCAATTTTTATATATTTTATACTACCTTAGTTTCAATTAAAAGATTAGAGAGAGAGAGAATGCTTGAGAAACTACAGAAAAGGAATGCTTGTTTCTAATTCTGCACCAGTTTCTAGTTCAAAGATGCAGGTTTAATAGAGAGGGACTAAATAATTTTTCTAAGCCAAAAGGTATCAAACCTGGCACCTACATTTACTTGTGGACACAAAGGAATGGAAACAGGATGAGGAAGGGAATTTATCGCCCTCATATCCAAACAGTTGTACAAGTACAATGTGACACAATGAGTAAGTGCTGCAGCTCTTAAATAATGGCTTTTTTTCAGAAGCAAGCAGTGATATTGTGCCTTGTCTTCTGCTTTATCAGAAGGCTAATGTATCAAAAAGTCAATGTCATCTGAGGTCTTATTTCTGCAATTTTGGGGATTATTAATTCCTTTACTCAAAAAAAAAAAAGCTAGAAAATAAGACACTTACTTCTTTTTTTCATTATTAACACCTAATGGTTGGGACACACCCGCTCAACAACTGAAGTATAATTCAGTGAACTCCTAACCTTCATTGCTCTAACAGAATGAAATTTCATCTTAAATAAAACTTCAAGGTAAAATTTTCTATTGCTAGTTACACACAGAATGATTTCTCTCTTACAGACCACTCTTTCTAGCAATAGGAATCCTCTATAAGAAACGCTGAATGGCTACAAAAAGGGCGACTAATGCCGAATTGTTGGAGCTATAGAATGACGTGAGAAATTATGTGAAAGAGAGCGAGACACAATAGAAGGCTCTGCAAAACACATCACTTACTTTTCTGTTTTGAAAAATATTGCACAACCATCAACATGTTTTCTTTCCTGTTCTGACATTGTCCTAGCTCTAGACTTTGGACTGAAGAATCCATTGTAGCCACGTTCTTTCAATTCTACCAGGAAAAAACTGTAGTACTGTTCCGTTTCAACCTCCTATAAAGTTGTAAGACAGCACAGCATGAATGTACTATTACCAAAATACAGAAGACTGATATTATTTAGACTCTTCAGAAGTGTAAATCACTTTCAAATTAGATTTAAGGGGAAAAAAATTGTAAGAATTAAGTACATCAGAGAATGCAAATTTGAGAGCAATATCCCTATTTTAAGAAAATATAAATGAATTTCTGTAATCCCCAGAGTTATGATTATCTCAAGCCTTTTATTTGAAAATGTGTCAATTATAGCCCCACATACACAGGCAGGCACAAAGACACCCCCACGTACATGCCTTTGATCAGCAGCTGCTGGTTCACATTCCAACTGTGTGGGCTGAAAAGCATTCTTTTGATGTCAAGCAACAAATAATGTTCTAAACACCACTTCTTTTTTCTTTTGTTTTCAGAAGGTTTTGAAAACAGAGCATTTACTGTAAATACACTTAATGTGTAGAAAGCAGCACATGGGAATAGAAGAGGAAAAGAAATAATGGTGTATCTTTTACCTGAAGACTTATGATGTCAGCATTGCAGCTCAGGATTTCCTGCATAATGGCTTTTTTTCTGTATTCCCAGTTCAATGCCCAAGATGGACAATAGCCATACAGCTGCCGGGTAGCATATTTATCACAAAGTACGTTGTAACACATGACAGAGAACAAGGCTGCAGAACAATAATTTTACTTACACACTGATACATTTAACAACAACAACAAAATACATATACACAATTATGTTCTTCACTTTTGTCTTCTGCAAATTTATCAATTCATGCTTCGTTTCCTTCAACCAAAACACAGCACGTGTATCTGTACTAAAAAAAACTTGTTAGTCCTTCTAGGAAGATAAATTACAAGTTTGGACTTATGGCAGCTGTCTTCTACCATTAAATTTGAAAACAAAAACCAAAACCCCCCCTTTATATGGTTAATGCAGTAAATAGCAGACAAACATACTTTATGCTACGTAGTACTCTACTGCAAAAAGCCTAAAACAAGGTAAGTGTATTTCAACACTTACATTTGCTATTTATACAAAGGTTTGCACACTCTTCTAATAGATTATTTAAAATCTACCTTAATTATTACCACCACGAACTGTAACAGAACCACAGGCAGGGTAAGGATCCCTTCACACAATGAAAAAGTATAGACAAAATAAAACCCCAAATGTTTCCACCTCAAAAAGCTTACAATTCAGGCATAAAGACAAGAAACATCTACTCTCTGTATTAATTTGGAACAGGAGTGATAATGAGACAGTTTGGGGCTACTTGACAGGTAATCCAGCAGCATGCATTTTGGGTTTTGTTTTGTTGGGGTTTTTTTGTTTGTTTTTAAAAAGCACTAAGGAACTTGCAGTACAATGAGATACTTGGAAGCTTATTGGGAGCTCCTCTCAAACGTGGAATACACCTCAGGAAAAAGAAACAAGACAGTTGTTTGAAGATTTAGCAAATTGAGGCAACAATCCTGGGCTGATTGGGGGATCAAAGCCAGCATTTTGAAAACAAATAGGCGACAGCAAAAGACAAGCTGCATTAACATCATGATCTTTGAAGCAACTGCCTTAATAAAATCAACAGGGGAAAGTAAGGTACATCAGTCCTGAAAGAGAGGACACTGCAATAATTGAGAAATACACTAAGATTTTTGGTGTGCAGGTAAATAGAAAAGACTGTATTTTAGACAATTCATGAAGAAAAATTAGTAAACAATTAAACATGACCTGAAACTCAACAGCAAGACGAGTGCTGAGTCAAAGATGCTACATTGGTTACTTAAAAGAAAATTCTACATTTTTGGGAAATTATGCTCATGTTCTTCCATTTTCTTATTCTCCAATAAATGTTCAATTAAGCCTGCTATAATTCAACTATTTAACTAGTTGTGGACAGCAGTTTCAATTCCTGTGAGGAGGATGTTAATTAAAAAGAAATTACTTTATAGTAAGAGATGCGTAAAACAGGTCTTCCAATTGAGATAGAACTACTTGAGCTGGCTGGTCAGCACTGCACAGATGATTGGTTAATTTAAGCATCAAGAATTTTTCAACAGATAGTAAAGATTCACAGCTTTTACAACAGGGCGGGGTGGGGTGGAGGGGAAGTGTTACAGTACCTGTTGGTCTTGTACGGTCTGGTTCCTGCAACATAATCCAAGATCTTGGAGGTGGTTGTTCCGTTGAAACTATGGGAACATTTTAAAGTAGAGATACAACAAATGATAATCACATTTATTTTACACAGCAGAAATAAATGTTTTAAGAATGATCACTTACTTCTTTTTGCAGTACCTGCCAAATTATCAAGCAAGTAGTTCAGTAGCCTTCGCGTCCCGTCTGGTTCCTGATAAAGGTTCAGAATATCCTGTGTAAGTGGATTTCCTGCAAACAGATTTACAGAAATATTGAATAAAATACACAGAACCATTATGAACTTATGTATCAGTGTTTAAAGCTGGCATCTCTGAGAAAAGATACTGCATCTACTATGAACTACTTAGAGGTTTCCGATCTCAGGTCTTCAATCCCACAAAACACTAGATGTGTGAATAGCTCTCATGAAGTTAACCACATTCGCTCCCGTGTCTGTCTTCTAACAGACAGCCCAAGGGTGGTCATTGGATCCAACAGTATTGAAGAACTGGTGCGGTACAACACGCAGGCAGAGCTGATGAGGCCACACACAGGAGCCATCTCTGCTCACTTTGCTCGACGTGAGTGAAACATCCACTATCAGTTTATTCGCCAGTCATATCTTGAGTAGAGAGTCTACCATTTGCCAAACATGTAAGAAGACTGTATAAGTTTTCACGGACAATGCACGTTGCAATTATCCAGTTTTAAGGAGGAGAAAAACAGACCTTTGAGACTTAACAGTGTTTAGAGGTATAGTATCCCTCAGTGCTCCTGGTTTTGTGATACAAGTTCCCCCAAGGTCAGCAATTTTATAGCTAGAATCCATACAGTTCAGAGAAAAAAAAAAAAAAAAAATTGGAGAGAGATTTAAATTGCTGCTTGCATAAACAGCACAGTACCCTACAGCAGTACAAAGCACGTTCCCTTCTTGGTTGGAGTTGAATACCTACAGTTAACTGCAGACTACTACTTAGTTAAAGCCGCACTGTATTCAATTCCTATGCAGTCAACAGCAAGCTTCCGCTCACTCTGCAGAAAGAGAAGCAAACCTCTTTATATGAGGAGTGCTTTGCCAAACTTGTTCTTTTTCTTTTTTTAAATAATGCCTCAATAACAATATTTATAAAGGGGGAGTAAGTAGCTACATCTGGGATTGCTATTCAGTAATGTTTTATGAACTAGCAGTCTACAGCCATTATATCTCAGAAGTGATATCATTAAACAAGCACGGATACCAAGAAAAAGTAGCAATACCTTTCAGACCCAAAGTCTGTAACTGGAACAGTTTTCCCAGCTCAAAAGGTAAAACTCGTAACAGGTTGTTATTTAAATGTAGTTCCCTGTAGACAGAGCAAGAATCACATAGGGCTGAAAACAGACCAATGTTTGTCTTCAGCAGTATAGTACAAGAAGTTTAACTAACAGACAAACAATATACTAGCAAACCACAATATTGAAAAACTCAAAGACTAAACAGCAATAGTTAGGGAAATCCTGCTGTACTGAAACACACACATACAGACAAAATACACATTACATTGAAGTACAGAGGAAAGTAGCTGTTTGATGAGTTCATCTTAAAAAGTCAGAAGTTTTGTAAACATTACCAATAATTACAAGTGATGAAGCAGCAACAGCTCTGACAAACGAGACCATGAAATAGTTTGGCTATGATTAAAGGTGAAATAAAGGGAAATTATATCCCAGAAAATAAATAAGCAAAAAATCCAGGATCATGGCAGTATGATTAGAGCTATGACATTACCACGTAATAGTCATTTACAATAGTAATTTTCTGTTGGTTTTGGTTTTGTTGGTTTTTTGGGTTGTTTTTTTTTTTTTCATAATTCCAGCGTTAAGACAAAATAGGTGCTTTTTAACTTACAAAACCAATATGCAGACAGGAACAGAATTCATGTCCTGAATTCCGATATCCCAACAAACTGGGCAGAGAAAATGGACTTGTCAGGAGCTTTTCACTTAAATGCAGTCCCATCTAAGCAGTGAAGACTTTCCTCACCATATTCAATATAAAGTTGCTACTTTAAAGTGTTTACAACTTGGAGCCTGGAGACTTGAAAAGCATTTTGGGGCAACAAAAAAGGGAAAAAAAAAAAATCATATAAAACCCCACAGACAAAAGCATATATTTTAGAGAGAAACTCAGAAGCCCACTGTGTCATTCTAGGGTTTCTAAGTATGAAGGAGGCACATGACAGGTAGAAAAGAGGATGGGGGTGTTAAAAAAAAAAAAAAAAAAAAAATCAACATCTCCACTAATTCTCAGAACTTCCATAGACATCCGAGATTTAAATCGCTATTATTTTTGAGGATGATATTCTATATGACATTATAAAGCTACTAGTTTATTCTTTCAGAAGCTACTTTTTCCTCTAAGAGTTTTTCAAAGCACTGCTGAAGTCTAAAAAAAGTTATGTAGAATTACAAAAAAATATACTAAATTCTTCTAGAGGAAAAACACCAAGCTGGAAGAATGGCACAGTAGTAGGTATCACTACACTTTCTCTCTTGGATGAAAGAATTATTTTCTCTAATGATCTTTGCCTCCGCAGAACCTGCCCCTCTATACAGCAAAGGGGATCACAGCAAATCCCACTAGTTCTTTCAAGCGTATCAAGAGAATCTGTTTTACAGCTGAGCTTTCCAAGATAACATGTTAGAGTATTTATTTTTTCTCCTCTTTCCACAAAGATCAGAAATCTTACTGCTTTGATACCTCTTTCTTCAAGTACCTGCAGTAAAAAGGGAGATGCCAGGAGCCTTCAGTGAGCTTTGCCGTACAGACCAAACCCAGAGCTCCAGATGTGGGAGCTGGAAGACCTGTTATCAGTTCTCAAGTGGGAGAGCACAAATGATTTCTCTGGGTCAGGATATCAGCAATGCCCAGTGTTGAATCACCGTTTGTTTGAACAACTTCCCAGAAGCTGCTGAGCACTATCACATAGGATGCGCTTATGGGTTTTTCTTCACTTTCACCCCAGTGAAAAGAAATCATGGATCAGCTGCAATTACTGAGGACAGAGAGAGTGCAGTGGATTAACGCACTAGCTTTTCACATCTAGAGATCTGGATTCAAGTGTTATCAGGAGAGACTTGGGACTTGGAAGAGCTGAAGCTTCATAGAATCAGCCAGAATAAACTGGGAAAAGTGTTGGGAAGAAGGCATAAGGTCTTTTGACGCTACTGATGACTATACACTGCTAAGCTAACTCCACGCCATGAGTATTACATTTACAACAGTATTTTAAAAGGAAAAAGACTGATAAAAATAAAAGGTTGCTAATGAAGTACAAAGATGAATTTGAGAATATTCCAGTAAATTTAGGGTTGCTACCTCACAATACCTGAGGAGTGGATAAAGGAGGGAAGAAACCTGTTAATAGTAACTGCTTTTAATTAAAATAGTAATGCAAAGCTTTCTTTAGAACAGACTACTTCACAGCTGAAAACAACTATATAACACACTGCAAAACAGAACTGCCAATTACGCTCTAAAAAGCAAGGTCCCTTTGCTCAGCCTCCAAGGTTGAGACTTTAACTCCTTCGGAATTTGAGTTTTTAGTACCAATTTAATCAGCTAGTTGAATCCTCCCCAACAGAGAGGACTTTTCTAAAGTAGAAGAAAATGCAATGACTGATACTTCTATGTGCAGACTTGCTTTGCTTCCAGTTTCATTAGAACTGTGCTGGCAGTCCATTTCTCTATTGTCTTCTTCTTTACTTCTAATAACATTCTAGTTACTTTTAGACTCAGTTTTTTCTGGATTTGAGAAAGCTGTCCATAAATGTCTTCAAAATTAAAAGCAATGAAGGCAATTACCAGTAACTGTCCAATAAACTGAAGATAAGGCTCTTCCTTCGGTCAAGGACAAAAGAATGTTGCCTGTAAATATCTACTCTTATGTAAGTAATTTATATATTTACATAAAAGTGTTTTTACAAAGTGAAATGCTGCAGCCTTAATTATAATCTAAATAGACATCACTATTCATGCTTCACTTCCAAAAGGAGGTATCATTCCAGGCAAACTTTGCTCATCTTGGCACTGTAAAATTAAGGGGAAAAAACCCGTGTGTTCAGAACATTTTTTTTCCCTCTTCCCCAGTTTGCACAGGAATGCAGTTACATGATAGTAAAGGTGGGAAGGAGATGATATTAGACAAGTTGCAGTTGTTATAAAATAAACAGAATAAGAACTATTGTTAAGAATAATTACTAAAGATGAGTAAAGAGAAAAAAGCTGTAGTTAGCATGATTATGAATGTTTAATCTGACCTTTTTCCTACCTTACTATGAGTTCAAAGCAATTTTTTTTGTTCATCAGTATTTCTTAGAGAAAAACGCCACATAAAGATTTGTAAAAGAGTCTGGAAAGAGATGCATAAGAGAGGAAACCTGACTTGGATAAAATGGGTGATTGCCATCAAACTAAGCACTTCTGAAGCTCACTCCATACTGTCATACATCGGAACAGGAGATCACAGAAAAGCCAGCATTGCTATAGCTGCACAGACCATACCAAGTATTCAGGGAGACAGATAAAAAGAAGTGAGGAAGGTGGGAATTTATTCATGCTTTTCATTTACTAGAATGTAAAAATGACACTGAAATTTAAACTGTTGCTACAAAGATAATAAGAGAACAATTTTAACTCCTGTTAAAATTTACATACCTGAGTGACACCATGTTTCCGAGCTCTGCTGGTAAACTGCGAATTTTATTAGAGGACAGGTCCAGATATACCAGATTGTGAAGCTTGGCAATGTCTGAAGGAATACGGGATAAGGAATTGTCACTGAGATGCAAAGCTGTCAAATGGGTCAGAGTCCACAATGACGAACTTAAGCTTCTCACTTTCCCTGTAGAAGGAAGGTACAAAAGAAAATAGAACATTTAAAATATATAGGTTTAGCAATAATTACACATTTTCTAAGTATGTATGGGGTGGGGAGTGGAGGGGCTTGAGGAGGAGTTTTGTTTGGGTTGTGTTTTTTATCATTATTATTATTATTATTTCATTCAATGAAAATTCCATTAATCACCGATTCCATAGACCAAAAAAATTCAGCAACGCATAAGAGAATATAAGGCATTGCCAGGGATGCTTAGATTATTTTTTTCCAATCCATACTTAAGGTTTAAACATCTGTCTTTCTCAAGTTCCATACAAAACAAGACTTATTTACAAACTGACCATGAATTCAATAATTAACAGAGGTGTAAGAAACAGATTTTTTTCAATAATAGTTTATGTTTGAGATGAAAGATGCTTCTTCAGTTTGCCCCTTATTCCTGCACAACATCTTTCAAACCAAAAATCTTTACTCTATGGCATTAATCCAGCCAAGAACAGATAGAAGCACTATATTTAGGGTGACTAAGATGCTTAGTTGAGAACATGGATTTCCATCTGGCATTCAACTAAAAGCTGCATAAACTATTGCCAGATATTTTAAAAAATGGTATGATTTTTGTATAAACTGAGGGGTGGAAACATGGATTTGTGTGACAGAATCAAGGTTTTTACACTGCTACATGCAAGGAATGCGAGATATCATCAGAAGGTCTCAAAACATTTCTTCTCTCCAAGATTTTTTTTTTTCCCCCAGGAGTGGATTCGTTTTCATTTACAGAAGTCATCTTGCTGTACCAAAAGCATTAGAAGGAGTACCAATGCCAGTTTGTCCAAGGCAAAAACAGTTACTCGCAACAGCCTTTAAAATCCCCACCATGACTCACCAATATTAAGAACGGTCTGGTTAATATTATACCAACATACACACTTTATAATTCATTTCCTTAAATTATTTTCTTCAAAGTAAAAGAAGTCATATTTAGTGCCTGGGGAAAGCTACACTGATACACTGGGACTCAGCCCCTGCTAACAAAAGGTTTAATATAGGTATCATTTCCAGTGAGCTATAAGAAAGTGAGTGGCATTAAAAAGCCTGCAGTGAAAAAGCTCAGTGATTTAAATGAGAGCAGTTAAAACATTCGTGGCTTTCTGTATTAGATGACTAAGTATTTTGCAAGGAAACGGCAGTGTGAACATTAATAAAACAAAAACATTGTCACATTTTATTTTGCAAGGCAAATGCATACAGTTCTTAAAGGATTCATGCTACTGTAGTGCTCATTGAGAAATCTTTTGAAAGGTTTTAAATACAAATCAGTTGTTCTTTGCATTGTTTAAATTGAATTAACACCTCTTCCCCCCCACCAATGCAAACAGGTGACTGTGATCAAAGAAACCCTTGCAGCCGAAAGGATTTCCAATCAACATCACTGATCCATCCTCTTCACTACCTGCACCTCTCTTGGCTAGCATCAGTCTATAGTGAAACTACCAGGCATGAAAGGAAAGAGCCATCACTTAATGCATTTCCTATGCAGAGGCAGTAGATGTCCCAGTGGATATCCAAGCCTAATGCTGATATATAATGCTGATTCCTGAAGCAGCAATTAACTAGGTTTCTGCACCTGTAACCTTCAAGTAAAGAGTGCTATTCACATGTTAAGGCACATGGCACTTGAAGCAAGACACAGATTCAATGATCTGCCTGAAAAGACTCTTCACAATTCAAAGAACTCTATTTGTATTCCTCCTTCCATCAATTTCTCTACTGGACAGCCATTTAGAAATACCACATGGCAATTTTTGCAGTCTCTTAAAGGACCTGCATATTTAAGCAAAATTTCAGCCTAAATTTATGTCACAAAATAATTTTTAAATTCTTAAAATATTTGCTTGAATTTCCTTGTAAACACACTTTATGTAGCAAAATCGGGATTTACTCTACAAATCAAGAGAGACTGGTGTCCCACACAAGTTGGAATTCATGTTTATGAATTCTGAGCATTATCTTATTTTCAAGAAAAGACTCAAAAGTCAAACAGTAGCTCAAAGCTAGCACAGTTCTTGGCGGTTTCTTTAATCTTTTTTTTTTTCCTTTTTTTGTTAAATCTCAGGAACAGAGCAAAGATTTACAACTACTTTTAAAATGTAAAATATGTCTATGTATCAACCCCAACTTCACCCTCTTCTCTTTGACAAATTAGATCTTAAATCCACGCTCTCACCTACCCCCATCTTCTTAAAACACAAAGAGCTCACATCCATATCCTCATCTTCCCAACTCTCCTACACACTAGGATTCCGCACCTGCCTCAACTTACCTACAGCTCCCTACGTTATCCCAACACAACCTCTTCCCTCAACACACCCAGAGCCTGGCAGCTGCTATGTTGGTGTGCTGGCTCACTTCAGGGTAGGTAACTCCACTCCAGACTTCTTGTCCAAGCCCGTACTACATAGGATACTCTTAACTTGCAATGAGTTCATAACTCAGGACCATTCCTCAGTTTCTTACCACTTATTTCCAACTCTGCCCAGTGTGATTTCTTTCCGTTGGCTGCTTCCTCTGAGGACATAATTGTGTACATCCTCCGTGGATCAGGTGGATCGTACTTTTCCTTGGGCATTCCTGTTGAGACAAAAAGACAAATAATTAATTAAGATACTACATAATGAGACTTCTTTAAAAGGTAATTTCCATCTCAGTTAAATTTTATATTGGATGTTCACTCCAAATACTTTTCAAAACTTCAGATAAAGATAACCCACGCCCATTTACAAACTTCACTGAGTGGGAAAGACTGCTATAAAACAGAAGAACACAGATTCCTGATGCTCCTAGAATGGTAGACAACAGCCTAAACCCCCCCCGCAATAATTTAACAAAATCTGTAAAGCAACATAAACATTGTGTCCTGCCACCTTTCATGGGTATGTCACCGTGTCCTTCAAAATCAATCCATCCTACTGCAGGCTCTTGGCTCTTCAACAATGAAACTTCAAGAAGTGATGATCACCACCACCGGATTCTCCCTCATACAAACTATGCAGAAAACATTTGCTAATAACCTCGACTATCTATCAGTTCCAGGTTTACTGCAATTCTCAACTTTTCACACAATTCAGCATCCAAGAAAAGAATTAAGGTTTCAAAAAGATCCTCAATTCTTTAAGTCTGCAAAGTGATAGCTTTTGATTCAACCCTTATCTTACTCTCTTCGACCTGAAAACATTCTACCTGAGGTAGACATTTCTATCACTTTCTTCAGCCAGGTGTTTAACACTGAAATTTAACTCCATTTCTCTCACTCTCTTTCACATTATTCCTGGTAACTTTACAAAAAACATTTTTAAATTTCTTATCTCTTTTTACGACACCAAATCATGGACCGTGAGAGAAGTAGAAAAAATATGTCTCTAAAAAAAACCCCTCCTTCCAGCTTTCCTGTACATTAACATACTTGCACCGTTTCACTGCAAAGACGGGGAGGGGAAAGGCATTCCTGGCTCCATAATAAAACCCTGTGCCATACCCCTCCCTGTACCATGAGCTAGCTCTCCTCTGTCCCAGGAGAAATACAGCTGGGTTTTAGGCAGTTTAAGAGGAAAACCAGCTTACATAGATGTTAAATAAATAAATAAATATAAATACTATATTAATTTACAAATTAGTTCCATGTTTTTAAGTTTCATAGGACTTCCAATATAAATCGCGTTTATCAGAAGTAAGAGTCATGCCTTTGCATTGCCCTACATATATCTAAGAGCTTTTATGGCAAAGATTTCACCATCTTAAGCTGCCACATCCAAATACGTACAGAAAGGCACAAGCAACAAGCTATAAAATTATTTATATGAAATAGAGAAATTAAACAATACTGGCTCAAATCACATTTACAAACACATTACAAGCAATATTATGCAATTATTAAGCAAAGTACATTACAGCAATATTATAGTACCCCCCAAAACCACTCAATAAAGAAGCAGCTATACTGGTCAAAATCATGAGCACACCTACCTACCAGATCTTTTAAGGCTTTCTAATTTTTTCATATCCCTGGACAAAGTGAATATATCAGAAAAGTGTTTTATAGAGAATAAACAAGGAATAACTGTTAGTAAATTAAGACTATCAACCTTGTTATCTGTTTATTGAATTTACTGGAAAATGTTTACTCCACGTGTTAAAAACCCAACAGAACACCCCACCCCCAAAACCTTTCACTTAATTATGCATCTTAATTAAAATAAAGCTTTAAGCACCACACGCTTACTTTAATACAACAGCTCTTTTACTAATTCACACTCCTCCTTCCCTTTCCCACCCCCACTTCTGGTCAAAAACAGATTTCTGCAGTGAAAAGAAATTCCCCTTTAAAAAGTGAATTGTGGGTAAAAGGATGAGATTATAAATAGCAGCTGGGTGGAGCTTCTTAAAGAATGAAGACACTTGAGTACCCAGGGTACTGGAATCACCAAGTGTAACACTTTCTTCTTCAAACTAAGCTAATTAAAGGAGATAAGACTGGATTATAACCACCGGAAAGGTAAAAGCGTAACTTCTCCCTGCAATAACTATGCAACTAATGCAATAACATATTGCCATGGCAAAGTAATGTATTGAGCATCTCTTCTGAAATTGCTATATATAATTATACATAATTGACAAAGACCAATACCACATAGGAATGCTCCAGTTTGTCAGGAAACATTTACCTTCCTCGGTCATTTGATGCTTTCTCTTCCTGCAGCTCCCCGAATTAATAAATATGTTCCAATTTTTCAAGAAATGAATCAGGTATACTAGAGACAGAAATCTCATTCAGTACAGAAACACGAACGTTCCCCAGAGCACACTCAATCACATGCACTAATTAACAGCCTTGCTGGTACCAGCAGCATATCGCTCCTCGCTACCAGAAGAGGATGACATACTTTTCCAGTGGGTTTTGTTAATGTGCACTAAAACAATTAGAGATTTAAGAATTTGAGGTTTTAACACTGGATCCTAGTGACCCCATGCTCCCGGCCCATCCACGGCACTTACTCTCCCTCTCATTAAAGTTCCTGCTCTTGATGGTTTTCCCTTTCTTACTGCTGCATTTCACAGTGGACAATTCCCTGCTGTTTAGGATTACCAGGAGCAAAAAGAGCAGCAAATGCTCGAGAGCCTCCTGGCTGAAGGAGCTGCTGATGACCGACAGCATCACTGGCATCAGCCACACCAGAACACCAAGGATACTGTCACACCAAGTGTTAGCGCATCTTCATCCATCATGTAGAGCTCGAGATTTCTCAGGATCTGACAGCAAGGCTAAATTTGGGTCATATTTCACAGGACATAAAACACAAGCGCAATACCTTGAATTGCATTTCAAAACTTCACAGCACGGAGTAGTTCAAGAAAATCAGTCTCTTTTACAAATCACTGTCTCTCCTCCTTTCTCCACCTCCCCAAATCCAACTTTAGAGCCTGCTGAGCTGCTGCAGTTAAACGTAAAAGCTGAGGTAAACATCAGATTAAGTGGCACAGTTTTGTCAGACTAAAGCAATTTTTAGTAAGACCCATAAAATGCTGTCAAGCAACCTTGGAGCCATTGATAACTGCAGCTTTAAACTATCATGACGATCATTTTCAAAAGAGATTACACCACCTGCAATTTTCAGTTGCACCAACACAGATGGTGGGAAGCACTGCTGAACATCAGGCTGTTATCACGTAGAGCAAGTTAGTTCATAAAGGAGAAAATCTTTATGAGCAAAGATATGACATGGATGCCCAGAACACACCCCAGACTATCCAAATTTAATGAAGAGGACATTTAAATATGTTTGAATGCAAATTGTTTACTATCTTATACCATGTTATTAAAGCTGTTATTTAATTAGTTGTAAAAACAAAAGGGCTTGAGAGCTCAAGAGGAGAGTGGCTGCCCATTCCCACTCTGGGTCACTCAGTCCCAACGCAGAATTAACACCCCTTACCCCAAAGAAACTGAGCTAAACAAGGCCGATGAGGTCAACAGTGCAAAGGGTCTGACGTAGGGAATCGGGTCTTGAGCCTTCAGCGCAGTTTTAAGCCCTTGTTTGCCCAGAGGGTACCGAGAGAAAGGCGGTAGGACAGGGCAAGGGAGAGCAGGCGCAAAGACCCTTCAGGGAAAGGTGCAGGGCAAGGATGTTGAGGATCAGGAAGAGAAGAAAAAATCTGAAGGTTGTAAAGTCAAGGGAGGGCAACCTGTTAGAAGAAGAGCTAACAAAGCTGGCTAACACAGCAGGTGGATGATGGAGCACTGGCTCTGGCTTCCCTCGGGAACAGACCATTAGAGACAAAGCCAAACGTTCACAGGTTGAGGTGCACCTGCACCGATTGCCGGCTGTCTCTCCAGATTAAAGCAATCAGTGCACTCAGGTGATGAACAGCCAGGCTAGGTGTTGTTTCAGAGAACTGTTCTGGACAAGACGGGGTGTGATCACCAGCAGCCATGCGAGCGGGTGTGCTACACTGGGGACCAGCTGCAGCACCAGTGCTGCTCAGGGTACAGTGTCAGGAGGAGCTGGTGGCCTCGAAAAGAAGGAGATGCCTGAAAGCCAAGCTGGTTTAGCTACACTGCTAGCTGTAGAAGAATGAAAAGAGTTCAGACCGTTGCCTGACAAGACTTTTGAAATGGTAAGTCTCCTAGGCTATAGGTGTGTATAAGGTGGAAGCTGGACTATGAGGTAGTTAATGCTCTAGGCGACTATATAAACTACTAATCAATAATGCCTCTAAAATGGAGAAAAGGTAGTCTGGGGAAACTGCTTTGAGTGACAGGGCAGGAAAGATGGTGACTTTTTTCCTATCCTTCCCTTCTGCCATTTTTATGAAATTGGAAGATGGTGGGGAGAAGGATTTAATCAAAACAGGTAGGTGAGCAGGTTTTTTTTGAGAGTAAGTAGTAAGTTATTTTGAAAAAAAAAAACCAAAACAAAACACAATGGAAAATACTACAGCAGCTCTTCATTTCTTGAAATGCTTTCTCTAATACCTCAGATAAACTAACTCCATCTCAAATCTAAATGCATTAGACAACTCCTGTAGGCCAAGCACCATCAACCCTTTATAGCATTAGCTTTACTATAAGTGTAGATATCAAGTTTGCCCCAAAAACTTTCCTAGAAACATCAGCTTCTTCCATATCAAAATTTAAATTAGGCAAAGAAAACGTGAATTCTAAAACTTTGTAGAAAACAAGGAACAAGTGAGAGCAGCATGGGTTAGTGTTCAGACACAACTTTATCTGATCTAATCAACTATTCTGAAATAACTATTTCAATACTTAGTAAGCAGCATCTACAAATCCCATTTACAAATATGCAAGTACCTTTAGAAATACCTCAAGATCACTATGCTGAAGCATTGCAACTGTGCTTCTGAAACATCTTGACACACGCTGATAACTTCTTTTGACTTCTCCTCCCCACCCTGCTCCTTACTTGATATTACTTATCAGTAAAACTGATGTAAATCAGGAGATAGCCAGGAGGGGGAAGTAAACAAAGTAGCACCACACCTGATCAAGTGCAGAATTACTCCAACTTCTTGCTACTTTAATTAAAAAATAGTGAATAAACTATACAAATCTAGATCTAATAAAGTTAGAAGTAACAAGATAATTGAAGTATATTTTCCACTTATTGATGCAGTACAGTATTATTTGCCAAATAAATTACTTTTGCACCGCTGAAAAGTAGGATAGAAAGCACTCTACAGTACTTCCTATTAATTATAAACCATTAAGCTGCTCAAAGATTTCGTAAGAAAATGATAGCACTTATGACAGGCTTGGGGTTTTTTTTTTTTTTTTCTTTCTTTCGCCAAACCCTAATACTGGAAACTCATCCCAGACCATTTGTTTGTAACCTTGTGCCTTTAACCTCTTTTCCATGCAATCCAAAGTTGCATTTAAAAATGGGTTCCAGTGACTTTCCCCACAAATATAAGTGTTTCTTAAATTGACTGATATGTCTTGAATTTAAAGTTAATTTAGGATCCTCCTGACCCCCCCACACCAGCCACTTGCACTGTGGTTTTACAACACATGAAGCAGAACTAAGCTGGTCCTGCTGCAGTTCCTTCCTCCCCAGGACTGTGTATTTCCACTTCACTCTTGCATCAGCACTGACTTTTGTCTGATAACAAAAGGAGCTGGTGAAAAGAATTAAACTGGCCAAAAGCTAAAAGGGAAAAAGAAAAAAAAAAATATATTTGAGGGAGCCTAGCTTCCAGTATTATTATTCCTGTATAGCAGTAATGTATGTGTGGATTTGCAGCACAACTGTTTAAGGGACTGAAATCAGGACAACATAATTGTCCTTCTGGCCACACCTACCCCAAATCTCTTCTTGCACAGCAGGAAGCAAAAATCTTGCTTCCAACTACCCTCATCCATGTATTGGTTAAATAGTAACACCGAACAAAGTCTGAAATCCTAACTGAAGTCAAAGTACACTGCTTTTCAGGTGACTTAAAGCTGTAGCAGTTCTAGCAATATATAGGCTGATCAGAAATGTTAGCCTGTATTTAAATGGTTAATCTCTGCTGTTGAGCTTTATTAGAATGAACAGAAATTACTGCTTTAAACTCCAAACAGTGACCCTCTTCAAAGGCAGCAGAAGTACATCTAAAAGATAACTACTATACTTTGGAAAAAATTCTTTAAGGTCATTTCATAGTATTGTATTTCAGTTTTTACCATAAAACTTAAGATTTGGTCATTCCCACTCAAAGACCCACTACCCATTCTTTAAACGAGTGCTCTTCTAAAATGAATCAAGCTTACTGGTTTCACCTTCCTGGCAATGGTGGCACTTTACGCAGCAAGTTACAAATTTCTATGGGAACTTAATTCCATTTCAGCATAAAGTTCAGGCAAATGAAGCAACAACCCTGCAAAAACAGACACTGTCCCTGGCTGGGATTCCAAGGTGTGACATCTGTCATCTCCTCACAGAAAAGCAAAAGAAGCTTGAACAGCCTTATGATAAAGGTCAGTCCCTACAGAAGGTACACACTTGTATTGATGAGTTGAGTCAACGACTGTATTTATCCTCCATCTATACCAAGCATGGGCAACAAACTAGACAGTGATCTTAATAGTGAAAAATGATGGAAAAAATATTCAAAGGCAAGATACTCCAATGAGGAAAGGAAGCAAGCAAGTACCCAGCACATCCCAGCTAAACCTCAAGTGTCATGTGAAGTAAATTTAATGTACTTCCGCTAAATTCTTATTTAAAATTATTTGGGACCACCCTGCCCCCCAAGACACACAAAACTTAAACTAGAGAATTAAATGGTTTTTTATGTATGCCTGATACTGTTCCTACAAAGCCTTTTACATTTCATGTCAGTCCTATTTCTATCAGTGTCTTGTTCAGAATACACTAAATTGAAACTTTGTTTTTTAATAAAATAAATCTTAACATACACCTACAGTTCTGAATTTCCCAACTACTAGCAGGTATACACCATATAATGGAAAAATACTCGCATTCTGCTATGAAATATAGCTTCTGGTTCTATTTTGCTACAATGCACAACTGTGCAAGTAGATAAACCAAAGCTCAGAAATGCAGGTGTAAGCCACCACCTAAAAGAAAAAAAATTTAAATAAAGCTTCCTCAAATTAGAGGAATCCATACTAAAGCACATTAGAACTAAAATTACAATTATTTTGATGCTGAATAAACAGAAATTTGACAACTTGCCTATCTATTGAAACACAATCTTACATTTAACTTTGTAGGGGTGAACAAGGTTGCTCTATTGAAATATGCACAACTAAAACATCAGTGTTGCAGGAAAACACAGATTTATTTTTTTTTCCTACTAGTATGCTACTTCTAGGTAAATATCAAGTCCGTTGTGTAAACACCTATTATTTGTTGACTAGTGCAAACGCTCTTGGCATTTTATTTAGAAAAGGCTGTTCAAGGCTTTTGTTTTTGTTTTTGTTTTTTTTACAGTAAGTATATAGTATTGTAAAAATAAGACTAGGAAAAATCCAACTGGGAAATTAGCTAAAGGGTAACACCTGAATTTTTCAGAATACATGCTGTGAATTAAAAGTTTCCTTTTACCTAGTGTGGGGAGGGATGGTACGTAACAGCTGTGTGCACAGGCAGAACTAGAGCAGCACAAGAATGACTCCTGAAACACTCCTCGCCCCCAAGAGACTCAACTATAATGTGTGGGAAAGTGTCAAGATCCCTTTAACCCAATTTATGGCTTAATGTTGGAATAATCTAAATTAAAAAAATAAAAATGCTGTTGAGTCAACACATAGTCAATTGATTCATTCCAAGTGCTTTTTCACTTGGTACGATCATATTTTAGTGGCTGTTAGCATATTAAGATTTAATGGCTTCATCAGGGAAGTAATGCTTCTTCATCATATTTTGAGGACTTCTAAAACTAGAATTTTACATGACTGCCAATACAAAACCACAAGTTACCCTTCCTCTTTTTCAGACTTAGATAATGCAGTAGGATGTGAACATGCATTGCAACTATGTAATAATAAATGCAAGATACTGATTAAGTCAATACACGTTAGTTCATGTGAGTATATCTGAAATATAACTAATCAGATGAATTATTTGATTTTGCATATATAAGTTCTACTACGGAAAACTCAGAAGTTGACAAATGCTTTAATAGTCTTTCAAAAAATCTATAAAGCTGTAAAAGTTCTGCAAAGCCCTTAATCTAGCTGAAGCTGACTAAAATGAGACATAACCCTCCTGAAACTTAAGAAAAGCAAAGCATCCAGGTTTGGATCAACAAGCCATAAATGTCAAAGGATACATTTGCTGTTTTCAAATCAGGAAGACTTGATTAGACTACAGAGCTATATAGCACTGACTAGATCAGGCTTTCAATTTTGTTAAGTCCAAAAATCAGTCAATTCATATTTTTAAGACGACTGTATCATTAAGTTTTGACCCGCAGGTATTTCAAATTTAATTAAGGTTTCTTTGTCCTTCTTCACTACTGGTTTATAGAAATGCAAACTGGCTGGTTATAAGGTGTGTGGCAGGGGTAGGGAGGTTGCCATTTTCCAAACCTCTACTTCTCCTCCTGCCCAACCTGCCACCCCTCCACTCCACTTGCAATCACAATTTCCTATCAGATGAGCAACCTGCAGCCTGGTATTTTAGTGGTGTACATGTAACCCCCTAAACCTTGGAAGGCGTGAAAAAACTTATTTAACATAGTTTCACTAGTGCAAAGAAGCAATTTTCACTTCCATGTTCAGTTGCTATAAAGACCAGTTTGGGTTTGAAAGATAACTCTAAAATGGTCAGAAAATAAAAGGCAGAATTCAGCACAGAGGTCCTTGACTGCTCCATCTTCTAGACAGACCTGCAAGATAGATCTATTTTATCTGACTCATGATAAAGAACTCAAATTCCCACCCCTTACCCTGCACAACATCTAATGAGCAGAAATACTATGTCCAAATGTTCTCAGTGTAGCATAGACATAGTGCAGATGATTAGAATAGTTCTTAATTATCAGCAATTGTATGTAATTATGCCTATAGTGAAAGGCTGCTGTATACAAAACAAACATTAACACAAAACCAAATTGCAAAGCAAAGGCTGACCTTTAACTGGTATCCCTAGAAACACTTTGGCTAACTATACACATTCAGATTTTTGCATTTTCTATTTTAGTGTATTCTGAAATGCCAATACATTAAAAGATCAGTCAGGTTCACTAATTACTTTAAGAATTTACTTGCATTACATAATTATATACTGTACAAGTAAGACAGAACCTAAAAGATCAACAGGAAGAGTTCTGTTGTAAAACATTTAGCTTCAAGTTTTAAAAATGCAGATAGGCAGTAAGACCAAGGCCTAAAAGCTTCACCTACAAACGTCTTCAGAAAGCTAATGACAATGGTCTTACACTCCAAAATGTTAATACATTACCAACTCTCACTCCACTGGTTGTGTCCAGACAATCACATTTAACAATTTAGTTATGACTCTTTGTGATACATGGAACATTAATTCTTGTTTAGAGTAACTACTGCACAACTTCTTATCTTGATCCAACTCAGTAAGCTATTCTAAATATTGGCATGTATACCACAACATTCCTTACCACATTTTCCTTTATGCATCTGCAGAACACTTACCACATTTCTGTTGTTTTGTGGGTGAAAACATGAAGTCACTGCACAAAACATTACTCTCTTTCTTAGCCTCGCAACAGAACTTAGGAGTAAGAGATAACCTAGCTATTTTAAATGAAGTTTGGACACGAGCTCATTTTCAGCATTCCTGCTATAGATCTGAACGAGGGCTTGACAAGAGATGCCAGTATCTAAATCCAAAAATCTTTGCCTTCCTAAAAAAACAATTTCTAGATATTTAAATGCTTGTTAGTATCAGAGTTGCTAAACTAACTGAAGTTCAGGATATTATACAACTCGTTCACACAGTTCGTGCTCTAGCCATCTAGCCACATCCTGATAGAAGCAACCAGACTATTCATAGATTGTTTTTACTTCAAAGTAAACCAACAAGCCTGAGAATGTTGTTCCACAACCATGCTCTTGCGCAGCAAAGCCAACTCAAGATTTCTTTCCTGTCCCCAGGTTCTACTTCATCACCTCCCTCCGTTGTGTTGATGCAGCTGTTTGTGAGACAATGCTGAAAACCAACAATGATACCCAGCTAAGAAAGTGGGGTTTATTGTTGGTGGCTTTAAAAAAAAAAATAAAATCATCACTTGAGCCATGTCACTGGTTGGTTTTCAGCATTACTCCAGCGACAGTTGTACTGACATAGATTATGTGAAGTTAATGAGCAACCAAAGTAGCAGCTTTCCAAGTTCTGCCACTGGAGAAAAGTCCTGACATACTACACCAGAAGAAACCACGGGGTGATCCCACTGCTCCCTGCACAGAAAGCATCTATGCCATGACTGACAATTACTGTACAAGCAGTTCTCAAATCTCCAGAGGTGGATCTGTCACGATGTTCCTCAGCAAAGCAAAGATTCCTTCCTAGTTTTAATTATTCTTCACACAGATAACTTGTTCCTAAAAACTCTTGTTCTGAAAGTACTCTACTTACAGATGAATTGTGATTAAGGCAGCACTTAAACTCTTCTACCTCAATCCACAGGACCTTTGCTTTGCCAGGCAAAGCTCTTCTGTTGGGTGGACAACTGTTAAAACGTCTTTGAAAGAGTATTAAGAAGTGTTAATGCTCAGAGTTTGGCACAAAACATCTTAATACTTTTTATTATTTAGCCATTACAATGTTGTCTCCTTGTTCTGACAGGTGATACATATCAGATGGTGCACACTCCTCGCTGTGTTTTGGTTTAGTTTTAAGCCTTCCTGTCTTTGTAGGTGTTAGTTCAATGTGGTTTGAAATGATCTGTCTCTGAAGCGAAGCTAGCGCTTAAAGTTGTTTTTGGTTTTTTTTTTTTTTTTCCTGATCCCTGACTCTGCAAACTGATCTATGCAGAGAAATACTTCTGTGGAGCACCATTTAAGTCAGATCAACTTGCAGGATCCACACCTCACTCATCAATATACTCCAAAATAGCTCGGGCAGTAAAGCTGCAGAGATTATTTGTAATATGCAGTATACTAAATTATGGTATATTCATGGTCTCCTACCTATGGCAAGATGCTGTACCCTAATCACATGAGCTATCACTCACATTGCTTCAGCATGTTCTAGAAACGCCCAGTCTTCAGGCTGAAACTGCTGCCTTGCTAAGGAAAGGGGGAAGTTCAAAGAGCTGAAGGAGGCCTTGGAGATGCTGGTATTATAAAATGGTATGGAAACTTTAGGACAGTCTTAAGATAGGAAGCTGCTTCACTTGCAGAATAAAGGTTGCATATCAGGAACGTGAACTAAGACACACAGGAGAGCCATCAAAATATCCAGGCTGAGATCACATCTAGATGGCAGCCTGCATGACATACCTAACAGCTTTCCCAGTCAAAAAAAAAAAAAAAAAATCAACCTCTTCCTGCAGAGCTCCATTATAGCATAAATCAGAATACTAAGAGCAAGTATTTTAGTTCTAAAGTAAACAACTATGTATGTATTTTCTGCTCCTTGATTCCTTCACTTAAAAAAAGCCCTCTGAGGCATTAACAAAAGGATTCATGTTGCAGTCTTACAAAAGAAAAAACTGAGTTGTTGCCAGTTTTTTTAAATAAGCACCATCTTGGAAGTGTAATTAGTAGCTCAAAAGTACACGTTAAGCATTTAAACAGCTTTTTCTATGGGACCTGCCTAAGCATTTGTAAACTCTTCAAGACTTCAACTGCAGAAATCGCTCAATGCAGAAATTGTGAGCGCAGGTCCCCAAGCTTATGCCAAGCTTTCCTGTTAAGTGGACTTCTACAACCCAATTTCAATGTAGGAAGATAATTTATGTCACTTAATACAATGCTAATAATCTTGCAGGATATTGTACAATAATCACACTTCCAAGTGTGAAGCACCAACACTGAAAAAGGAATACAAAACAGATGAAACCCTGCAGTGACTCAGTTTGAGCAATTTATGTGTAAAGCTTTCAAAATTACACCATGAAGAAGACTTAATTTAGACTGGATTCTGTAATGTCAGTAAAGTATTTTGCCACCAAAAGTAGTGTAAAATCTCAATATACGGATTAAAAAAACCCAGATACATTGTAGGCAACAGGGCAAGGGTCAACCTCTGTCTTGTGCGACTAGGACTAAAATCTAGAGGTAGGGTCTGTTGAGATTATTCTTGTGGGGTTTTAAGGTCAGTGGTAGTTTTTTCAAGCTCATCATATACAATTGTAACCTTTGAATACTATATATTTCTCCTAGCAAAAAATCCCTATGGAAATAAGAGACAATTCTTGTATAGTCTTTCAATTCTGAAGACTAAAAGGCATCTTCATTCATAAAGATACCATCTGTGTATAATCTTCTCTTAATGCAGCACCATTTGGGCCAGGGAAGTAATGGTACAGACTGCACATATACACATGTGCAGACAAAATTACATGACAAAACCAGAAAATAATTTAAAACCCAACAGTCTGTTAACAAACAGAACCAGGGCCTCTGCAGCAGGGACTGCCTGTTGTAGCAGGTGCTGCACAACTGGAAGGAGGAATTCCAGTTCACCACCCGGCCTCCTAGGCACGGTGGTAATCCAAATAAGACGACACACTGCACTACAAACAAAAATACTTAGCTTTTTGGTGATAGATTAACAGGACCATTTTTATTTACACTGCCATGCTTTTAAAAATAGATGCTTTTGTTCATCTGTTGGGAAAGACTTTTCAGTTTGCCCAATCTTGGGAGCATTCGACCCCACTTTAAAGACAGCGGTTTCCATCATGAACACTGCACTTGCTTAGAAGAATGCCTTCCTAGTATCTAGTACAGCCTGATCTTAATGATTTTTACCTTGAAATGTACCACGCTCATTCAATTTGTGACCCTTCGTAATACATTTTCAAGTCTTCATATATAAAACGTCAAAAGTATTTACCTGCCCATGCAGTATTACAGTCTCATCTATCTTTATATTTCAGTTCTTCCTCTAAAATTCAAGCAAACAGCCTGAACACATCAAGACTGTATTCAGAGTTCAACTTCAAAATGCAAACAGAAAAGAGATGCATGGTAGTATCCTTTTTATAAATGGACTGCTCCAAGCGATTCAGGTGAAAAGTGAACAAAGAGTTAATCCAAACGCGAAGGGCTCCATTTCAGTAATAGCATGAATAAACCCCCACAGAAGGCTTCATTGCTAGCAGCAAACTCCACAGAGTCCAGATGAACCAGCAGGAAGAACAGAGGGCGGATAATCCTGTAAAATTACCCCAGTGGAAATGTTGATAAATTCCCAATTACGAGACCTGCTCTAGAATGAAAAAAAAATGCGAGATACAATACAATTACCAGTCAACACTTGCATATCTTTGTATTTAAGCCAGACAAATACCACAGGTATTTCTTAATCCCTTGAATTTTGAATTAGTTACTCATTATGGCGAAATCTAGATTAAGAAAATAAGCCCCAGAAATCAAACGAAAAACCAGAGGATCTGCAGCTCCAGTTACAAAGCAAACACCCATCTGTGAAGTTATATTTTCAGCAATACAATTTTCTGTGCTTTTGTGGAAATAGAGATATCTGTGTTTAAAACAAAACACAACAAAACCTCTGTTTTACTGTATTTGTTCTGAATGTATTTCTCATATTACACAAAGCAAAGCAGGCTTCATATGAATTTTTAAATGTTTGTGGAAAAACTGCTGTTAAAGTACATGTTCACGACACATATGTATATCAAGACAGAGACAGGTGCATAGAGATGTACTCTCCTAAAGCCTTGTCTGATCCCGGGCTTAAAATTCTCTATAAAACTCTAAATGAGAAAAGCACGAGGGCAGATCATGGAGTCCAGCAGCAAGTACCCCGCTCCTCCAGGCCTGGAGGCTGCACAGGATGCAGGAGTTCTGCACCAGTTCAGGTGTTCAGTCCCCGCACACCCGTCCCAGAGCCCTGCAAACGCAGTAACCACCCCCAATTAGCTCAATTAAGGAGTCACTGCTGTTCAGACGTCTGAACACGCCGGTTTCTCCGACCCCCCCCCCCCCCCCCCCCCGCCCCAATTCCCCTCTGTTTATCCCTGCATGCGTCTGTCCCGCGGCCTCACGTGCCAGCGCGCGGCCCGCCTCCCGCGCTCCCCCATTGGTCGCCGGGGCTGGCAATCACGCCCCGCTCCCTGCCTCGCCGTTTCCCTCCGCCGGAACGAGCGAGGGCCGCTCCGGGCCCCGGCGCCAGCGAGGCCTCGGCTCCCGCCGCTGCCGGCGGAGGCGGGCGGCTGTCGGCGGGGCGGGAGGCTGCCGGAGGCTCCTTCCGGAGCAGGAGAGGCGCTCCGCTGACAGGCAGCGGCTGCCGGTCCTCCGGTGTGCTCTCAGGGAGGGAAATCGGCCTCCGGGGAGGGAGAGGGAGAGAGACGCGGGGAAGCCGTGCGCCGAGGGTGGACGGGCAATTACCAGATTGATGTCATTTCCCTCTGCCTTTGTTTAATTATTTTAAACTCAATTGCACAGTGAGGGGGGGGGGAATAAAAACCAAAACAACAAAACCCCAGCAACAACAACAGAAAAAAAAAAAAAAAAAAACTTCAGGCTTCCAGATGCCATTATACTAATTTCTCTTAATTGCCTTCCCGATGCAAATAAACCCGGGCTCCCTGCGAGGCGCCGCCCGGCCCGGCTCCCTCCCGCACGCCGGGTCGGTGTTTACCGGCCTGTGGCCGGGCAAGTTCCCCCGCCGCTCCCCGCTTCGATACCAGACATCTTCCCAACCGCTTCCCCGGGGCGAGGACCCTTCCCCGGCCGTCCCCGCAGCCACAACCGCCCGGGGCCCAGCGCTTCCTCCAGCGCCGCCCCCCCCCCCTTCCTCCTCCTCCTCCTCCTCCCCGGCCTCCCCCTCTCACGCCCAGAACAGCGCCTCGCCCCCCCCCCCCCCCATGACACCCCCAAACCACACAACGCGGGGAGAGCCCCCCCCCGCCGCCAAACTCTGAGGAAGGCTTCCCCCCCGCCCCCGCCATAATAACGCCGCTCCCTTCCCTCACAGCAGTCCTGCCCCCCCCCCCCAAGTACTGCCCCCCCTGAGCCAGAGCCCCCCCTCCAGGCGAGGCGCCGCCGACGCCCCCCGCGGCGGGGGCCGCCCCTACCTGTGGCTGCAGCATCCCCGTCCCCCCGCCGCCCTCGCTCCGCCGCCTGCCTGGCTCTTTGTTTCCTGCCGCGGGCCGGACGGGAGAGCGGCTCCCCCCCGCCTCCTCCTCACACTCATTGAAAGCAAACAAGCATCATGGCGGCGCTGGCGGCGGCAGCGGCTGCGGGCGGGCCGGCCCTCCTCCTCCTCCTCCTCTCTCTCTCCTCCTCCTCCTCCTCCTCTCCCTCCGCCCCGCCTGCCCTAGGCCGACCGAACTCCGCGCACGCTCCGCGGCCGCGGAGGGGAACGCGGGGCTGGAGTGTGTGTGTGTGTGGGGGGGGGCGAGGTCAGCGGCACCCGCGGGTTTGGGGGGGGGGGGGCGCTGAGGAAGGGGTAAGGGGGGGTCGTGGGGGTGCTAAAAGGTGGGGGAAGGCGTTCGGAGGGGTGTTTTGGGGTACCTCTGTGGGAATCTGGGGGGAGGGGTGTGTGGAAAAGTGGGTGAAAGTAACGTGTCAGCTGTGTCGTAAAACACGGAACCGGTGTAAATGGTGTATCGGAGGGAAACTGTGTCTAGCAGGAGCCCGGGAAGCCTAATTAAAATAGTCGCTTGTTTCAGAAAGAACTTTAAATTCTCCTGCGACAGTCCGAATCGGGAACTCAAACTTGCAGTGGGTGTGTTCGGGCAAAATGTGGACGGTGTGCTGAACGCTTTTTAGGAAAGAGGGTATCTTTTATATGTTTGTGTCTTTAATAGCAAAATAGCGAGGCGGATCCTTTTCTGTGACATTTGCACGAACAGCATTTACCACGAAATGGCCACCAGAATTGCCATCAGCACCTTTGTGAAACTCAGGTTACGGCTCATTTTCTCCCTTGAACCGATTAATGGACACGTACCAAGATACTTGGAAAGATAAAGGACGTTCCGATTAAGTGTTGTTATTACTGCGCCTGTGCAGCAAGACCTTAGAGTAAGATGAGAGATGCTAGGTGAAGTGAAGGTGGGGAAGGGCCATCCGTGGTGGCCAAAATTGTCAATAATGACTTCCAACTGAAGGATTTCCTCTGATTTTCAGAGACTTAAAATGTTCGAGCATTGGTGATGCAGCAGCAAACGTGCGCTTGGTATGCACCACCTCATCGAAAGGAATAGTAAAGAAAAAGATCCCAGATACACAACTCTGTTTCTGAACTGGGAAAGCTAAATAGGAATTGAAGCCTCATCTGTTTATGTATGACTGGATACGTAGCTCGAAATAAATGGCACTTGCGCTGCGGTGCACCAAGGCATTCTCTTGTAACATGATTTAAAGGAGGGTGGTACCTGGTCGTGCGTCTGAGGAACACCACCAACAGCCACGGAGAGCAGCGCTTTGAAAAAGATGACCCCGGCACGCCGTGTACCAAACTTGATCGCAGAACGTCCTCCCTCAAAAGGTTGAGCCCTTTGGCACTTTGTTGGAAATAATCCTTCTATACTTCAGATTTCTGTTCAGCCTTATCATATCACGTATCTGAAATGCTCTCGGATGATAAACTATCTCCTCGCCGCATGGCGCAGTCCTGTGCTAGAGATATCTGAGCTAGCTCCGTTATGGGTTGCGGCACGGGCTGTGGCAGAAGCGCCGTATCTGCTTCCCGGGCTTGGCTGGCTCTGGAGAGCTGACAGTCATTCAGAACTAACTCGAGTAGCTCTACATGTCATTCTCCTGCGCTGCATGTCTTTTCTTTCCGATAACCAGCTGTCCCGCACATTCTTCAGTTAATACTTTCTAGGTCAGATACGGCCTCCATAGACTATATCATTTTGCCCAGAGCTAATTCTCCAAAAGCAGTAGGAAAGTCTTTGAATACGTTGCAGGATTTTCCAGGAATTGCTGCTCAGCAAAGAAAATTCAGCTGATCATAAGTCTCTCAAAAAACGCTTACAGGGAAACTTCATTCCTCGGGGATGGATGCTGGGGTAATATTACAGTAGACTTGGAAAGGTCTACGGGCAAGGGCCTTCATCGCTGTGAGTGGAGAACAAATGGCAGAAAATACTAGTAATTCTCAAATAACTGAGAGAAGCAAAAAAGAGCATTAGAGGAAATAATTTAAAAGCAATTAAAAAATAATTATGTATTATTGCTCATTATATAGACTAACAGGAGATCACAGCAATTTGGCACATTTCAAGTTAATTAACTTTATGATAACTTTACAGGTTATTTATAAAAAACCAGCAATATTTGAAGAGTCTAAAGTTATGGCTTTTTACGTCAACAGTTTTCCTTTGAACTGCCAGCTTGCCTGTGTGGTTTGAAACAACAGAATGAAGTAAAAACAGGTATGTGAGGGTTTTTTTAGAAACTGTTATGCTCCACTGAATTTCCTGTGCAGAAGTGCTGTTGCTCATCTGTACATATGATTAACTTTTGCTCCCTGTAAGTGTTATCAGACCTGTAACCAGGCAAACAGTGGAGCAGATGGCCAGTGCCAGTATCGGTGTTTCTGGTCTGGGCGCTTAATGAGATCTGAGAGTGTAATATGAGCCTCTTTCATTTTGTCCGTCTCGCATGGCAGATATACTTCGTGCAAGTGCTCTAGTTGCTCAAGGTCACAGATTCATCAATCAAAAGAGAGGCCTTCCCATTAATCTTTTACCTGGCCATGACAGTTTCCATACGTCTCGGGAGCTGCCGTGTCGCGTGGAGTGCTGTTGTCCTGAGTTCGGGACAGTACTGCCGTGAAAGACAATTGGATTAGAGCAGAAATTAGTCACTTTTTAAAACACAATGTTAAATTTACCGTACTCTATGAGTGTAAGTTTCCATTCATTAACCCTAAAACAAAAATACCTTTTTGTGCTGTAGAATAAGGTTTCAGCTGCGCCAAATCTCCCTTGTGACACACAACCACGTGTCCCACAAAACGAAGGTGAATGTCGTGCAACATTTCTGATCTCATACCGGAGCCAGAACTATTTGCTGTGAGTAGTTTAAAAACTCTTAGCACCCCTGTCACCTCCCCTCTTCCTGCACGCATCCAGGGCAGGAGCTGGGGAGCGTACCGGGGAGGGATGCTTGGTCCATCTTACCAACACTTACAGCTGTTTTGAGGTCCCGTTGCCTCCGTGCACTGACAGAGGGATGTGAAACTTGTGGTAGAGACTTGTCTTTGTGGCTGAGCTGTGGTACTTTTTGCTTTGTTTAAATCGCCAAATTTGGTGAAGCTATACTCTTTTGAAGCAGCTGTATACGGTTGTAGAGGCTTGTTTGACTTCTAATTTCTTTGTAGTAAAAGATACATCCTTCGTCCTGCATGGCTTATGCGTGATGGGTGAGCTGAAGAGACATCACCCCATCCTGAGAGAGAGCAGGTACAGAGCTGTCATGGCTTGTGAAAGCTCTCGCGTCTGGGCTTACAGAAGAGGTGAACAAGGCAAGGCTCAGTGCTCGCCGCTCCCCCGCTTTCTGTGCCCAGGAGACGTGAAAAAACCCAACGTACCCGGAGGCAAGAAATGAAGCAGAGGAGGAGAGCAGAGCTGTGGCAAAGCAGGGGAGATAACAAGGAGGAGAGAAGGGAGTAACTGGGAGGAGGAGAGGGATCCCAAATAGGAGGGCAGAGCTTAATTGCGGTCTACATTTTCAATATATCCAGGTAGGGAGACAGGGATCTAAACTGCAGGATAGCTTCCATGGCTATTGAGATCAGTGGGATCACTGCTCTGAACATGGGATATTCCTAAAATGACAGGTACTCTGAAAAATGAGGACTTGGAGCACTCAAATTGTACATCTAAAATCATTGCATGCTTAATGATTTCAGCCTGAAGTTTTATGGCCTGTTCTCCATCTACCAAGTGAATGTAAGAGCATCTTCTGTCACAGTTGGATAGTAAAGATAAATCTTTGATGTTTATTGAGCATTAAAACTACAGTGAAAGCCCCATACAAAAAGCATTAAGGCAATTAATATTCCTGCTTTCTTCTGCATGGAATGGAGTTCAGTGGTTTCCAGAAGACTCGTATGTAAAAAGATAATTGAAAACTCCCCTTATCCATATCCACAACAGAGGTGAATTAAGGAATTTTAATCCTGGGATGGCACAATTTGTAAGTAAGGGCTTTGCAGCCTTAGCATTATTTTAATATGCATTGTTACGCAAAAAAGGTCTAAGTACTTAAAAAGAAGTTGAACATGATCAAGAGCTTTCTTTCTAGAAATATCTGCATTTAGTATGAAGAATTCCATAGTGAGAGAATAATTTCTAAGTCCTTTTTGCCAGTTATGGATACTACTGCTTAACTCTCCCACCACCCGGGATGCACGTATGCCATGTTTAGATGACTGTTATAATTAGATAGATATTTGGTCTGTCATCGGGATTGTAACAGTTTAAAATGTGTATTGAATCTTGTTCTCTACCTCAAGCTTGCAGGTCTATGGAGCATTTAGTCATTAATATTTTCTAGTCTGTGCATTTGTGCTATACTGTAGTAGTGAAGTAACAGATCTAAGGATACCATAATTCTTACTTGTCCTAATCAAATATTAAAATCTGAACACTGTTAAGAAGCTGGAATTATGAACCATGATGTTGTTTTCCTCGTTGTCATTTTTTAGGTACAGGCTGATTCTTACAAATTTTTGTCTCTAGAATCACCTCTCCAACTCTAGGTTACCTTTCTCCAAGAAGATGGCCATCTTTTCATGTTAAAACTAAGCTAATGATATGAAAGAAAAAGTGAAAGGTATGACCTGCATGCATTCATTACACAGGCAGAGCTCCTGGTTGCATTCAAAGCACTGCAAAAGGAGCACACGGCTTTGCCTTTCACGGCAAGAGCTTTTATGTATGTGAGTGAATAGTGAAAATTGCTATGAAATACTTGAATGCCCAGTTATGGAGTCACAACTGAGAGGTTAAATGCCAGATAATGGCATTATTGATGTAAGATGGAAGGATTCTCATTAGTGGAGAGCCAGCTGCTCAAACTACCCGTCCAGCTTTTTGGTCCTTTCTACCATATTCCTCTTCTCTTTGTACCCATTTTGGCGGGTTTTTCCCCTTCTTCTGTCAGCATCTTATTTTTCATCTTTATTCATTGTTGCTTTCTATGCTTTTCTCTAGCAACAGAAACATATTTACTTGCAAGCTGATCCCATCTGTGCTCCTGCGTTGTAAAGCTTCCCCCTGCCGTGGCACTGCATGTCTGATTTAGTTTCGTACGACTGCTAGGAAGCTCCAGCCTTCAGGAGTGCCAGGATTTCACACCGCAGATCAGACAGGCAGGGTACTGCCGCTTGGGCACGGATTTAAAAAAAGAGGGTGTGCAGTTTTTCTTGCGTAAGAAAATGCAATAATACTGTAATCATTTGACGCCTGATAGTTCACTGAAACGGAAGACTGCTGAAGTTTTAACTTAATTGGGTCTCTCATGCTTGCACTGTTTCCTGCTCATGAACCAGAATATATGGGAACTATAACTCAAATAACTAAGCTGTCCCTGCTGCACTCTCATACCTTGCAAATTAAGTAGGATCAGGACTCAAAAGAGATAACTAAGGAGACCTATGTCCTGGAGGAAATTACCATGAATTACAAAATGATGGTTTCTCTCTTAATAAAAAAATGAACTAATGCTCCAGTGTGACACTATGGAACTCTTCAGTTTATAAAGGTACTGTCTTTCAGGAAATATATATGTTAATCCAGCTGTCATGCATAAATTCTCATTTGGGGCCTGATCTAATTCCCATTGAAGTAGAGATGGACTCAATCTACTTAAATTTCTCCATGCAGTTTCACGGCTTTCCACTATCTTCATCTGTTGTATCACATTACTGTGTGTGGGTAGAGTTGCCACATTCCACCCATGACACAACTGTTTCAGTGGCAAGTGAAGTGATACGTGCATATGGTATATGCAGTCTTTACACAAACCGTATGCTTTCAGACAGCTATCTATGTAATTGGGGGAAGTTACGGAGGCTTCTTGACTATTAAGTCCATTTGCTACATTATTAGAAGACGTTGCAAACTTTGTTTATCATTCCCATGACCTTACTTTTGATATTTGAGAGACAGAATGAGTGATTTATTGTTTGCTTTTTGTAAATTAGTAACTCAGTTTAATTACTTTGAATAACAATAAAATGGTTGCATGAAGATTTTAGAATCAATCTCTTTTTCTCATTTCTTGCATCAAACCTTAGGCCAAAATTTTACTTACGTAACAGTAAGTGACTTCATACAATTTCCAGTTACAGTTATACATAGTCTCCCTTTTTGCTACCTGTTACACATTTCCAAGATGTTAAATATCCTCATTGCTGAATGTTTTGTATAGGAGATCATTATTTATCTGAAGAGTTTTGGCTAAGGACAGTCTCTAGTGGGGAAAAAAAATCCTCCACTGAATTTATAAATTACGCTTTAATCATGAGGCCATTATAGGTGCTAATATTCTTTTTTTTTTTTTTTTTTCCACTGGTAGTTACAAAAAACCCACCCAAAATGACTGAATAAATTTAGCTAGTAGTTAAGTGTGGATATTTCTATATTATCTGAATGGACGAAATACTTTCCTTAGGACATTAGGTTTGCAGAGAAGGGGGACGACATAGTATTGGGTGAAACACCAACGCAGCCAAAATAATGAAATACTAAAACTCGGCAGCTTCTCATGGAGCTACGCGTTAGATCGCTTCCCTCCTGCAGAGCTGGGTCTGTTACTCTGGGACACCCTGGGGTAGGATTCACCTAAATAAATGTGGGCATATATTGTAGTGTCTGTGAGCTGCTCACCGCAGGCTGCCCCTATAGTCAGCGGAGGCTACGGTACGCATCCTTGAGGCTGTAATTTCTTTTTGAAGGCTTTGAAGGCAGGCGTTGGAGCTGAGATTATGAAACTGGAAGAGGTTTGTTTCCAAGTGCTGGGAGATCTCAGTGAGCTGAACAAACGCAGGATATTCACTGCTGCAAAGGTGAGGGGGGGTGACTCCATTCCTATAGCTGTGCTGGCTAAAAGGCTGCACCACGAAACGGCATTTGCTCAGAAAAAGATGAAAATCATTGCCTGCTTCTCAGGTGATCACGGCAGGTGACAGGAAGAAAATTTGTCCAACGTTTACAGCTGGTGATCGGTGTGGTGCATTAGGGGTTTTTCCACTCCTTCCCAAATATTAGGTACTTTGAATAAATGCCTTCAGCTGGGGTGAAATGCCAGGTTGAAGGAGCCACCAATCTGACCTGCTGTTGTTTCCTCTGTGTCCAGAATTTTTGGGTTGCAAGATTAAAAAAAAGGACAAAAAGTTGTAGGACAAAAATCAAAATGTTTGAGCCTAATGCAGCAGCTCCAGGCTAAATCACATTTCCAAAAGTGTGGTTTTCAATATCAAGCCTACTCCTGAGGAACTGGCAAATGCTCAACGAGCACAACACTGAGACAACTGGCAGCCTGAGTCATTTTCGCATGTGATTGTTGAATGTGACAGATTGAGAATAGCAAGGAGTACAAGTTCATGCTAAGAGAGTGAAGTAACCCAGCATCCGCTCGCTGGCTCAAGCCTACGGATAGATGTGGAGTGCTGTGTGAGAGAAATGCCATCAAGGTTTTGGAGAAAAAAAAAAAAAAAAGGGTTTAGAACACATGTTATTTTCTTCCTTTGCTCATTTTTATTTCACTGTAAATTGATTCTTTCTTCTTTTCATGGCAGATGGAAAGTAAGAGAAGAGCCCTTGAAACATACATGTAAAGCCTGAATTGCCATTAACTTATTCCCCTTTTTGCTTTTTCTCTGAATACCTTTTGCCTTTCTACTTTACACTGATGCTGGATTGGCCTTTTTATTCCTTGGTAGTTACTGCTCCTGCACGTTGGCTGAACAGAAACGGTTTCAGATGAAACTGGGGTAAATGTGCTTATAGAAATGATCACTTCCAAACCAACCAAGTGGAGATTTGCTTTCAGAGCAAACTGCAACTGGCTTGGGAAGGCCGAGGAAGTTACTGAACTAATCGCTGCTGCAATCAAACCTTCTGTTGCAGTTGATCAAAATATTATATCTGAGTAATTTATTAACTAAATTTACCCACACTTTATTTTCATACATATTCTTGGAAAAGGTAACGTCCTTCCCAATTTCTTGTTCATGAATGTTCAGCGCATGATCTCTGCCAGTACAGCTGAGCACATCGGCTGTTCGAGACAGATCTGTAACGTGTTCTGCACTGAGTTGAAGTTTGCTGCTCAGCTTTATAATGTGTGCGAGGGATTAATTCATTTAACCTTTGCAAAACAGTGTGCTTGATTAATTAACTGTAGAGGTGTTTTGAGGCTGTTGGATAAAAGGCACTGTAGACCACTGGTACCAGTGACATGGTGCAAAAGAAGCAGATGTAAAGACATTGAGATGTGTAACTTTGATGCCCAGGGCCCTTGCAAACACAAAAGCCTCTGCACAGGCTAAGGATAAAGGTGGATTTTTGATGTGTCCAGAAGTTTTTCCGTTCTTTGTCTCCTGTGAGATCTGACGTGTAACCAAGACTTCAGGACATATGTGGTTCTGGTTACAACAACTGGAACCAGATCTTTTTTTCTACTTTAATTCCCTGTCCGTCAAGACTTTGGGAGGATAACAATTCCTGCAAGTCCTTTGGCTGCAGTGAACGGTGAGTACCCAGACTAACTCCGCTGGTCTCCATTTTATTTTACAAATAATTATGGGTAATACGTTAACACAAGAAGAGCCAGGACTTTTGCTGCCTAATGTGCCGGGCACACTCTGTTTGCTCACCACAGCAACAGAAAAAGATTAAATACATTCTTTGTATTTGTGAGCTCTGGGCTGTTATTCTTGCCAGCCTTAGGTGATTTATTGCTTCAGATCTGCGTTGCTAGTTTGGAGTCGATGACCTGGTGAGGATGTGTGGAAGTGAAGTGACCTGTACAGAACTTTGTCTATTTAAACCTGTGTTTATTCGGTGAATCTTTTGCCGTTGTTTGCCACAACGGCTGGCTGTAAGAGCGGCAACCCATCGGTGATGTCCAGTGGGTGATGACAGACCCCAGGAGAGCGCCCAGGACGTGGGTGTGTGGAGCTGCCGTTGCTGCTTTCTCCATCTTGGCACCTCCACGTTTGTCTGTGGATCTGACATTCGCACGAAACTGCTCCGACCTTGCCGTTAACCTCGTCTCCTAATTCTGTCCTCGCTGCTGCTCTTTATTGAACATATTCACAAATTCAACAAAATCTCAAACCCTTTCTCTTTAGCGTGGCTGTTTCCTGCCCCCGAGGCTGTCCCTGCACAGGCTGAAGCTGCTCCTGATGTGCTGGGGCGGGAGTGGGACTTCATCGGGAGTGGGACATCATTGGGAGTGGGACATCAGGAGTGGGACATCAGGAGTGGGACATCAGGTGTGGGACATCATCGGGAGTGGGACATCATCGGGAGTGGGACATCAGGAGTGGGACATCAGGAGTGGGACATCAGGTGTGGGACATCATCGGGAGTGGGACATCAGGAGTGGGACATCAGGTGTGGGACATCATCAGGCCTGGGACATCAGGAGTGGGACGACATCAGGAGTGGGACATCATCAGGAGTGGGACATCAGGTGTGGGTCATCAGGCCTCGACACTGCCCAGGCTGTGGCGAGACCGTCCGGTGCCAGACCATGCTAAGGAGCCTGCTCTTGCAAATAATGGACAGCAGGTGGTAGCACATGTTCATTTCATTACTTTTTATTTTTTTTAAAAAAAGAATTAGGCTTTGCAAAGCTTCATCTTATTTTATAAAAAGGGGTAGGGGGTGGGAAAACTGCTTCCAGAGAGGACGAGCACCTGGCTTGCTTCCAAGTTTTTCTGCTTTTCCACAAAAGCTAAAGCTCCTCCCTTCCACTCTGACATTTCTAGAGACACTTTTCCTCTGTGAGCTCCTTCGCCGTATTACCAAAAGAGCTTGTCTTGGCTTGACTCTGTAATCCCGTGCGGGATCATTTTGCTGCGGAAGCATGCAGGTAGTGCTGAGCAAGCAGAGCACCGGGGCTGGGAAAAGCAGCGAGCTCACACAGGCTGTGTGTACCTGCACGGCAAAGCCGAATTAAACTGGTTGCATCAGCTAGCAGTGCTGCTGAAAGGAAACAGTCTCTTCTAGCCCAAAATTCTCCGGAGAGGTGTGATGATAGCCAGGGCAGCATTTCAAACGTACAGGGTCTGGCCACTTGGTTGAGTCTGCCCTCCAGCTGGCAGATAAAATGTACAGAGCCCTCTTCCCTACAAGCTGTACATCCACAGGAGCAATGTAAGCTATTTTGAACAAATATTCCTGTAAGTTTTGTGATAAGATGGTGCTTTGTATTGGCCTGGCGAGAACGTCTGCATGGGACCGGACAAAGATGCAGATGCGGTTTTGAAGCATTCGGCCCAGTTAATCCGTATGTCAATAATACATTCATCCCGTGATTTATTTGGTACAGACACTTTGTTTACTGCTTGCTTTGGAAATATTTCAGCTCCAATAAAGGTGCAAACTTGTTTGTTTTTTTTTTTAATAACTGGACTTTCATAATTAACTTACATGTTATGACAGTCTGCTGTGGCCCAAAAAGCAGAGCTTCAATGAAATGTCTTAAATGAAATTAAGGCGATCTAACCTCAGGTTTCTCATTTGACTGGGTTTATAATTGCTTTCAGACTGCCCTTAAAAGCGCCCACATCTGGACAACAACATCTGCAGTTTGGCCGCTGGGATAACGACTGAGTTCTTTCCTCATCAGACCTGGGCCAGAGCACAGCTGACGTGTACCAGGAGGCTTAACCCTCCTGCATGGCATGTATTTCCAGGTGTAGCTGGTCGTGTAAAAAATATTATACATCTAATCTATTATATTTGTATATATCTATTTATAGTTGTGAGAGCAGAAATGCCAGCATTTTATGCTATAGGAAATGGATGCTGTCACAAGAATATGTGATCCAACTTGGCTCTGCTTATTTTGAACTCTTTAGGTTTTTTTCAGGATTGAACTGTAAGCCTACTGTAATTAAACTGTGTTTGAGGTTTTACGTCTTGATTCTGACAAGCCAGAACTTTTCTTCTGCAGCAGCAGGCTGGGATCCTGTTCCCAACTTAAATGTAGAAAAAGTAACAATTCTCCAAGGAACTGGCCAGACTTCTAAATATTCCAGAAGTTTGTTAGGTGTGGTTTAAATTAGTTCTTGATACACTGTAGTCACTGTTTTTCAGTGCAAACCTGTCTCAGGCAGGTGCTTATTACGGTATGCGGCAATATTACCCTTTCTTTCATTTAACTTTTACCAGTAAAACCATTAATTCTCATCTGGATAATCTAGAGGATGAATTATCACTGCAGTCCTCCTGTTTTCCGGAGTTCTAGTTGAGCCAAACACCAACTTTTCCAGAAAAGTAGACATTGTTTTTGTGTCCCAGTCAGCTGGTAAACCACACGGTAAATGTTAATAGCAGGAATGGTTCTTCAATGAGGTGGCATGTTTCTAAGTTATTTTTTTGTAAAGTTTACAGAAAAAAAATTACTAGCTAGTAAACCATCTTGTGAAAGACACATTTTAAGTGGAGGAGAAGGGGAGTTGCTAGTGATGACTTATTTGTTCTTAAGTAAGTGAACGTAGAAGTAGCAACTGATATGAAGTTACTGGTCAAACTTAGCCAGATTCTGACGTGTAATTGCAACACGCTACTTCTGAAGGGTGGTGCTTGCAGAAATGTAAGTGCTTCGAAGTAAAATTCCCTTCAGGACAGGATGATAGGAAAGCTCTGGGAACAAGTCCTAACGTAGACTGGGTGTCCTGCCAGTAACCTTCACTGCGGTGACGGGGGAGGAACCACCCGTTGCAGGGGTGCAGATGGCTTACGCTATTACAGATGTCCCTGACAGGCTGGTCAGCTCTTATTTAATTTCGGTACAACGGGGAACACACTATTAATTGGGAACGTGGATGTGCCGGGTGGTGCCCAGCTCTGTAAACAGGAGCTAAGACCTGAAACTCCCCTCCATCTTCTGCTACTTGGGGCTGATGGCATTGGGGGCTGGACCAGGGTCTACTAAACAAATTCCTTCCCTTGTAAGGTATCTTTTATGGCTTGCAGCAGACAAACCCAAGTTGTGAATAAACACTAGCAATTAGCAGGGACTGGGGCAATCTTTCTGGTTTTGCTTAGTGGTGTAAATGATCTTAACTTTGTTTCTAAACTCTGTCTTTTAAAAAAAAAAAAAATAGAATTGCTCGGAGGCAAGTCACAGAGCCTCATTCAGGAAAAGAGGCACTTCAGTCTGAAAGTCCAACTGAGCTCATACCTGGTTTTCTCTGATTTGGGAAGCTCTGCCATTCGACCCCCCCCCCTTGGTGGTAGTTCACATGGTGCAATACTTAAACATGTCCCTTGACTGCCATTTTACATTGTTTTCTAGCCAAAGTGAGAAAGTGTGCATGCCTAGAGATTAAAGGGATGCTTCGCTTAATTTTGGCAAAGAACATGGTGCTCCTGTCATTACTGACGGGTGGGCAGGTTAAAGGCTGTCTCCTTCGCTAGCTTACAAAGCCGTACATCAGCTCCGGCTCCTGCGGCTCCAGCTTTTTGCTGGGGATGTCACAGGTTCCGTTCTCTGGCTGTTGGCCAAGGCAGCTGATATCTCACATACAGTGTCCTGCTATTAGATATAGATGAGGGCTAAGGAGAACATTAGTAATCAGAGCAACTCCACCCTACATGATGGAGATACAGTACTCTGCTGGGAGATTCCCATGGAAAACTCTACTAAACCTGATAAGAACCCATCAACTGACCTTTGATGTCTGCAGGTTACAGCTGAAAAACATTTAACCTAAGGAAACAGTAAACCTGATGTGGTCCCAAGTGGATCTGAACAAGGGCAAGCTGAAAATGTATTTAGAGCTTTTACTATAGATTTGTGGGGTTAGAATGGTCCAGCCAGCAGGAAAAGGTTTTCTTTTCTATGAGAGGATTCTCTTGCCAGTTACCCTGCAGAGGCCAGATCCTGTAAGTCTTGTTTTGTTAGAGAAAAAGCTTCTCAGCTGGAGCTTTGCCCGAAGAGATTCAGGTCATGCCTGTATTTTTTTTTTTTTTTCATATTAAATAGCTTTCATTTAAGTGTTTGTGGTGCTTAGGTGATGCTTGTGGAGGTCAGAATGGTTCAGGGGATTTTATTCTGTGCATTTTTCTAGTGCACATCCCTGGAGGCTTGTACAGCCCTAAGGAACACACTGGCCCTGCTGCAAACTATATCTCACCACTGCAGAACTGAATGAAGAAAATCATAACACAATGCAGCAGGTGAAGTAACCTTCTGGCTCAACACCACGAAAGAGTTGGAAGCGAAGGAGGAGCAGCCCAGGCTGCAGCCGTCAAGGGGGAGCGGAGGCGATTAGCATGCAGGAATGCAGAGGGGAGATCTGCTCCAGACCCCGGCAGTAATAAAGTCAAGCTGCAAAAATAGCCTTTTTTTTTTTTTTGATGGGAGATTTCAGGAATTCTGTCAGTTATCGCTGAAAACCAGACTGCAGCCTCAATCCTGCTTTCTCCAAGTGTGAGCATGTGTAGGTTCAGATCAAAGGATCTGGTTCATACTTACTTTGTAGCTGCTCATCAAGGCCCTACAAAGCATTTCAGTGCTTATGCAATGAATGTGTAATTTCATTGATCTCATTGAAACTGCTGGTGTATTTAAAATTAGGTGTTGGAGTGCTTTGAGTAGTTATAAAGGCCTCTAGGAAAGAAAAAAGTGATTTAATGGAAACATTCAAGCGCTTCTAAAAAAGAAAGTCCTCCTTCGTGCTGGACTGGCTGAATTCAAATGAGACTTATCAGACCACCTCTTCAGGTCAGATAAAAAAAGCAGATAATGCAGGGCAAAAGAGCATATTTTTAAAAGAAATTACTTCTTTAAGCATCGCTTCCAGTAACTTTGTTAGTGACGCAGTATTACTTGATGCGTCATAGGGTGTGTGTTGGGTGTATTACACTATATTATATGGTGTAAAATTGTTCTTGTTTGGCAGGAGAAATGTTTGACAGTATTTTGAAGGGCCTGTAGCTTGTCTATAAAAGACCTCTAGTTCTCAGCTGGTGTACTGCTATGCACAGGAAAAGTGATGTTCCATATAACCAAGCTGTAAAAAAAAAAAGGCATTTCTGGTTTTAGCTCTAGCTGATTACCAGTATAGGCAGATGTAAAAGACCTGCTTTTATTTGTTTGGTTTTTTTCTGAAAGAGTAATGATTAAAAGGATCGCATCATATTTTTAAATGCACTAAAAGATAAAAAAGGTTGTATAAGATACAACCTATTCCTCAGATTTTTAATACAATTTCTACCCACTCTGTAGTGTCTGGCCTACGCTGTTGCTCATGGAGGTGACTGAACCGATGCAGAAATTTTCCTTCCTGCATCACAAGTAACAGCCGAACACACAAATCCCAGCGTTTCCCAGTCAGAACTGATCGGTTGCCTCATATGTAGCTTAGCAATATATAGAAAGTAGATTTGAAAACGTTCCAGGGAACTAAGCAATTGTCATTTTTGCCTGCTTTGTAAGCCAAACCACAGAATTCCTCAGGAGGTTTCTGTATCAGCCCAGATGCTCTAGTCCAGCTACCAGCTGTGGGGTAAAGATATGTGAGCTTCAGTAGGTGTAACTGCACCCAGAAAATAGGAGGAGGGATGGGTGCTCCCAGGAGTGGTCGAGGTCTAGTTTGAACACAGACCCACACTGAATGCCAGCTCAAAGTCATCACTGGTTTTGCCTTTGCTCATTTAAACCTGTTTCTTCCTTCGAATCGATAGCTGCCCTTATAGTATCATTTCAATTGATTGAAATGGTGATGACTCTGTTTCAGGTGGTCCTCGTGCACTTAACAGTATTAGAAAGGGCACTATAATGTGCTCTCTCTCTTTGGCAGCTTTCCCTGAGATAGCTATAGTAACTCCAAGGGACTACTCCTCACTTTGAAGCATCTCTGAGAAAGTATCCTGGATGCTCATCTCTGGAAGACAGTGGAGAAGCTGAATCAGAGAACAAGCAATTTAAAAAGAAATGGTATAAAGCTATGTCCTGGTTTTGGCTGGGATAGAGTTAATTTTCCTTCTAGTAGCTGGTATAGTGGATATGTTTTGGATTTAGTATGAGAATAATGTTGATAACACACTGATGTTTTCAGTTGTTGCCGAGTAGTGTTTAGACTACGTCAAGGATTTTTCAGCTTCTCATGCCCAGCCAGCGAAAAGGCTGGAGGGGCACAAGAAGTTGGGAGGGGACACAGCCAGGACAGCTGATCCAAACTGGCCAAAGGGGTATTCCATACCGTGTGACGTCATGGCCAGTATATAAACTGGGGGGAGTTGGCCTGGGGGGATCACTGCTTGGGAACTAACTGGGCATCGGTGGGTGAGTGGTGAGCAATTGCATTGTGCATCACTTGTTTTGTATATTCCAATCCTTTTATTATTATTGTCATTTTATTATTGTTATTACTATCATTGTTAGTTTCTTCCTTTCTGTTCTATTAAACTGTTCTTATCTCAACCCACGAATTTTACCTTTTTCCTTCCGATTGTCTCCCCCATCCCACTGGGTCGGCGGGGGGAGTGAGCGAGCGACTGCATGGTGCTTAGTTGCTGGTTGGGGTTAAACCACGACAAACTATTTGCACTGTTTGCCTTTTAGAAACCAGGTTGCCTGTGCCTTTTGCAAAGCGGCACAGGATAGATGCCTGGTGTGATATTTCATGCAGTGTCCTGAAGATACTGGAGTCTCATTTCCAATAACCATCGCCAGCAGGAAGAAGGCTGGCGTACCCTGCGGTTTGGCTCTACTCGCCGTGAGGCACTGCAGAGCTTCCCCACAGAGGACATTACGCTCCTTAAAAAGTTCAGCTCGACTGTGCCAACCACGAAGCAGAGCATTACACAGATCATTTGATTTTCTACAGTTGTTCAGTCTCTTGTAAGAAATGGAAAGGAAAAGCAACTCTGTTATCACAGCTGCCTTTGTAGGGAAACTGGGTGACTTTTATGACCCTCTTACAAGCATTTTATTACTTAATAGTAATTCCTAAATTCTTCTTTTGTTTCCATCTCATTTGAAAGTAAGATGATTTGCGGATAAGTACCTACTTTTCAACCAACAGTCTTTCCTTAGGTTCTTAATAAATCTTTGGAGGTGTTTTGATTCACACACGTGCAAACCCACCTGCCAGGGCTTTTGTAAACCAGCACCTCCCTCTTCTGTCGCCGTCCTCTTGTACCTCCTCCTGCCCTGCACCGTGCCTGCTCCGAAAGCGATACGGCCCTTTCCTGTCGACGTGGCAGCTCCTTCCCCTGCCTCTCTCCTGACTTTAGTATCTTGATTCCCTACCCTACTTCGCTCAGAAGACCAGGACTCCTTACCCTCAGATCCCATTTTGATTTTTATTTTTGCTGCAATGTCACTTAACTGACTAGCTAGTGGTCATCTAGCAAAAAGCCAAAGAAGGAGACTTAGTGTTCATTTGGGATTAAAACACCCCACAAACCTTAGATGTTTTAAAAACATTATTATGTTGTATGCTATCCATCCTCCCGGCTCTCATAATTTATAAATTTACAGCTTTACAGAAGAACACACTCCTTGGCACAGCGGGATCCTTATTTGATCCTAATTGTGACTGCTGGGCCTGAATACGCAGTTTATAAGCAAACCGTACACGTGCACGCAGCGGCAAGCCTAAGTGAGCCCGAGACGAGTGACCGGATTACCTGGCAGCCGTCACCCCCCTGCCCCGCGTCGTGCGAGACCCTCACTTACCCGCAAAGGGAGGGCAGGGGCACGCAGTCACCAAAAATTAGGTGCACAAAAATTTGAGAGCCGAGAATGCCCAATTTTGCTGGGTTAAACTCAGGACTAAGCCAAGCAAAGCTCTGCAGGGACCCAGCGATGCCACTAGAGGCTGCCAGGCAGCCTGCAAACCCATTTTTATAGGAGGCAAAGCCTCACCCAGGTCCCTGTGGACACGAGTGGGTGAAGGGTCCTCAAGTGGCCCTGGAGATGTCCCAGGGCGGCCGGCTCCTGCGCCCACAGCAGCCTGGCTGGGAGCTGTGCGGGGCTCAGCAAGGCTGAGCTGCCCCTTAGCGTCGCCCCTGAGGGCCCGTCTTCTCTTTCTGCTGCTTCTCGGGAATCTTGGAGAGCAAAGCCAAGGCATGAAAACTGTCCACATGTTTGTCTTGGAGGCAAATTACTTAGTGGTCTCCTGCAGCCTCTGCCAGAGCGCTGCAAGAATAAAGCCTCAGCTATGTTATAGATAGCTTGAAACCTTGTGTGTGAAGGTACTTCTGGGGTAATTAGGGTATTTCTCTACTTTAAGAATCCCGTTGGGATTGATCTCAATGCTCCCTCATGCACAGACCCCTCATTTGACTGCAGTCATCTTTTCATGGCAGGTTACTTGGCATAGCTGCAGACAGGGGCTAAAATCCACGTGCTCCTTTGCATTGTGGTGGTAACCTGCAGTTGAGGCACAGAGAGGTGGGTTTCAACCCTTTTTAACTGAGTGACCCCCTAAAATTTTTCTAGCCCCTTCTACAAATTTTGCATATGTCGGTTGCAAAAGAGAATACAGATGTTTACAACTATGTGTTCCAGACCACTTAGTAGTAGTGTATATAACCTTAAAAATCTGTGAGGTGCTGGTTGAACTCCACTAGAAAACATTACACTGCGTGTTGGAAGTCCTCTAAAACCTTCTTGCTCTCCGTCCCAGAAGAATAGACAAGTTATCTCATAGACTTATGCAATTCTTCTTCTGCGTGACCACTGAGGGCCCCAATGAGCTCAGCTGGCAATGCCCCCGCCTCAGCCTGCCAGAGGAAGAGCTAATGCTGTGCAAACCCCACTGCATCTCACTGCGGTTCCCCCAGTGGAAATCGCAGCAAGATAAGTCAACTTCACTTCATACCAGCTGGAATTCCTGCAGTGTGTAGTTTTATTCTGATAATATTAGCCAGTCATTTTAGATATTAACGGTTGCTTTCCCAATGGTGTGAAGGTGTAGGAGAGTGGAGTTCCCTCTCACTCACCAACGTATACAGGAAGGGAGCACAGCACGAGGAGGTCAATGCTTGCTAACATCCTGCAGAAAAATAACCTGAATGAGATTTGAAGTTATTTATTAAAACATTTATTATTCTTTTAGTCTTCTTCCATTAAACAAGTCACTTGTCTATAGGATGACCCATTTTGTGTCCCATAGTACTATAGAATTCAGCAGTGCCAGTGCTTACGGAAGATGTGCTAAATGGTGGATGCACAGAAAAGTAAACATCACCTCCTCCAGAGCCAGCAGCAACAGCCTCTATTCTCTATCAGGCTGGTTGGATTTAAACAAGTGATAAAGTGCAGGATTTTTCTCTAGCCTCTGAGGAACCTTCCATTTTTTATGTTTGTATTTGTATCTGCAGGTGGCATCTGATCCATAAGACAAGTTAATTGAAAACCTACTTTAATCATAAAATGTGGGAAATAGCTGGAGGGTGAAATATCAGGCTGGGATTATGAGACTAAAGCCATGTTTTATAAAAGAAAACCTTGTGCCTGGCAATTGTCCTTGTAATGTTGCAAGAGCCGGAGGCATTGAATTAATTCCCAATACAGCTGAGTTCTAATTATCCAAATAGATCAGGGGACCCAGCAGCAATACATCCCCCACTAAAGCTCGCAAAGCCTCTTCAAAGCGGCATGTCGGTGTTCCCTGAGATGCTGTTGTGTGTGCAGCCATCACCAGTGGTACCTCAGTCAACATAATCTCATACCTCAGTGACATACTAAGTGACACTTGGTTTTGTTGCTTTTAAACAAAAATGGGACATCCACTTATTTAGATAATGCAAGTAGGAGAATGTAACTCATGCTGAGATAATGGACAGTGGTGTACAAAAAGAAACCAGATAATGGAGGTTTCTGCCGAGGAGCTTGCAATCTCTAGCCAAATTTCCATGTATTCTGAAGGAGCTACATTCCCAAAAGGACAAAACCAATAGTTTACGATCTGAGGGTTTATCTGTCGCTTGCTGATGGTGTCTCAGTTTTCCTTCTTTTACCTCTTGTGCTCCGATGAGTGGAAGTCCAGGGGCGAAGGCAGAGCACACCTGTCAGCAGGGTTTCCAGGCTTATTGGTGTTGGATGCACACACAGGGTTCGGAGGAACTAATATTCCTGCCAGCAGGGCAGAGGGAAAATGCAGAGGGGGGTTGCTGGTAGGTAGATGGAAAAGGAAAGGGAAACCACAGGACGCCAGCGCACGGGCAGGTCTGCGCTGGGGTTGCTCATTGACTGCACTTTGGGGCTAAAATCCCAGGGCCTCTGGTATTTAACATGACATTATTGCTAAAATAATCAGTCGGTGACAGACTTGAAAGATTTAATGCAGGGTAGAGCCTAGAGACTGCTATAACCACATGTATTCTGTTCCATTAGCAGCTTTCTGGTTGGAGAGCAATCATAATGGTCGTCTTCCTTAAAACGCCTTGTCTCCCAGACAGGTTGTCCAAGAAGAGTCACGGTCTGGTGGGTGGCTCTGGCATATTCACCTCAAACAGTTGATATCTGAAATTCAGGCAGAGAAATGCTTTCTGCCAGGATGAGCATTGCTCCTGCAGCCAGGCTGCCCATGCAAATCCTTTCATTACTCAGAGAAAGGCTGTGGCAGCAACAGAGGTCTGAAGGCAAGCTGCCCTGCTGATGTTCTCAGTGCAGGACACGTCCAAATCGAGCTTAAGGTTATCGTAGGCATTTATTTTAAATTGACAGAACAGGGTGTGGTATTTTGGGCGATGGGTGGAACGTGGATTTTTGGGTGTTTTCCTGGTTTATGATTGGAAATACTTAAAAAGCAATTTCTGTTTTGCAGAAGAATAGCTATGTCATCTTCCTGTGAATAACACAGGGTGTTCACATCTCCATGGCAATTGGACGTGATAAAACAAACAGATGTTCTGAGGTTCTTCTACAAGAAAAGTCCTGTAAAGGTTTGAGGTTTAGTGCTCCTAGTGCATGTACCTCCCTTTGCCTTCACATTTCTCAAAAATAACAAGGTCTGCCATGAGGCACACTACAACTCATGGGAGAAGCAAATACAGATCTGAAGAGAATTATGGCTGGAAATATTTTCATTAACTTTGTTTTAAAAATATTGGAGAAGATTTTAGGAATAAGGCACTTGACTAAACAGGCCTACCCTTTATTTCCATCTGCCCTAATCCTGTCTTCAGCTTTCATTTCGTATCCTAATTCCTTTCCTTTTTCAGAAATGAATAGAGGTATCTCTTAAATTCCTCAGTCTCAATCCCTTGCTCTCCGCAGGCTGCAGTACAGCAGCCCCTCGAGGAAGAATACTTACGCTAAACACCCTCCTGCCCGACACAAGCATGTTATACGGCTTTTTACCACTCTGTTTTCGTGGACACGCACGCACACACATATACATACCCCTCTCCCCACCCCCAATTTCAGGAAGCCGTAAGAGACCGCAGCAGTCGAATGAATCTGAGCCTTTATTTGAACAAATGTCAGAATTTGTTGACCTTCTTGGCGCAGCTGCAGAGCCCTCCTGCCCGAGCCAGCTCCCGCGAGGCTCGCGGCGGCTCAGGGGGACTTTTGGGTCTGGGAAGGTGCCGCGGAGGTTTTGGGTTGCATTTGCTACACGGCTAGCGGCGATGAAGAAGGGGGGGGGGTGTTGCTGTCTAAGCCAATTTATTTTTGTTGATATTTCACTGGTGCCTAGAAGCCTGATAGGAGAGCGTAGCTGCTCAGCGCTCTGTCCTGCGTGCGGCCTCGCACACACGCTGCTTTCCCAAAAGTCTCCGTGCTCCAAACAGATGAAGCAGAGAGTGGAAGGGGAGCGTGGGGCAGCGGGGAGTGCTTCCCACCGCGCCTGGCCGGTCTCTGCCTGCGCTGGAGCAGCACCAAAGCCTCCTGGCTGCCAGGCCGACATCTCATCCACAGCATTTCTTATCTTTTTCTTGCATTCTTAAATGCAGTTGATGGACTACAGTTGCTGGAACACCCCAGACCTTGTAAGAGGCTCTCTGATGTGCAGTTGAGGATTGAAGTGTAAACAGAATATTTTTTGGAGAGCTAGCCCAGCTCCGGTGGTAAGCCTGGGGGAAGAACAGTTTAGAGTCTGTTCTGCACATCCCAGCCAAAGTGACTGCTGACACACGGGGCATCCCGTAGTTTTGGGAGTTGTCAGATTTGCTCTCACTCCATGTAAATTGTAGAGAAGTGAGAATTTTATCCTCGAAGAACAATAGAAAGAAGTACTGAAAGTACATTCACCACACTTTCCATCTTTTCAGTACCCTTTAATTTCAGATGCATTGTTCCAAGTTGTTTTTGCTGAAATAATTATAAGGTGTTGGAGTTTATCATCTTCCTGGATGACAGCCGTACCTGGAAAAAAGCAATGAATAAAAGCCACGTTAGCAGTTAGCCCTGGGCTGGTTCCCACTGTGAGCCAAGCCCTCTGCTCTGGAGCTCAGCTGTTTGCAGTTGGCAGTCCATTTATTTAAAAGCTGTTAAAATACCAAAATATTTTTTCCCTAGGAATCCGATGAAATTGAATGTAATTAATTTCCGCATTTCTAGCAAGCAGTTAAATTATTTTTGTTGCACATTAGCTAATAAAGCTCTCAAGATGGAAAGCTGTTTTCCTGCCACAATGAAGCAATAATATTTTGCTCTTAAAACACCAGCGTTCATCTGAGGGTCACAAAATATTTTGCAAAGGTGGACGAATGTAAGGGTTGGTATGTATACATACAGATAGATATATATATATATATGTGGGCCATCTGTCACGGGCATTTCTATCACAATTTGTTGTCTCTAACTACCGTCACAGCTGGTTCCGGCTGGGGTGAAAGCTGACCCTCACCAAGGAAATGTGTTAACTTCCAGACCTCTGAATTCTTTAGAGGTGGTTTAAAAAGCTTGAAAACACCCATTCAGTCTCTTTTCCCCTCTACCTCCATAAAAAAAAAAAAAAAAGACTGGGAATTTTTTGATTATGCTTTTTGCTAAAAAAACCCAAGTGAGCAAACAAAACCCCTCGGCTCAAGTCGGCTGGAAAATTTATTAAGGTGAGTTGGGGGGAGCTAATTTTCTTGAACGGTTTCAATTTCATTTCTAAGCTGAAAGAAAATAAATTCTGAAACCTCCATTTTTTTATTAAACATAATGCTGTTTTCTAGCCAACCCTAAGTCTAAAAAAAACCCCAAACAAAACCTGACATGATCCAATCTTGGGTGCCAAGGAAAATCCTTTCTGACCTGGGTAAGAGACCAGTGTGCTCCAGGCAAGCGCAGGAGAGCAGGGAAAGGTCGGGGCAGAAGTTCTGGAGAGATTTTTTCCTCTCCAGGAAAACTCGATGGGAGGTCCATCAGCCCTGGATCTCTTCCCTTTATCCAACCAATACTTCAGGCTCGCGGTCCCCGGCCAAGTGCCTTCGGCAAGCTCTTTGGCCCCTGTCCTCTCTGTCAAGGGACCGGTTCCCCCTTGGTTGTCTGAGCAGTTAATGGCCAAGCCTCTTCACGCGGGCTTGGGAGAGTTATCTTCTCCCGCATTTACCCTCGTGCTCCTCACCGCTCTCTCCTCTCCCCCCGCACTGGCCGAGCCTGGCTTGGCCTCTCTTTTTTCAAACTTCTGAGATGCTCCTTCTGCTCCAGCGGATGAGAACTGTGACCACACACATTGAGAAACAGTCTGCCCCGGCTCCTTCCCGTGGAGGCAGATTTGCCGGGGAAGGGGGCAGTGAATAGACTCTTTCAGTCCGAAGCCAGAAAGCATCGGTCTCGTTTGCTGTATGACGTTTCAAAGGGAAAGTCGCATGATTCTGCCTGATGTCAAATGACAAAGCGTAGCCCTCTAATGGAAAATTGTTTCCAGTTGCTTTCCAGCAAGTGAAACGAATCCAACCCAAACCAGCCTGTATTACCCGTGTTCACCCATCCGTGAGCAGATGAAGCTGCAGAACGGAGCGTTCAACGCTGAGCGATTTCTAGAGTGAGAAGATAAGGGGATGTATCGTATTTAATTACAAAAGCAGCAGAGTCAGTTCAGAGATTTAGACTTATGAGCAGCTGTGAGGGTGGAAATAAAACAGACCTCTTTCAAAATATACTTTAAGATCCTTTGCCAAACATCTATTCTTATTCACCTTTCAACGAACACTAGCCTTTTTAATTAAAAAGGGAGCAAATTCCATTATTGTGAACTGCTGACTGTCAGTAGGAGAAGAAACATCTGTCCTGCGTTAGCTAAACTTTCAGAAGGATTTTGTTTCCCCAAAATGCCTCCTTTTTATAGGCTTTAGCTTTATTAATACTATAAATGCAACAAATTGTATCAATTTAAATATCCACCACATTTTATTCAAAATGAGCAGAACACCTGGCTTTTAATAACCATGGATGTAAGCCACGGAAGAGAAATCTTTATGAAATGCAGTGAAATTTTTATGAAATGCAGTGCAGTCACTGGAAGTTTTGCCATTAACTTTGCTGGAGTCAGCTTTTCCCTTCTGTTCACTTCCAACTCTCATTTCTTTCTCCAAACACGGGGACAATATCTGTCCCCTGCTGCCACCTGGACCTAAACCAGGCTGGCCAGGCCATCCCTTCCTTTCCATCCGCAGGTTTATCACCTTCCCCAAACCTGCACCACCACCACCCGCTTTCCTCCCTGTTGCTTTGCTGAAGGCAAATGCAACCCAACGCAGTCTCCAGGCCACCTGCCTGGGATGCAGCCAGATTAAATGCAGGCAGGTCTCAGGTCTGAGGCTACATCTGCACCCTGCAGAGATCAGCATTGCCATTTCGGTGTCTAAGCAACATAAATTAGGCTGCCTGGAGCTTGGCAGTAACGCAGCCACTGATTTACTGAGGTGGGCAGGAGGACCTCAAGCTGTACCGCAGCATCAGCCAGTGCAGGATCCGTTCGCCCATCCCTTGGCAGAATCACGGCCCCCGCCTCTCCCTCCCTCCGTCCCTCCCTCCCATCCTTCTCTCCTGCAGCCAACTGGTTCCCGTACAAGAGCTGACACACCCCAAGCTGCCTGGACTATCTATAGTGGATGCTGCATGGTATAAGCTTGACAGATATTAATTATCCTTCTTGGACTTACAGCTTCCAGCAATGCTGGTTTTATCAAACTGCAGTAGCTAAAAAGAGCTCTTTTCCCTCTTCAGGAACTCGGCAATCACTACCTTCCAGGGCATGTCCTAAAATGGAGAAAAAGACATGCACCATCACTAAGAAAACAGGGGTTATAAATATTGACCAGGTTGGAAAACAAGTGGTTCTTTTGTGTTTGATCCCCATTCTTCAGTGCTGGGTACAGCAACAGAAAATGACCCAAATGACTCCCATCATCAGTAAAGATGCTCGTTACCCAGAGCCTAGGAGAGGCTTCAGATTTTCTGGATAGCAGCACATGTTGCTACATATGCACAAAATGCCTGGCTTGGACATTTTATTTAGCTTGGTTTGTTTTCCAGTTTCCACTTCAGGCCTTGGAACTGGCCTGTTTTTCACACCTGAGGCTCACAAAAGGTCTGTAGATCGGTGCTAAACACGAGGGAAGGGGCAGGAGATGGCTGGCAGGGAAAGCGATGCCTCCAGAGTCCAAAGGGTAATTATTTATGTACCCAAAATGTCACTGGCTGGACCAGTAACTGGAACAACAGACCAGAGCACTGAGAGCTGTTTCATGTTGAGGGAATGGGACTCCTCCAACAAGACTTGCACTCACGGGTGGAATTTCTAAAGTAAATGGAGCCACTGCTCTGCCTCTTGTCCCAGGGCCCTGACCCAGAGCCCGCTGCAGCCAACGGGAGTCTTTCCATCAACTTAAACACACTTGGGATGGAATCTGAGGTACAGAAACACTAGATCTTGTGCACAGAAAAAATAATTAGAAAAATTCTGTTGGCCGCAGTTGTTACCATCTTGCATGTTTGTGGATTTGTCTGGCCAGACACATGGTTAGAAGAAAGAATTAGGACTACACACATATCCCCCTAGAGAATTAGCTTCCCTTATTCCCATCTGACCAAACCACCAACCCCAACAAACATCTTGACACCAGACTCTTTTCTAAGATGTTTGCTAATCAGCAATGGAAATGAGACTAAAAGGGCCAGATTCCATTGCTAAACTGGTGAGGGTGGACTGTGCATAAATCAGGGTCAAAAATCTGTTTGAAGAACTCTAGATAAATCCATCTCGCCCACAAAAATCTTTTGGCTGGAGATACGCTCAGCCTGCTGGGGCTTAAGGAGGCTGGGATCCTCACTCCAGTTCGGCCATGGGCCCACTGGGTGATCTGGGCAAGTCACCTTTGTTCTGTGTGGCTCACTAAAGGCACTTGAATTACACTGCAATTAGATGTTTCTGGCAGTCCAGATGCTTCACAGCCATTGGGTTTTTTTCCTTCACACTCCTGGGCACTCTATAGAGAAATCTTGCATAACAGAACTCTGGAGGCACAGTCAAGTCAGAAGTAAATCCTGATGTCGGAGTGTCTCCAAGCCTTTCCTACAAATCTGATACTTCTGCTGACAGATCTTTTGCTCATGCCCAGTTTTACGCCCACTTAACCTGCTTTTATACATCTATTGGGAGAAATGGTTTCTTGCTGAAAAGAAAAAAGTTCATATATGATGAAATAATGATGGTGCTGGTGAAGCAGCCCTTAGTCAGAGACCTGAGCTGTGGGAGTTCATTACTCATAGTGAGTACAACCTTACTTTTGTCAGTACACTTCCTTGCTTAGGGTCAAGCTGAACAACTACACAGCCAGCGTATCTTCACTGCGATTAATGGAAGTTCACCTGTTTGTGCTAGACTTGGCTTTGCCCCAGTATTTACGTGTCTGGTCCAGTTGCCTTTTTTTTTCACTTGGCCTTTGGCAAATGACAGTCAGGAGACATATTAATCTGAAATGTGTGTACTAAACCTTTGATCGCCTTGAGCCAATGAGAAGCTGTGATTAATTTTAATCCTTTAAATGTTCAAATGCAAATCCAGAAATCTAAATTAATATATTTTGCTGGCATCACTAAAAGATTGTGAAACAGGAAATTAAGAGCACAATAACTTAAACAAAAGCTTATGGAGAAATAATGGCAGTGGAATGGGTAATGAGTCAGAGTGAAGGCTGGGCTGTTCAGAGAAGCCTGTAAGAGCCGGGTACCAGTTCAGCGGGATTTGGGGACCTATTGCCCCTTAAGTTTCTGCAAAATCCCAGCCTAAAGCAGTTGCTAACATTTTATTGCAAGTTTATATCTTCATAGTAAAAATTCTTAATAAAATTAGCTTTCCTCTGACCTTGTGCTGAGCCCCAGCTAGAGCCTTTGCCTGTGGGTATTCCTGGAGCCTATTGTCTGCAGCAGAGGCTCTGATTTGTGTTGCACAGGAGGAGTGGAGACGGTCTCTGTCATCAGGCCAGAGAGGTGCTACGGTTTAATTGCTTCTTGTTACTGATACTGGGCAGCAGCCTTACAAAATGCAAGATGTAAAATGTATCTGGGGTTTTGATCCTGTAAATTTTGGTTATGCGTTGTCAATTGATCTCTAGTGTCATTCATCATATTAAAAAGTGACATAAGGATTATTTATACATGACGGTTACCCTACTAAATTACTTACAAAGATTTAATAGGTGATAGATGTTTCCATGAGGAACAGGTGTCATGACTGAGTACAGTCATACGAGCAATAAATAACAAGTCATAAAAGACTAACTCTGTAACAACAGATTAATCATCATTAGCCTTCTCTGGAGTATTTATAATTGGAATCAGAGCATTAATTTTCTGCCTACAACCATCAACAGGTTAACCAGCCACTTTTATCACCGAGTGACACCTCTGGAGGCTTGATCCTGATCCTGTTTGCAATCCCATGGGGCTAGAAATGATGTTGCTCCAAACTCTGTGAACTGGTGCTCCTGGTGCAATGTGCTGGGCTCCTTCGTGGCTACCACAGGCAGGGGACATCATTCCTCTAATGCACTCATAAAAATACCCCGAATATTTACTTGCCTGTGCGCTAGTCAGGTCCAGGGGGAATGAGTTTGGGAGTTCGTAATGTCTCTCTTTCTCATGCTGCCGGTCTCCGCCGTCTGTAGTAGTCTGGGATTATGTCTGAGCCTGCGGAGCTGAGGAATTGTGTGTGTGTGTGTGTGTGTGTGTGTGTGTGTGTGTGTCAGCCACTGCCGGAAATTCAGCATCTGGAATCGATTGTGCCACAGTCATCCTGAGCTGAGCTGGAAGCCAAAAGAGCTTCAGACTGCATGGGTGCATTTTTTTCCTCCATGCCTGTGGGATTTTTAAAGCACAGAGCAAATTCAAAAAAATCCAAATCCCAACATCTCTAATCCTCCCAAGTTGACTTCACATTCTTTGGTTTTAAGGGTCAAATTGTGACCGTTGTGCAGGAGCCAGGGAAATCTCCCTCCTCCTGCCCTTTCAAACAGCACCCGCCATTCCCAGGCACACTGCGCCCACAAAAAGCTGGCCTGGGAGAGTGCTGGCCCTACCTCCACGCTGCCAGGGAAGGATGTGCAGTTGCATTTCACCTCTTTGCACCACTCACAGAGTGGTGAAAGGACCACAAAGGAGGCTGAAAACAGCCCCTCCAGAATCCCGCATCCGTCTCCGTGACAGGCGTCCTCCCTGTGCTGCCTGCCTCCTCGTCCCCCTGGGTGAACACACGCCAGGAGGAAAGACGGAGAGCAGAGGGAGGAAGAAGGTAGAAGGGTGGACGGTGGGCTGCCGTTGTGCAGACCCTCATGAAGCAGCCATGGGACTGCTCTAGGTTACCCTGGGGACCGCGCCAGCCCTCCATGGCCTCCGGAGTGCCAGCAGCACAGGAGGATTTTTACCCCTTTGGCATTGCTGAGCTCGGTTTTGCTCTGTTTTAGAGACAAGTTTCTCTCTGAGGTTTTTACAGGCTGCAACAGGATGCTTTTGTGCTGCAGGAGGCAGGAGCCAGAGGGTGGATCCCGCGGCCATGCCTGGAGGCTGGGGCACACAACAGGGCACTGGGAGAGGAGCTGGAGCATCACCCCGCTACGCTACGGCTCAGTCTGTGATACCTGTAGGGCTAAAGAACAGCTGGCACCTTTGTGGCACATGCTGCAAGGGTTTACAGTGGCATAAAGCTGGGAAGAAATAATTCACCTTACGGCACAGTCCCCTCCTGCGTAATGCCACAATATGTGGTGCAGTTAGTTGGGTTTTTTGTCTGTTAGCGGCTATTCTAGAACCGCACAGCTCAGATGGTGAGAAAGCCCCCGATTCCCAGCCTGAACTGGTCTGGGCTCAGTTAACCTCATCTGTTCCCCTGCCAAAATTGCTCTTAAATAGTCGTCTCTCACATGTATTATCTTTCCAAGTCTTTATAGAAAGTAATTGGTGTCCATTCTCACTTGTGTAGAGTGAAGATGTCATTGCTCAAGATCTGTCTTTGAGGAACTCCCCATGTGACGTGAGCAGTCAATAGTTCCTTTTTCTGCTGCTGATTTAGTATTTCCCTTTTCAATGCAAAATTGGTGTTCTCTCTTTAGCTGGGGAAATTACTTAACCAACAGTTCCTTATTAATACCCATTTCCTCCAATTTATTTGATTTTCCTGGTGATACCTAGCCAAAGGCTTTACTGAAGTCTTGGTAGCTGAGACCTACCACATTCCTATCACATATCAAGGGAAGATTCTGTTAGTGTAACTGGTGTTACCTTTGATAACTTGCAATATGGGTTTATCCTGTTTTTCTACATCTGAATATGGAATGAGACTTCAGGCACACTCAGGTGCTATAATGGTTATTCCATGTATGAAATGCAGTGATTAAAGTTAAAGGAGAGATTTGAAAGAGAAATATATGGTCATCATCTAGAAGATAGATAAAACATCAGGAAATTAGTTTTGGAGCACAATGAAAATGCTTTGGGTTGCTAAATTTAAGAAAATCCTCCGTTCTGTTGGATTTGGGACAAGCAAAAAAAAAAATAAAAATCTGTGTTTCTCCTTTCAAGTTTCCTTTTGATACGCGACACTTGGAAGACTTTGGGCCTTGACAGGGTAAATGACACTGTAGATCTAGTGAAGGGGACCCTCCCCTAAAATCCATTATTTCTGCCTTTCTCATACTTTCTGGTTACTTTTCTTTCCCCTCTCTCATGAGCTGCCAAGCTGGGGGGGGTTGGTGCCAGCTGGTTTAGAGCAAGGAAGACTTCTGCAATGAAAAACATGAATCCTCTTATTTCAAAACACTAAAATAAGCAGCCGGAGGCTCTGCCCATGTATGATGAGCCTTTGGGGGTGGAAGGGACTCGATCTGCCCATCCCCGATCAGAGCTGCCTTGTGCCAAAGAGATGGGAGAGATTCAGATCCAAGCCCCCAGGAATCACGTTGGGTTCAATGCGGGTCTTCGAGAGCTCAGCACAGTTTTGCCAACGTGGATATCCGAGCTCATAGTGGGTCAAATAGTATAAATTACATGGGAATGTCTTCTGTCTCTCTTGCGTGCTGCTTTCCGTGCCAGTCACTTTGGACATCCTCTAAAGCAAGTCACCCGGAGCACAGCATGCTGGCCCCACGCAGGGTGACTAGCACAGGAAACCCAAACAGCTCTTTCTCTGTCGGTGCAAACCAAGGTTTGCTCACGTGTGCTCTTGTGTACTGCTCTTACGTACCGCCTCATATGACTAATGAACAGCAGGAGCTGCCCAGGCATCAGGGTTGAATGTCACTCTATTTCAGAGATGTGGGGGAAGGCAGTTCTGAGGTGAGGTCTGAATCTGGCTGGTTGTCCTGGGGCTTTGCTCTATGAGTATATCCAAACGCCTGTTTTATGGGTAGAACTGTGTTGCGGTTTATCAGGATAGATTAGCTAAGACTGAACATTCTAAGTGTCATAAGGAATTGAATAGCCTGTTACAATTTTTTGCTTTATTGCCTTAAAAAAGCACAAGTTGTAGGAGTAACATGCCCCCAACCTCCAGCCCCCAAAACTGACTTAGTGATTCAAATATTCCTGAGCTATCAGCTCCCTTGATCCTACCACAGAATTTCTGCCTAACTCTAGCCAGCAAGTGATTGCTGAGGGCTGTTTAAACCGAGAAAACAAATAAACCTTGGTGCATTCTGAAGGGATGCAGATTTTCACTGCGTATGAGTCTTGACAACGTACATTATGTCTACATTCAGCAACAAATCTGTTATCTCCTGGCCTCAAAAACATGCCACAGATGCAAGTTACAGAAAACCAGCTGCTACAAAAAGGGGATGTGTAAGTAGTTACCATCAAAAAAATCCACAAACCTAAACAAATGTGAACTACTATAATGTCTCGCTGCTTACCACAACAGAGAGAGCAAATCTGGTTTAGAAAGGAAATGATGCAAAGCACCGATCTCCAAATCAGGAACATCCCAGCAAGACCTCCCACAGCAACAAAAGAATCAAAAATTACAGGGAAAAAAGGAGAGGGCAGACAGCATTACCTGGGCTGCACAATGAGATCTAGAATCCCTCACTGTTATGATGAAAACATTTACTGATTAAACCACTTCCACCCTGACGCTGTCGGTAGTGGCACTGCAGTGTGGTACTTGCAGCATCACTACTGTGAGCCTGTGCTTACTGCAGGCTGATTACACCATACAATGGGAGGTCTCCTAGATATGGTCTTCAGTGCACTACCCCAATTACTAAAATCCAGATTTCTAATCATATAACTATATGGTTTAGGAGAAGGAGCTAGATCTAGAATTTAAAAGTCCATGGCTTTTAATTTGGCCACTGGGAACATTGCCTGCTGCATATTCGGGCAGGGGTTATTATGTTACATGAACTGCCATGTGAATATGTGACTAGAAATGAAGTGGGTCCTCGAGCACACAGAAATTGGCCATGTCTCAATTACAGGATCACTCTTTGAGAGGCTTGAGTGGACGTGGTCAGCTGTTGGCCATGAAGTCATGTCAATGGAAAACAAATGCCAGTGAATGAGCTCTTTGACACTGTACCTGGTAAATGATAGCTCTTCAAAGTGGGATAAGAACTGGACTATACAGAAATTCATTACGAAGCATTATACAACAGACGATGTATTCTGAGCCTTGGGTCTTAAAATCTCAAAATGTAGCCAGCTATTTGTACAAGATCTTGGCTTTTATGTTTTCCTTAATTACTTCAACCCTTGCCTCTTGATAATTTCTGCTACGAGCTACTACAGCTCCATTCCTGGTGTGACAGTAGAGTCTCAGACTGTCTATGTTTGGATATTGGAGTCTCAGGGTTGGAACTATTCACTAATGATGATTTTGGCCACTGCAGCGACATATTGGGCTCTAACATCTTGACCTCTTCCAATTTAGAAATCGGAGGGCATCTGCCTCCCAGCCATCTAATGGTTATGTGCAGAGGAGCTTTCTGTCCAAGTCTTTGCGGGCACATGAAGTTTACAAATATGTGAAAAAGAAAATGCCATATAGCATTTTCTCCTGCTTAAGTATCTACCACATTATAACTCTGTAATTGCTGAGCTCTTTGCAATATGAAAAGAAGAGCTTATGAAAATGCAGAGGAAAAGCTCCCCAATTCCCCAAAGAACCAAAAATGGGAACAACATATTCTGAAAGTTCATCCTCAGCAGCCAAACCCTGATCCAACACAGATGTAGTTGAATATTGTAGATGGAGAAGATTATCATTTTATATATTATTTCTCTTGCTTTATCATTCTCTACATTTTTATGGGCTAGCCACATCTTGCTTCATGCATGAATGTAAATACATATGTAAATGAATACTATTGTGCAAAGTCTTTTTCTGATACCAATAATGGGATGTTTTCATCCCAGGGTTAGATGTACAGCATACTAAACTGCACGCTTTTGACTTTTGAGTATTATACTATTTCCTGATAATAAAAGTATGCAACCCCAGTTTATTGCTTTCCATTTAACAAAGGAAATCAATGTTTATTTTGTATGTCTGAAAAGTACAAACTCAATTAAAGGAATGACCAATGAAATACTGACTCAGGAGCTTGTACACAGACTTAATCACACATGTGGGAGAAACCCCCCTGGAAGATTGATTATGCTGCCCATCGAGAATGATGCCAAAATCTATTCGCTTCAACAGGAACAAGAACTGGCCAAATCTCCAAGTGCTCAGCCGGCCTCTCCAGGCTAAAGGTTGGCAAGAAACTTCCAGCATCTGCTGCAGGATCCTGTCTTCTGCTGTATGTACAGAATTGCTCCTTCCACAATAGCCCACATCTACAAAGACCCCCTGCTGCAAAGGGCAGCCAGCTGGACCCCGGTACCCGGTGGTGCATAGCTTGGATCCCTCAAAGAATTCATCCATTCTTTTGGTATTAATTTTACTGTACATGAGCAATACACAGGAGTGGGCAAAGGTCACAACGGAAAATGGCCAGTCTTGCCTTGTAATGCTGAAAGGTGATGGCAATTTGCAGAGCATTGGTTATGTATTTCCCATTCACTAATACGGCAAGTTTCAAAAATCCCAAATGTCAGTTATTTAAAATATCACTGACAAATTTTAACAGGCCTCACTCTAGCAGTTCTATGTCTGATTTTTAACACATGAAAAATATAAGTCTTTTTACTGGGACAGACTGCATATTCAACATCATCATTGGTAAAGCTGAAGTCAATGACACAATTTTTCAGTCGTGTCATTTTCAGTGTGATTTAGACACAGCCACTTTCAGATGAAAAAGAATTGCATAGGACAAAAAACCCGCACTGAGCATTAAAACCCATGAGGGTGGTATGTTCCACTCCCCTACTACTGATGACTTGCGTAATTCGATGGTCAAACCAATTGAAACTACACAACATACTCTGTTTTTCAATTTCATAGACAGTGATGTAACTCCAAAACAAGCAATGATTAATGAAATAGCATTCGTCCCACCCAATGAAAGAAATGTCACAGTGCTCCAAGCTTTGCTATTAGACTGAAAATGTGTCTTTAGAAGAGCTTCTGCAGTGGCAGAATACCAGGGCAGCTGGTATTCTCTGCCCCAGAAAATTTCATGTAACGTGGTACGGATGCTCTAGGTACATCTGGAGAATGATTCAGGTGGTTACAATTGGGTAAATAGTTCCTTGCTCAATATCCTAAGTCATTATATCTGTTAGTTTTCGTGTTTTCTTTAAAAACCAACAGAATTGGATTATCTCATGCAAAGCCACAGCTGAAAAGGAAGTATCAGAAGAAAAAATACATGAATTCGGGAATGTCTCTTTTTCTGGAAAGGTGACTCTGTCATGTCTCATGCATCAAAGACTACCTCATGCCTGACCACTGAGGGAGAGGTGCGTGAGCCCTGGACCGGGAATTCCCATGGAAACCTCAAAAATTCAGATAGACTTGTTCACTGCTTAGCTTCATCATCTCTCATCCTCATTAAAGTAAAGATATCATATAAGCCAGGATATCACTCAGCAAAGCTTCGTCTGAATTAACTCATACTGAAGGAGTGGGAGATGAAAAAGAAAAGGAGAAAGCTGAAGAAAGGCACAAGCAAATACACAAGCAAAGTTGCTCTGTGAAACTTGTCCGCTTCCAGGGTCACAGAAGTCAGCAGCGGATATTTTAGATAACCTCTTTTGGCTGTAAGTTGACATGTCAAAGAGCAGCTCTGTCCTACAGCCCTTCACTTTTTCTCCCCTTAAGAGGGTAACAGGAGATCTTTCTGTCATCCAGTAAAATTTCTCTTCCACTATGCTGCTAACACTGGTAATTCAGTATATATCAGCCTCTGAAACTGATATATATCGAGGGGCTGTGGAGGTAGAAATCCCTCCAACCTTTGATACTCTTTTGGGGATTTATTAGGACACTTCCATGGGGCAAAAGACAGCGCTGAAATGCTCATAGCAGCCCACAGCCCCTGGGGTCTGCAGCAAGCGGTCTCCTTTGGATGGCTGCTGTTGTACCAACCACAGGTGGGAACTGGGGTGAACGGGGCTGACATGCATGAGATCGATGTCTCTGTTGGTGTCACGGCTTTTTCTGCAGGTAATATAACTACAAGAATGGTTTGCTGAGGAGGCGGTTGGGCTCTAATCCCTCATGGCAGAGCAAATGTGACATGAATGAAGCTGGCAAAAAAGCTTTGCAAAAGCACAGTCACTCGGCACGTTACTGAGATGAATATTTTTGTCACCAAAAAGTGGCAATTATTTCTTCACCCGTGGGATCTCTGTCTTCTCCTCCAGGCAATAGAGTAATGTTTACGTTCTGGTATTCCTCCAGAGTGCATTATAGTGACATGACAGAAACAAGAGAGATATCTCAGATTTGATTAACCCTCATGTACTGAAGGCATGAAAAAATAAAGCCCAAGGAAAGCTGAAACTGAAAAGAAATTTCTTCAACATCTTCATCTTTCCTGAAGCGGTTTATCATTTTCACTCAGCTGGCCTGGCATGGGGCAGCACCGAGGTGGTGAGCTGGCAAGCAGAAGCGTTCCGTGGTAGGATTACCACCAAAGTAACCAAACCAAATAAATATGCCTGAACTGCAGGCAATAACCTGAGCACACCAAAGATCCAAACTGAGTCTTGAGGTCCATTCTCAATAAATCCTTATTATATCACATTGCTGCACTACAGACACAGGATGAGGCTCCACTCACCCTCCATCATCACATCTTTAACACAACTACACATATATAAGTCTAAAAGCACTTTTGTCCCCCAATAGGTTTAATCAATCCTTTCCTTAACAGAGGTTGATTTTCCTAGTTGTTCTCCTGCCTGCATAATGAAAAATACTGTAGTAAGAAGAAAATGCTGCAGCAGCTCCTGCTTATAATGAAAACCACATTGTGGCAGAACCCTGAGGACTGGCTGGGGGAGGTGGAGGCAAGGGGGCTCCCTGGCTCTGCTCACAAGTATGATTCAATAAGTCATTTCCAGGGTAAACATATAAATCTGTCCTTCTTGAACAGAATCCAAACATTCAGAAGTATCCCTCTTGCTTTATTCAAAACGTCTCTGCTGCTACTGAGGAAATAAAAGGAGTGGATAAAAACAAACACCCTTTGGTGGAAGTCGAAAAAGAAAAACATTCAGTGTAAATGTTCTGATGGCCACTGAGTAACTTTGCTCAGAGGCTAAAGTTCTGGCTGCTGCTTATGTTCCTGATAAGTACCCTACCTGACTAGTGGCATCACACATGCACTGATGTTGTTGTTCGGAGTGTTAGGATTAGATATTAGGATGGATGCCCCGGAGAAAAGAAAAAACATATGGGAAAGAAGAAAAAAAATCAACAATTCTTCCCCTGCAGCAAATATGGTTTAGCTAATGTGCAAGTTTGGATTTGTACAGAAAGCAGAACCTACTATTGCTTCCTGTTTTCATCAGTGTGCCCTGCTGCGAAAGTTTAAGACAGGCTCAGTCAAATGGTGAAGATCAAGAAGAAAATTATTTTTATGAGGGTCAAAACTGCTGTGTAATCTGCAGTGTCAGATTAAAAAAACAATTCTGATAGATTTTGCATTGCAAATGAAGGCTATTGAGCTGTCATAATGCAAGCTCTCCCCCTGCTCAGAATCTAGCTCTGTGTATAATGTCATTGAAGAAGTCATTATCTGCTACAATTAGTGTCTGGTATGGTTCACCCTGCTGTAAACCTCGTGTCTGTATGAGAGGCTTTTCAGACCTAGTGCTGTTGCCTGCTATCTTGTTTAAAAAGTTGATCCTCATTGTTATCTTAAAGACCTTTTTCTGCAAAGGCAGTGATGATCTTAGAGAGTTGGAGTTACAATGAAACACCAGATGTTACAGGGGTGTTTTCCTCTGGACAGTGATTCAAACTAAGCATTTAAAAATGGTGATACTTGACATCACCTCTGTAGCTATGTTCTAGGATCCATTTCTGCTGCAGAATCCTAAAACTTCCCATCATTTCCTCCTGAGATGATACAAACACTTTTAAGTCTTCTACTGTTGGTCTTCATTGGGAACACCAAGAACGAAACACAGTGTTCAGCTTTAGCTCTTTCCCAAATTGTGCTATTCAATGCTTTTCCTCACAGGCCCTTCCTTTAACTACAAGGTTCAACCTATGCTGCTAGTTTAGCCCAGCTACACTAACAGTTTGTCTCTTTAAACAGCTTTATGACCTGGTAAAAGGAGCACTCAGAAGATGAGCCAGGTTCCCCAAAGTATGGTTGTGGATAGCACAAAGCCAGTCAAGTCATGGCCAGTAGAAGTCAGGAAGATGCCACGAGACAGTTCATCCTCTCTGTAATCAGCTGGATTTTGCCCTGAGGATCTACAGGCAGTTCAGCAACACAACTACAAGTAATCTTCCAGAAAACACACATAGGAGACTGCATATTTCTGTGGTTCTTTTACAACTTTTTGGTAGCTGCATTCTTACCTTTCCATCTGGTCAATCCTACTCATCAGTTCAAATCTGCCAATTTTAATGTAAATCAGTTAGCTAGAAGATGGTTTGGACTTTCTGTAGGTCATCTTTTCCCTACCCCTTGCTTGGCTGACTCGACTCTTGAGCTTATATTTATTGCAGAAGATTATGAGATGTAATTCCCAAAGGTGCAAGACCTGACGCTACAACTTCAACAGGTCATTTCCATCTTGAATACAACCTCTTCCTGCATTAGCTCAGCTGTATGTGTCACTAAGACGTACATGATCGCATCACTTGACTCTGTTTCCACGCACAAGGGGAGAGGCAGACAGCGGAGTGAGTAGTTAGGAAGGAATTAATTTTTTTCTGTCAGTCCTTTCACTAGAGAGAACATTTAGAGACATTATTGGCATAGTCATGTGAAGTGTTTTCCAGACTAGATTTCATCAAAAGACTTCAAAAGGAGTTTAGGGACATAAATTTAATACTTAGATGATTTTCTGAGGAATAGATTAATCCAACCTTGCTTTAGAGCCGAAGTAACTCCTAGCAAGAGTAGAATATTCTTCCGACCACATTTTGTACAGACGGATCCTCACTATCTGAACTCATCTGGCAGGGACCAGAAAGTTGAATCTGTTCTCCTCCATCGAGAAGGGATAACACAGAGCACGCACACAAGGAAGAGCTGGAGGCACACTGGGGGCACTGCAGGAGGGCAGGGGGGTGAGATGGGCTTGGCTGGTAGGGGATGGATTACGGTACATACAGGCAGGCATCGGGGAGAGGGTTCACAGCTATTCTGGAAGAGGGAACTGCCTCTTCTTTGTGTCAGATACACATCCGAGGTCAGACAGATGTATTGGGCATCTGCTTTATCATCTGCACATCTTTCATATCAGGTCATTCATGGGTAGCTTTGATGTTTCAGTGGGGTTTACTTCCCAGTTTCCCAAGGACATCCTTCCCTCCTTAACTGCTCTCTTCCCATGCGTAATTTGAAAGCATGGCTACCGAGGGCTGAAAGTGCTGCTGAATTACTTTTAGAGGTTTGGGACTTAAATTCCCAAGTTGCGTAGGCACAAGGCATTATGATACCAAGCAAAGTGGTACCCAGGAATTTTAATGATCTGGATTTAAGTGACTTACCCACATTTATATAAAAAAATCAGTGGTGAAACATGAGATTGAAATAGGATCTGCTAAAGCCCATTTAACCCCTGAACCATCTTCCCCTGGTCTAACTGGTGCTTTAGTGCTAAAGGAAAATGCCACAAGCTTAGTTCTAGGGTTCACCTTGGAGACCCTCTAAGTAGAAAGCAGACTTGATAGGTATTTCATGTCCCTTAAGGGGTACATTCTGCTTTTATAGCACTTTCTAAAGGTCAGGAAATCAGCTGCTCAGAGCTTGTTCTGAACAATTTGCAGACTGGGAGATTCAGCATCTTGGCTAGTGGGATTGTTCTTCAAAGGAAAGCTGGGGCGGGGGGGGGGTTATACTGTAAAATTAGGCTCCTAGTCTACATCCATGGATACTTATTGTCTATTATTGCAAATTGCTGTTTTATTTCCTGCAAGAGTGACTGCTGAAACACTGCATCCAGCTGCTAACAGCTGGGGTGCTGGGGAATATAATGCATGTGCTAAACCATTTTCTGGGAAGATTTTAGAAATCTAAATACAGTCTGAGGAAGGAATTAATTTTCACTGAAGATACCTTCCTTTTGTTAGCTTCCTCTCCCAACTGCGTTCTTCTGATGTCTCACTTTGTGGAAGGAAACAGAAAGGGTTGTTGCAAGCAGTGAGGATACTGCTTTACCACAAAATATCTGGCAAAATGTTCTGTGGGTTTAGTTTCATTTTGAGCAGTACAGGATCAAAAGACCACCTTCTTTCTTTTCCTGAATCAAAATATGGAAAGCAGAGGAACCTAACTATTTCCATACACGAGGCTAGAGCTGAATGAACACAATAAAATCTTATCAAACAGAAAAGATTAATTCACTTGGTTGCTATTAGCACGAGAAAGACCATTAATTGGCTGAGTACTGGAATGGCTGAACATTGATTTCTGGAAAAGTTTATGTCTCCTCAAAGAGGTACAAACAATATATCATCAGAAAATTCACATAGGGAAAAAGGATATTCTAATTCACTGTTTCTGTATTCTAACACTTTGAAATTTATTCCATAGAATCCATTTGCCCCAAATATTGTACCGCAAATAGTGGAAATTAACATTTTCAGAAACTCATAGGCTGAACTTTGCCTTATAGTATTATTACTCAAACAATTATGTCCATATAAAACACAATCAACTGGCAAGCAACACATCAACAGAAAAGGGAAACTATAACTGATATTGGCAGATAGTTTATTTTGTATCTTACTGTCCTACCGACACCATTAAGCTTGGTTAGCTTAGGATGGCTAATTTGTTTTTGAAAGAATCTCCATCTGTGTAACATGTTTTGTTAAATCTAAGCCAAATTTGGTAGAAAGGAATTGTATTTTTGCACGCCAGAAAAGGATGTATTTCCTGTTAATTTTGCAGACATGCCTTTTAATTTTGTGCCCAGTGAACTGAGCTCAGATTCGTTAAAAGACAGTCATTACTGAAACCTCCTCTAAGTTGTCATTAAAAGCTATTTATTAGAGGTGATCCTTTAATAAAAGGGGAACAAGAACTGGATGTAGCTTACTCAGGGAATACTTCTTAGTTCTTTCTGTTGCCAGGAGGTTACCAAAGAAGGAAAGGTTTTTACTGCATTTTGATACTGTTTCACTAGCAATGCATATCACAGGACAGTAAGAACAGGTAAAGAGGAGAAGGGTACTGGAATTGCTCCTTTATTTTTGTCAGCTGCAACAAAAGCATTCAATCTCCTCTTGGATATGTTTTCTCAAGGGCCGAGTAACACGCCAATAAGTAAGAATTGCAAGGTAACAAGGGTTAGAGTCTTCAGAAGCTAAATATGTAAAGGGCAGGTCCTGCATGCCTAGATCATCTGGGAGAGTTCTTGTATGGAAAAGTGACATACGTCATCACCTTTTAAGTGTGAGCTGAGAGATGAGCTTGTGGTTGGGACAGAGCCACTACAGGGGCTCCATCCTCAGCATCACGCGCTGCCTCTGGCTTTCTTTGGGACCTTTGGCAAGTCCTTTACCCTATGAGCAGGTATAAGAATATTTATTTATGACTTTATTTATTTCCTCTGCAGATGCTTTGCCCTGTTAAAACCAAATACAAATGTTGAATTGTGGGTGCTGTGAATAATCCATCCTACATACACCTCTGCTCATTAAAAGCCACGTGCACAGATCTGAGATCACAGCCTATGAAAGACAGCCCTTGCCCCAACCTACAAAGTGTACATGCTGCCCCCAGCATTATACTTCTGTGCTTTGAAACTTCTGGCAATAAAAACTTGCTTTCTTAGGAATTTTCCTAGCAGCTGATTGCCTATCTAAGGAAAACAGACAGATAGGAGTGTAAGCAGACACAGAGGTACTGGATGCAAATTATCAGAGGGAAGGGACTCCCGGAGGCCAGCAGTTAGGCTTGGGTAAAGTTAAGTGACCACCTGGCCCAGAGCTGATAAGAAGCAATAAAACCCATGAAACCACCAGTCTGAACAACAAAGGAAGAAATAGGCTCCAGCTTCTTTCTCACCTATTTTAACTCAAGGGATGATACACAAGATAACCCTGGGGGCCAGGTCCTGCTAGCTGCAAGGCAAAAGCAGGTAGTTGGTGCTGGCGTACATCATATGCCACTGCTTGTCTTGAACATTTCTATGAGAGCTGCTCAAGTTGGAGCCAGTTTACAGAAGAGTGGTTTTTGGAAGAGACTGATGGATGCAACATTCACAAATATAACTCATGCTTCCAAAAGCTCAGATCTCATCCTAACTCCTTAAGCCATCTCTATGGAAAATGGAACTAAGGTTCCCAAAGCCGCTCTGTATTTGGGATTTTTCCTTGAAGAGCTTATAGTCTCCATCTGTGAATTAACTCAACTGCTCTCAGCTGGTGTAGATCAGGTAAATTACTCTGTCATGGGGCTGAATTTCTCTAACTTGTGAGTGACCCTTGGCTGTATTTAAGGGCTGTAGTCTTTACCCCTTCTCCTGTACCTCCCAGTTGTATCTGACTGGTTATGCCTATGAAGGAGAAGTGATTTTTTTTTTTTTTTTTTTTTTTTTTTTTTGGTACATTTAGATCCATCAGTTTAAAGGATAAGGAGGAAGCTTAAGTTGGTTCAGTATTAGCAGCTAAATGGGGACATACCAAGTCCAAGGCAATGAATAAGCTGTGGTTTACTTCATTAACAGAGTAGGGAGAGGAAGACTAGGATTGGGTTTTCAATTTTGTTAGTCTGTAAAATAACTGAAATAGTATTTATGCCTGTTCATGGAAATTTATAGGAGCTCTATCCTTAAGAGGAAAGATGTGCTCTGTTCTGAGCTGTGTTTTTTCCCAGTCTATCTGGAAAAAATATATTCAGACAGGCTGTAACAATTGCAGCACAAGCTATTTATGTGTTGCTGGGTATTCTGACTTGAAATATTTGACAGGGTCTATGTTAAATATGTGGGTTTAGTTTCTAAATTTCTATCTTGAAGCCTTCCTTTCCCCTGTGCCTTATTAAAAGAAAGGCTGTAAGAAAGGAAGTGAGGAAACTTGAAAGTTAAAAACATTCTAGGGGTTTGCCCAGAGAACAGAGGAACATGTAGGAAGCCTTCCATAGTATCAGCTCTCCTTGCCCTCTTATTAGTGGATTGAAATTGCTATATTAATTCTATTGATTAATTAGTTTGTGTTTCTTTAAAAATTAAACACCTCTAGGACTTTTAAAGGAAGAAGTTGCATTTAGAGATAGAGCTCTCAAAGATACCAGAATTAGACTTAGCTAAAACTTTATTTGCCTCGCAATATTTGCCTCCACAGTTCATGAGGATGTGTTTACTGGGCTGAAGGTTAAGAAGCAATCACTTCAGCTGTATGTGTCCGTAGAAAGTTTACTTAGAAATCACCTTCCAGAGGCAAAAGATGAAACCCTTGCTCTATTCAAGAAGACCATCAGGCTGCCTGGTGTGATTTGCGGTGGGAAGATGTGTATTACTGAGAGCAGACTGGCACAGGCTGGCTCAGACTAGTGCCTTTGCTGTCGAGTCTCAGTGATGATGCCCTTGCCTTGAAACAACACCCAAATTGTGACCAGGAACCCTCTGCTGCTGGAGCTGGTGCCTGCAGGTAAGGCATAGAAAGGTGGTCCTGATCCTCTTGAAGTCACTGAAGATCCTATACTATTTTTCAAAAGAGAAAAGGGTTTAGTGCTAATGCTTTCATCAGGTTCTTTGCATCAAATGGGTGCAACGGGGGTGACGGTTGCTGTTCTTGCAGAGGGTGGTCCATGGTGGCAGCAGCACATTCAGGTTGCAAACCAAGCTATTGCCCTTACACTGCACACAGTCATTAGCAGACTTGTAGATGGATGTCCCTGATAGCCTCAGAGCTGGACAAAAGAATTTGGCCGGTTGTTTGCAATGTTAATGCAATGATTTGGTTTGAGGGACACCATAAGCTCAATGGACCCTCTTCTCGTTTACATGCATACTGTCTCCTTGAGAGCTGTTGGGCTGCCCAGGTACAACAGGAGACACTGAGCTATTTAACATCATTAATATACAGCATCCCAATTCCTGCCTCCCAGGTCAAAAGATAAAAGCCCTGGTAGTGTGCTTTGTCATCCACTGGCTCTTTATCATAAGATTTTGCAAAAACAATGAAGATGGGCCATCTATGTAACCTGTCTGCCCAATGTGATCAGGATAATATTGCTCGTTTTTGCAACGGTAAAGGTGCCAATAAAGCCTTGCATTGAACCTAGTGAGTTTCTCTAATGTACTTCAATAAACCAGCAAATTTGGGGGTGTAGAAACACAAGTAACTGTATAATATTTTGTTGCCCTTCATACAGCTGTGCTCAGTTGTTGACAACATGACTTGGGAGAAAGCAGATGGTTTTGCAGTCCAGAAGTCTGGAATTCATTAGTGGAAATTTTCAGACGTGGGTTGGTTTTTTGGTTTTTTTTTTTTTTTTTTTTTATTCCTTGGCTTAGCTACAAGAAGTCAAAGCAAACAGAGCTGAAAATTCATAGTGAGGGGTGTGAAAGAGTTTCTTTGCTCTCTTTCACCAAAGAAGTGACTGGACAGAAAAATCAAACACTTAGGAATTTCTTTTTCCTGGTTTGCTTTATCTGTGACAGCAAACCTTTACTGAGAAGAGGAGCTCTTAAGAGCTTCTCTGGAATTCAGGTTTATTTGGAGAACACTAACATGATACTTGCTACTAAAGACTGCAGTTGTGCTAATCTCGTAAAGGAAAGGGGAGGAGACAGGAGAAGTGATGTTAATTTATTCGCTGAAGAGTTCAAACTGTAGTTTTTCTTACAAGGATCTTTTTCTCCTACACAGGAACCATGCACAGAAATAAAAACTGCATGGTGAATGTTAACCTGTGACATCCCGACTCGGATGGGAGCAAAGCTCTTCGATAATGAGGTGCCGTGTCTTGGAAAGGTGGAGTTTTGTGCTTGCACTTTTTATTGGATGAGTTTGTTTTCTAGGTACTTAGTGAGAACAGACTGCAGCATTTCAATAATGTGACTGCCTGGAAGAGGCTGGAGGTGCAATTATTTGGGGGGGAGTGAAAAACTCTTTGCATGAGTAAAAGTACAGGAGTGCTGCAGCCTTCCTGAGCTGGGCACCAGCCCCGCTGCCAGCCTGCTGCCCTGGCACAGAGCTCTTAGCCAGGTTCTGCTTTGAGCTCTCCCTTCTCAGAGTCTCATATCTGTTTCTTCCACTTTGGAGGGTTTTCATCCATTCCCACCATCTAGATTTGTTGCTCCAGGCTTCCCCAATCTGGGGGGGGGGGGGGGGGGGGGCAATGGCATTGTCCCAGCTCCTGGCAACTCATTTCTAGAGTGTTTTCCTTGAGGTCTTGTGCCCCAAGCCTGTCCCAGGAGCCACCCTTCCCTGCCATGTTTCTTCCCAGTATCCTTTAGACAACAAATACTTCCTATCTTGTTCCACTCTGATGCTAAGCCACAGGAGAGGCTGGGCTCTGGTCCAGGGCCAACAGCTTTCCAACAAGCACAAGCAACACAATAACAAATAATAAGGCTTTGGAGAGCTGCCTTTTCAATAAGTAAAGGAGAGGTGGAGAAAGAAAACACGCATGTGAAACCTCTCCTGCTAAAATCTTTCAGCACACGCTGTGGATCTGCTGTAAAGGATATTTCAACATGAGCTTCTGGAAGCTGTATTGCTCGTGAATGCCAAGGTGGTTTACATGCACCTACAGTCTGGGAAATCCTTTAAGCCTTATGTAAAACAGGCTCACAAAACTACTTTGCCTGGCACTTTAAAAGTCTTAGGTAAACTTCTTTGGGATTGGGAGACTTGGTTGTTTAAAAAAAAAAAAAAAAAAAAATCCTCTGTTTCTTCTTCTTCTTCTTAGTCCTCTTGGATTTCCAAGCTGGGTTAGGTGTTACCCTCCTATGCAGACACAGGGGGAGCAGATTCAATGTGTCATAGCAGCCTTGAAGCAGATGTCATCATAAGAAAGCTTTGCCCACATCTGGACAGGATGATGACTCCTGCCAGTTGGAGCTAAGAACTAGCTAACCCTTCGGCAGCCCTCATCTCTAATCTATAACGTAGAGAAGGTGCTGCGGCTTGCTATTTCACTTAACATCTGTGCTCCTTGCTCTGAGGCAGCCAGTACACAATGTGACTATGAGAAAACAAAACTGGATTATTTTTTTTCTGTAAACTGGAATGTGTAATTATCGCAGATGATAATCCTCCATTTCTTGGAAAAGGCAAAGACTCTTAGCTGGGATTTCCTTAGCATGACCCAGTTCAAAAAGCAAATGACACTTCATAGAAATCACTGCAAAGCTAAAGTAGCAAATGTCTGGTCCTTAGTGCCAAGGGTGCTGATGCTTGCTTGTGAACCGACACTTCGGTTCCCAGCATGGATATTCATGTTCCAACTCCAGTGGCAGATGCAAGACAGACTAAAGCTGTTCCTTCTGCCTTCTTTTAGTGCTGCTTGTTGTAAATGAACTCAGAAGATAAATGATATAAAATAGAATGGTTCATTATTTGAAAATTTCTCATGAACTTATGATGGTTTTTAGCACATACAAGTTAAAACTGCATTCATTTAGGTTGCTTAGAAGTAATTTCAATTTTTCATGCCAGGTGGATTTATAAATGCACATACTCCTGTTAAGTGTTGGCTGTTTCATGCCTTTAATTCAACACCTAACTGTGTTTGAGTTAATTTAAAATGTAATCAAACTGTATTACAACAACGTATCGGAGGCCAACCTCTGAACCTGAATTGACTATTGCATTCAGATGCTCTCTTAGGCTATGGCAGTGCCACGTGTGTAGCTGTACAAGCACCAGTTTAAACATTGCTAGAGTTAGAAAACTTTAGCACTACTTCCCTCAAAAACATGGGCAGAACCTTTGTAGCTCATAAAGCCAGAAGAGACTTGTGATCGTCCCATCTGCCTGCTGCAGAATCCGGTGGTAACTGCCGTGACGTAGAGTTGATGTCCTGCAGCACAGTCATTTATGGGGGGTGGAGGAGAGTCTGGTGCATGCAGCTGTACAAATAAGGGATTTAGCTGTTTTGGTTTCAAGTTTGCCAGCCAGTTTTGGTCAACTGAATTGAAAACTGCCTGCCTTTGCTGTCAAAATGTACAGCATAGAAAAAAGGTTTCAGATCTGACTTGAAATTAAATGTTATGAGTGAGGGAGAATATTTTTTAAGAGTAAACCCACTTCATTTTAAGATGTAACTAAAATACAGAAAACAGAAATATCCTCTTTGGTTTTTGGCAACTCTCTCCTCCCCCCACCCCCTCAAATTCTTCCCTAAATTTTGTCCAGGTTATAGTGACTTAGTATATTTTTTTTCTCTTTAAATTGCAGAGGAGGTAGGAAGCATTTAAGAAACATGTGCTCAGTTTCAGGACACAATTCAAAGCAGCACAGTTGAAAGTGGAAACACTACTTTTACAATCAAAGAAGGTGCCTCGGAAAAAAAGTCTTCCAGGGATAAAAAAACCATCATCTTGTCTCCCACTTGCTTAGATACAATGATGGGGTAAGTTGAGGACAATGTTTTGCTTCAAAACTGAATTTCCTGCTTTCAGTTAACCTACAGCTTACCTCATCTGGTGTGTTCACACTAAAATAATCATAGTCCAATGACAACTTTGGTTGCCAAAGGCAACTTTACAGTGCAACAGCATAAACATCCCCATGGGGATGTCATCCTATCATGCATCTCATGGGATACCCTAAACATTAGGTTCTAAATCTGTTCAGTAATTGGAGCTATTAGGAGTAAATAGAGCCCATCTGAGTGAACCCCAAAGGGGATTTTTAATTTTACTGTAACACAAAAATCCTATGCTTAATAGGAGGGAAAACTATATTGGGAAAGAAGAAAAAAAAAAAGGCAGAAAATACAAGGAATTTTTACTGGCAGTAAAACAGTGCAATTCATAGCTTGGTCATAACAGTTGTTTAACTGTGTAGTTTGCAGAAGTTGTCAGGGGATAGATTTACAGCTGGACATGAGCCTGACTGAGGGGCTGTAGCGGCAGAGGTGGGTTGGTGTGGGACATGCACTCTAGGTGACGCAGTGGGGGATCTGCCATGTCGCTGCACAACTTTTCCTCCCTTTCATGCTAACTTAAGGTTAACATCCTGCACACTTGTCATAGGTTGTACAGCATTTTGTTTCTGTTAATTTATCAACTTCTACTCAGCAGTCTCTACCACCCTGTCCTATAGCAATACTATGTATGTAGTGAACAAATTGATCCCCTGCATCATTTCTTCTTAGGTGCCTCCTAATCCCTAGTACAGCGGAACTGCACAAGAACTGAACTGGTTTTGCATATGGCGGTAGAAAAGTTATCCTGAAATCCCCTATGTGCAATGTCTTTATTTCTACCAATACAAATGTGCCCAAACCTGATTTTCACAACTGCTAGATTATGGCAGATCTAATAACCCCAAACTCTAGAAACAGAGATACAGAGGAGTCATTAACTGGCAGTGAAAGAAAATGAAAGCTTCTATATAAGCATAGTTTATGCCATTTTTCTTTGAATAAGCTGCCAAAAGAACAAGATCATAAGCTGTTACAAAAACAACTTAAAGAAGCTGTAGCTGTGATTTGTGTCAAGCATTCAAAAAGAAAAATATAGAAACTGTAAGCAAGAGCAGGTATCAGTGCAATAGCTGTGACTCCAGGACTGAAAATAACCCCGCTGTGAGATGACTTTCCTTCAATCATTTATCGGTTGCTAAACAATAGCATCGCCTATCTATCGTAACTGTTAACGTATTTATTAAAGCTGGGGAATCTCTGGTCACCTGTTTAGTGGTGTTCGGGCATAAGGTACTTTACTTTCAGCCTCTTATAAAATAAATAGTAACACTGCAGCTGCAATGTTAAATACACCAGTCCTAAAAATTACTGGTGTATCTTCAATCTGGCTCCCCCCATTTATTTATTTTAATCACAAATGGGAGAAAAAGGGGAAAAGAGGTAGTGTTTAAGTTCCCAGTACGTAACCTTTTGATGCCTGTCTCGACTGTAGAAGGAAGCAATAGGGACAGCAAATTTGAACGTGTGAGGTACAGCCAGATGCATCTTGTTATACGGGCTGCTTAGAAATTTGCATTTGTTTTCTTTTAGTCTAGAACTGCTGATAACTGGAGCTCTATGGAAGCAACTCGTACTCCCAGCACCTTGCTTCCCTCTAGCTCCTTCCAGTTGCTGCCATACAGCTTATTGCTGGGAAGTGGTGGCAGAACCAATGTTGGGGGGTGAGATGGTGGAGAAAATTGTACTGTTATTTAGCATCCCCTTGCCTTGCTTTGTGGAGAGTACAGGTATACATTCTGCAAAACAGCAGGTTTTGATTTGCAAAATCAGAAGCTTCTTGCCAGAGAACTGCCTAAAGGGCAAACCGGAGGGCAGCCAGCAGCAAAACTATTTTCTAGCTTCAGAGGTGTTCCTTTCAAAGGCCAGTTTAAATCCTTGAAGTATTAAAGCTGTGAAAACAAACGAAGAGAAGAATGGAATGAAATTGTTCTTACCAAAATAGCAAGCCAGGTTCATATGCTTAAAATTAACCAGAGCAATGCAGAAGTTGCACTTCACCCAGCTCTCTGGTGTTGAATGAGCCAGTGTAGCTTGGCAAGTGCCAAACTACTGCACTTGGAGGGTGGTTGCTGCCAGGAGGGCTCTACGGGAACTGGGGAAGGAGTGTAAGGCTTTCCTTTAGTGGAAAAGAAAGGTGATGCTGTGGTCGGTCCTGTGGTGTGATGTAGCTGTATAAGCCATATGCAATAGTTGTGGTACCTGTTTGATTTTACAATCAACTCCTTGTTCAAACACTTTCAGCGAAGCCATAATTTGGTGTATACTGGAAAGAACTGATTTTTTAAATGCTTTTTTTATCTTTGGAATTTAAGCTTTTTGACTTCTTACATGGGCATGCTTTCCCCAGCTGTTTTAAGTAGCTAGCTTTACTCCCTCCAACCCCATGCAATCTGTGAGAATCCTGTATTTATGAAAAATACTGTGTAGATGGTCCAGATCCCCAGAAGTGGGGCAGGGGAGGGCAGGTATACAGATATCTGTATTGCTTTGTCAGCATTTCTCACTCTTGACCTGAAGGACCACACAACAGGCTGAGAAAATTAATCCAGCACCAAAAGCTAGCTTGCTCGAAAAATCTATGCACTTTTGCAAACATTTCTTTTTCTCCCTGACACTTCCCATTAACTTATTTGCAGCTCCTGTTATAAGGAATTTACATCAAAAACTCAGGAAACCACTTAATGCTGTTTAAAACATAATGCTTTAGATGAATTATTACTAAATGCGCCTTTGTGTTTTTAAAGTATTTCAAATCTAGTTAATTAGCCAGATTGGTTTTACAATACACGTGCTCATCACGACAATTGGGCTGAAAAGCAATCATTGAATTAAATCATGGTTACTTAATTCTCAATCATAGGTATGACGTTGATTCACATTTACGTGTAACTCCTCCTAACATGCATAATTTTTAGCATTTCAAAGGCAGCTGTCTGACAGTGACGAATGATGATTAACTCTCCCCTGTTCTCAAATGAAAAGCTGTTAATTACTATTATGTACTTTTAAACTGAAAATACCAACTCCTTAGTCCTAGACAGATCCTAGGTGAACAGCTAGTTGACACCTCCACTGAGAGAACCATCAATATAACAAACAAGTTTTCCTCTCCTTTGAACTTCTCAGCAGAAGAAAGGTGTTGCTGTCTTCACTTCAAAGGCACTTGCTGATTATCTTCAAAACTCTACTGTGGAGCTGAGACGGATGCAGAGGGTGGCCAGCCTTTCCTACGTAGCTGTGTCCTGTCCTGAAGCACACAGGCGCTATGCCATGCACAGCCCGACCTCCTTCAAATGCCAGCAAGGTCAGCTCCTTACATTTGTTTTTTCTGTTGGTGAAACTCTGCTTCACTGGAGTGACTCCTGGTTAACAGCAGTCACCATTATCAGACTGGGAAGAAATCGGAGAGAAATCCAGACCAAGCTGGCAGCCCGAGTATTCTTGAGAGCCTTGGTAGGGAATAACTCTGTCCCATTTAGTTAAAATTAAAGTGATGGTGATGGGAGTGCTCAGCTTTTCTCAATGTTTTAAATATTGTTATTGGGAGTAATACATGAAAATTGTGGAAGCGCAGGAGTCTAGTTGAGGAGGATGATGATCTGTAATGTACAATGGCTGCTTTTGGTCTCTCAATTTTCACATTCGAAGCAAGAAAAACTCTTCAAGGGAATCCTTCCCAGTGTTCCTTTTCTCCAGCTTGTTATTTCTTTCTTTTATATATATATAAAACTAAAGTAATGAACTGTCATTGTTAATATAAGAACTTGTGCAGTGTATTCTAGTATGAATCTAGCAACAGGCTATTAGTCCTCAGAAAATGCAGTAGCCACTCAACTAGCAGTCCAAAAAGGGTAATTTAAAAGGAGTTTTATAACCCAGCTATAATCATAGAAGTGCTGGAGTTGGAAGGGACCTCCATTTGGTCACCCATCACCCTTTGCACCATACACAGATCACTCACTTTAGTGATGCCTCACAGGACAGGGTCTACTCCAGCAGTGACACCAGTGGAAGGGCCATACACCAGCCTTTGCAGCCTGTTCTATTGCATACCTGCCCCTCCTAATTTTTTCCTGATATTTATCACAGTTCTTCCTTTTTGCAGTGCACACCCACTACTACTTTTTTCCTGCCCCTGTTTACTAATGAGAGAAGTTTGATCCTTTTACTCCCTGGGACAACTGAATTTACTGAAACTCCTCAGCAGGAAATTCAGTCCCCTTTGGTGTCTAGGATGGAACAGAACAAGGTATTTAGATATGTATCTGAATCTCTTGAACATGCAAATGCAGTTTGAAATATCTGTCCTTAAAATGCTGCTGGCTGCTTTTCAGGGCAGATCATAAATGCTGTAAGAACTAGTACCTGCATTAGGCTCAGAGAGAGCCTAAGTATAAATTCCTCTTCTTTCCAACCACATCCTGAATGATTTTCATTGCTCCTTGCCTTTGCCTAATGGTGCCCCAGGCGACTTCCTTGTTACCTGATGCTAAAACAGTGATACAGTAGTCTCCATACTGTACCCTACTATTTCCTACTTCTATTTTTGATCACTTGTGCAAAGACAGAAAAAAGACAGATATGGCTGGGCAAAAATTCCTGATCCTTAGAGTGTCACTTCAGATTCGTGTTCAGACTTTCGTGGGAAGTTGCATCAATTTACCTCCTTGTTCCTTCTCAGATGCCTGTCTCTTATAGCATGAAAATGGCAACCTTCAATTTACAAACTCTTTGTGAAAACTGCTATCTGTTCTGTGGTTTGTTTTTTTTTTTTAATGGTCTCCTGAGAAGAGCACTTCTCCAGAGTACAGCAGAATTGCTATATCCTTATTGTGTTGAATATGGTAGATGATACTTGAATGTATTTTGGCTTTTAGACTTTAACGAGTTTTAAGGTGAGACGGGATGTTTGATCATCTCATCTGAGTGCTGTAAAATCTGTCCCTTCAAGCCAAACAAACCCACTAGTAAATACAATTAGTGTATTCTCTAATACACTTCCACAAAGTCATGAAAAAGCCAAATGTCGTCAGACAGATGAGTCTGGGAAGTGTTGACTGATAAGTTATCAAAGTGACACATTGACCACTAATTAATGTAGTTCATACTTGCAGTCAAGTCTCATTTTCCTTTAGTTTTCTCCCTGGGAATGTCACATGGAAACATGAAATGTCTTGCATGAGTGAAATTTTGGCCTCTGCCTTGTGATCTTTGGCAATTAGTATTGCGGTGATGTTAACAAAAAAAAAAAAAGTGCTTCTTTCCTACTGTCTGTACCACTCATTAGTTAAAATGCACGTTGCACAGGGTGCAAAAAGAGGTTTATCTTTATTGTATATAATTTAATATAAATAGCAATGCTACTTAACATGCATAGCTGAGATTAGGAACCTCTCCCTTTGCTTGGGCTGGACTGGGGGAAACAAGATCAGAGATTGCTTCAGAGGAGGAGCAAAGTTACCTAAACAGACAAGACAAACTGGAACTGAGTGTCAAAATGACTTGCCTGATGTCACACAGCAGGTCAGTGAGAGCTGGGACTGCAACGGTGACAAATCATGGGCCTGTTTGGTCTTATTCTGGGGGAAAGGAGGAAGGAAAACAAAGTCGTTTTTATGGAGCATGGTGTGCATAGCTGTTTCACACAGGCAGTAAAAACTACACTTAATTTATTCCTTCTTGTAAACTAATTTAAAGCAGAATTTCTAACACTGTTTTCTTTATGACTTGAAAATATTTTAAATCTAGGTTTTTGCCTTAAAATTGAGACATAGTTTCCCTTTCTTAAAGCACAAAAATTTACAAAAAAACCAAAAAGGTTTTTTTTGTGGTTGAAATGTAGATGTTCCCATCCTTATCCTTCATTCAACCTCTCCGTCAAGAGAAAAAGTGACAAAGTTTGAAGGAACCACTACTTTCTGTAAAAAATTACCTACAAAAAGAAGCGCAAGAGAAAATGAGCTCTTAAGTTCTGACTTAAATAAGACACCTTGTGCTTGAGTTTCAATAACTCTATGCATGAGATAACTAGGATCACCTCTATGAAATATTGTGGTGCTTTTTAAAGAGGGAGAAGAAACTATAAGCAGGCTGAATCATCGTGAAACTTTACGTATGTTTTAAAAAATCCTGTTTGTTCAAAACAGCGGCTTGAGCTACTTCTGTGAATGCCTGCAGTCCCCGCACGCTGCAAGGCACTCGCTTTAGAAGTCACCATTCCCTTTGCTTGGAGGAGGCTCCCTGAGATAAGAGATGGCAAGTTTCTTTAGAAGAAGATAAAGCTCGAGCCTGCTGCGCGGGTCACATCTGCAGGACCGAGCTCGCGCTGAGGTGTGCCCCGCAGACGACGCCGGCCAGGCCGGGGCCCGCGGCCTTCCTCATCCTCACGGTGTCTGCCCCCAGAAGAGCACCCAGCCCAGGGCGAAGAGGCCGGAGGAGGCTCCTGGAGCCGATCTGCAGTTTCTCTCTTGCCAAATAAACGGAAGAGACCACACAGGCTGACCGGGAGTTCCGTCGGCTACTGCAGGGAAAGGCTCTCCCTCAGGCGGAGGCCGATGGCCCTCACCTTTGGCCCTCGTTCAGCCGAGCACGAACGCGGGTGCTCCGGGTCCTGCCTGCGCAGATGAAGTTGGCTGCTGAGCCTGTGTTTCTAAAGGCTTCTGGCCGAAAAGGCTGAAAAACGGGGGACGCCTTCCCCTACCGAGCTCGGAGAGGGGCTGCCCTGCCCCTCCGCCTCAGGCCCGGCCACGTTGCCCTGACAGGACGGACCGCTTCCCGGGTGCGGAGCCCGGGAGACCCCGCCACAGCCCTCGGCGGCCCCTGTGGAAGGGGTCGAGCCGGCCAGGCCTGCGCGGCCGCCGGGGCATGGCTGGGCCGGGGGCAGCGCCGCGGACCCCCCCCCCCTCCCCGCCTCCGGGCCGCCTCCTCGGCGGGGCTCTGCCCCCGCCGTGCAGCCGCTCTGGGCGACGGGCGGAGCGGCCCCAGCGCCCGCTCCCCGGCCAATGAGCAGGGAGGCAGGGGCCGAGCCGGCCGCGCTATAAGAGCCGGGGCGGCCGGGGAGGCGGCAGTCCCTCAGCGAGGCCGTCGGGCGGGAGCCGCGTTTCCTCTCAGCGGGAAGGACCGTGTGGTGCCACCATGTGCGGTGAGTGACGGGGCCGCGGCTGCCGCCCCTCGCCCGGCCGTCGGGGCCCGCCGCAGCCCCTTCGTTTAGCGGGCGGGACGGGGCTGGGGGGTCTCCACCGGCCGCGGCGGGGGTCGCTGGTATAGGAGCGAGGTGCCCGCGGACAAAGCGGGCCGTAGCCGGGGCCGGCCGCCCCTTCTGCCGGGGTGCGGGACGAGGGGGCTGCTTTGTCCCTGAACTGAGGGGTGTCGGGCTGCCCCGCCGTGACGGCGGGTCCCGGGGCTGCGGAGCCCCGCCGGCGCTGTCCCCCCGCGGCGGGTTCCTTCGGGACTGGCCCCGCCGCATCCATTTTGTGGCGTTGGGAAGGGAGAATGACCGGCTTTTGCGGTGACGGCAGGTAAAGGTAAAGCTCCTCCGTCCGCCCCCACCTCCCAAGGAAAGGAGATTGCCTTTCTCTTCCCCACAGCTTCGTCTCTCTGTCCCCTCCGCGTCCCCCGGCTTGTCCCTAGGTCTTGTGATCGGAAAACGTCCCGTTCGCGCAGCCGGGCTGTCTTGGCTGCCTCGTTAACCTTTGCTCCTCCTGGTCCAGATGCCCCAGCGCATCGCTGCTTTGGCTGATGCACAGGCCGCTTGATGCGCTTGGCTCCGTCTTTGCTCTTCCAGGACTAGGGGTTAGTTGTGACTCAGTTACCAACTGCGGCGATAGGAAGAGTTTGTGGTTTTCAAACAAAGGCTGAGAGGGAGCTTAATTCGTAGCTGATGTGAGTTTATCCACCTACCTTTATGTAATAAAGAGGATATGGTGAAGATAATACTTGCATCATGTATACAATTGCTTAGGTATGGTTTGGATCAGATTAAAATCCAAGTGCGGGTCCAGAGGCTGCTAATGCAATGTATTTTAGTTGCGGAGGAAATTTTAGTGAAACGTTACCTACCCCTTTACTGAAGCCTCCTCACAGGTCTGGAAGGATACTTTTGTTGGCAGTAGAAAAATTTGCGCTTGTACTTCTTCGCCATCATGAACAAAACCTCTTTTGTGAGACGCAGACTGAAAGTGAGCTGAGTTACTGCTCCCAAAAATGTACTTTCTGAGCTAGATACCTTTTCCCTGCCTCCACATCCTCTTTAACTCTAACCTCAGAAAGAGCAAGGAGTCCAGTAAGCCTCTTTCACTTGAATGGAAACACGAGGTGATATTGTTTGAGCTCCTAGGTGACTCTCAGGTCGCTATCAATGAGACCAACTTGGTGTCTTCTAAACAAAAGCCCTTCAGGTGAGAGACTTGGCTCAGTGCCTAAGCAAACCAAAGATATTGGTGGCAAGCACTAAGCAGTGAGACATGTAATGGTAATATCAAAAACTTAGCATATCTGGGCTGTATATTGATTGGGAAATGAGGGTGTTAACAGTGTTAAATGAGTTTTGTAAAACGTCTAGCTTGGGGTGGAGTGACTGAGTCAGTATGAAATGGCAAAGGAGCAGCAGTTCATGAAGTGCGGTGGGAGTAGTGCTAGTTTTCTTCCCATCAACATTTGGAGACTTTATACGTGACATTTGCTATCACGAAAGATGTCCCATATCTTCCTTGCTATGCTGATCTGCTGTAGGAAGTGCAGGAGTTCTTGAGGTTGCAACCAACAGTTTCTGAATTACTTTTTTGTTTGTTTGTTTTTATTTTTGCATATCTTTCCAGGTTTAAGTGTTGAAAATATGTCCTGTTGTGTTCTCTCTGACTTCAGGTAGCCCATGAAGATTTAAACGTATTGTTTTCTGTTTTGAAAATACATAGGTCATTAAATTCTGCCATAAACATGCTCTTTAGGAAACAAAGTTGAGGTGTTATCACACTCGCATGCAAGAAGACTATAGCAAAAGTATGCAGGTTTAAGAACCAGGTGAGATGCTCTTAAACTGATGATCTACCTATTTTAAATCAAAATTATTTTCATCAGGATATGAAATTGAGACTTTCTCAAAGCTAAGTTTCTGGCATCAACAATGTGCTTACCACAGTAGAGGCAAATCAGTTTTGTTCAAACTTCAAGTATAGGCTGCCCCCTTCTTGATTTTGGTGGAGTCTTGCAATTGCAAGAGTTCTTGTGGATTTTTCACACAAAAAAATACTCAATGTACTTTTCCTCTTCTTGATGCTCTGCTTGCAATCCTGAAAGGGAAAGGAGAAACTCTAAAGTCTTGATATGCACGTAAAGGGAGAGCCTTGCTTTCAGTGTCTGCACCTGATTAAAGCTGGTTTTAGTAATGTTTTAACAACCTTCTGTTTCTGAGTATCTGATTCTAAAGGTAAGCCACACATGATTGACCTGGTTCATGCTTCTATGCAAACTCTGTAATTATGGAAAGTTATAAACTAGATTTAGCATTTGGATCAAGAGAGCAATGCCCTAGAAAAACACTTCTTAAATGCCTTCATTGGATTCTATGTATGTATGACTTAGGAAAGTATTTCATTGCTAATGTTATGCTGACAAATAAACATTACCTTACTTGGTACATATCACTACAGTATTGCATTAGCTTAGAGAGTACTTGAGTTCTCATTGGGGAGGAGAGATGCAAGCTCTGGAAATGGCATCTGATAGCTTGGGGAGGCCGTTATGAAGTAACTTGCGAGCATCGCAAAACTCTCTTATCACAAGTATGATTCAACTAAGATTCAGTCATATTGGTTTGCTTCCAGAAGGAATTAAGCTACAAGAAGTCTTTATTGCTCAACTCATGTAGAAACAACTCTCAATGTGCTTTAAATCTAGCCAAAAAGATGACTGAGTAGGGAAGAAAATATGCAAGTGGGTAAATCATGAAACAGAAAAGTACTAGAGAAACGGTGCTAAGAGTAAGATTCATTTCCTTTAACTGAAAGTGTTTATAATATATTCCTTGAGAAGTCAGGCTGCAGCTTTTGCTTTCATTGTAAATGGCCTCTGGTGACTTCTGTGTCTTCTAATTCACGTGTGTGGAAGCACAGCTACAGTTCCCTGGAAACAAGGATCTTTTTAACAATTGCAGCACAGTGGTAGCATTGTAAGGACTGTCCCGAAGGAAGGTTCTTCCTGGAGCTCTGTGTAGTCAAAGATGCCCCATGGAACATGCAAGGCTGATGCGTCTCAAATACATTGTGAAATCTGGCCTAGAAAGTAGAGCTGGATCTGAAAAGAGGTGTGTAGCAACGTTTTGGAATGATGTTGAGAAATTTGTATTGAAGAAATTGAAGAATACTGCTCTTGAGGTTCGTGGTTAGTGCCAGAGGACGGTAAATATCTGTCTGGAAGAATGATCAACAAGCTCTCAGTCTAAAGTGACTGTATATAACTGGAGACGTTATTTTTCAAAGCGTCCGCAAAGAAAGTATTTAGCTGTTCAAATTCCCAAATACCTCTTCAAATGCAACTATTGTCTTAATATCTCCATTAATGTTGGATGCTTTACAAATAATTAGGCTGGGCTCCTCATAAATCTCACTTCTGTAGAAGAAGAGCATTTGCCGCCCTTTAATCCTTCCAAGATAAATTCAGAGACCGATGTAATAGTCTCTTAGTCTCTCTGTGAAATCAACAGCATTAATGGCTTAAATCCAGTGGGGTAACCAAATTCACAACAATATTTATAAGGGAGATTTATTGGTGTATCATTGTAACAGCTTCTTCACTACAGCCATTTACAGTTCAAAAGCCTTAATTGAAGGGGAAGAGGGTGTTAAATTTCAAACAAAGGCTTTCTCTATTTAAAACACTTGCTTGGTCTGAACTGCTTATCTGTTGAGCTCAGAGTCTGTTTTTTTGCTAACTGTAGTCTCTAGTCCTGACTTGTTGCTTGGAGAAACTGTTGAAACAGTGAAATTAGGTGTTTCTGTTTTATTGGGGTACAGATCTGCAAGAGTTGATAAAAGGGCCTAATCTATCCTTATAAATGTAGAAGTACCAGGAAGAGCAGTAGGCAGAGAAAAGGAATGGTTGTGTTTTCCTTTGCAGGTGACCTTTTTATTACACCTTCTCTAAAGATAAAACAACATTCCCCAAACTCCTTCTAATGAAAAAAAGCTTGTGTACTTTTGCCTTCCAAAAAAAAAAAAAAAAATTTGTGCGGGGGTGGAGGTGAGGGGGAACCAACCCCAAAACTAAAAAAACCACTTCTTGGTTGATGACCGGTCTATTCAAGGGAAGAGGGATCAGACTTGAAGACTCTTCCAGGCTCTGTTTGCCGAGTAGGCAAGAAGTGAGTTCACGTCTTTCCTTATAATGACTCTAAGAGTTGACCTGAGTAACACGGGGCAAGCAAACGATCTTATGTCTCTGTTGAGGTGGGTTTGGCAGGCAGCATTGTGTTGAGGCAGCGCAAAGGGTGAATGCTTGTTTTTTGGGTGACCCTGGTTTTGTATCTTCTGTTTCTTTCCTTTGTTGTCCTATCCTTTTGACTGCTGCCCTTTCTTTATGTTTTCTTCTCTTGTCTTTTCCTGCTGAAGTGACTGTTGTATGCAGGATTAAGCTGGAGCCTTTCAGAAATAGATGTCGTGCCTAGTACCTACCCGTGGGTATTTAAGGCCATGACTTTGATTACAAAAGTCTCCTTGTGTTAGTACTGGTGAATATATTCCTTCTTTGAATGTCTGGATATGAAATGGATCACAATGTTCCCATTTTCAGCTGTGGTTTTCATGAAAAGTAGAAATTTTTTAAGCTCTCTCAACTGTTTAACTCTTGGTGGGTAACATGAGGAGAGCGAAACTGGCCAGGAAAGTTGGCCAGTTGTATGTTGTATGTGTTGTGTGGTGAAAATGAGGGCCCTGAGTCCTTTATTATATTTGAACTCTTTCCATTTCAAAACCCAGTAGGAAGAATTGTACTAAGTGGGAAGTTGGGTCCCCCTAGGACCTCTCTGTGATACTAGTTTTAAAGGATTTTAAACTCAGTCTGAAGGGATGCAAACTCTAAAAAAAAATCTTTGCTTCTTTTTTTCCCCCTTCCCCTTTTCTCTTTAAACAGGAATTTTTGCTTATCTAAACTACAGAGTGCCTCGGACTCGGAAGGAAATATTTGAAACCCTGATAAAAGGATTACAGAGACTGGAATACAGAGGATATGACTCTGCAGGTATGTAAACTAACTCCACAAATGAATTTTAGCAACCAATAGCTACTTATGTGACTTTTTGGGTAGTTTCAACTTCTGCGTGTTGGATTTTTCTTTTTTTATCCTGCTGATTAAAAGATCAGAACTAATCACCTTGATTCATGGAGTTTCTTCAACTTTCCTCAGGACTTTAAATTGGGTATTTATTTCTGTAATCAGATGGTGGTTGAGGTTTGGTACACATAACCAAAGCAAACAGGGTGTGAGGAAGAAGAGATCCATACAGAGTCATGTAGTTTGTGCCTCAGCCTTTTTTTTGCATGTGAGTGAGTGAAAGGACGAGGAATATTAAACTTGTCTTTAAATTTGAGTTGGCTAATTTCATCGAGCAAAATATATTGGTCTGTCTTCAAGCAAAATTTGAGATGGCTCATGTATATTTTCATCTATGCAGTGGACATAGACTTCATCTAGTTTGTTTTGAACACACACAGGTCTGGCGACAGACTTCAAGTATATCCCTTTGAAGGATAATTTAAAAATAATTTTTTCACTGGTGTGTGCTTGTCTGTATTTTCTCAGCCTTTTTTTCATCCAGTGTATTTCATGCTTTAAATAACACCTGTGACTGTGCCCTATACTGTAGGAGTGGCAATTGATGGAAATAATGATGAAGATAAAGAAAGGTTCATCAAACTAGTTAAGAAAAGAGGAAAAGTTAAGGCCCTGGAAGAAGAGTTGTACAGTAAGTGTCTTTAAAAATCACCCCTTTACTTTGGCCTCCCAGTCAGATTATCATCTGCATCTCAGCAGAAAGTCAGACCATGAAATTACAGTTACAATTTTGTACCAGAAATAACTGCATTGTGTAATCCAATGGCAGTTAAATTGCCCCCCAAATCTTCACTTGAAAAGCAAGCTGATCTTTAGGTATAGTGCTGTGAAATTATCACTCTACTCTCCCCTCTTTTGATTGCTTCTTTGTTCAAGACCTGGGCCCTGTTGGTGCTTTACTGAAATGATTTCTGTGCTTGGTAGCTGAAACATCGAAACATGGACTCTGACAGAATTTACAACCATTTAAGCAGCTGGCCGTCATCACAATCTGCTCTATGCAGTGCTTCCATCTGTGAAGAACTGAAGTTGTGTTTTAATACGTTTACATTATGATTTGTAGTAATGTGGTCTGTTAGCCTAACTGTTAGTATTGGCTGAAAATGCTCATCTTGGCAAACGAAGTTTTAATCACAGTAGCTTGAACTATCTGAAGTGTAATATCAAGAAAGCAAATGGTTTAAAAGAAAGCCAGAAGATAACTTTTAGTTTTTTGTCTCTAGGAATTCTCTTAGTGTTTTACTAGCGTTGTGTGTGAGAGAGAGAGACTCAACTTTAAATATTCAGTAAACTGAATTTCTTGTGTATAGAACAAGATGACCTGGATTCAAAAGCAGATTTTGAAACACATTTTGGAATTGCTCATACTCGCTGGGCGACCCATGGAGTACCAAGTGCAATAAACAGTCACCCTCAGAGATCAGATAAAAGGAATGGTATGTAATCTCTGCAGCACTCTGGAACTGTATGAATTTGAAATGGTTCAATCCACATAGTACATATGTTCTCTGTTCTTACTAGTGTTATGGCATCTATTTTGTACGCTAGGGCTAAGCTGTTGCCATTCTATCTAGTTTAGACACTTTGACAATAAAAGAGCTTCTTCTGAGGCAAAAATAACACTGTGAAAGATTAATGAGATCTGTTCTCTGAAAATTGATGCACGTTAGTCAAAGTAAAATATTCTTGTTTTAAAAGGTAAGGCTCTGAAAATGTAAATGCATCAATATCGTCTGGGCTGGAAAAGGGAGATTTCATATCGTTTTTCACTTGAGGTGGCTTGGTGCTATTCTACTGGGTGTAGTTTAAAACTGTCTCAATGATTTGGAACAACCTTTGTATGCCGTCAGAATTTGTAAGCTTCTCCTTTCTGTTGTCCATGTTGTGATAAACTAGGTCTGAAAGCTATAGCAGGTAGTTTCTAGTGTACTTCTAAGCTTTTTTTCCCTCTAATTTTGTGTTCTGAGTTAAATATCTTAATTTTTCATTACTCATGAATATATATATTTTATTCCTTTTAGAGTTCGTTGTTATTCATAATGGAATCATCACAAATTATAAGGACCTGAGAAAATTTCTGGTGAGTCTGTGGCAGCTTGATTCTAAAAGTAGAAAGTAAATGCTCCACTAACTACCGTCAGATCTTTCATTACTTTGTTGGAATCTGAATTCAAGTTTCTTGATATCATCTATAAAATAGTAGTTTGAAGGAGTCTGGCTAATAAAGATACTTGGGAGCTGGTGAAGTGCAATATGTTCTTGTAATCCTAAATGCAAAGTACTTAAGAGTAGAGTAGCAATTTGTGCCCAGATTCTTTGAGAGCATGTATGGAGTGGGCTCCCTCCTCTTTCTTACTGCTTGACAGATGCTAAGCAAGCCTTACTACATGTCTTGTTAAAGTATTTCTGAAAGAGTAGCTGTGACAGGATAAGTCTTTATATTTTGTCTATAGTGATATATATCCACTAGTCCAGTGTAGTGCTCCAAGCAGTGTCTTACTGTGCAGTTTCTGGTGGGAGGCAGCTGAGAGGCTTTTCAGTGTTTCTTGTCTGAGGATGAAAACACTTTTTACTCTTCTATATGATATTTCAGGAGAGCAAAGGCTATGAATTCGAATCTGAAACAGATACAGAAACGATCCCCAAATTGATTAAATACATGTATGACAACAGAGAGAGTGAGGACACCAGTTTTTCAGCCTTGGTAGAAAGAGTTATTCAACAGTTGGTAAGTGGGAAGTTCTTTTTTTCCTGTACTACCGTATAAGCTATTTGTGGGGTTCCTTAGTATTCTGCATTGCTGCATTTATGCATTTAGATCTTCTGCAGGATTCCTTAGAAGGTGCTGCAAATAATGCTTTTTGGCCTCTAAACAATGCTTAATGGACCAAGAAATGAGATTAAAATTTTGGAAACTTCAAAGGCTTTTCAATGGTAAATCTTTAAATTGCACTAGCAGTGGGTTTGGTGGTGTGGTTTTTGGTTGTTTTTTTTTTTTTTTAATAATAAGCAAGAGATTATCACAGCTTTTTAATGAAGCAGCTTAATTAAAAGAAATTAATATGAGCCTCTGGGGGTTGAAATCTTTCATAAAGGGCAGTGTGTTCTTAAAGGCTATTCTGATCATGTTAAAACACTGCTGTGATTCAAGTTTTTCTAATAATATGCCTTGGCTCCCATATTTGGAAATAGATCTAACAAGCTGTACCGATTCGTGGTGTAGCTGGTTTCCAAACTGAGGTGGAAATCTACTGTTACTTAGTATGTGAACGCTTAAAAACTTCGATAGATGCATTGCAAACTTGGAGAAAGCTTGCTTTGTTTCCTGCCCCAGTCTCCAGGCAGATGTTTTCCCTCCCCTTCCTGCAGTTTCTTACACTCTTTTCATTTCCCCTTTCTCCTCTCTAAAGCAGCTCTGTAGGATTCCCCTAGAGCAGGGCTGGAATACACATGAAGTAAAGACCTGTATGGGTCAAGAGGGAATAGTGGTGCAGCCACCTGGTTGAGGGGAAGGGTGACTTCACCTGACCGCAGAACAAGAGCAGAGTAGTCTGACTGGAGTCCCTGCCAGAGGAGTGAATGTCACCATCTCTCTTCTGTTTGCGAGGTTGGGGGGCTTTCACTCCTGCTTTTGGAATACTCCTCAAGCTTGCAAGCTGTGTTAATTCTATAGAGGGATTGATTGTGTGTTCCTGGTTTTGTTCTTGCATTGTGGATTTTGGGGTTTTTTTTTGGTGGAGGGTTGGGTTTTTTTAAAAAAAAAATACATTAGTGAGAGTTTGCTGCTTAAACTGGAAGTAGTAACTCCAAAACTGTAGTTGAAAATGCATGATAAAACGCAGCTACATGCACATTCTCATTAAAAGTCTTACTAAAAGTAAACATCTAACAGTCTTCATGTTGATAACAAGTAACATCCTGGAGATTCTCTTAACCCTTGCATTAGAAGATAGTGGTTTTATTTATAAAGAGAGGCTAAGTGCTCACTTCCTGATCTTTCAGCTGTTGCACTGTTACGTGCATGTTAGCTTGTTCTGTTCTGTGACCAATTCCTTTAAAGGTGCAGTCTGCCCTCCAGGAAGAGATTCCTGATAGTAGTAAAGAGCTTTCCTTTACAGCCCCTTCAGGAAGAGGGGCCCCAGTTTAATGAGATGCAACTAATTGAGATAAGTTGTTTAGGATTTTTTTTTTTTCTCTTGTGTTTGCATTGTTTCCAGGAAGGTGCTTTTGCATTGGTTTTCAAGAGCATCCATTACCCAGGTGAAGCTGTTGCTACCAGGTTAGTAAAAGTCCATTTTATACATAATTCATGCTTTTTTAGGTTTAAAAAAAATTCTAACATCTCTTAAAAAAAAAAAAAAAAGATACTAGAATACTGATGTTAAAGTGCTTAATTAACCAAAACTCTGAAGGTAGACAGCTGCACTAAGTGCAGCAAAGCTCTGCTGAGCATCTCTTCAACTGGCTATTAAATATAACTGAATTTGAGCTGTACTGACTGCAGGTCACAGAATTTCCAGAGGCTTGTGTTGATTTTCTGTCATCTTTAACTTTACTTTGTTTAATAAATCAGCTGTGACTACTCACCTTTTGAGGATGCAAAGATGGCAGTGAAAAGTTATCAGATGATGTTTTCTTGCTTCATGCACATACACTTTCGGTTGGAGATTGTCCAAATGACACACTCAGAAGAATATACTACTGACAAACACATTCCCATAGTCCTTTTGTCTGTGACAGTGTGTCAGTAAAGAAGCTCGGTGTATCTTCAGTTTCTAAAGTCATATTAAGAGTGTGCTAACATTTCTCCTATATCTAAAAGGGGAGGGAAAGGGTATGGTTCAATTTTACTTCATATTGAATGAAGACTAAGGTAAGTATGTTCAGGTTGGCTAAAATGCCATCATACTAATAGGTTATACAAATAGTGTTCTATAGCTGTCATAGCATTTACGATTTTTTTCTGTGTAAGTTCTACTTTTATTTATGACTTGGAAAACAACTTTCAGGAAATGTAAAGATATTAAAGTAGCAAGTGAAGTAGCAATGGCAAAAAAGACTGTTTTATACTACAACCAAAAAGCCCATTGCTTCTGTGGTCTAAAATGGGACTATATTAAAATTGTGAAAAAGCCAGCTGTACCATCACTCTAACTGAAGAACATCTTCTGAAATGAACTATTCTATATGTAGTTCAGGTTTGGGTTTTTGGGAGTGAGGGGATTAAGAGAAACTAAACTTGTAATCTGAGGTGTTGGGTGTGTGTGAATTACTCTTTTATTCCTGTGAGGTATACGTAATTTTTTAATAAGCTCTTCAGTGTGGCATCTGACCCATATAATTAAAAAATGATCTTAATATTCTACAGTTTCAGAGGTGCAGTAGTGATGGTTGACATTTCTGAATTTAAAAGGCTAAAAGGTGGAACAGTATTTCCATAGTGAAGAACACTGGAGCTTATTGCTGGCTCACTTCAGAGGCAGAGTAAGCTTTGCTTAAAAATGGTATTCAAACTGGTGCCTGTGCTAAGCTGTTTTGTGATTACTGGAAGGAAAACAAATAGTTCATATACATTTTACTCTACCTGGGTGTAGTTCATGGGGAAAGAATCACCAAGGCATATGGCACTTATTCATATAATAATATTTGGCGAATCTTACAGAAACAACCAAGTTTATATAAATCCTGCCATGTAATGGCTTTAGGATCAGGGTTGAGGAGAATCTTCCTCTTTAGGAAGCTAGATGGGATATTGCCTTTAAGCTTCACAGATGTCCTTTGACTTCTTTGTATGCACCTTTCTCTTCATAAACTTGCGTGTTTTCCATTTGTAGGAGAGGGAGTCCTTTGCTCATTGGGGTTAGAAGCAAGTACAAGCTCTCCACTGAACAGATTCCTGTTTTATATAGAACGTGTAAGTTGATAAATCCAATTACATTATTTTTAAGAACTAAAATTGTTGTTACTTTAGGATTAGAAATTAGGTTAATTGGTCTTTGTACTATAAAACTACCAGCTGATGCCCCAAATAGCTTCTTAGCTGAGGGTATTATATTTTTATACTACTGAATGCGTAGTTCATGTAAAAGTCCCATCCCCCCAAAATACTTGTGTAACTGTGATACCTTGAAACTGTATAGTCTGTAATCCCTAACTTGAACAGATCTGGGTTTGCATTTAAAGCGTCTCATTTCTTTAATAGGCAACATTGAGAATGTGAAGAACATATGCAATTCACGAATGAAAAGACTGGACAGCTCTACCTGCCTTCATGCTGTTGGGGATAAGGCAGTAGAATTCTTCTTTGCTTCAGACGCAAGGTAATAAAAGTACTTAAACATCAAAATACTGTTTTTGTTTAGAAGTGAGATAGTTCTGGAAATCATGCTGTCTTGCTGCTGTACAATTGTTTTCTGATAGAATAGCTTCTAATCCAGGTAACTTCATAAAGCCCCCAGGCTAAGGCACTTGAAAAATGTGAAGGCTTGACATCAGCATTTGAACTACAAACAAGTGCAATATCTGCCAATTGCTAGCCTCTATATAAAATACATCTGGTGTAGGAAGGTAAGTTGGGTACAAATAGACACTATCAGCTGAGTATTTTGGCAGACTATAGGTTAGTCTGGGTTTTGGCTTTTTAATCCAGCTATCAGAGGAGGAAATAGTGGTGTGTTTCCAAACTTAGCAGGAACTTGGGCATCAGGTATGCATTTATCTCAGAAACAAGATCGTGACCTTAGGGGTCCATCAGGGACACAGGGAGGCAAGATCAGATCAGCAGCAACTTGCTGATGAGAGATGCCGTGGTTCCCCAGCCTTCTGCTCCGGGTTCCTGTGAGAGTGCAGGAGGAGCAGCAGATGGAGCCATTTCCTTTAAGATGGCTCTATCTGTAGTTATGTCCAAAAGGAGGCTAGAAGAGGGGCTGGAAGTGCTGTGTGACATATTTAATTGCTTTGAGGAGTGCTGCTACCAACTCTTACTGACATGTCAGGTTTGTCTTCCTTCTGTTTTTTCTGTAGTGCTATTATTGAGCACACCAACAGAGTAATTTTCTTAGAAGATGATGACATTGCAGCGGTAACTGACGGGAAGCTTTCAATTCACCGTCTCAAGCGTTCAGCTAGTGACGATCCTTCCCGGGCCATCCAAACCTTGCAGATGGAATTGCAGCAAATCATGAAGGGTAGGTTGAAACATCTGTAAACAACTGTCATCAAAGATGGATAGTTACTGTTTGTGTAGTAGATAAGGCAAAAAACTGCTAATTTGTTGTGAAAATGACCTGATATTTAGGCTGTTTGTACTGGGAGCTGACAATTCCAAGCCTTATGACCAAGGAAGATGTGTGGTATGGGACTCTACCCACTTTTAGCCTTGGAAAAGTCCTAGATACTTCTGTTCATCTCAATATTTAATGAAAATGTAACTAATGTTACCATGTTGTTGTAGTTGTTGGCAAACTTTGTAAACTAAGAACTGAAGTGGAATAAGACGTTTCCTTAAAAAGGAATTCAGTTACTTTGTCAGTGTTGGGAAATGAAACCAACCAAATAGAGCAAACTACCAATCCCTCCTTTCTTCTTGCCTATTCCTCAGGTTTTGTTTAGGCTAACACAGTCAAATTAGCTTGCTACCCCAGGTTGTCTTAAAAGTCATCTCTTGGTAACTGTAATAGACTTCAAATAACAAACCTAAGCATTACCATGTAATGTTTTTCTAAACAGGTAACTTCAGTGCGTTCATGCAAAAGGAAATTTTTGAACAACCAGAATCAGTTGTCAATACCATGAGAGGCAGGGTGAATTTCGAGAGCAGCACAGGTAACTCAGAACAGATGTTCAAGCTGCCCTAAGCCTGTAAATTTTGAACATACTAACTGGAAAATAAAATACACCATTGATATATGCTTTTTTGTTTGTTTGTTTACAGTTCTGCTGGGGGGGGCTGAAGGACCATTTGAAAGAAATCAGAAGATGCCGAAGACTGATCATTATTGGCTGTGGGACCAGTTACCATGCTGCAGTAGCTGTATGTTCAGCCTTAGCTGAAATGCATATAAAACTCCTAGTTGCTGGTTTTTAGACAACAGCTCTTCATTTGCTTTTTCTTCTGTATCTCAAACTTCACCTTTCATTGAGGGGTCTCGCCCTTTTATTTAGTTTTCCTTTGTGCCACATTCTTTATTAATGCTCCAATGCTGTTACCTACCATGCTAGAAATTAACTTTTTTCACCTTGGTTCTTAAAGCTCTGGTGAGCCGTAACTATCAATTTTTGTAATAAGAATCCATTTAGATTATCTCTGACTCTTAAGATGTGAAGACTTTTATGGGTGGCAATATTAACAAATATTGTGTGCTGCTTGAATACAGACTCGACAAGTATTGGAAGAATTAACTGAATTACCAGTGATGGTGGAACTTGCTAGTGACTTTCTGGATAGAAACACACCTGTATTCAGAGATGATGTGTGCTTTTTTATAAGTCAGTCAGGTGAGCTGCATTTACTGTTTGTCTTCAGTTGAGTCAAAACTGTAGAAAAAATTTTGAAAAGCTAATGATTTATTACTTTCTGTGCGTTGCAAGAGGTTGATGGCTAATGGGCCAGATTTGTCTTGAATGACAGCTTCTTTCAGACTTGATTCAAATATATATACGAGCGAGTGCTGAAAGATTGTTTTCAGTTGCATTTTGCATTGTGTAAGTGTGGATGCAGTTATTTAGAACACACTTGTGTAGAATTTTATGCTTTTTAGGAATTATTGCTATCCTCTGTCAACCTGAAGTCAAGATGTAAATGTTTTCCAGGTGAAACTGCAGACACTCTTATGGCCTTGAGGTATTGTAAAGAACGTCGTGCTCTAACAGTTGGCATCACAAACACAGTCGGAAGCTCCATATCCAGGGAGACTGACTGTGGTGTACATATCAATGCAGGACCTGAGATAGGTGTGGCAAGCACAAAGGTAATTGCTGTTCAGTATTTGACTTTCATACTTCAGCCCTGTGGAATCCAATGAAAATTTTAATTGTAGCACTTTAAACTGAGATCATATTAACTCTCTGTAGACTTAGCTGCTAAATGTTTTGTTTTGTTTGCAGGCTTATACCAGCCAATTTGTGTCTCTTGTAATGTTTGGCCTAATGATGTCCGAAGACAGAATTTCCTTGCAGAAAAGGAGACAGGAAATCATTAGCGGACTAAAATCATTGCCAGGTATATTGATATTTTGGGTTTGAGGAGGAATAGGGGATGTTGTTTAATGGGCAATATAAAATACCACTCGGAGATGTTTCTTTCTCGTTTAAGTTTCACTCTCCCTCTCCTCCTGAAAGGTGGACAATATAAGAAAAATGGACTATTAGTTTCTGCACTAACTGCCGATTTTACAAGTGCCCTTCCAAGAAACTTGGCAGGAAGATCAGGATTTTCATGGGTTGGGTTTTCTAATTACAATAAGGTAGTTTCGTATGAGAAATACTACTTGATCTCCTAAATTTTTAAAGCCTTTGACTTTAAATCAGGGTAGATAAAAGGAAACTAATTCAAGGTGACTTCTCGTGGTTTAACCCCAGCCAGCAACTAAGCACCACGCAGCTGCTCACTCAGCTCCCTCACAGTGGGATGGAGGAGAGAATCAGAACGGTAAAAGTGAGAAAACTTGTGGGCTGAGATAAAGACAGTTTAATAGGTAAAGCAAAAACCGCACACGCAAGCAAAGCAAAACAAGGAATTCATTCACCACTTCCCATTGGCAGGCAGGTGTTCAGCCATCTCCAGGAAAGCAGGGCTCCATCACACGTAACGGTGACTTGGGAAGACAAATGCCATCACTCCAAATGTCCCCCCCTTCCTCCTTCTTCCTCCAGCTTTCTATGCTGAGCATGATGTCATATAGCCTGGAATATCCCTTGGATCAGTTGAGGTCAGCTGTCCTGGCTGTGTCCCCTCCCAACTTCTCGTGCCCCCCCAGCCTGCTCGCTGGTGGGGTGGGGTGAGAAGCAGAAAAGGCCTTGGCTCTGTGTAAGCACTGCTTAGCAGTAGCAAAAACATCTCGGCGTTATCAATGCTGTTTTCAGCACAAATCCAAAACACAGCCCCATACTAGCTACTGTGAAGAAAATTAACTCTGTCCCAGCCAAAACCAGCACAGTAGTATTTAAAATGGATGTTCACAATTTCCTTTAGAATTACATATGGGATGTATGAGCACTGCTTAAACCAATAGTTGCTTTAGATTTATTACTATAAATAAGGCTAGAGAAAATATCCTTAAACTGCAGTCAATGGTTGAATCAGTTAATGGTTGAATTATATTAAGTGTATTTGTTCTAATAGATCATTAGAACATCCTACTACAAGCAAACTATTTTTTCCAATTAAAAAAGTTTTTAATATGTGCTTTTTGTGTGCCCCAATAGAGATGATTAAAGAAGTCTTGTCCTTGGATGAGAAGATACATGATTTGGCTCTTGAACTGTACAAACAAAGATCACTGCTGGTTATGGGGCGTGGGTATAATTATGCCACTTGTCTGGAAGGAGCTCTGGTAGGAACCTCTCAGTATTGTTGGATGTTATTTAAAATGAGCTTTTGTGGCTTCTGCAACATAGTTTATTTCTAATATTTCATTACAACTTAATTCTGCTGCAGTAAAACTGCTCTCTTTAACTAAAAGCATTTAGTCCTGTTGGATTGAACACATACATAAGGTGATCCTGGACACCATATCAGTTTCTTGTTTCTTTCACATAATAAATGCAGTGGTTTATGAGTCTAAAAAAACCCCAAACAAACAATTTAAAATGCTGACCCATTTGAAAATAACATGAGAAAAACACAATGTGCTGATGTTCAGATGAGATGCTCATGCAGGAAACTCAAATGATGTTATGAATGTTCTGGTGGAATGGACGCATATCCATCTCTTTCAGAAGTTTGAAATGTTAAAGGTAGACTGCATTAGCCAAGGTTGTGCTGGGTGTTTGGTTCTTAAAGTTCCTGTTGATTACTCCATTTCTTTATCTGCAAATGCATATGCACAGGCAAGCCCTCCTTCTACCAGCAGCCTGCTAGAAATCCCAGCAGACAAGCCTGTTTTCACTATTAACTGATCTTTGAAAATACCAACTTGATACCATATGTCTGTATTTAAGTGGCAGATATGCAGCCTTGGTGTTCTGCTTCTTGTGGCTTTTATTTCTCATCTGATTTACTAGTAACTTGATGGCATTTGCTTTTTTTAGAAAATAAAAGAAATCACCTATATGCACTCTGAAGGTATCCTGGCTGGTGAGCTGAAACACGGTCCATTAGCCCTAATAGATAAACAAATGCCTGTTATCATGGTGATAATGAAGGATCCTTGTTTCACCAAGTGCCAGAATGCTCTGCAACAGGTCACTGCTCGACAGGTAAGCTGTTTGACTAATACAATGTCATAGGTAAAGAGATTGTGCATGTTGTATTGCTGCTGACTGTGCCTCAGAAGAAGGATGTATTGGTGATTTCCCCCCCCCCCCCCCCGCTAATTATTAAGTTTTCAATAAGATGCTATATCTGCATTGTAGGCTGTCATTACAGGTTAACACCAGTAGTGAAAACGGATTGCATGTGGGTCGGGTGGTTTGGGTTTTTTGTTTGTTTTGAAGCAAATGGAATAATGTTAAAACTCCACAGGGTGAAAACATTCAAGTCTCGCAAAACAGTGAATGACAAAAGTCATTATGCAACACTGGCATTGTCTTTGTTAGCTACCTGAGCATCTTGAAACATACTACAGGCATGCTGTGAACCAATATTTCACAGTAGTTCTAAGCCAGCTCTTCACTTAACACTGCAAAATTTTATTTTCAGGGTCGTCCAATCATTCTGTGTTCTAAAGAAGACACAGAAAGCTCAAAATTTGCCTACAAAACCATTGAGCTGCCTCATACAGTTGACTGCCTTCAAGGAATCTTGAGTGTTATTCCTCTCCAGTTGCTTTCATTCCACCTAGCTGTTCTCAGAGGATACGATGTAAGTGCTTTCTATATTTAGCACTCCAGTTACTGCAGTTTTGAACTTCTTCCTACCAGTGTAAAGCGAGAGACCCAGTTATATGGCCTATCTAACAAAGAATTATGACAATAGTTAGTGGAACTTACAGTGACTGTGGTAGTAGAGGTGGCATTTCAGTGCCAATTCTTCAGCTGTATATTTTTTTAATCTATATCCTTCTAAAAAAATTATAAAGATCATTTGCTTAGTTTGATTAGTTAAGAGTGCAGATGAGATATAGTTCTCTGAAAAAGTCCTAAAACGTGATATTGCACTTTAACCTAAAATAGTTCAATGCTTTGTGCTGCTTAGTTTGTTGACACTGGCTAGGTGTGTCAGTTTGATAATGATGATTGCTTTGGAAAGGTACCCTGTGCAAAACAAATATGTATTTGTTAGGAGGGTTTTAGAAGCAAGGATGAATTCAACAGTGAGTCATTTTCTGCAGACCTATAGTCTCTTGTGTGTGTTCATGTGTCTAGAATAAAGCAGAACTCATTAGGAAGTCTAAAAAAAGCACGCTAAAGGAACTGTCAAATGCAGAATGTCAGTATTACTCTGTCATATACTGAAAGGCTGTCTCTTCGTTCTAGGTGGACTTTCCAAGAAATTTGGCCAAATCTGTTACTGTAGAATAACAGCCAAGAACAGATGATGTTTTTGTCACCAGACCTCTGAGTTATACTTGTAGAAATGTGTTGTTCTGAATTGATAGGTACACATTTTGCTAAACAGAACTACAGTACTAACTGGAAAGTGTCAGAAGGGTTTATCTTGCAGCTTTAAAAGCTTCTGATGTGCCTTGCACCCAAGTGCTTTTGCTCACAGCAAATATTTCTCTAAGTCCTGAAATTGCCAAAGAAGATAAAAATTGTTTACACATGGTATACTGAATGAACTTTTCTACTGTGCAATATATATATACAGCTCTCTTCAGAGTAACTGTGAACAATTTTTTTTTAGTCTACACTACTTAACTAGTTTTAAAGATATAGTATTTATAACTACAATTGTATAGCTTTTTTTAAGTTATTTTTTTAGTACATTGCTTATCTGTAGTATTGGAAATGCTCAGAATGTAAATACTGAGCATGTCGACACTTGTGTACAGTTGTTAGGGCTTTTTTCTTACCTCGGCCTCAAACTGGAAATTTGTTGTCCGTCTTCCTCCCCAGCTTCCCCTCCCCCCTTTGCACCTATGTTTTGTATTTAACCAGTCATTTGCAAAGCTCTTCTGTGGCTGTAAATTCCCATCTGTGTTTTAAATTTCTGCTTCTTTCAACTAATTATTTGAAAAGCTAGAGCAACATTTTGTTTTGTATGCCACCCCAGCTCTTATTTGCGTAAGATGTACAGTACAACAAAATAAGGGAACTGGATGTCTTTCAAGTGATATTTCTGTTTGAAGAGTGTACAATGAAATTACAATGCAATTAAAAGATTATATAATTATTCTTGTTTTGTGGTTTGCTTGGTGTTGTTGTGGGGTGTTTTTTTTGGTTTTGGTTGTTTTTTTTTTTTTTTTAACTTGATGACTTCTCAGGTCTGAACACCGGTACACCATGGCAGTACTCTGATACAAGTAGGAGAGACAGTGTTCTCCCCGAGTCTTGCCTAAATCCTGATATTGGAGTTCTTTCCTCTGTTTCTTAAATTAGTTCTTTTGTGTCATACAGGTCTCCCAGGTAGGCGCACCTTAGTTTTCCTTATCCAGCAGCTGTGTTTCAAAATAATGTGTCAGGTTCAGATAGCTTGCTCTATATCACCATCTTTCTGAAGCACATGAGTACAGGAGAATTTAATTTGCTGAGTGTTTGTCAGTGTTTTGCCAGACACGTACTGATACAGCAGTGTAATCTCTGATTGTAGCTCCTACTGTAGTTCGCACCAGCTATTGATTAAACCTTTGTATTTTACCTTCTGCTGAGGTAGATGAATGTGGGAAGAAATTTCCTGTAGGTGAAAATAGAAGCTGTGTCTGTATTTTTACATATGCTGTTTTATGGTCATGAAGTTGACTCCTTGGCCAGGAAAGCACTGCCATAAACTTGCATTTAAAATAGTATCTAAACTACAGATACTGAATATATATTAAAAAAAAAACCAAAAAAACACCAGCAAATAAGATAGTACTAAGTATGTCTTCAAGCTAGGACTAAATCCCTATTTTATTAACGTATATATTTGCAAAAGCACACTTTGCTAGTTGTGAACTAACTAGCAGTAGGAAGCGTCTATAAACCTCAAATAAATAAGGTAGATACACACATGAAGTTCTCTGTTCATTTGTTATTTTGGAACAGTCAGAAATCATAATATTTAATTTCTACATTTTATTAACTAAATCCTTGACTAGTAAAGTTTTCTTTATGATATTCCTCTGCAGGCTTGCTTCTAAATGGAGATGTTTGAATGCTTAAGTAGTTTAATAGCTTGAAAGTGTTACACTAGCTTGTTGTAATAGGAGCTGCTTACTGGAAACTGCTCTAGTACTTCTTACAACCACATAAAAGAACCCAAATCATAACAAAAAGCATAGTGATAATTTGACCTAGATGCCAAGAGTGTGTAACTCAGTATCCAACGTGTTTTGGTGAGTGATGCAAAGGCCCCTTTTACTGTCTGTCTAGAATGACTATCCTTTTCATATTAAAAAGTGGAGCTATTAAAGGAAACTGATGTAATCTAGTCTGTATGATACATTAAATGGATTTATTAAAAAAAAATTAGTGTTTTTTTAAAATCATCTGAGAAGAGAAAGCTCTCGTTAGTCCTAGGAGAGGTGGAAAATTATAGAGTTATTAGTCAGCGTCTGCTTTAAAAAACAAGCAGTTCTAACATCAAGGCAGGTCCAGAAGGGTTATGATTTTTGAGTGGGGTCATAAACAGCTGGGCTACCCGGGGAGGGAGTAAATCCCTTTTCCTTCTGACCCATCCGCCCTGGAACAGCCGCGTCCCAGCGCTCGGGGCCATCGCAGAGCCCACGGGTCAGGGCTTGCAGCTGCATGACCCTGCCCTCTGTCGTCATCCCCAAGCACGGATGCGAGGTGAGGAGAGGTGACCGTGGCGTGCTGTGACGCGCTGCCCACGCGTGCTGTCGTTGCGCTGCGGCGCTTTGAGGGCTTCCTGTACGCGGGAGGCGTTTACCTCACGGAGCACTTCTCCGCGCTTGCTGGAGCAGGGCGGCTGTGAGGGTTGCTGCCCCAGCGACTCATGACGAGGCACCGCTGTGAGGTGACATCATAAATGTGCTGACGGGTTGACGTGCGATGATGACATCACGCCAGGGGGCGGGGCCAGCGCCCAGATTGGCCTGACCGACCCTATCTCCACTGCGGTCCTCCGCCGCCCTCCCTTATATAGCGGCTAGTAGGTTCCGCCTCAGGAGCTCGATTGGTTGAGCTTCGCCGGCAGAGGGCTACGATTGGGCTGAGCGGCTGTCCGTCAGCGGGCTCAGGCCTGGCGCGGCCTGTGTGGAGCACCGGGAGGCCATTGTGGCTGGGGCAGCTCTGCGCGCCGGAGGGAGGAGGCGGCGGCGGCCGTGGCCCGCGAGCGCCGCGCCCCGTCCCGTCCCGTCCCGCCGAAGCCCGACCGAGGGAGGAGACGGTGAGGGAGGCCGCCGTGAGGGGGCCTTGTGGGCGCCGAAGCCGGACGAGCTCCCGGCCGCGGGGGCCGGCCCTGTGGCGACCGGAGTCCCCGGTGTGTCCCGCGGGCCCCGCCCGCCGGGGCGCGGGCAGAGCCGGGGTTCCCCGCCTGCCGCTGCCCCGGGCCCGGCCGAGCGGGAGGGAAGCGGGGGGGGGGGAGAGCGAGGCGGCAAGACCGGGGGCCCCTTCCTCCTCCGCGCCTCTGCTGCGGGGCTGCCCTGGCCGAGCCCCCCGCCCTTCCCGGTGCCGCAGTGCCGGCCCCGGTCCGCTCCGCTCCCGGCGGGAGCCGCGCCCGCTGCGCTGCGGAGGGCGCTGCCCTCTCCTCCGCCTCTCCCCCTCTTGAGCCGTGTCCGGCCCCGGGGTTGGGGGGGGATCGCCCCCGGGGCCGCGGTGTGCGGCCGGGCCGGCGCTCGGCGTCCCCTGGAACCCCCCCGCCCCGGTCCTGAGAGGGTCGGGGGGGAGCGCGGCCGAACCGAGGGAAAGGCCAGTCCTGCGCGGCCCCCTCCACGCAGTGGGAGCGAACCCGAGCTTTCTCTGGAGCCGAAGCAGTTCCTCAGCAGAAGTTTTAGAAGAGATGCAAGAAGTGCTCTTGCTGGGTTACGTGGCTGTTACGTAATTTTACAACAGCGTAATTGGTTACAGCAGATGCACGTTTAAACTTTTTCCCTCTTTCCGCCAACTTGCCCTAGGAGGGGCGCTGAGATGCATCCAGTGTTTGTCTGCAGTGTGTGTTTTAACAGCTGGGTGATACTGTAACAGGTAGTTGCTAAAATCTTTGGTCAGTAATAGCTTGGGTTGCTTAAAAAAAAAAGGTCGACTTTTCAAAGAGCTAAACAGATGCAGAGTACCTCAAAACTCTGCTGTAACCGATTGACATCACTCAGCTACTGCTTTGCTACACTTATCTTTAGTAACAGACTGTTCAAGGGTTGTAAGTAGAGGGGTAGAAGGTAACTCACTGTGATTTTGTAGTTGGACTCATACTTGTTGATATATATTGCTGCAAAGATTTAAAAAAAACAAACAACAAACCAACACTATTGGATAATAGTCCTTAAAAGGGCACACCTGAATTTGAAGTGCATTTGCAAGGGTGAATAAGAGAATGAGGAGAGATTTTCTGCAGAGAATTTCCATATCTTTTCAGAAATATATGCTAATTGTCTTCATTCCATCTGCAGTAGATTTTTAACTTGAGGCTTAAAAATCAAGCTAAGTGTCCTGATGTTCTTAGGCTTTATTGTCAGTAATAACTCTGTAACCAAAACAACCCTGGGAATGTGTTCGCAACTGCTACAACCTGTTTATTTCAGAAGCTTTTGACTTGAAGATATCCAGAGGACAGATCTGGTTAATAATAAGTTACCATTTTAATAAATGCCTTTTAGGGAAGTGACTGTTTAATACAGGATGTATGCTATAGTGCAGTTGCTTTCAGCTTCTAAAAATTTCGTAGTGCAATTCCATATAACATAACGCATAAGCCTACTGATGGTAGGTTTAGTGTGTTTGTTATTTTTCTAGTTACGTTTCATGAACAACAGATTGAAAACCACTCCTGTAAGTTTCCTGCATGTGATGTGCTCAGTCAGCATTGTGATTTTTAAATTTTCCTAATTGTACAGGCAAGTTATATTAAAAAAAAAAACCCAAACAGCACTCAATCTGTATGCATCTTGTGCATGCTCTAAAATAGAAAAATATCTTGAAACACTGTGATTCAGTAATGTGCTGTCATAAATAAGTAGAAGTATGTTTGCTGACCATCCTGTGACTTTTACAGTTGCTGCTGGTCATGTTTGGTGCAGCTGCAGCTAGGAAGCCATAAATGAAAACTTATATTTCAGAAATGTAAATAATGCCTGCTTCCAAAAAATTGTTACATAGGAGAAATGTGGAGTATGTTAGCTGGAGTGATGAACGAAATTATTTCAGGTAGGAGAGTAACAGCTCAGGATTAAGAAATTTACTTGGAAGACATACTTTTCCCTTGAGCAATGGGATATCTGGGGTGTTTGGGTTTTTTTGAGGGATCTTGCACCCCAGATAGATTGTCTGTCTGAAGTCGTGTGAACAGTGACAATCCCATGGCACCTAATTTTACATTAATGTGTATGTCTGAAATAATGTATGACCTGATGCATCCAAGCAGCTTGCAGCCCAAGTAAAAACTAGGGCTCAGCGTATGGAGAGGCAGGGTGCTTAGCATGGTGAATTGTAAAGGATGTCAGAATACATAAAACTTGTGTGTTGTGATGCCTAATTCCCTCTTTGGGTCTTGTCTAAAGAGCTTATCCTGATCTCTAAATGATTTTTAAATGATGGCTTTGTGCAGACAAGGTTCCTTAAAGGGAGGGTTTCTCTAGGTCAGGGTAACTTCCTTTTTCCCTACTTCTTTATCTTTGTTATAGAAAAGTGTTTTGTTAACCCATGAAGAGGTACAGCATAGTTCTTGTGTAACTAACAGGTCTTTAACTTGATACCCAGCTTATGCAAAATGTATACTTTTTTGGTTTTGTTCTGTAAGTCCTTTTCAGAGATAGGATCTTGACCTTCCAGCCATACCTTTCTTCCCATGTATGAAGATTCACTGAAAATACCATGGCTGCTCTCAGGGACTGTTAATCAAAAAATTTGGTACCTCAGAGTCCATAGCTTTGGAGTAATAAAAAGGGTCGTCAAGAAGAGTGGGGTTTTTCCTGGGGTGTAGTAGGAAAGGTTGAGAGCGCCTCTAAAGGCAGCGCTTTGGTCTCACGATAGTGGAACTGCATCTGACTGCCCCTAAGAATATTGTATAGGAGATGTAATTCTCTTCCTCCCCCCTACTACTGCTGTGGCAGAGGCAGAAAGTTGGTAGCTCACATTTTCCCTTTGCTGATCCTTTCTCCTGTGCTTTTTTCCTTAAGCTTCTAAGAGGAAATACCAAGTAAAGTTACTGTCTAAATTGCTGCCAGAGATGACCAATTTGAGTATCTGCTTCTTAAAATGCTGCTTAGATTTTGAGTAACTAGAAGGTAAAAGGGACTCTAGACGTTTCTTGAGAATCCCTTAAGACTAACCATTACCAGGTCAGTTCAAATCCTAATAAAGACTGGGTTTATAGGTCTTCTGCCTGTTTTACTTGCAGATTTCTTGGAGTTCATCTGCTGGCTTAATCCATGGAAAAGATGCTGCTCCCTTGTATGTGCACCTAGGAGGAGAGAGGTCCGAGTTCTAATTCTTGAAGCAACCAAAAGCCGTTTGTGTGACTGCATGCCCTTCTAGGATGGGCTTCTGGGTTGCTCTTGAGGCTTTTCTGTTTTGCATTGGCTCACAAATATTCCGTAGGCCAGCAAAGAGAGACTAGTTGCTCTTTCTTCAGCTAAAACAGGCATTGTACAGGCCAGTGGTTAGGACAGCAGCTCCAGGGGAAGGTGATCTGCTTTCATTTCCTGTTTCAAGGAACACTTGACTGTGCAATTTGCTCTTGGCTGTAATGATGCTATCTGTCATAGTGAATGTAAAATTAAAAATGGGAGAATGTTAGAGACCTCTTCAGTAGTTACTGAGGTAATTTTCTTGCAGTGTTTGGAAGAGGGGTTGAGGCCCAGGAAAACTGGAGGTCTGTACTCTCGTTACTGTAGCACTTCAGAGCTAAAGAGATTTAGTCCATTACCTTGCTCTTCAATGTAATTACCTACCTCTAATTCATTCTTGACAGATGGATATAACTTATTCTCTATTATGGCATGAAAGTCTCCTTCAAACTGTAGCACAAAACTAATTCTTTAGGACTATAAGTACACTAACTGATAGCATAGGATGATATGGTGTGTTTAAAATGGGAGGGAGAATGGGTTGTGATAGGTATGGATCAGGGAAGGGTTGCCTGGCAGAGGTGAGGAGGCAGAGCTCTGCTTGAAATTTCCTACTGAACTAGGTTGAAAGGGATGTTGGAGAAACTGCAGCAGCCATGGGGTTTTGGGGGCAGTTGTTTTGTTTCAAAGCTGTTTTGCAGTTGTAATCAAGTCTTGTATTAAAACCCTGTTTCCTTCTATGTCCGTGGACTCCATGGGTTTCTGCTGTTGCTTTTACCTGTGTTATCAGTGTTTGAAAGACATCATTTATGTTTTTGTGGTTTTGTTGGTTTTTTTTTTTTTTTTTTGTAATACAGAAATTAATATAGTCCTAGCACATAGTAGTAATTCTAAGTTGGGGAGTAGCCTTCAAGGAGTAGAGAGTTATTGGATTTGGGTAGTTTTGTTTGTTTTTTACAGTTGTTTACTTATCTGCTTTTTGGTTAGGGATTGGAATAGAAACATGCATTTACTTAAAGCTGTGAAGGCTATAATTATTTGCTGTCTGCCAGTATTTTTCATTAACGGTGGTAATAAATAAGCATTCTTTCAACTTCATTTTAATGGTGTGCTATTGAAAAATTCATATGTATTAAAATATGTATAATATATTTTCCATCTTGTCTGCCTGAAATTAGTGAGAGATTGAACATTTGTTTTCTTTCTTTTTCTTTAAGATCTTGAAAACTTTACCGGGTCCTTGAGAGAGAAAACTACATGACACTACACCATGAGTGACAGTAAATGTGATAGTCAGTTTTACAGTGTTCAAGTTGCAGATTCAACGTTCACTGTACTAAAACGTTACCAGCAATTGAAGCCCATAGGATCAGGGGCACAGGGCATTGTTTGGTGAGTAATAAATATTTAAATATAAAAATCTACAAATATAAAACAAAATTTGAATGTATTCATGATAGAGGTGCCAGAATGTAAAATACTGATGATAATTTCTGTCTTTTGCTACAGGGTTATGGACTAAATAAATTCTAAAACACCTGCTTGCTATAGTTCACGTGCAAACCTTTTTTGTTGTTGTTTTTAGTGGAAAATTAATATTTGCATAACTGCATAAATTAAAATGGTCAACAGATTTTCTTCTTATTAACCACTTTATTTCTGTTTCTAGTTCTCACATTCCCCATGTAGTTATGATATTGCAGTGTAAGGTATGACAATGCGATGGTGAGCGATTCTGGGTTTTACTCGTTTCTTCATCATGGCCCCCTTTCTTCCCCCCCTTTTATTCCCGATCACTCCTGTCCATTTCTAGGAGCCATCAATGCAGTGCCTTGCCATTAACTGGCAGGATGAGGCAAATCAGTGTCATTGTCACTCCATGGATTACCCAGAAAGGGATGCTGTGTGAGGGGTTGGGCTGGCCGGCTCTTCCTTGGTGTGTCACCTCAGCTATGTGTCCAGCCTCCACTGGCCCAGGACGTGAGAGTCGTTAGTCTGATCCTGAACCTTAGTCTCTTGTATGGCACCACACCTCTGGGCCAGCTAAAGGTAAACACTTTCAAATGTTTCTTAGACTGCAGCAATCCATTCTACACGACTTAGTGCCAGCCCGTATTTTGTTGGGCAAAACTTGCTTGGTAATAGCAGAAATGTTTATTGATGCATCTTTTAATTCCATACGCAGGGGAGCAAACAGATATGCTCAGGAGCTCTCTAACATTAGACTTAATCACAAGGCATAGTGGGCTGTTCATGCTTTAAATCCAATCTGCAGTTTCTCTTCATCTATAAATTCTGCAGAGTAAGTGTGATGACTTGTGTATTGTGAGCAACTCCTTATACAGCACCTGCCCATGTCTTTTTAGCCTTTTCATAACCATAGTAAGTTATATATGTAGGAAGAGAGTGCATTTTTGTGAGAACATGCCTTTATTTTTAAATTATTTAGATAGCCCTATTGCCCTGCTTATAGGTGAAAAAGCAGCAAAATGAGAACACCATATTTTATTCTTCTTTAGTGGGTTGAGTGGTGAGTGGATAGGCATACTAGCTCTTGGTTATTAGTGTTTGGTTAAGATTTAGTATAGTGCTAACATTTTCCGGGTATAAATATTCTTGAAGTTATGCTTGTTCTAGATGGCATGCAGAAATTTAGCATGGTTTTAAGTGTTCCTCCTTTCATTAGAAGTAGTGCATTTCTAAACTATATGACTTAAACTAGGTGTCTGCTTCAAAATGAAGTCAGGGTAGTGTTAAGGTCAATGTTTTGGGAGGAAGAAGGAATGATCTGATTTATTCACTTGTTTTGAGAATACCTGATTTATGGAACAACAGAGTGAAACGTTGCGTAAATTTTCATCCACATGTGAAATACCTGAAAACTATGTCCAAGTTGAAGAAGGTGCAAAATCTTAATTTCTCCTAAAATTCCTTGTAGTACACAAAGGAAAGATACAAAATACTAGGATGTAAAATGTAGAAAACTCAGTGTAAGACGAGTGCTATCCTGTCATGTTTGGCTGGAAAAATTGTCAAGTCATTAGTGTGGCACACAGATGTGATGCTTTTTTTTCTTTTTTTTTTTTTTTTTATCATCCAGTGTTTAACATAAAAATTAGGAAAAGTATTTCTGGAGTTTTTTGTGGGGATTTTATTTTTTGGTGAGAAATTTTTAATACTGTGTGTCGTTTCAGCTAGGAGAGGTCTGAATTCTGCGATTTTTTTTTTTTCTCAAAATAGTAATGGGAAACTCCATTGGTATTGCTTCTGCTTATTTTTTTCTTTGATATTAAAATGTAGGAGAATAAGTGGTTTTAAAAATACGTACTTAGGAAAACTGATAAATGAAAGCTCTAGGAAGATGAAAAAGTAACTTAGTTGTTACGTGGAGGGTATTTCTAGCTCACTGCAAACAGGCGAGGAGAGAAATTGGATATACCTTTTGTATTTTACATACAAAGTACACTTCTATACATGACTACACATGACAGCACTTGTTTGTTCGTAAGTATTAATACATCTGAAGTCTTATAATCTATTTAGCACTGAATAATCACTTACACAAAACTATTCTTTTGAAATAATTTTGTCTTCGACTTCCTGACATGTTTTTCCTTTCTCGTCCTTGATTTCCTAAATTTTCTAGTGAATCTGACTTTTCTATCCCAGCAAATTTCTTTGTTTTGCAGTGCAGCAAAAGCATGATCTTATAAATAGCACAGCTTTGACTGTGTTGATAACTGTACTTACAGTTGCAGTTGAAGAAACAGTTGGGATAAGTTTCTTACTATTTGCAAACTCCTGTTTAGACAGTAGGGGAAGAGTTAGGGAAGTGGAACTGGCCGAGCAAGAGTTCATAGGAGTAGTGTATTAAAGTTCAAAGCAAAAGTCATTTGCCTGCGGAAATGAAGTGTGATTTCCTACTATAATTTAGATCATAATGTTTTGTTAATTTCATCATATATGTGCCATCACTACTCTTAATATTAAATGTTTGCAAAAGATGCAAAACTGTCACAAGTGCAGTGAAGACCCTCTTACAACTCGCTATGATCAAATTGGAATCGCTGTTACACAGTGGGATAGACACTGAGATTCTTCCATGATATCAAACGCTGAAATAATTTGTAGACATTCTGTTAGTAGCCAAGGTGGTAATTGGGTAGACTCTGGCAAATCCACTTTTTTAAAATCTGTGCCTGAAACAGTTGCCATGATGAAAAGGTCTCTTTTGAATTCAAATGAGCAGGGCTGGGGAAAGAAATTTAACACTATTTACATCCATGATTATTTTTTTGTTCATTTATGTAAAATTACATGATACTTAGAAGTGTGGTCTTGGTGGTAATAGAGGTTATCTTCTCCCCCCCCCCCCCAGTAAATTAAATAAATGCATACTCACATAATTTTTTTACCAATTTTTTTTTTCTTCTACCAGTCTGTTTTTAATTCTTCGCCTTGAATTGTGTAGGTAGCAGACAGCCTTTTTTTTCTTTTTTTGGGGGGGGGGGGGGGGGGGGCTCCAATGTCAGTGACTCCCATGTAGATGAGCAAAATAAGAGGTTCAGGTGGAGTTCTTCATATGTGCTCAGACTGAGCCTTGACATATCAGGTATATGTCAGATCACAAAGGGACACTTCCCCTAAAATTGCTCCTTTGTCCGCTGCTGACCTGTGATTGACTTGAACATTTAGTTCATGCAGACCCTGTTGGTTATTGATTTTATACTGATTCCCAGGTGTAGTTAAAGTCATTAACGTATGCAAAACTTTTAAATTTACATATAGCATCTTCTAGGTGAAGTGAATACTGAAACATCAGTGCTTTCATATTTGGGAGGAAAATAATTTCTCCAGTTGTCAATGGCCAGTTGCCTTCCTCCCATTTTGTGTTTTGTTTTGCACAGACATAAAGGCTTTAAATTTGAGAGTGATCGTATAATTGAATAATGACTTACATATTTCACAGAACTAAGCTGAAATAAATGCTAGCAAGCCTTTAGTGCAAGTGGCACATTCATTCAAATCTGGGACGTGTAATTTGGGACATGCCTCCAAGAAAACAACATCTCGCGGGTGAGCTCTGCTTTGTGGTGGTATTGCTTTTTCCAGTAGGGAAAGCAGTGAATTGATGCTGGTAAACCTCATACAATTTGAGTATTGCTGTTACCACAGGAGAGCTGTACTTTTTGTAAGAGTACTATAATGTGTCCTTTCAAGTCTGGTATTGTACATATCTTGATGAGGTAGGGAAGGAACTCACAAAGAGCTTAAATATGCTTGGAAAATACATGTGAATGAAAATTCTTTCCTGCCCTATGAAAGTAACATTAAATGGAAATAGAGTAATGTGGGAATCCTTATTTAAAACTGGAACTATTTAAAGATTGGAACTCTTGAGTAGTTTGTGGTATGAATTCACATATATTTTGCCAAATAGTCTGTGTGTTAATAATGAAGAATATTCCCACTTTAGTCTTGTTCTGCAGGTACAGCTAATTTAGCTTTAGATTCTTACAGCTATTGAAGCAAGTTTACACCTTGACCTCAAACTGCAGAGGGAACAAGCACAACTGAAAACCAAGATAAAATTAATGGCCATGTTCACTTCTAAACTCTTGTATTGCTCCCCACAATCTGAGTTTTCCGTGTTTCTCAATTCTATGGATTTTTTTATTTTTTATTTTTTTTTCCCCAAAACCAGATGACAAATGTAATTTTCTGCTAGGCACTACAATTGTTTATAATTGTAAACTATCCATATACAGGAGAGCATTGATGCCTGCAGAATGGGTCATGGAGACATGGTTGTGACTCTGCTTTAGCAAAGAGAAATTTCTATTGCAGTTACTAAATGGCTGTCAGTCAGCAACAGTGTCCAAAAAAAATACTCCAAATATACAGATTAGGCAACTGAAATGCTTCTTGATATCAAATAAGCTTAAAATATTTTTAGATCTTGCAGTTTTGAATGTGAGTCTTGAGTCAGCAGATTTGGTCTTAAGACAGAAAGGAGAGCAAGACGACTTTCTGATGAGTGTCAGTGGCTTCTGTTTAGCCTATTTGTATGTATTAAAGGATGTGTAGATTTTAAAGGTTTGTTTTCTAAATGAAAATTGATTGAAGTTAGTATATAACAGCTTAGTGGATATGCTTTGTCTCACATCTTGATTTCTTTCCTCTCTCCTGTCTCCCTGTTGCCCCCTCCTCTCCCTCAAACAGACTTCAACTTAAGTTGTTTGTCTTTGAAAACTTCTAGTGCTGCGTTTGATACAGTCCTTGGAATAAATGTTGCTGTAAAGAAGCTGAGTCGTCCTTTTCAGAATCAAACCCACGCAAAAAGGGCTTACAGAGAGCTTGTTCTTTTAAAATGCGTCAATCACAAAAATGTAAGTTTGGCTTTATATTTCTCTCCCTCATTATTGTATGTTGTCAGAAAAGCTCAGGATTTGCTCTCTTACTTGCTATTAGTAACCAAAGTAATGGAAAAATAGTGAGAGAAAGACTGGAAAGAATTGCTGTGGGTAATGCAGTTCTCCACAATGTATGGTTAAGTTATTGGGTGAGCTGTTTGGAGTATGAAATGCCAAGGGGAGGTGGTTTTTGATGTGTTGTTGGTATAGGTTTACCATCACTGTCTGCTTTATAGAGCTGGCCTTGCTGTATTGCGTTTGTCCTTCTAAGTTGTACTGCAGCAAAGCCTGTTTGGCAGTGGGTTTGTTTGTGAGTTTGGCTCTTGTAACTGCACTGTAGTTAAAACTTCTGAGCTTAGGCAAGTGTTTAACTGGTGGGGTTTGCAGGGTGCAGCACTGTCTAAATTTATGGGTAAACAGAAGTGAAATACTATGGACAACACACATATATTTTAAAGTCTTTGAACCTTCTAAAATACAAGCCTTAGTGTCAATACTTCAGTGTTCAAGTACAAGAATATAAGATTTGTGTGACTGTTATGTTCTGATACTAACATGAACTAGAAACATTACTGATCATTGAAGTTGTGCACTCAAGTCTCAAACTTCCTGGAGACAATTATCCTTTTAGGATTGATTTTTAAATAAGCTTTTGGTGAAGTCCAGAAGTAGCAAAATAAAAGCAAGGTGGTTATTAAGGATGGCAGTACAGTAATTTTAGCAGTTCTTCTAGAAATAGTACACCATAATCTAAGTTTAATGGGATGGCAGGGACACCTCTGTGTACGTGTTGTTGGACAGTCTTGGTTAAAATTCCTTGCAAGACATGTGATTTAAAATAAGATATTATTATTTATGGGGGGAAAAAGGGATATATTTCAGGCACTGGGAGGGAGATGGAAGGTGTCATATAACTTTAAAAAGAAAAAAGTGGGTTTGTTCTGTCTTAGTTCCTTTGGCATACATGCTGCAGTTTTGAACTATTTCTGAATTGGCAGTTTTTCAGCGCATGTGAATTAAGTGAAGCCAAATAACATTCAAATTGTATATAGTAACAGTGTGCATTTGATTTTGAACAGTAACTTCTGCAATAGTGGATTTTTATGTGAATTAAAGCAGAAGTTTCTTCTAATGTTTATTTTTATTTTATAGATAATTAGTTTATTAAATGTATTTACACCACAGAAGTCACTAGAAGAATTTCAGGATGTGTAAGTACTACATTTTTGTTTTAATTTTCCTGAAAAATACTGGCCTAAGCCCTGGAGCTGTATTTCCAGTGTCCTACAGACTTCACGCTTTGAAAGCAGAGGGTAGCTAAAGGCTGAATTTAGCCTTTAATTAGTCTTTATTTCTAGATTTCTTTAAGAAAGACCAAGAAAGTTGTTTTACTACATGCATAAGTGGAAGTGGAGAAATAAAAAAAAGGTTATATACCTTTTCTTCATCTGTCTGCCATACTTTGCTGATTGCATATGCATCTGGTTTGTGTGCATTGTCCTTTAGCTAAACAGGTCACCTCAGGGTAATAACTTGGTCTGAATAACCTGATACCATTTTTTTGGTCATACCAGTCACATCAGCACAACAGTATTTTTGGCCTCAGTTAAGAACTGAGTATATTTCTTTTTTTATGCAAGCTATGGCAGTAGGTCTAGAAAGGATTCATAGTGATTTAATTGGTGGGGTATTCATAGGTTCCAGTGAATATGGTGTTGTGGTTTGTGAATGGGCTTCTGGGGTAAATGGGGGAGTGTGTGTGTCTGAAGGGGGGTAAGCAGATGATATTTTAACTTGAAAATGAATAATTCCTTAATTCTTACTGTGCTTTTCTTAATTTTTGTGATTTTTTTTTAATTAAAATTAAGTGATAAGAAGCATAATTTTTTTGATATATTGCAATGTCTGCAATTTCTGCATCAACTTCAGTCAGTCTTAGTTTTTCATGCTGCATAAACTCAGAATTATTCTTCTGTATTACTGTTTATAAAACTAGTGGAATTCTAATCTCTTGTGACAGACTATTGAACACTGTTAATAGTAAGACTATTTGAATAGATAATTTTGACACTGGTCATGCACGATTTTTTTTAATCATAAGCTTTTTGACATTTATGTTAGCAAAGTAGTTGACTTTTAATAAACATCTCTCATGCTAAGCTTAAACCTGATGTGAAAAGTAAGACTTGAGTTTTCTTAATGCTTATTTTTTCTTGTGCTTTAGATATTTGGTTATGGAGCTGATGGATGCAAATTTGTGCCAGGTTATTCATATGGAATTGGATCATGAAAGAATGTCTTATCTTCTTTACCAAATGCTATGTGGTATCAAACATCTCCACTCAGCTGGTATCATCCACAGAGTAGGTAGTATTAGATCATTAACAATTCTCTTTGTGAACACAGATGTTCTTATGAAACAGGGGGGAAGGCACCAGGTTGTTATTTCATTCATAAGAATATTATTAAACCTGAAGATTGTTTCTAGTTCAAAGATAAATACTGCATTGTAAATAGATCTTAAATCAGGTTAGCTCTGTGGATTTAACTAACGCTGAACTGATTAAAAGATAAAACATAAGTATCTGTGGACCTTTCAAATTACTAAAGAGTGAGTCTTTAAAATCTAATATTTACCTCTTAAATGTCTCTATCCTTGGAGATATTCAGAAGCCATCTGGACATGGTCCTGGGCAACTGGCAGTAGGTGGCCCTGCTTGAGCAGGGGGGTTGAATCAGATGACCTCCAGAGGTCCCTTCTGACCTCAACCATTCTGTGATATGGGAAAGTAAAGTTTGTAAATGATCAGTATTTCTAAGTCCTGTGCAGGCTTCATAGATCTCTCTGCTTCTGTTCTGCTGCTGCTCTTTTTTTTTTTAATTATTATTTTTTTTATTTCATTACTAGTCTGTTTGACAGTTGTGCTTGTTTTCCTTTCCTTTTCTTCCCCTACTTCCTGGACACACTTGCCTTTTAAATTTCTTTCTTTTTTGCCTGGTGGCTGAAAACTATCCAGTTCTACTTGAATGTGCTTTTTTTCGTTATGTTCAATCTGTAAACATAATTGAGAAGCTATATAAATTACAACAGATCTACTTCCTTACTTTGCTGAAAAAAAACTACCATGAAAATCCTGTGGTATTAGCCAGGAAGTTATATATCATTAGCTTAAGTCTGTATCCCGATAGTCTTGGTACTGGGCTTTCCTCAAATTATGGAGTGAGGTGTGTAAGGGACTGAAGCGGGGAGGGCTGGAACTCCAGCTGAACTCCACCTGACATGTTGACTCTGATTTGGAGGTAAAGGGGAGAGACAGTATTTGCTGAAGAAATTTGAGCTCATAGGTGCTAACGGAGTGATCAGCAGAACTGATACTGGTTGAACAAGACAAAAGGCAATGACAGGAACCATGCTATGAATAGCTAAACAGGTGTGAGGTTTATTTGAATGGAAAAGCTAAAGTGGTGAGCATTATTAGGTTGGGTTAGTTTGGGACCAAAACCAAATGACCTTTCTGGAATGGAAACTCTTGATTAGATTGAGAAAAACTTTGTGTTTTCACTACATCCTAATTTTGTGAAATTTGCTAATCACTGTATTGCAGGTGGCTTATCTGTCATAAACAAATACACTTATTAATGCTTTTTGTGTTGGGATACTCCTTTTCCTATGGATACTTGACTAATTCATGATCTCTTTAGGATCTGTGTCCTAATAATAACAGTATTTGGAACACAGTCTCCTTTACCATGCAACTATTAATGCCCAAAATAGGTCCACTTAATGTGTCAAAGGAAACAGATATATGTACACATTGTGCATATATACAGACCATTATGTAACTGACTATACATACCGTCTGCACAAATGGGTAAAATAAGACTCTGCAGACAACTTTGATTCTGGTTTTCCCTGAATATTTTTGAGTACTTAGTCGTGCAGAATTTAACTTGTCTCTAGTCTGTAAATAAGCAGATACATCAGAGCAGGAATATGCAGTTGTTAATGAAGTGAATTGGTGGCATATATTGACTGTGGAGGGGTTTGTGTGTATTATTCTGTATGTTGATCGTTACTTAACTGAAGTAATTTCTTGTTAGGATTTGAAACCCAGCAACATAGTAGTAAAATCAGATTGTACGCTCAAAATCCTTGATTTTGGACTGGCAAGAACAGCATGTACTAACTTTATGATGACTCCATATGTAGTAACACGGTATTACAGAGCACCAGAGGTTATCCTTGGAATGGGATATAAAGAGAATGGTAAGTTGCTGGAGTAACACTTTAAATCTTTTGTCAAAAGCGTATCTGTCTTAGAACATAACAGCTTTAAAAGGGGGAGGGAGGGCTGGTTTCCCCCTGCCATGTCTGTTGTTAAAGTACGTTAATCATGGTATTGGAAATGACAAAAATTACACTGTAATAATTTTGGAGAATATAATAGTTTTCTGCTCTGTGTGCCTATCTCCATTTAACATATACTGTTCCCTCTCCCCTGCTATTGTTATATCTTTTCATATGTTGTCCTGTTGTCTTGTTGCCATTTTTTTTATTCTACAAAAAACTGTTGAGACGCTTATGCTGCATGATATTAAAAAAAATCCAAAACCAACCATCAATATATAAACAATAAACCCTTTTATCAATGTGATTTTATTCTGAAGCACCTTCTTTTAACAGTCTGTCCCCTTTTGCATCTCAGATTATTAAAATATGTTTCAGATCCCTATCATAAACCATGCCTTATACTCTCTTACAATCTGCATAGCACTCAAAGAGGCTGGGTGTTACATTATTAAAAACAACACAGCTATATTGAACGTTGAGCCAACAAAATTGCTGGCAAGGAAATTGTCCTTGACTTGCATTATTGGGGGTTTTACCTGCTGATTTTTACTAGCTGTGGAGTAATACGCTGCCTCCTCTGGACTCCTACGCTAGTACATCTTTTTGCTTTGTCACAGGGGCTTGGGGATACCATGCTTTTTGTATACATGTAATTTTAGCTGTGTAAAACAAGGGACTTGCAGGACCTTGCTAGGCCACTGGTAATGAAAAAAAACTTTCATTAATGTGCAAGTCAGCTTGTCATACAGCAAGTGTTGATGTGGATCAGAGCTTTAGTAGAGGTTGTTCTGGATGGGACAAAAAAGAAATTATCTGCAGGACTGTAGGAATACAGAGTGAGCTTACAAATAAATAATTGTGGAATTTAAAAAAACCTCTTTAATCTTTTGTCCTTGTTGCACCTAACATATGATAGTGGATATCTGGTCTGTTGGGTGCATTATGGCAGAAATGGTCCTCCATAAAGTCCTGTTCCCAGGAAGAGATTGTATCCTTCTTCACGGTTGTTTCAGAAATGTAAACACTGATTATATTTTACAAAATGCTAATAACAAAATTTAGCAACGGTCAGTTGGTGTTGATATGATTGAAAATTCACGTTAGCAGTTTGGTTTTCCACATTGTTGTGTTTTATTGTAGATGCTAGATGTTTTTGTTTGTTTTCCTCACTTTTGTTCATGATACTTCATAATTTGACCATTTCATTTTTGCTTTCAGTTGATATCTGGTCAGTTGGGTGCATCATGGGAGAATTGGTGAAAGGTTGTGTGATATTCCAAGGCACTGATCGTATCCTTCCCTAGTCATCCTTGAATCCTATTCCACTTCCAACAGAAACACAATTATTTTGATCTGTATAAGTATAAAAGCATAAACAATATTTTCAATAATATGTTTTAATAGATCTACTGTATGATTTGAAGTTAGTGTCATTAACCAAATTGTTGAGCTTTCAATTTTATTTTCATAGTAGACTATATTTAATGTAACTTGTACTGGTTGAATCCATAGAATTTATATTAAGAGCTTCAGCTTTTGTGGCTTAAAAAAAGGATACTGTTAGGTTTAAAAAATAAATAGTAGTAAGTATATTTTCTTACTCTTGTTCTTTGTAGATAAGTGTTACAAGCAAAAGCCTACAAAGTTACTTTTTACTATGCATGGATTTTGCTTACTATTTGTTTGAACAGTAGACTCATTTTTTTATTGTACAATTTTTTGAGTTTCAATCAGATTTTTTTTCTTACTTACTAGCACTTGCTGGGCAACAGTGTCCTAATTGCAAGCATACTGCATGAGAAATCTTTTTTTGTTACTATTATTTAATATAAAAAGAAAAACTTTTTCTTTTTGGAGTTTGTTTCATTCTATGAAAATTTTATTTTGGGCTTACTTTTTCTGTAAGATTGTTATTCCTCCATTTCTCTCTTCAATATTTTTGACCCAGATTTGTCTTCATAAAATTCTGCTTTCTTGTATGATAGTAATTGTAAGAAATTTTACTGTATTAAAAACAAACAAAAACCTCATATATATGTTTTCATGCCTTAAGAGATTGGAAATCTCAATAATACATCACTGGATCACAAACAAGTCTTTACACTGCATTAAGTGAACAGAAGTGATCATTTAATAAAGTAAATTTTCTTTGAAGATTTTGATGTATTTCAAAATATTTTCCTAGAAACAAAATTTAAAACATTTGACTCATTATCAAGTTCCAATTATAAAAATTGGAGGAGAACCAGTTTCATCCTTTATAAGTAATATCTTACGAAGTAGTAGTGTTGTAGGACTAGACATTCAAAATTGATCAGTAAATAAATAGAATCCAGATGATGTAATTAAACCATGATTGCCAGTTATGGCTGTAGGTTATAAGCTATAGCTACTAGTGGTCCAAAATTTTGAAGAAAGTATAATATTTTTGCTCTTCAGCAAGGAAAAGTTGAGTCCACCGCTAAAAATATCAACTACATGTTCGCAGATACCTAGGTATCTTATAGAGGAGGACTTTCAATTTTAATGCTAAATTTCATGACACTAATCTTCAGCAGTTGATCATGCATTATTTAGTAGTACAAATGATTAATTGTTAAATAAGTCTTTTCGTTTTCCACCTTTCTTCCTTTCTATACTTATTGTTTTGCCTTTTGAAGCCTTCAGACCAACCTAACACAATTCTTCATGTATGTTATATGTCTTTCACCTGCATGTTAGCATGGGCTATTTTGATTTATTCATGAATAAATGAAGGAAATTTTGTCCATACTTGTTGAATATGCAAGTTATCATTAGTGGTTCTCTGGAGATCACTGAAGCTCCACCAGTCTATGTTCCAAGGAGTTTCCTCCCCCAGTATCTTAGTGAAGTGCATAGCTGTACTTACAGGGTTTTTTACTTCTTGTAAGACTTTAATTTCTCTTTAATGTGGAATACTGGTGATTGTTCGTGTTGTTGAAACTTTTCTTGAGTGATAACTGCTTCAGTCAGATTGTCACTTTTATTTACTTTCAGCTGCAGGATTGTTTTGACAGTGTGGTTTACGGGTGATGCTGGTGTGCACAGCCATGAAGCTTTCCTTTTGTTTGGACTGTTTTGGGTTGGTTTGTTTGTTTTTTAATGTAAATTTTTAAATGTCTTAGTATTTGAGGATTTAAAGCAGGGAACCAAGTTCAGCATGTTGTCTAATGATGTGCCCTTGGCTATCTTCAGGAAAACCTACTCTGAGAGTCAATAGTTTGTATTTTCCCGCATGGTCATGGGATTGCTGGGATACTTGCAGCAGTGCTCTGGGTGGAATGAGATGCTCTGCGTTGCCAGGGCGATGGATACACTGAACCTGCTCCTGACTGGTGCTGTGGAGGCCTGAGTTACTGGCAGTTGCTGTTGCACTGGAAATGAGAAATGTAGAAAAACCAGGCAACATAGGTACCCAAGGTGAAATCATGGAAAGCCTAGCAGCACCGCAGCGTATTTAATGCTGTTTCTGCCCGGGTGGTGAAGGAAACTAATTGCCTGACTGATGCAAACAGTGTAAGGGGGTATTCATGCTTTCTTGGGAAAAATCATGCTTTGTGATTGTAATAAGGACTCTGTTTTCAACTTCTCTTCCTCCAGAGTCCTAAAAAGTAGGAAGTAGGCAGATACACTTGGCATGGGCTAAACTTCTGGTTACTTTTGACCCCGAGGTCACTAGAACAGGAAAGGTAGTTTTGTCTGCAGGTTGCAAGGTTATTTGCATAGCATGCTCTGTGTGCTTTACATTGAAATTAAGGTTTTTTTCCAATTTGGGTTTTTGATAAGACGCTTAGCTTATTTCAAGTCCAACCCCATATTGGGGAATTTTAAAATTTTTTTTTTTTAATTTTTCAGTATCTGTAAAGCACTTGGAAGCAACCCAACTGAGACATGGTTTTTTTCCATTTTTTATTACTGAAGTGGGATAGGCCATTAAGTTTTTCTGCCTTCCCCCCCAGTGCTCTGAGGGTGCACTAGATTGGACTCTAATTTGATTAGCTGACTAACCAGACTGCTGTTACTCAAAGAAAAAGCACCTTCTTGAATCTAGATTGGTGGAGATCTCACAGAAATCAGTTTTCCAGCTAGGAACAAAATTTCCTGATGTATGTTAAAATTTTTCTTTGTATGTGCTTTGTTTTAGCATGAGAGTTAACAATACTGACTTTTAATTTTTATTTTAATATAATTTTTCCATTGGACTGTATTCAATAAGCAAATATTTTCAATCTTTGTGTCAGAAGTCTGAAGTCTTAGCATGAAGCAGTGACTATACATATATTTCTAGTTGTATTCTTGGCACACTAACTGAAATAAAAGCACCTCAGTGTTTTTTAAATACATCTTAATTCAAACTGCAGCATACTTCTTTTGTTACAAAATCTGTCTATGAGAATGGATAGGAAAGTGCTAGATTATGAATTTAGCTATGAATGTTTGCAAGGTTGATGGTTAGACTCTGCTGGAATTGCACATTCTTTTTATCAGGAAAAACTGTAAAGTGTAAATCTGAGTAAACTTAAATATCAGAAATACTAATGCAGTGTCTTCTCAGTGTGATAAAAGAGCTTTGTTATCCTGACTGGGCTCATTCAGAGCGGACTCTGGTATCCCTCTGGTAACAAGTGTCACCATGTCTAGGGGAAATGCTTGCCCTTGAAAGAGGGAGAAGCGTCAGTCCAGAAGAAACATGAGGCAGAATTTCAACTTGTGGCTTGTAAATACAATTCCTATAAAATATTTAAATTCTGAATTTCAGAACAGAGTAGTCTTTGAGTATTACCACAGTTGATACACAAAAGACCCTGCTAAAAACTTACAGGAATCTGGATTCATTGTTCAGAACTCCTTTGAACCTTTTCTGAAGTTGAAAATTAGAAAAAAACCCGAACCAAATAAACAAAAAAACCAAACCAAACCAAAAAAAAAAACCAACAAAAACCCCCCAACCATCCAAACAGCCCCTCCCAAAAAACCCTACAACCCAAAGCCTAATTTCTTTAGGAGACAGGCACAAAATTCCTTACTTTGAATGGGATGTATTTGTGCTTTAGGTTTTTTCATGTATTTTTCCCTACCTTCAAGTATCTTAAATGTTTATGGTATTATGTTGTACTTCAGAGGATTCAACAGCAGCCTTTCTTTTCTGTCCTTATAGGGTTTTTGCTATGGATACAATTGCCAAATAAAGCTTCCTTTGGGCTCTGAAATAGTATTGCTTTCAATATTGGCCAATAGATAATAATTAGTAAAAGATACTTAAGCATAATGCATTGTGCAGCACTTCTAGCCTGTCCTTAAGATTAAAAAATCTGAATCTTATTTTTATGTCAATCTAGCTTTTTGCATGGCAGCTCAGAATACTGTTGATGCTAGAATAAAGTTCATATTTGTGTCCTTTGTTCAAGTTTTCATTAACTTTTTAGATTTCTATAAGTGATATTTTTGTATAGTGCAGACTTCAAATTCTTCAGCTGATTTTCCTAAAGATATGGTGCAGATATTGATCAATGGAATAAAGTTATTGAACAGTTAGGAACACCATCAGCAGACTTCATGAAGAAACTACAGCCTACAGTGAGGAATTATGTAGAAAACAGGCCAAAATATCCTGGTATTAAATTTGAGGAGCTCTTCCCAGACTGGATATTTCCATCAGAATCTGATCGTGACAAGTTAAAAAGTAAGGGTTGTTTTTTTTTTTAAGATGTTAATTTAAAATGTCTGCAATACATTTAATTAAAAAAAATAATATAAAATGTTTATTGCAATAGGTGTCAACATTAGAGGCTGCATACCTTCTGTTTCTTTCATTTATGACATGTCCTGAAATCTTAGTAGTAGTCATTAAACAGAGAACTACTTCCCTGTCCCCAGTATTCTGTTTAATTCTCTTAATTCTAATCCATTGAATAATGTCTTTTGTTTAAATGTTCTCTGAAAGTAATATTTGTTATGGAGGTTATTTGTCATTATCTTTTTCTAGTTGATGTGTGCATATAATTCATTTTGGCTATATTTTGACTTAAGATAATTACTCATAAAATGAAAAAAAACACCACCTTATTATATTCTCTAGATGGTCAAATAATTTTTTTTACATAAAATAACTTGTTATAGCCTATTTATTGTTACAGTGATCTTTCAGACAAAAAAGAAATGTCAGTGAAATGCCACTGCAACAATGGGTAGCCAGTTATCATGCAGTAACACCTTTAAAAGAAAAACTAATTTGATGTTACAGAAATTAGATCATTACTGTACCAAGATGTATTTTTAAAAGCTTATTAAAAATGTTTAGTGTGTTTTATGTTCAGTAGTTAGTGCCAAATAAACTGTGACCCACGTAAACAGCAGAACTATTCAAAACTGAGGTTGGTTGGTGTCAGCTGCAGGGTTTATTTTGGATAATAACAAAATAACATTTACATTAAAGGGGTGGGACCTCATTTAAAAAAAAAAAAAAGTAGCTGTGTAGGAAAGCTTGGATTTGTGGGCCTGTTTTCGCAGTGAAATCTGCTACAGTGTATGTCCTATGTTCCCAGTATTTGTTTTCTGTGTCAGGCATTAAACTCTACAGGTCTTTTACATGTATGTTCTTTTCATTTTTACTTTCTAGCCAGTCAAGCTAGAGATTTATTATCAAAAATGCTTGTAGTAGATCCAGACAAGAGAATTTCTGTAGATGAAGCCTTACGTCATCCTTATATTACTGTCTGGTATGATCCAGCTGAAGCAGAAGCTGTAAGTTTGCATTTAAAATAAATCTTAAGACATCAGTTTAATAACTTTAAAGACTACTTTTAGTGAAGAGCATGCTTTGAACTCATTCTTCAGGTAGCAAAAGTCACACATAAAGCCTTCCAATCAACATTAGGGGCAGAATCACCTAAGAGCAGCTGCTGGAGTGGAGTTGATGTAATTTTGAAAGTGGTTGTTGATGGTTGCTTTTACTTTACAGGAAGAGTTGCCTATGTGGTGGTAAATGAGGGCTTTTTGAAAAGGGGACTTTCTCTAAGGCCCCATAAAGCCTTACAATGAGTTTAATTTTAGTAGATGCTTTTAAACAGCCTTTCAGTGGGAGGCAGGACTTAAAAGCAAATTCTGGAGTTGTAAAATGAATATGTGTTTGAGGTATAGGGAGTACACTGCCAAAGATGAAGGTAACAAAATGCTAAAAAAGTTGTCATTTTTAGGTTTTCTTAGTTATGATTGGTTGTGTTAACTTGATGTAGTAGATATACTATAGACCTTCTTTTCTTTGTAGCCTCCACCTCAAATCTATGATGCACAACTGGAAGAAAGAGAACATGCAATTGAAGAATGGAAAGGTAAAAAGTGAGCATGACAAATGACATTTATTGTAATAACTTGTATTATTAATGTGTGGCTTGCAGTACATGTGTGCTGGATCGTGTAACTGACTGGAATCCACTATTCCAGTCATGCAGTACTGCCTGTGGCAATAGGAAAAAAAATCGATAATGGAAAAATGTTCTATTTGGAGTGAATATCTATATATACACACATGTATGTATGTACATATACATACATGTAACATTCTGAAGTCGATTCAACAAAATGCTGCAGTTTTCATTTTTTTTCCTGAGTATTTTGTTGTTAAGTGTTTGTAATCCCTGGGTTTTTTCATGATAGAAAATTCTCTAAAAGAGAAACACGTGCCTCTTCACAGTGTGCATTATTTAAGCCATATCTCTTGACAATATTTGCAATTAATTTGTTCTAGAGTTCTTAAATAGCAGAAAAGTTTTTTGGTGGTTTTTTTTTCTGTCATGATTGCTTATTTATTGACCAAATAGGTTAAACTGTTGACTTAAAGAATAAACAGAATTGTGGTATGGAAATCAATTACTCCTTATAGTTCTAGTCAAAAACATTAAGTGGTGAGGCAGTTCAGATTTTACGCATCTACTATAAGAGGACCAAGGTTGATAGACATCTTTTGCTTAGTACTTTGGAAGTCACTTGTTTTTGTAAAATAGCTTTATAAATTTCAGGTATTGATTCTGGTTTATATATTATTTTCTTTAGGGCATGCCTGCACAGGTACACTTCAAATTATTTTGGATTAATGCAAGGTGGAAAATTAAAATGGATCAGTTAAATCTAATTGAATCCATTTGTAAATGTTGTTGCTCAGAATTAGACATCTTAATCTGTTTAAATATTGTTACTCTTAATTACATTAAGACTAAACTACTGTGAGTTAACTTGAAAGTATAACTTGAAGTGTACCTGATGCTCTGCAGCAGTAATAATCCTTTTGCTCTAGAAGGGGCTGAGGTAAGCCATCTTGCATGAGCCATACTACAGACATATCAAACAGAATAATGGATGCTCCTTTAAAGTTACAGCTCTAATTTTTTTGTTGTTGTTGACGTGCCTCTATCCTAAATCGTCCTTGATTAATAAATGAGGGCTTTCATGCAATATATTAATTGTTTAACCTGCTTCAGAATTTCCAGACTTTCCTCAATGTATCTATGGAGAGTGCTCTTTAAAGACATTTGTGTATGGTTTTGTTATCAAAGTAAAATTTCCATAGGGGTTATCCATATGGTTTTTAAAAACCAAATATTTTTTTTTCTTTTTACAGTTAATATTAGTGCATAGTAGGTATACATAAATTTTTGGGGTGAGATGGCTGTTTTTTTGAAGGGACAGCTATTCTATTTATAAAATACGTTGATTTTGGTACATGCTTGGTGTCTTTCTGTGATGCATAAAGAAAATTCATAGAATTCTCTAATCGTTGCCGTAGGCCTTTTTAAAAAGAAAAAAAAAAAAAAAAAGGAAAATAAATACCTATACTGTTGTAGTTCTAGACTGACCCTTAGCCATGTCATTGTACCTTTACACATACGTATATTGTATACAAATCCTCTGTGATCTTACAATGGTTTTTCTGTCTCATCTCTCATTCCTCCCACCCTTCTTTCATAAGAATTAATATACAAAGAAGTAATGGATTGGGAAGAAAGGAGCAAGAATGGTGTGGTAAAAGATCAGCCCTCAGGTTAGTCATTGTTTCAGTAGTTCTGTAACTATGCTACGTAGTGCTGATCTGTTGCACTGGTAAATTAAGAAATCCTGCTTAATAATCCAGGTAGGCGAAAGTTCTGTTGTTCAAGACTCTTGATTCTGATCTGCCTTTGGAGATCAATGTGCAGTAGTTTTTCATTGTTATGAAGTAAGCTGTAGAAAAACTTAAGAAGTCTTGTGTGTCCAACACCCTGAGCTGCCTTCTGCCCAAAGGGCTCAGTCACCAAATGAAATAATTGATACCATGGTACATGACCTGCTGCGTAGATACCTTTTATGCTGAATGCTTAGTCTGTGGCTTTACATGAATGAGCCCCTTTCATGCAGGGTTAAACATCGTTAGGGCTTATTTAAAGCAGTTAATAGTGCAAAGTATTTATGCCCATGATTGAATCCTTGATGTTTGCTGCTGTTCTCTTGGTTCAGTCCTTGGAATATTGTACTGTCTTTTATTAACTGTATCTATTAGATTTCTTGATACTCGGGTCACTATTCAAACCATACATAGTGCTCCCCCTCTGCCCCCCCCCCCCCGCTGCCCCGGGAGGGATTAAAATAAAAATCTCTTCTCTTAATGTTCACATTAGGTTTTGAGTGCTAGGGAACTTAGTGCTTGCTTTTCTACTGTTTTATTAATTTCTTTATTTTCTAAGGATTTCTGTGGGGAAAGTGATACTCAGAGCCTAGAAGTGTGGTTATTTGTACCTGCAATATTGTCTTGCCTCAGATTTTATTATGTTTGGTTTACTTAGCACAGATGCAGCAGTGAATAGCAACACGAGTCCTTCCCAGTCATCATCTATCAATGACATTTCATCCATGTCAACAGAGCAAACATTGGCCTCAGATACAGACAGCAGCCTCGATGCCTTGACAGGACCCCTTGAAGGATGTCGATGATCAGCCAGGATTGCAGACTTGACTTTAGAAAAGAGCTCTTGCTTCCATTGGGCCTGAATTGCTTGTAAGTTAATGGAACCAAGTAGAAAAACTCCATGTTCTGCATGTTGTGCTAAAGTAATGCCTGTTTTTTTACTCAGTTGTTATGAAATTGCCTGCTTAATGTTGTAGAATGAAAGCAAATCAATGTCTAAAGAAAAAAAACCTTAAATTTAGACACTATTATAGGCTTTTGTTTGTTTCAGCCTATTTCAGGTGAGCAGTTATAATAGACTTCTAGCCAATAACTCCTCTTAAGTGGGTTCATGAATCTTCAGTCCCAACTGGCAGGCTTCTGTGACACAATGGTGGTTTACATTTTAGTACAGTATTGCTCGTTAGTAGGTTTTTTGAATGTATAGTCTCTATGAAGTTTGTTTTAATGTGTAACTGTGGCAGTTTGCTTTATTTAATGACTGGAGTGTTGTATGTAAGTGTGAACTCACACATTGAACGCTCTCAGTACGATGTTTAAAGGGCAGTTATTCTTCCACATAGCACTTTTTTTTTTTTTATTGAGCCCTTTCTGTCTTCACTTTCCAACAATTCTGTATCTTCTTGTAGAAGAGATAAACGTGAAGTTTAAAGAATACAGCCATTACTTTGTATTTCACCTATGAGTATGTGTCTCTAACTTTTTCAGTTTTTTAAATGTTGATGGAAGATACAGTGGCTTAATTAAATCTTCAGGAAGGATGAGTGACTTATCCGTGAAACAATGCCTGTTTAGAAGGGGAGAGAGTGCTAAAATGTTCTGTATTTTCTAGCTTGTGTTACTGGTCCTTTAACAAAAACAAACAGAAAAGGAAATTATATCTGTGATGCTCTTCATTCACTGCAAACTCTGATAAAAGGACAGATGAATTGGAGAGACTTGCAGCCTCAAAAAGAGCTGCATAAAGGTTTTCCTTTTTTTTTTATGGGTCCATTTTTTCTAGCAAGTAATTAAAGAAATAAAAATACAGTAGTTTTGAGTCACTTGTAAATTAAGTATTTAGTTAACAGAGCTTAGCTCTATTCTCGCCTTAGGAAAACCTATCCATTTGTATTGGGGGAGGAAAACATATTTAATACATATTTTCTAAATACGGTGTCAGAGAAGAGGAGGAGATTATTTGCTGTTTCAATATAGGCTTATCAATACAGTTTTCAGAATCAGGTAATACAAACATTGCCTGTTACATTGCGCAATATGTTGAATGGAAAATGCGTTTGCAGTAGAGTAGGGCTTAAATTGCTTTATACTACATGCTTGTGAATTTGTGCACATTCACTTTGGAGTGCACAGGTGTGAAGTTTTGCTAAAGGATCTTGTGTGTGCATGCGTGTGAGATTAAACTATATAAGAGTAATAGAGATGTACAAGATGAGGTAAAACACCACTTTCTTAAAGGCACTATATTTAGCTGTTGATCCAGATACTCTTGACTTGAATATATAAATAGAACTTATAAAATATACTGGCCCAGCCAGCCACTGCATTACTGACATATTTGTCTTGTAAAAGAAAATTGTCTGTTGTTTCTGACCTTACGATTTGAAAAGCACCAATTTCTCTTTGTGCAAACATTGTTTTTATATGAAAATTATACCCCTTCTTAATAGTTTAATTTGCTGTAGCAAAAAATATTAAGGTTTTACTGTCCCAGAAGGTTAAAAAAAATTAAAAATTAACAAAATAGTTAATATGATTTTAACTTCAGAATTGTCATCTGGAATCTTGGATTTTTAAAATTCTGTTAAATTGAATTGCAGGATATTGGGGCTTGGGTTATTTCTTGTTGTTTGGTTTTAAACCTACAGATACCTTAGTTTATCTTTGGATACTGATGTTATATGTGAAATACTTTTAGTGCATTTTTGTCACTGGAAAAAACATTTTAAAATACCTGTTAACCATATAGCAGAACAGTACAGGTTGCTGTTCTTTTGCGTTTTTTTAATCCTCATTATTTGTGTAAGTTAAAATTACTGAAGACGCCTATTCAAAATGAACATTAGTGATTCACTATGGAAGTAATATACTGGAATTAATTTTTCAATATTTTTATCTTTTTCAATGGAAGTTGCACTGCTATGTTCATTTTAACAGTTACTGCTTTAGAAGACAACGCAACAAAGATGGGTTTTTTTTCCATGTGTTTTGGGTATTTGTAGAGTTGAATTTTTCCTATTGGTCTTGGGCTGCTCAGAGCAACATGGAGTTGGACCAGATGACCTCCAGGTCTCTTCCAACCTAAATTATTCTGTGATTCAAATTGTCTTTAATGTTTTTTAGCACAACTGCTCTATCTCCATGATTTGAACTAGTATCTGACCTTTTCCTAGTACATACTGTTAGCTTGAATATGTACTCTTGGAACAAAAAAAACCCCTGAAATTAACTGTGTTTATTTGTAAATCTTGTAGGAAAAGCTGTCTCATACCTTATTTTTTTTAATCTTGTCTTGCTACGGCATACATTGAAGCTTCAAAATTTTACAGAAATATTACTGCCTTCGGAGCATGCGTGAAATGCCTGTGAATATTGTGGATTTTGATTCCAGTATAATTCAAAACCAAATTGCTAATAACCTGAATGAACATCGATCTCAAGAAGGCACATAGGCAGATTATATTCAGAAAAACACGTGCAGAATAGATGCATGCTAAAGTTCCCATGCTATTTCAGTGTGCACATACAGACTATAAATGCACTGCATGCAGATTATATACATATAGTTGTATTCCTGACTGCAGATTAAGTTCAGTGCCACGTTTGTGAAATGGTCGTCAATGCTGTGAGAACCTCATCACTGATGGAAAACAAAATGCACATGTAACTTGACAGGGGTTTAAAAGTTTAGAGAGTTTTGTGTGCAATATAATCACTTTTATTCCTAATACTAAAATCATGTATGTAAAGCGATGCAATTGACCATTTTTTTGCACTTTGGCATTTATAAATATTTATATGTATTTAAAGATTAAGAATATGTGAGTGTGTGTATACATATATATATTGAGAAACCTGCTCAGTTTTGTAAACATGAATGTTACTTTTCTTTGAGAGACTTTGTATAGTGTTAACACTACTGCAGTATACATAAACAGTTTATGAAATATGACTAAAAATAAGTGGTGGTCAACATAGATACAATCTGTAATCTTAACTGCTCACCTGAAAAAAAGAGGGATCTATGGCTATCAATCAGATTATTTACCAGAAACATTATGTTAAATATATGAACACTGAGTAGCTGAATGGCATTGCAGAAATGGAGTATGTTTCAAACAGTTCATTTCATCTGTGCTCATATCATTTTTCCTCAAAAAAAAAAAAAACCAAAAAACCAACCACCCTTAGAAAGAGAAGCTTGGCGTTTTTTGAAATTCTGGATAAGCAGCCTGTAAGTGTGCTTTGGGGAAATACTGTGATATGACAAGTGTAGGTTTTTTATTGAAAAAGACAAGAAATGAATGTCAAAATTAAGGCTTTGTCTGCATGGATCATACAAAATAAACTAGTCTAATGACTGGAAACTAGTGTTTGCAAACAGCCTTTGAAGTTTTGTAACGTTTTGGGTAAGGGTTTGCATTTCTTTGTCAAAATAATGAAAATTAAACTCAACCTTAACTAGAAATTAACTAGTTGGTTGGTAAGTTTCAAAAACTGATAGGAACCAGAGGGCTCTTGATGTTTTCTTTATCTATTTTAAGTCCTAACAGAGCATACATGTTTATTCAAAATTCATTAAAAAAAAATAAAATTATTCTATATGTTTAATTTTTTTTTCCAAAAGGAAGGATCTTAACTACTAAATTGGTTTCCTTTTTAGATCTGACTGTATTTGGCTTATAATTTTAATTTTATGAATGAAGTAGGATCTAGACATTCAAAATACAGCTTACACACCGTGTCTCCAAGAACTGCGTGAATGACCCTTCTTTTGGCAGAAGTGCAGTCCTCTGGTTTGGTGTGTGCTGGAAGTTCAGATGTTAAAGTGCAGACAAATCTTTACTGAACATAATGCTGTTTTGGAGTACGGGTTCAGTCTTGCAGCAATACAGTTTGTGTGGAGTGTTTCATTTGAATTGTGACACTTGAAATGGAAGTACTTTAAGCGTGGTGGGGGGTAAATGCTGAACAGCCTTCGTCTGTATATTCTACATATGTCATATGGATTCTATCAGGGCTTGATGCTAAACTTAGTGATACCATATACTGGGAACCACATTCTTTCCTGGGTTGTGTATTGTGTAATTCCTGCTCAAAACTGGTTTTGATCCAGGGACACCTGCACCCAGATGCAGAATTTGGACTTGTTCCTATAGATGAATCTAGCGATTTCTTTGCTTTTCCAGAGTGTCTTTGATTATTTTTTTTAACATGTTGAAATATGACAGAAAAAGTGTATTCTGGCTCATTATTTTACATGTATTTTAGATTGTCTATTACAGGAGTGATAGTGATGTTCTAAAAGCTTATTACACAACTTATCAAATCAGTTTTATTTTTTGCCCGCTCTGCATGCTAAAAGAGTCTGGAGCTAAACTAATGTTTTAAGTAAACCATCTTTTCTCATATTAGTGTTGGAGGAAAGTGGAGAGATAACTATCGTTTCTGTTTGTGTTCTATAAAATGACTATTTTTGTAGCTAAAATTTTAGTTGTTGGATTTCAATCCCACAGTGTTCCTTTGTGGATATAAATTTACCCAGGTCCGCTATTTCAAACAGTATGTGTATAACAAGTCCAGTATAAAACTAAACCAATAAAATGCACTCTTCTGCAATTTGTTACTGAAAATATCACAAATTATTTTGGTCCAAGAATTCAAAACAAAATAGAGAAAATACATTTAACTAAGTTTTTATTCCTTGATGCTGCTTCTTATTTTTTGAAAAGGTGCTTGCAGTTTTGCACAAAAGAAATCAACTTTATTAATTGCTGGGTTTGAAGCACTTTAGGATTCTTCTAAATACAACCAGTATATGGTGTAAAAAGGAATGACATAAAATGTTTAATATGTTTAAATTTTGGTTGCAATCTTTGCTATTCTGATAGATTTGATCAGCCTCTTCCTTTAAATATAAACCTGTTTTCAGAGATTTTAAATTAGAATTTTTTTTTTAATGGGCTGAAATTTAACACGTAGTAAGAGATCATTTGAGAAACATCTTGTACTCAAATGCCTGTAGGGTGACTTGAATAGCAATGTGACTACCTAGCCATCTATTATATAAAGATAGAGAAATGTTTGTTCCTATAGCAAGGTTAGCTAGCTATGAGCACTAAGATTCTTTTTCTTAAACAAAAAACTTTTTATTAAGTTTTGGCTATGCATCATAAGGTAGTTGTATATGCTGTGGCAAGGCCAGAACATCTGCTTATTGGGACTCCTCTGCAATAGATGCTCTATGAATACCACAGGAAGACAGTGTCCCTGCTCTAAAATATTAGTCCGAAACCCTGATACTTTCTAGGGTGTACTTAAGCAAGTGCACGTGTATTTGTTTCCCAGGCTAGGTCTGTAGTTCAGCACACCATAGTTTCTTAGGATAACAAAAGAAGAGGAGAAAGTAATAGGGTAAGAACAACATTTTATGTTCACTACCTGAAACAGTAATCATTTTTGTTACTGATAACAAAGCTAATTTAATACCCATGAGCATATGCTATTGTCTTGTCTTCTAATGGGGAAAAACTTTTTTGAGAAACCAAGTGTGTCACTAGCTTTTCTATGAATTCAGATGCTTAAATTGGTGCTAATTTTTTAAAAGAAAATGTAACAGATGGTTAGCAGTGTATTTGTCTGTTTTTGATACCTATATTTTCTTAAATGGTGGCAAGCCAAACTTTATAAAATTACTAATGTGCATTTTCAGCTTCATCAGATTCCCAGATTTTCCTGAAGATAAAATGTTTAAACTTTCATGGTAGTTACAGCTTCTTTGGAGCTATTGCTTTCAGGTGTCTTATACACTAATAAAATGAACACAGTTAGGAAAGATAGCAATACATAACGATCCCTTTCTTTAAATTACATGACATGTTGGGTTCCCCAGGTGATTTTAGCAGTTTAGTGTAATCAAGATACCTAATTAAGAGAAACCACAGATAACCTGTGTGCAGTTAACTCAGTACAGTGAAGCCTTACCAGGTCATTAAGATAGTTTATAAAGATTATACAAATTTTCTTCTATTTTAAAGAGGGAATAACAAATAGAAATAACTAACTGTTTTCGTACAAATTCAAATGTTAATTCCAGAGAATATATTCTATAGTGTACTCCAGAACACATGCTATTAAGGAGTATAATAGGCTCCTTGAGTGATTTGTTATGAAATCCAGTTTTATCTAATGACTCAAAATAAACCCCCTCCAAAAATTAGTTCTTTGAGAGTTTCTTTTGAAATGCCTTTAGGTTTTAACTCCTTTCAGAATGCTTTGTATGTCTTGTTTTGGCCCTCTTTCCCACCTTCTGTTTACCAAACGTCACAAAAAGTAGCATCAAGCCCTATCACTTGTTACAATGTTCTGATTTTATGGCCTTAATATTAGTTATAGTATGGTATATAATTTCAGAAGGAAGATGTGCTTTGAAGTCTAATTATACAGATACATGTGGCCTCTTCTGCCTATGAAATTAGGCTTTGATTGTCATATCTCATTTTTGATGCTTGTGCAATAGGAACATGTTCCTTTCAATGCAGTGGCTATTTTGTCTGATGCTGGACTTTGTTTTCAGGATGACTAGAAAGTTTTCTGGGGTTTGTTTGTTTTGGTTTTGTTTTTTTTTTTTTTTATGGACAGTAGTCATGCTTCCTTGTTTTTTGGATTGATTTTCTTTAAGGAAACTAGAATTTCATAAGGAAAACTGTCAATAATTATTTCTGAAGTTCTAGTTAAAGCCTTGTTCTGAAGCTTTGGGGTTTTTTTCCTCCAAAAACCTTATCGTAAAACAGTACTAAAGCCACTGTAAAATTACAAATAAATATGTATACTTAAGAGATTTGAGCAGTTTGTCTTATTTACTGTAGCAATGTTTTCTTTTTCTTGATTCTTCCTGTGTTGAAGTAGAATGTTTTATGTAACCAAAATGATGTATGCTCTTAGTTATCTTAAAACATAAAGTTTCAGTTATCGCTTTAGCGTCCAGTTAACCAAAAAAGTAAGTGTTGGTATGAAAAATGAATGAAGAACAGCTTTAAGAGATTGGTTGGAGCTGCTTTCTCCTGCTCAGCTGGAACATTTGGGCACATTAACAGCACTTGGTTTTACTGCCAAGTGTATTTTGGGTTTTGGGTTTTTGGGTTTCGTTTTTTTTTTTTTTTTTTTTTTTTTTAAATTGCAGAAGCTTGCCTGGTAATACTGACAGATCTGTATTTCCATCCATGTGCTTAAACAGTATCATAATCAGATTGTCGGACTTACTTGCAAGTTTCAGATAAGCTACTGGCTATATATGTGTGTGTGTGTATATATATGTACATACATAAAAGGACTTCGGAAGAATTTTCTCTTCACCTTGTACCCAGTGTTGTGTTTCATTTTGTTCTTGCTGAACAAGACAGAGGTACAGCTAGCTTGAAAAAATAGTTCCATTGTACTTATTTTGAGGAAGAGGTAAGTATTCTTGCAAAGAGAGTGATGAGGTTTCCAGGTACTTTGCAAAGCTGTCTGCTCTAACTCTGGGGAAGATGAAATAAAACTTAACTGCTACTTTATCTAGTTGCTTTTCATGAAGGTTTTCTAATATTAGATAAAGGATTGACATAGCTGCCTTTCTAGATACATGGCTAGGGCTCTCAGCCACACTTTGGCGTTGTAAAAGCTTCACCTATGACGGTCTGAAATAATTTTTACAGCAACATTGCTATTTCTTGTGTGGAGAACTTGGAAGTTTTATCTCTTTTCTACAGGGCATTGCAACAGAGTATCTGGATAAAGCAGGGGTGCCCAGCAGATCCCAAAGCTCCCCTGTATTTGATGATAGAATGTTTTTCAGGTTGTCTCTTCAGCTACAGAGGAAGATCAAATTCTTTAAATAGAGAACAAAAAAACCCAATGAAGCAGGACGATGATGTGCGTGCAGTACATTCCTTGCCTTACGCCATACCTTTTCTTTATATCTCCTGCAAGTTCTTGAAGTTGGCAGCATAGTTCTAGAAAGGTAAGGAGGGAGGGGAACTGATTAAACAAGACCCAAATAATTTTTGAGGAAAGTGGGACTTCAGAAGTTGTTTTTTTCATAGTAATGAGGTCTCAGAAGATTGGGGGGGGGGGGGGGAGTGGAAAAAAGAGGAAGAATGTGAGTGCATGGAATTCAAATTAAAAAAACTGCTCAGTTCACGATTACTTGGTGTGAAGGTAAGGGGGCAAAGAAACAAGTTACGGTTCAACGATGCGCTTGTGGAGACCAGGCAATGTACGGACGGGGTTGGCCAGCATGCATTTGTGAATAAAAGGGCCTGCAGCATTGCCCTGGGCGTGGAATAGGGCAGGTTTGCTTCACTCCATGAGCCTTGTGGGATAAGACTCTGGTTTTTTTGATTCACTCATATTTGATCTTAAAAGAAGCTGCTCGCTCGTCTCCAGGGAAGAATAAGAACATCTGTGCAGTTTCTGCTTACACATTGTAAGCTGTTTTAGTGAGATACTGAGTTATCAAGTAGATGGGCACTCTTACATTTAGTCTTGCTGAAGAGCAAATAATGAAACACGTGTTTTTCTCATATAAAGTATAATTTTAAATTCAGTACAGGTTTAAGTATACAGATGCCATTGTTCATGTTAAAATTATTCTGCAGTGGGTTAAAAGAACAGCAGTTATTTTCTTGATATTTAACTGTATGTGTGTCATTAATGCTGGTATCAAAACAGTTAACGCATTTCTCATGTGGAGAGAAGTAGCTCTTATGAGATGTGAGTGAGGGAGTCTACCAGTGACTGTCTTAAGAATAATGTGTTCATATGGGAGTGCTGTACGGAGGCTAATTATAATCCAGAGGAGCAAATGGCTTTGGAAGAGACCTCTTCTTTCTTCATGAATGCATATCCCTTCAGTAAGAGGACAGGAGCTGCACAACGGCTCTGGATCCCAGGCACAGGGCTATGTGAGAGTGCTGGTGAGAACTATAGGGAGGTGCAAGTGTGGTGTCTCATTTTTTTTCTCTGTATTTGTCTCTACCTGAAACAGCTGACTTTGGGATGCAGGTATGAGCTCAGCACTCTAAAGACCATGCAATAATAGCTATGTGACTTCTGGGGCGGCTGGTAAAACACACTCCAGCAAGCATGGCATCCCTTCATTAAAAACACTTGGCCACTTAAGCATTTAGTACATCAGTGCAAGACTCAAGGCTAGCCAAAAAACACCAGGGTGCTTCCCCAGCACACTGCATAGGCTGGCTTGGGAGTTGGTAGTGCAGTGTGTCTGAAAGATTTTTCCGGTGGTAAGAGAAAGCATCCCTGGCATAGCAGGGTGGTGCAGAGCTCCTGGAGTTCAGGGATCCCAAAGTGTTTGTAGCAACCGCTCACTTTTGTAATTGACAGCCTAGTTTTTACTGTTGGGTTTCGTATTTCACCTCTGAAATGGGAGTATGTGCTGAAATCAGGATGTGGCCTTTCTCTCTCCTACAGTTTAGCTCAATTTGAAACTGAACAAGCTGTTTATTTCCATCTGTTAATTTCCCCGAAGGTTTCAAAAAACTCTTCCATTTCTTTTTGGAGCATTTCATTTCTTCTCTCTGCATCTTCCTTCGCTCTCTCTGCATTTCGCATTTTCATCTCCACGAGATTGTACCGCTTACGCTGCTGTCCCAGTTTTGAATGCATACCCTTAATCTCTGACTGCAGCTCTCTGTTCCGCTGCTCCAGGCTGTTGGAAAGACAGGCATTGTAAATTACAGGATTTTTTTTCCCCTTTCTTAATGATGCTGTAGGCTTTTTTAAAACTTTTTTAACATACGTTCCCATAAATACAAGTATTGTCATCCCCAATACTTTTCCAATTTATGGTGTTACATATTAAAATAAAAGCTGCAATTTTTAGTTATCCCCATTTGCAATAAATATAAATAACCATATAGCCAAAGGAGTCAGCTTTGGGTTTGGTTTTTTTTTTTTTTGTAGTGGAATACTACAGTAGTCTAACAACAAATGGCAATGCAACATATTTTAGGAAACACTGAGGATTCTGCTTATATTGCAGTTCCCTTGAACTGCAAAAGAAAACATCAGCAGATACAGCAAAGAGATTTAGGAAAAAAAAAAAGCCACAAACCTAGAAATAGCTCCTTTTACTAAGAAGAAATTGGTGAATACTTCAAGAAGTTAAATGGATCTTCTTTACGCAATGTTCAAGGCAAAGTGTAATTCAACATTACCCACTTGCCATCTGTTGCAGTGATGCATGTTGAGGTATTTTATGATTTAATCAAGTAGTTAATTTGCACAATATACCTGTAAGTTATAACTAATGAACAATATTGTATTTAAAACGCTCATTCCTTTTAACTACACAATAGAAAAGCAGCACTATTTGGAAAGCAGAGCCTGGAAATGTTTTTGCTTTTTTTTCCTTAATAACAAGCTATGGCTTGTATGGCTACGTATGGCTAAATCTCTATTAAATTTCTAATCTGAGAAATTGGGAAAATACTTATGAACACTTTCATCTGAGTTGTTAAAATTCATGACTTGCAATTTGTAAAGAATAATGACTTACTGCTAACGCTGCCGAGAAGCCTGCACATTTTCCCCTAGAGAAAAGCTTAATATTGGATTAAGGCAAAAAAGAAAAATACACAATAGACCAGAGGCTTTTCAAGAGCTCTGCGCAACCCTGCAAAAAATCTTAGAGATGCTCTGGAGTTTCTCAAGGACCCACATGAAAATGAATTCAAATAACTCTGAATAATTGCTAACCTAATCCTGTAATGCTGGATCCTGGGTGACATTCACAGTGGTACGTGGAGGCATTGACTGCAGCAGCATCCATAGACCTTACTCACAGATAAGGATCCTGCAGTAGTTGTATACAGTAGGAAGAGATGCCTTCCCTGAAGCCTCATAGTTTTAATCCGTTACCTTGCAATTTTAGATTCGTACTCGGCCTTCTGTCTGGTCATCAGCATCTTCAGATTTGCCAGGTGGTGCTGCGGGGAGGTTGGGTTTGCTGGCAAGTCGCCGGAGGAAGCAAAGCTGTCGCTGTTGTCCACTGGGACATGTCCGGTGTTTTCCTGATCCTGCAAAACATGACTTACAGCTGTGTTGGTTTCTTGGGAGTCTTCTGGGTGGGCAAGTCTTGTCAAATATCTTGAAGGAGGATTTTCCTCAAACATCGTTTAGCAGCGGGAGCCTGCTGAGTGTGCCTAGCCAGCACCACCCGTGCCCTCCGGGCGTTGCTGAAGACTCAATGCCTTTTCTGTTTTAGAGGAGACCTTGTTTTTGCGTCTGTCTCGCTCTGCCTTGTCACAGGCTGTGAGAATTTTCTTCCTCCCCACAGCTGTTTGAAGCTTTTCAAATACTTGGAAATAGTCCATTTTGTTGGAGCCTGGATCTTATTTCAGGCTCCAGCTTTGCTTTTTGTACACAGCGGGTTGAGGTCTTGAGCTGCTGCGCCTGTCTGTTGCCCGCTCGCCTTTATCGTCATGGTTGGCTTATTCTCATCTCCAGGAACCACTGCCGCTTTCCTACGCTCGCTCTGTTTGGTGTAGTTTGTCTGACATCTGTAGGTGGCCCATTTGATAGCTGTGCACCCTTGACTAGTTTCATTCCTGGGCTGGGAAGGTGAATTCTGCAGCACTAGCCCAGTCCTGGGGCTGCACAGAGGGAGCAGGGTGCCCGCTTTGCTTGTGTTCCCTGTCGCACGCATTAGAAAAGAAACGTGTTACATCTGTTTTGGCTGCACTATATCTAGTCGGTCAGGCGTGAGATAAATTGCATGCATGTAGAATGGCTGGCTGTGCCACCTCATCTCTGGTGTATCTGCTGTGTCTGCTTTGGAGAGAGCAAATCATAGTGGTGCAAGCGAGGGAGGCTGGTTCCTCTGGTCACGATGTTTCAAGGACAAGAAGCCGGAGGTTAAGGAAAAATAGGCCACTTGTCAGTTACATTTCAATTCCTCTTGGAAAAACTATTTGATGTGAGTAAATATGGAGTGTTTATTTTAGCTGCCTGTTCTCACAAGAGAATCGAGCACAGTACAGAAATAACTTGATTACAAAAATGAAGAGCAAAATATGCATGCAGTTTAAATGCATATCTCAAAAATAATGGAGGTAGTTTAAAATAATCTGGAAAGTTGTTTCTTCTCCCTGCCCCCCACCTGTTCAGTCTCTTGGTACAAGAAGTGAAAATGAGCTGGTTTAAGTGATGTTGGATTTCTGTAAGTGTTTTACTGGTCTCCTACATGAAAACCACTCCTGGTTTTCGCTCTGCACACCTGACAAGGCTGTGATGTGTTCCTTGTTGAAGTCGGGGCTGGGAGGTTATTGAGACACTTTCCCACTTTAACCTGCACTCCCTTCAGTAGGCAGAGTCCTTAGAAATGAGCAGGCGAGTAGGTGAGTATTTTAGGAATCTAAAGAAGGTCTGGGGTGAGGATTATATAACAAAAAGCACATGAGACTTTAGCCTTCTGAGGGTGAGATGCTGTACTGGAGGAAGGTGGGGAGAAATCCACTAATTTGATTTCACAGAAGTAAAATAATAAACTGATGTAAACACCACCATCAGCACCCCTTTCTCCCCCCACAACACTGCAGTTGCTGCTAACCTAAACTTTTCCTCCAGAAAAAAGATATTCCTGGAGTATTAATGCCAGTGCTTTACATGAGTTCTGTGTCTATTAATAATCTAACAGATGGCTGTAGTTTCTGATGAATTGGATTCGGTTTCATTGATTAATCTGTTTTCTCTCCACCCCTAAGCAGAGAGGCAGCAGCTGGTGCCGACCCGCAGCTGCCATTGCACAACCGGGAGCGTCTCTGACCCCGATTCCTGCAGGCACCTCTGCTCGAAATGATTTGGGCATTGCTGCCCGTTGGGAAGGCTGGTAGGGAGCAAGTCTGTCACCTCTGCTAAGTCAGGATGGACAAGCGGGACAGCCGAGGGGTCTCCGTTTGAGAGCGGACGGACTGGGAGGACTCTGACCTTCGTGGTCCCCTTTGGGGTTACAGTGCTATAACAACTCCATGTGGGTGAAATTAAGCGGGATATAGGAAATTTGGAGAGCTGTGCTTAAGGCGTGTCACCTCTGGGCACGGTCACCAAGCCAATGTATTGCTGGAACTGGTTTGAGTGGCTCATGTGGGAGGCCCTTTGGAGGCAGCAGGTTTTCAGGACATGGGGCAGGGAACAAGCAGCCCTTAGTCCCGTGCCTCTAACGCCAGAGCTGTGTGTTGGCACTGAGACAGCAACCAGTTCTTTCTCTTGATGCTTGACCGCTCACGGAAAGTGTAAAACCACCACTCAGATGTGGAGCCAACTGTGTGATAAGGTGACTGGGGAAAATCACGTGAAGACGTAGTACGTAGTGCTCTGCTTCGCCTTCCTTACGTGGCTTAGCACTGACTTGGGCACTTTGTTAGCTCGTACTCTTCTGGGAGAGCTCTCTATTTTTGTATTTTGCTAATTACTCACCTTGACATTATCTTGGAGCTGGTGTGCAAAGAGAAAACGGTGATAGATGAAAGGAGTCCCCTTCCCAGCTGCCCCTCACACACGCTCACTTCTAGTGCTGGTGTGGCTTCAGAGCAAGGTGAAGCACGTCAGCGCTGATGCTGTAATGAACAGGGCGGCCAAGAAGGATGCGGCTTCTCCGTTTTCTCCTGCAGGTCAGTGCTGGCAGTGGGGCTTTATAGCAGGAAACGCAGGAAGAAAAATACTTAAACCCTGGGTCAGAAGCTGACAGCTCCTCTGTGACAAGTCATTAATGTGTGAGCTGGGCTGGCAGCATCCGAGGGGAAAGAGGAAGAGGAGTGAATAAAAAAATTGCACTGAAGGTTGCTGCATGGGGGCCAGCTTCAAGGGTGGGATGAAGGTGAGGGAGCAATGCAGAGTGTCCCGTCACAGAAAACAGTTCATTCAGGCAGGAGGCTGTCTTCTGTGTGTCCTGCAGTTGGGTTACATACCCAGGGTACGGCAGGGTTTGTGCATCTCGGATGGCTTTCTGTGGTGTATGCCAGTACTGACCGCTGATTTCTCAGAAATCATATTGCTGAGATCCTTAGACAGTCCCATAACACCTTTTTTATAGGGTGGCTGCCGAGCTCCAGGTTAGGAACTCGGAGTGCATCAGAGCAGCGTCAACAGGGTATGACAGCTGGAATCTCATCTACTCTGTGCTTCCTCTCCTAATTAGAACCTTGATCAGGCACAGCGTCATACAGTGTTGATTCCCCCCCCCCCCCCCCCCCCATCCCTCTGGACTTACATTTATTCATATGCCATGTTCTCCTTTCACCTTCCCCATGGCTTCTCAGGGAAGATTGCTTGTATTAGTTTCCTGACAATTTAAAGGTCAGCGATGAAGAGAGCTGTGTATTTGTTTGCCCTGAGGCAGAGGAAGAGCTCTGTTCCAGACTCTCAGCTTGCAGGGAGCTGGGATGTTTTGAAAAATTGTTTCTTATTTTGGACCGACTTGGGATGGAGTTTGTGCTTCTCTGCGATGACCTCTCCCTGGAGCACAGAGATGCTGCCATGTGTGGTTAAAATTTAACATGCTTGAAATAGTTCCTCCAGGCGAGCTGTGGGATTCAGCCTCCCTCAGTTCTGGTCCTGTGCCAGCTGCCTGTTTCCCTGCATCGCCTCTGAGCTCGAGAAGGGAGACCAGAGTACGCTCGCTTCGCCTTTTGTAGGGTATCATTTGCACTGCGGACAGATGAGATGCAACTGTTCCAAGAAGGATGTCAAATTGCCCGGGGATGTGTGTGTCTGAGGTTACTGCCTAGATAAAAGCTCATAATTTCCTTTACACAAGAGCTGATGATAATTGGACTCTGGTTTTGTAAGCCAGGTTTATCAGCACTTTCTTCTTTTCATCCTGGTGGTAGAGATGAGCTCAGTTAACAGCGAGGGAGAAACCAGAGTCATCTGCGTGCAGCTTGCGGGGCATCTCCTTATGCCAGCCTCAACCGTTTCGGTGTGTTAAAATGGCTCTGTGTAGTGCGTGTGGGCAGCCAAAATGCGCTACCAGGTGTCTACCGGAACAGTTGGACAAGGTAACGCCTAAAAATGAGCACTGTGTTCCTGAGTCACCCCGCTCTTGATGAGCTCCTTGTGCGGTTGGGCTGGAGAAGGTGCCCTGATGTGGGGAAACACCGCTGGGAGGCTGCTGCCCTCTTCAGCGGGATGCGGTCGGAGCTGTGGCTGTGGTGTCGGGGTGGATGGGTCTGAAGTTTAATAATTTCAGACATTCTCTGGGAAAATATTTTAATTCTGTTTGCTAACAATGATACACTCTCCCTGAAGTGTCTCTGCTAAACTTGATATATTTTATAGTTACTTTGGAGTGTGGTTAGACCCATACATTTGTATCGGTTGTTTGCTTCCACACATTTATTCAGACAGAACTTCCACACCTTCTTTGTGTTGTAATGAAAGAAACAGTTCTCATGGACTGACCTTTTACAGAATGATATGTCTTGAGCTATGTTTGGAAACCAGAACCCGATAAAAATGCATGAACTGATGTTTGTGTTAAATGAAACTACCTGTAGTCAACATGTTTTGCATCTAAAATTTACCTCAGTGCTATCTTGGTTTGCCATTAATGAATTGAAAGGTTTGTTCTTGCTGTTTTTTCCAGCCTGAAGTTCCATGATGTTAGAATGGTGAATCCCAGTCTCATCTCTAATTTTATTTTTAATTCATCTGCAAGAAGAAAACAAGTTTCCTGTGCTTTTTTTTTTTTTTTTCAAATCCCATTTGGTCTTTTTAACTCTGAATGAACTATTTACTGCACTGAATATGTGGAATAAATGGAAACAAAGAACATGTTTTCTCTGCACCTGCAGAAGGAGGCCCAGGACAAATTATTCTTGGCTGGGACAGACTCAGGTTCCAGGTGCTTGCCGACTTCAGGAGGTCGAGTGCTTTTAAACTTTTGGCAGCAGTCCTGTATTGTTTGATAGCAGTCTTTTTTGCAAAGAGAAATAGAAACAAAATAATAAAACCCAAACATTCATAACTTGCTTTTGACAGTTAATTGAATTTTTGATCTTTATTTGCCTCTTTATGACACTTTTTCTTACACAAAGGTGTTGCCACATCCCAGTACAGAAGGAAAAGGCGCACACGGCTCAATGCCATAAGAACCTGAGCGTTTCAAGCTTTGGGGCTTGTCAGGAATATTGTACGTTGCCCCATCTGCATAACCTAATGTTTTTGTGCATAACTACAGAGGTCTGCAGCTAGATAGCATCACAGGAAAAAAAAAAAAGGGCACTTGCCTTTGGGTGGCTGGAAGCTGCTTGAAAAATAGAGCTAGAGTCTCTTTACTGCGACCCCAGCAAAGAGCTGGGAGCATTTTTTTAGGGTTCTTGGGTTTTTTTGGTGTGGGTTTGTTTTTTTTTTTTTTTCCATCAGGGCTGCAGCTGACTGCGGTATCACCCTCTTCGCTGCCAGAGCCAGGTTATGTCCCTGCAAACAGCCGCTGCCCAGCTGTAATGCTCCAGGGCTGGAGCTGGCTGGGGGCTCTGGAGTCCTTCCCAATGGGAGACGCTGTCAAATGGAAGGGGCTGTTGTTGCCAGAGTGCAGGAATGAGTGGGAAGGGAAAAATGACCTTTTTTTTTTTTTTTTTTTCCTTTTCTCTCCAGAGCAGAAGGGTAATATTCAGCTGCTTACCCACTAGATGTCATGGTTGGGTCTGGATTTGTGCTGCTGTGGCCAGCGCTGCCTTAGCCCAAATGCCTGGCGAGGAAAAAATCGCACAATTTTGTCAAGCCCGCTGGCAGCTTGTGACCAACATCTTAAAAAAAGCAAGCCGTAAATTAATTTTCATCACTTAAACGAGGGCAAAAAGGTTGGTGAGGGGGAATATTTAAAAAACAGAGGTTCCTGGCAGGAGAGGGCACTGTGTACTTTGCTATATCCAAGGGAACGGGCATTTAGGATGAGTTTATTTTAGGTGGGAGGTTGTGTAGCAGCAGAGCGGCCACCCCATTCCCCCTGCGGTGCGATACAGGCCCCATGCCATAGGGAAAAGCTCCTGAGGAAAGAGCTTGTGAGCCCGGAACTGCTCCCTGCTCCTCTTCCCCCACCATGCTGGTTTTTAATTAAAACCTGCTTTGTACGTTATGCTAGGTTAAAGTGGGTAGAGGGGCTGTTGATGGAAAGGGCTGGGGCGAAGGCAGAGCGAGCGTGGGGAGGGATGGACGGGGGCTGCAGCATGGGCAGCATCTGCATCGCTCTTCAACAAAAGCATCCTTGCTAAATATACGCAAATAGCTTTAATCTGAGCTGATTTTCTCCCTCCCCAGCTGTATTTTGTGTCTTAAACTTTGTTTACCTGTTTGCTTAACTGTAGGGTTTCCACCTGGGGGGGAAATGGTGTTTCATTTGAAATGTGTGTTCAAATTAACTCTCTCATCCTTCGTTTTCTCCTGTACGATAACTCATATCATGTTATAAGGGGGAAAAACTGCTTGAAAGGAACCCTCCCAAACTGCCTTTCTCATGGACTTTATTTTTAATTGGAGGCAGTTTTGATGCAATTCCCTACTTCATTTTTATTTTAGCTCTGCAAGGAAGGATTTCAAGTTTGTTCAGTGCTAAAGGCGAGCTGGCTTTCTTGTGCTTTCAAAATGACCCTCGACCACTCACAGGGAAAAGCCTGTTTAGTTCAGCATTTGTATTGCGGGTTAACGTTAATGGGAGCTGCTGATTTTCAGGCTGTCATTCAGTTTTAAGGATTTTTTTTTTTTTTTTTTTTCCTTTTGGGATCTTCCCAAGGCATGTTTCCATGTGGGACTTTTGTCTTTGCATAAGGACAAGGCTTTGACTTTAAAATAGCAAAAAAACATTGAGTGTTCCTGCAGTCCCTCTGGAAACGATCATTTTAACAAATGCTTGCTGCTCTGCTTAAAGCAAGCTGTCGTGTTTAGCTGCATTTTGGATGGTGTCTATAAACACAGCAGCTGTCTGCATGCAAACGGGACTTTCCAGCAGTGCATAATATGAAAAGAATCTTATTACAAGTTAAAAAAAAAAAAAAAAAAAGAAGCAAGAAAGGCTCAAAGAGCTCGGATGATGCCAGCTTCCTATCAGCTCCAACAATAGTCTAGACATCTCAGAGAGTCATCAGATTAATGTGATGTACGTTTGGCATTTACAGCTCCAAGGTTCTTAAAGAAAGCAGGGAAAAGTGAGCTTTCCTCCAGGGCTCAGTACAACCCTGAAGGGCTCCTCCTTTCCTCTGTCCCACTTCTTACTTACTTCTTTCCCTCCTCTCATATCTGGGTTTGGGTGTCACGGGTCACCTCTTTAATGAATCACAACTTAAAGCATGTGACGATGACTTTCATTTAACATCACTAACCTCGCTGACACCTTTGCTCAGAAACCCCATAGCCTTTTGCAAACTCCCCTCGGGCGGGGATACGGTTGCTTCATTTTGGCCGAGCGTCCAACCCGGCTGCAGGGCGGCAGCCCCTGTGCCTGTGAGATGGGCTGAGGCTGTCGGAGCTTGGATGGGCTCTGCTGGGAGGTCGGAGGGCTTCACCGTCCCCTTCCCTGGGTCTTTCCTCAGGGTGGACAGAGCTCAGGTCTGACCCCGTTCCGAACATTTCCCCCAGCCACAAGCTGCTCTCCTGCCGGCTCTCTTAGCCGCTGCACCGGGGCAGCTCGTTCTGCTGAGGACCCTTTTGGAGTTGAGTGTAGCCATCACCTCTTGAGCCAGGCTGCTCTTCAGGGTGAGAATAAACCATCTCCCAGCTGCAGGAGTCAATTTGTAAAACATTGCAAAATTTTGCAAAAAAACGCCGATCCCTTGTGAATTAGCAAGTTACATTACTTGAGTGCAAAGCCAGGGATCGAAGTGGGTTTTGTGTCATCCCTCGTGGCCGGCTGAGCCGTGGGCAATGCCACAGGGGAGACTTGGCTCTGCCTGCCTGCGCTGAGGAGGTTCCCAGACTAAAGAAATACCAAAACACCAGCGGAAAGACTGCTCTCGTGATATCCTCTGGCCCATCCAGAAGGAGAAAATATCAGGAATTTCCCAAGAAAATCTGTAGTCTTTGACTTTCCAGCTGAACTGTCCAGAGGTGTCCGGGTTGGAGGAGCACCGGTGCTCACGGTTGTCCTGCCTCCCCACCAGCGCCGGGACCGGTCATTTCTTACGGGGCTCTGGTTTTTTTTAGCCACATTCAAACAAAATTTATTTGGTTCTGGGTTTTTTCTTCTTCTGATTTGTGCTGATACCATTGTGTTGGGGAGCGTATTGGGCTGGTACACAGCTGCGTGGTTTGCATGTTATAGGGGGAAAAAGCAGCAAGAAAATGGTGAGGCTTGTGGAAAGTAGCACTTCTTTGCTAGCATTTTTGGAGAATACAGCACAAAATTCACCAGTCCCAAGCAAAGACACTGAAGAAAGAGGGAAGAAAAGAGATACATCACTTAACAAGTTATTTTATCTAGGCAAAGCAAGCCAATAGCATTAAACTCAGTGGAAGGAATAAATCCATGTTCTTATTCAAACTGATTAGAAAAATGCATATTAAAAATGAAGCAAGAGATAGCTTTAGGGGGTTTAAAATTATGACCATAAAAAGCCCCAACAACTTATTGATTTGGAGCTACATGATTGAAAGTTGTTCCTGTCGAATCGCTGCCCTGTGAAAATGATTTTGCTTTTCCCTGCGCCCACTGCCGGGGGCTGCGTGCTCCATCGCGGAGAGTTTAAATTGCCCTTCAGCTCGGGGTCCTGCCCGCGGGGTCGGGGATGCTGAAGGTGGGACAGTCCCCTCCGCTCCCCTCGTCCTCCCCATCCACAGAGGCTCCTCGTGGCCGGAGGGGAGCGCAAGGGACAGACCCCCCCAGGGTGCCTGGTTCAGCCCCACTTGGGCAGAGTTTTGGGGAGAATAAAGCGAAACGGTGCGTGAGCCCCTCGGATGCTCCTGGGGAGGAGGGGGCTCAGGCAAGGCCAGTGCTGTGCGGTCACCCTGGCTGAGCACGGGGGAATTGAGAGGGAAAGCGGCCGTGTTAAATCACTTTTCCCTAAATGTCACTTGAAGAGAGTGGCCGTAATGTTGAGTCATTACCAGCCATTTGCATGTACAATAACAACAGGGAAAAAGATAAAAAATCAATACAGGAATCAATAGAGAGCTCCCTGCTCTAGGTCTTTTGCCCGGAGCTTATCATTAGTAGACACTCAAGGAGTAGAGTACTATTAATTAGAGGAAATGTTTGCAGTCCAGGGGAAATGACTGGCAGCTGGAAAATCCTCAGATATTTTTTTAACAGATTTTTTGGAGGTGGCTTTGTTTTCCCTTTCTCTTCTGGACTCCTCTGTGTCCCAAGGGAAGCATCTCCTTCCCACCTGTTTTGAAGGAAGAAAGAAGTTTCTCACCCAGGATTTTGGGAAAGGATGAATTTCCAAAATGTGTGAGCAAAAGCCAGGGACAGCCCTGCTCGAGTTTAACCCCTCTCTTAAATCTTTGGGCAGTAAATCTCTGATCCCTCCTCTCTTGTACCCATGCCACCCAGCAGTCCTCACAGCCTGAAATAGCACGTAAATAAGAAACATATTTTGTTGTTTTTACAAACAGCAGCTGCCGGGTTTCTAGGAGAGGGGGCTCTCGGCAGGCAGAGCTCCTCTGAACTCAGCCCTGGCCTGAGCAGGACCAGGACCGGGTGGGTAGGTTGAGCATCATCCTTCACTTCTTTTATCCAGGTTGGGCGGTTTGCATTGAACCTCCACAAAAAAGCCTTGCTGACCCCTCAGCTGCCCCCGGGGCCGTGGCATCCCTCGGTGCCCGGCTCCTGGCACCGTCGAGGGCGAGTGTTGGTGCCGTGGCTTTTGGCTGCTCATCCCTGACCGCTGGGAAATGGCCCTGTGCCGAAATTCAGCTTCGGAGCTCCCAGCCCACCTACCTGTAAACATCGGTTATATATTGGGGGAGGGGGGGAAGAGTACACAAATAATTGCAAAAAGAAAATGTTTTTGCTTATTTTTGTGGTAGTTCCATGAGCTGAAAGGAAGACAAAATGCAGTGAAATGTTTTTAGGGATAGCTGTGTCCTACGGCTTTGCCGGCGTTGCAGCCGTGCCGGGGCTGCGCCGCGGTGCTCCCTGCAGCATCGCGCCCGCGGGAGGGCTGCGCGTGGCATCGAGTCGGGGAGCACCCACTGGATCTCAGGCATGGGGTCAGGACCCAAAGCAACATTTTTTTTTAGCATTTTGGGGGAGTTATAATAAATTTACAAAGTGTGTACACGATCCTGCCTGGACTAGCTGGGCTGTGAACCTGGCTCTTGGCGGTACGTTTGCTTTATTGTCTGCGGTTGTGTATTTACTTTAATTAATAAACATACGCTGAAACCACATTTGAGCTGCTCTTTCTCCTTTGCATCATGGTTTAGCTGATCCCAGGCAGCCGCTATTAGGTGGCTTTGTATTTTGGGGTTTTTTTTTTCTTACTCACTATTACTACCGTGAAATCATTTACAGGCCCCAGGGAGGATGGGGGGAAAAAAAATCTCTTTAAAAACAGCAATTATTCTTAGTAAAATATTCTAAATAATTCATTGCTTATTGGCTGCAGTGTGCTATTAAATGCCTTTTAGCTACTACTTGTATAAACTCTTAAAGCCCTGGTTCAAAGCCAAGCTCAGGTTAATGATACAGCGATTTCTGTGGGAAGCTCAGTGCCGCCGATAAAGCAGCTCCTGCAAACGAGCCCCACGGAGCCGGACACGGTCCTGGGGGGGCGTGGGACCATGGGGTGCCCACGCTGGGACCTGGCGATGCTCCCAGCACCCATCCAGCAGCTCTCCCGCAGACACAGCGCCGTGGCTCGCAGGCAGGGCGTGCGTAGGAGGGCTGAGGCTCTCCCCCACGCCTTGGGGCAGGTAAATCACGTTCAGCCCCAGCACGGGACTTAGCCCTGAGGCTTCGGGCAGTAGCTTTACCCCTGCTTGTATCGGCACTGCTTTTCTATTTGTGGGGTTAGATCTTAAATGCGTCACGGTTTGTTGGGCTGAGCGGTTTTAAATATGTGCTGTTGCTTCTCCAGGTGATGGAGAGGCGTGTGTGGGCACATACCAGTGTCACTGTGCTTGGTTTTAACCATTTTCTCAGGATTTCTGCACTTAGAAAGTCTTCTTATTCTTGCCCACGTTCTGGAGAAGCTGGGTGGAAAATATACTGTATCGGTGTAACGCTCTCCCAACAGCAACCCTCAGGATTTAAGAATGGTGACAACTGCCTTTAACGCATGGAAGAAAGGGCAATAAATGAGAATACAGCAGTGGCTCTATTAACTTACTTCTCCAGCAGCCTGTTCTCTGTGCATGCACACTGGAGATAAATGAGCGCGCTCAGCAGGCTGGGCTCAGCACAGCGCCAAGTATTCCCCATCTTTGTAGTGTGAAGGTGTTTGTTCTTTCTTTATCAGATGCCTGCTTACCTCCGTCGTGTATTTGTTTCTATTTGTTTTAATCCCAGTTGTTTCCTTTTGCCTCATGCGCTTCAGCCCCTAAATCTGATCCAGATGAGTCCTTGCTTGACCGCTTTGGCACTGGGGAAGGGCTGGGTAAGAGGGCTGAACTGGGCATAGCATCAGACCCAAGGCATCTGCCTCCAGCTCATCTCTTTGAGCATCACTTTCTGGTGCAGCTATAATGAAAAGGCTGAAAAATCCTGAGGTACAAAAATTTAAATTGAAATCTTCTAGTCACTTCTACCTATTAGCAGGTATTAGCATCTCTTTGCAGAGAAGATCCTAAACATCTGGGTCAAAAGTAAGAGCTGTGACATGGCTGAACAGACGTCCCGTACATCAGATCTCAAGGCTGTTTTCATCAGCGATTCAAGCAGAGCTCGTGCAGTCTGTAGGACAGGGTGTGTTTCCAGGTGAAATGGCTGGCAGAACCAATTAAAGGTTTTTCAGTTTAATTCTCATTTAAAAGATGAACATTGCAGAGTTTCAGCAGTCACCGGGCTGTTTATTTTGTTATTTCAAGTGTAAAATAGGTCAAATCATGACTTAAACCACAGAACTGTTTGCAGAGGTGATTGAGCTTAGTTTCCAAGAAACAGTATTTTGTTACTAGACCTGAAAAATATCCATCTCAGCTGCTGGCCCTCGTCCAGAAGCAGCTCACCCCATGGTGCTGGGGTCTCTTCCTTGAGGCTCAGTTAAAGACATGGGATTTGCAGGATCCGGCTCAGGGTGCTGTTCAGAAACCAGCGGACATGGCGTAAGGTCTGTTCCTCCTGAAGGTCTCCAAGTATTTCGCAAATGGTGACCTTCGCTATATCTCTTGGAGGTAGGTAAATAGTAATATACTAATTTTACAGATGAGTAAACAGCGTAGAGTGTTTAAATGACTTGGCCAAGGTCAGAGCAGACAGCGGTGGGGCTGGGTCCTGCTAAAACCCGTCGCTTCCTCTAATAGCTCCGAGCAGCCCCTGCCTTGAGCAGAGCTCGATGGCGTGGTGTTGAATTTAAATGGATCTCAATTTCATATACAGCAAACGCCAGGTATAAACTGGGGTTTTCAGAAAAAAATCTTTTATCTGGGCATTTTTTAAGGACTGTTTCATTTAAAATTGCACTCGGCAGAAATCAGGCTCTTAGAAATCGGAAAATAAGCTGCCTCCTGAATGACAGCTACGAGGGAACAGGCGAGTTAGGGGATTAATTTGTTTGATTAAATCTTTAAAGAGTTTACTCTGAGAGTGCAGACAGGCCTGCAGATTATAGCATGGGCGCAGTGGTGGGCAAAGGAGTTATTTAGATAGAGCCCACGCGCTATCTTTCATTTTTCTCAGTCCATAATTACTAATAAATAAAATAAAAGCAAAACCACAACCGAAGCTGTGGAATTAATTACCATGCTATTTTTGCTCCTCCAGGTTAATAAAATAGTGCGAATGACTGATGGCGAGCGAAGTGCCTCCTGCAGCCACCAGCACCCTGACATCGGAGCTCCAGGGAGAAATCCGGCGGTGTAAATCACCGTGCCGGGAGCGATCAGCTCCGTGGCTTGCGCTCCGAGGAGAAACTGCACTTTATCTGGAAGGAACTCCAGCGTTTGGGCAACATAAATTGTGCCTGGATCAGGCTTTTATCAGGTTATTTAAAGATGCGCAGCTCATATTTCTATAACGCTGCTGAAATAAGGACCCAAGGCAGCCACATATCAAACTTGCTGGCCAGAAGTTAAAGTCTGACCCCAAGTTGAAAACACAAGTGTTGATGGTGGCCGTGGTATTTACAAGTACTTTCTAAAGCTGCTGTGGATCATAGGATCATAGAATGGTTTGGGTTGGAAGGGGCTTTTAAAGGTCATCTAGTCCAACCCCCCCTGCCATGGGCAGGGACATCTTTCACCACAGATCAGGTTGCCTGAAGGCCCATCCAGCCCGACCGTGAACAATTCCAAGGATGGGGCACCCACAACTTCTCTAGGCAACCTGTTCCAGCTGGACATATATTTCGGGGTTTCCGTGGTAGTAAGTTATTGCTGGGGGGGAAGAGGCATAGCAGAGCCAAAGCCTGGTTCCACATTGCCAGCTGAAGAGGAAGCCACTTAAACAAATCTGAACCCATGTTCAAAAGTCACCAAGAGTCTTGCTATGTACAAACCATTGAACATTGCCAGGTATTATGCTGAAAACATCCCAGCCGTTGACCCAGACACCACTGGGCCTGTCAAATTTTCCCTGCTGTGTGTCGCTGCTGGAGGAGATCCCCCAAAATAGCCATTTTTTTTTTTGATCTTTAGGCAAACCTGCACCAGAGTTGAGGATCTGTAGCCTACTTGACCCAAGCACAACTGGTTTGGCTGAGGGTGTAGTGAGAAGGTGGCACATCTCTCAAATTGGGGCATTGACTGCGCTTGTGGCCACAACGTTATGGCCCAATTCATCATGCTGGGTAATTTCTTCAATTTCTGTGGCTCACCAGTGGAGCGAAGCGTCTCTTGGTGCCTTGAGCTTGGTCTTCTCCATCATCAGTAGAGATGAGTCCATTTGCTCGCTGGTGGCAGGAATATGTGGTCTGTCCTGAACCCCCACCAGGAGATGACGAATTACCACCCATCGCCCCTGCGGGGATGCCAGGAGCCTCATCCTCCCCAAAAAGGGCTCTTTTAGTGTCAGGACTTCAAAACACGACAGCAACAGCAAACCCCAAATGGGAAGGAACCAAATTAGCTTCAGACAAATGGGCCACATTTGGCAACAGGGGATTTAGATTCGTGGCCCCTGGCCACCCCCCTGGCTCTGGGGGATGAGGTGGGCACGGGAATGCAAGAAACTTTGCTGGTGCAGCAGGGTTTGTGCACTGCGTGTGCCTTGGGGCTGGATGGGAGATGGCGAAGAGGCTCCGGTCAGCGCCGCAGCCCAGGAGGGCTTTTGGTAAAATAACTTTTACCTTCCCAAACATTAAAGCAATAGCCAAAAGCACACATTCAAGATAGAAACAGGTTGGAGACACTGAAGTTTTTGATCACGTTAACAAGCTCTGCTTTCATTAGGGCTAAGAGACTGAAACAGCCCCATTTGCCTCCGTGTTTCTGCTGAGCTTCCAGTGCAGCCCCGCTCGTAGGCAGCTGCCCACGCAGCTTCTGAGAAGTGGCTTCCCTGTTGCTGGCCATTTGTTGCTGCCATCTGATAACATAAGCACATATATTTAAATCAATAGTAATTAATTTTGGGTTTTTTTCTTCATTTTTTTTCTGTGATATGCGATGCAACGGGAGCACAGCAACACAGGTTTTTACTTTATTTAATGACTCTGAATGCAACAGTTCCCTGCCAACCCGCAGGCTGCAACACATGGGCTATCCCAGAGGAGCAGCTAAAGGAGCTGCTTATCAACGGAGTTTCCTCCCCAGGAATACGAGGCTGGCTTTTCATAAAGCCAATATTAACGATAGGGTAAGGTGCTGCTAATCAGGGACAACTCCGCTGGACCAACCTTTCCTGGGACACGTTAGGGAAAGCCGTGCTGCTGGGGCCGGATCCTCCCCGCACTCTTGCTCTGGGTGGTGCCCTCAGCTGCATTAATCACTTCAGGGCCAATAATCCCCCACAGCCTTCACCCAATTTGCCGTTAGTTGCCCAGAAGGAGGGACGAACTAGTTACAGAGTTTGGCCCTCCACTTAATGGCCCTGGGGCAGGTGGGAATAAATGAGGAGCAGCCCCCAAAAATCAGGGGTACCCAGTGTGGTTGAGGTTGGAGGCAGGTTGACTCCATGTTGTATGATTATACTAAAGATTTTTGTCTTGATTACAAGTTTTGAAGGACAGAAGTGGCTGTAAAGTTGTACCCTTAAGCTGACCAAAGGAGAGACCAGGTGAGAAGCATTTCTTAAAAACTAAGTTCTTTAATGTAAGAAACTTCAGGAGAGCTCAGTGTGTTTAAATACCTCACCGAGCACTTGGAAATCTGGTGCCAGGCTTGTAAATGGATGGTGCGTGGGGGGACCATCTGCCTTGTGTGAATGATGGCCCAGGTGGGGGGCAGGATGTCCCCCCGGGTCGGTGGCCACATGGGCAAGTGTTCAGAGTGGGGCTGTGTAGACCCGGCTGTGTGCGACCTCAGGATATGTCTCTTAGCCCAGCTGTAAGGAGCAGTGTCCTCAGCTGCTCCTTGTCCCTGCCCCAGTGTCCCCACAGAGCACCAGCTATCCCTGATGGGCACCTCATCGTCCTGTGCCTTCGAGGAGAGCTGTTGGAGAGCTTAGCTGTGGATGGTTTGCTCCGCAAAAAGGCCACAAGTGACTGCTCTGATGGGACTGGCATCAAGGATGGGGAAGGTGCTGGCTGCTGGTGCTGTCACGAGCACCTCCTGCGAGCTGGGAACCCTCCCTAAAATTGAGTGTCTTTAAAACACCGTGGAGCTGAGGGGTTGGGTTTTCTGGAAGCATTTGGCATGGGAAAGGGTGGAAATGGCCAAATGACACTTCATGTCGGAGGAAGAGTAAGAGGCTTCCAAAAGCCTTGGAAGGACTTTGTTGAAGGTAATAACTCGGAGCCTCCCCGCTCTGGCTTGAGCTTCATCAGTCCCTGCAGCTTCGTTCCCTTCTGTCTCTGGTTTACGAGATGGGGTTTGGCCGGTGTCCCTCCGGGAGCCCCGACCACACACATGCGGTCTGTGCCAACCTGCTGGGCTGGACTCACTCGGTTTGAGGGTGCTGGCTTGGTGGAATTGATGGTTCCCAGTGATGCTGAAGCATCGCTGCGCTGTGGACAGGGTGGCTAATGAATGCAAACATCACTCTCACTTTTTATTTGCAATTAATGCTGGTTTTGGCCCTTGAACTCTTGTTTTCTTCAATGCATGCAGGGCTGTTCTGAATCTTTAACCTGATGGCCAGTGAACAGTAGCCTTTATTTTGTTGTCTCCAAAGCAATAAATGTCCTTTTGTGGAAAGACCAGGTTATAAAAATCCTGCGGGCGTACTGTGGTGAGGCACTGAAAAGCCCAGGTCCCTCTCTTGAGCACATCACTCTGTTACCCACACGGGTACCAGGGAAAAACAAGACCTCAAATTATTAAAGCCATAGTTCAAGGGCAGCTGAACAACACGCGTGTGTAATACATGGGATGAGCGGTGATGCGAACCACAGAGGACGAGGGCTGCGGCAGCGGTGGGTGCCTCAGCGGGAGGGCGGAGGAGCCCTTTGCACGGGGCAGCGTCTCGTCCTCCCTGCGAACGCATCCCGTGGGGTGGGAGGGCTGCGCTCGCCCACCCCGCTGCCAAAAACGTCCACGTGCAGGGGTGGCCGGTGAGTTGCCCTGAAATGATCCTTGCCTTTCTTAGGCTGGGTTTGCGCCTAAACTTTGATCTATAAAGGCACTGTGTGTTTGTGATAACGTAAAGCTGTTAACAACCCCTACCTTGCTGGCATCCTGCCTTTGCGGCTGCTGGTTTTACCACTGTGCAGCTCCCTTGGGCCAGATCCATTCCCAGCTTTGCTGTATTTGGGCTAACTGAAGACAGCAGAGCTTTGCCGGCTTGTGTCAAGGCAAGGGTCTGACCTACTGATTTTGGTTTGCTCTAGGGTAGGATGTAGCTGGGTCAGTGCTTATGAGCAAGTATGCAAACAAAGTGGGAGTGATTACCTGGGGGTATCGCATGGTTTGGTTGACAGATGATGTGTTCACCGTAAAATGGCAGATTTTCAACACAAGCACTGTCCTGTACCTTTTCCTATATCTGATGATGCACAAGTTATCTAGTTTGGTCAGCAGTGGAGAATAGGAGTTGCGTACCCAACATGTATAAACTTATACAGCTTTGTAAATTGAAAACAAGTGTGTTTCCCACTATCCTTGTCAAAATGATGGTGCTGGGACAAATCCAGAGGAGCTCTCCTGAAGCTGTGGCAGAGGCTCCAAGTTCACATGGTGGTGCTGAGAACAGGATGATTGTGCCGAATTTTTGTGGCAAGTCTTTGCAGAGTAAAGAGTTCCTGTAAAGCAAATGGCCCTCAGCTGTAATTCAATTGCATTTCTGTTTTTCTTTTTATTATTATTCCAGAAACAGTTTGGATTCCCATGATATTCTGCTGTTAAAAGGAATGTGTAGAAAACAGTCTGGCAAGAGCCAGCTTATGGTGTAGAAAGAAACATCCTTGGGGGACTGAATGCCTCGGGGATGAGATTTAAACTTTGTTTCCCCATACAAGTCTTCCAAACTGAAGGAAGGCTTGAGGCAGTGAAGCAGCAGGTAACATCCCCGCTCCCACTGAGAGCATCGCTGCTGTCCCATAGCTTAGGCTGTAGGGAGGATTTGTGGAATTTCTGGGCGGCACGACCCAAAAATGCGCATGATGCAGCACGGGGGTGGAAAACAGCCTTATAAACCTCCCTGGACACCGCAAAGCCACCGATGCTCTCTGGTGGCTGTGCCACCAGGGCCACCCCGAGCTGTTCCCAGGAGGGGTCTGGGGAAGGGCTGGGAGCAATATCCTTCCTCCCCATGCTGGCGAGGGGCCTGGATCCAGTCAGCTGCCCTGGATGGCTGCAGATCCATATGGTGTGTTTAGGATGCCACCTCTGCTGTCATCCTGCCCTCTGCGACAGCCCCCTGCATTGCAAGGAAACCCATCCTAATGGCAGAGAAATTCCTCGTCTCATTAACTCTTGCGTCTCGCCTATAATAGACCTTAAACGGCCTAAGTGTTATTCACCCCTGGCAAAGAACAGTCGCAGAAACATCCCCATTAATGAGAACAAATTTCAGGAAATTCAGATATTCTTCTTCTGGAGGATAGAGCGCGGGGTGGTTGCAAGCTGGAGCTGAGGAAAAATGAGGCATGTTCAGCTCTGCAGGGGCTCGGTGTGTGCAGGGGCCTCCAGGGACTTCTGCACTGCTGGTTTGCTGTTTGGATGGAGAGAGGAGGGCATCTGCATTGCCAGGGATGAAATAGGGAAACTGAGGCACAAGGCATCAACATCACTACCCTAAATGGTCATAGGCCCATCTGGTGGGTTTAAGGTGTTGCAGATGATGAAAAGGGGTTTTCTGAGGCTCATATCTTTACAGCGTAAGAGGAGGTGATGGAAAAGATGACACATTTTCATTTCATGCTGTAGAAGCCTTAAGCAACAGCAGGGGATGTAATGTTGGGCTGGCTTCGGGGCTTTGTACTGTGCTGGCAGCTTGCGAGCCAGGGTCAGGGCAGCCTGCGCTGCTGGGGCTCTCCCAGTTCATGTGCCTGGCTGGGCAATGTGGGGCTCAGCCTTCCCAAAGCTCCCCACCGCCCCTGGCTGTTTAGGGCTCTCTGGTTCACCTCTTTGGCCTACCTTCTGCTGTTCAGCCCACAGCTTTCTGAGGGACAAGTCCAAGTGTGCATGAAATTTGAAAGCAAAAAGTTTCCAGCAGCTTGCAATAAAAAAATAAGCAATCTCTTGTTATGAAAATCTACAGGAAAACGCTTGATTTGCATGTAGCACCTTTTCATTGTATTTTAAAGGGATTTGGAAGAGAAGATTAGTATCACTGCCCCCATTTTACAGCTAGAAAAACTGAGGCACAGAAAGGAAAGAGATTTCTCCAAGCTTGCTTGGCAGCAGAGGCAGGGAGAGCTGTTGCCTCTCCTAAAAGTCAGGACAGACCATACCTAGCATAGCACCTCCTTGTTATTATTAAGATAATAATAGGTCCTCCAATCTGAGGACCTTATTCCACAGGCTGCCTTTTGGGGGCAAGCAGGGGGGGGGGAGGAGCCAATTTAAATCTTATAGCTTTGGTATTTCTTTTTTAGTTCTGTTGTAAAGACAGAACCACTTGAGGAGCAGAAGGAACCTACAATATTTTGTCCTTGTTTGCCATTTTAAGTATAACCCCCCTCTGCTTTTCTTGTTATTGCAGCATAAGTATTTAGCAAAGCATTAATCTTGCTTGTCAGTAATAACATGCAAATTAAACACCTGCTCTAGGAATCTGTAGTGCTTTGTTCCATTAGATGGTATTGACATGTCAGATATTTGGACTTTAATTCAGAAAAATGGTGCCATTTTCATTTATCTCTCCTAATGAAGAATGAAGGTGTGCACTGATACAGAGCTGCCCACAGCAATGCAGCTAAAAGTGAAAAACAATACTTAATATAGCCACTAAATTACATGTGACATCTCATTTAAAGATAAACAGCCTGAAGGCATATGTCCAAGTGGCATTGATGAAATTTTTAAATGTTCCTTTGAATTCTCATTTAACCAGCAATTTGATAGCGAAGGTGCTGTGCTGGCTGGGAGATGGAAAGTGTTGCTGGCTTAAATGTGAACCAAAAGCAGAAGTAGGAGAAAGCTACAAGTCCTGAGGGACACAGATATGGATTGACCCAGACATTCCCCTCCAGTCCCATGGGAAAACAGGACCTGTGTCCAGTGGATGGTGGCCGTGGGGTGGGTGGATGGGGCTTTTGTGCTGTGAGATGTCCAAGCTCGCTTGTCCCCATTTGCAGAGCTGGGCTCTTGAAAGCAACACTGGTACCAAATGGTGGGCATGGCATGGGTTTGTGCACCATGAACCATGTCCTGTGGTCTTGTGAGCTGCACGTTGGATGCTGCTCAGCCCCCGCTGCTTCATATCTGACCTCATCTGCCCATCTTGCTCTTCAGCTTCCCATTGTTTTCTACTTTCTGGAAAAGCTCAGATCCGCATGGAGAAATACTCCTTAGCAATTTAGGCTACAAACCCAACCTTATCTCTGGAGGTGGGTTTCCTGCTCTGTGTGGGAGCACAAGGGACGGTCACTGGGAGCTCGCTCCCTGCCTGAAGGGATGACCAGTTACGCCTGCCTTTGCTGACAGTCACCCATTCAATCTGTGCTTAAGAATCTCCTGGCTGGATACCTCACAATCTTCTAATCTAATCCACTGCTTTGCTGTCCTTAGCTGTAGGAAGACCTTCTCCCCCAACATCCACTCTGTATCCTCTTTGCTCTGGTTCAAGCTCATTTCTTCCCAACTGATCCATCACAAGCATGGAAATCGGGTCCCATCTTCCATCTTAGTAGGGAAGCCCTCTATGCATTTGAAGCTCATCACGTTCCTCTCTCGCTCTTTTTTCCAGCTAAATAGTCTCAGTTCAGGCCTTTTTCCACTGGTTTCCCGGGCTGTTTTTGTTTTCCTCTGGACCTGTTGTGGCTGGCTTTGCTGTGTGATGCCCAGCTAGATGCAGTAATTAATCTGAGGCTCTTCCAGTGCAAAACAGAGAAGGAAGATCCCCCCTTTTTTTTTTTTTTTTAGGGTTACATTCCTGTTTGTGCACTAGAAAGCACTGACTTTCAGCAGGGCTGCATCCTGTGATTTTGCTTGTGTGGGCAATCTGGGCCATCAAGAAGCAACTAATTCCTTGTTTATGTGTACAGCTGGGGCTTTTTGGTATCTTGCACAGCCTGTTCCTAGAGGCAGGCCCTAGGGCAAAGCATCTTGTGATAGAAATAAAGACTTCCAGAGGGAAGGCACAAAGGGCCATATTCTCCTATCAATACTTGCCCATCTCTTGAAGTCACTGCTTGAACTGGTGTCTCTGTGATGTTTTTCCATTGCTGTTCTTGGATGATAGTCTTTGATTTACTTTCAACTAATTTATTTTGAAGAGTGTTCCAGAGATGAGGTCTGATTTATTTTTGTCCAGCTCTCCTAAATTTGCACCAGAGATTTATTTTTTTTGTTTGCTTGCTTGTTTTCCTCCAGAATGTAGCTGGCAGCAGCAGGAACAAGCTCAAGCAGAGGGTGCTTTTGTGGCCAGACACCGAACACAAAATGACCAGGATGCAGAGCTTCAAAAACATTCAGCAGCATGAAAAAGCCATGCCACAGAGGCAAACAGCAGGCATTATTAGACCATTCCCCTCCAAATCTTTGATTAGTCACGTTTAATGGGATTTCTTCTCATGTTCTTGAGCTGCACAGCTCTGCTAGCATTTGACCAATCTTCTTCATGGTCACCTATTACCAGCTCCAGCCAACCCCCATACATTCACTAAATATTTCTTTGCTTCTCCTTGATAAATGTCAGGCTCAATCTATAATGCTGCTCTCAGAATTTCCTGGTATGGGGTCACTTGGCATTCAGCACTTGGAAAGATCACATACTTCTACTTGTTCAGTCTTGATGTTGATCAAGAGAAGAGTTGATGTCATTTCAGCATTCCTAAAGCTCCCCTCCCTTTTGGCTTTTTTTAGAGTATAAAGCAATTCGACACAACAGGCTGTGCTTTGTTGATTCTTATTTTTGCATCTTGCAATGTGACAATATCCATAATAAACACAGGCTGGGATTGCTTGTGGAGAATCTACATTTATTTTGAATAGATCCCTTTCCTGTTCCTCCAAAGATGTTTAAAATTTGCCTTATTAAAAATAATAGAAATCAATGCATTCCCCCCTCATAAAATATTAAAAGCAGTTTGATGGGTTTTATTGTTTAATAAATAGTTTGCGCTCCCAAGGCTCTTTCCAGCAGAGAATACGAGTACTTCACAATCCTTTCCGGTGTCTGGCCATGCAACTTGCCTCTAGCAAAGAGAGTTCTTAATTCACATAGTACCTCTAGACGATGTGCAATTGTCAACCCAAACCCCAGCGCTTTCTAATCGCGGTTGGCACGAGCTTCCCCCTGCTGTCTTTCAAGCCGCAGGGAAGTCAGACGTTTTCATACCCGCTAAATCTCTGGGTATTTTATGACGGAGACAGCAGCCTGTTAAAAGCTGGGCCTATTCCACCAGCTAAGCAGGAATTGGGTATTTCTAAGACTAGCCTCACTTATATACACCACTGAAGTATCTGGATATGTCATGGCCTTTAATTTGCTTACCTCCCCCCCAAGACCATGAAAAATAGGGCTTTTCCATATTGTCTAGCTGGGGACCGAGGTCTGGAGAGGGGAGGGGGCTGCCTGCAGAGACCCCGAGGCAGAGCCACGCCGCCGCGGAGGTCTGCTAGCACCGTGGCCTGATCCCTGCTCTGGTTTCTCGGTCGCGTTTCCCTGAGCTCTGCAGCCCTGTGACAAGTGACATTTAGCAAATCATGTCAAGCTGTGGATTTGTTGATACGATTCTCTTGGCCTGATGGGGAGGAAAAAAAAGCCTCTTAATTAATGAGAAGAACTAGCAAGGAAAATGATCTCGGAGCTCTCTTCAGCAGCAAATACTCATGAAAGCTATGCAGGGGAGTCGAGGCTCTGCTGAGTTTCCTCCACCCCTACGTTTCTGCAATTGCACATAAGTTGTTGCTGTGGTTCACAGATGATGACTTACAATATTTGGGTGGCTTCACCTCCTTTCCCCCAGCACAGTGCAGGTTATTTGGAAATGCTGAGGAGCAGCAGCCCGCAGAGCATGCAAGGGCAGCTCCTGCCAGCCCCAGCCTGCAGATGGACCTCTGTGTGGCCCCACCACTCATATCCACGCCCCTCAAGAAACCGTAGATTTCATAATAAGATGCCTAAAATTCACTATTACATGGTCACAGTTTATGGGGCCCTTTGTGTATATTTTCTGATTTGCGCAACTCCCCTGGATGGCACATCAGAGGTCTCTTGGCCCACGAATCGTGGCATCCTTTAGTTGGGTCTTTATGGGTGATGGCTGCTGGGAAAGGCGGGGGTAAGCTGTGATCTCAGCTCACCGTGCGAGGGGAGTGGGGTGTTCGAGAGGCTCTGTTATAACGAGATGTGAGTGAAAATGGCAGCAGGGAATAGATTCTTAATTTAAATAATGAGCGCCCCTTGTTGCCTGACAGATGGTCATTTTCTGAGAAATGCAGAGTCTCTTTGGAGGGGTCACATTGCTTGTATTTACATGGAATAATGAGGGAGAGGCACTGGTCCCAACACATGCTGTGTTTTTCACATTTTTCCAGGGGTATTCCCAGCTGTCTCTGAAAAGAGCAGATTTGATCCTTTGCAAACTTTGTGTGAATCTGACCATGCGTTATTGCACGAAGAAATCAAACAGCAATGGGAGCGTCTCTGATATTCAGGCGGCTATTATAATGCCCTTTAAGCATCTTTAGTTGCTAGAAAGGAAGCTTGATACTGATGCCAGAAAACATCTTGGGCCTGAATGTGCCTTTACTTGTGCAGGGCTGGCTGCAATCCAATATCCAGTTATCTGCACACCAGTGGCGTCTCCAGGATTTAACACGTGGGAAGGCAGATGGATGGCAAAGAATTTGCTAAGGGGTAGGGCACCTTCCTACGCACTTCCCCACTTGCTGCATCCACTTTTAATGGAAGAACTGAAGATCAGGTGCCCAATACTCTGTTTTAACCGTTATTTATTCCACCAGTGCTGATGATGGACAGCAGGAGTTATAGAGCAGGAAGGGAGTTTTGGTACAACGGGAACTCCTTGCTGTTTCGTGCAATTTTAACTGGGATGGTGGCAGCCCTGTTAGGCATCACGTCTGCTCTGACAGAGGTGTCTCAGTTGTCCGCCCGCTTCTCTGAAGTGTGCTTGTGCTTGCTGTCTTCATCATACAGAGCGTAAAGCCAAGTGACGTGTCCTAAGCCAATGGCCAGGAGACAAAGATCTGGTTTCTTATGGCTCATGCTCCCACGGTGCCTAAGATCTGTGGTGCTTCTTGGCCAAGATCTCTTAGGCACAGCTATGGGGTGTTTTGTCTACGCAAAAACATTCAAAAAAGTACAACTTGAATGAACTGTTGAAGGAGTTGTTCAACCATCCTTGAATGCCCGTGGAGGAACTCTTATTGACAATTGGTGGCCTTAGCATGGTTTCTCTTGCTGTACATAAATCACCATTTAGGCTAAAGTTTTAGCTCAAGTAGTCCCTTACAGTCCCATTAAGCTTCTCCTGAAATGGAAAGGAAAACAAACCCTAGTCTTGAACCAAAGAACTCTAGTAATGACACAGTCTGTACTTATGTGTGGTATTTCTGCCTTTTCCTGTACGCGGGTCCCTCATTCTGCCCCATTTCTCTCAGTGCAAAGGAAGTATGAAGACTTTCTGTTGGGGAACATGTAGTGATGATGAAGTCCCAGACAAGGGAGAATTGAGCTTGCAGATACCAAAACAACCCTCTTCTGAGCTCCATTCAGCAGTGTAGGGATAGGTTTTGCTATCATCTTTTAAAAAAGGCTAAACACAACCCACACTCCCCCCAACCTCCCAATTCTGAACGCCTAGAATGGGGCAAACAATTTTGAAAATACCAAAGGCAGCGACTTTCTTTGTTGCTTGGCAGCTGAGAGATGCTCCCATAAAATTCAGCAGTTTCATACATCCTCGCCATGTGGTCTTTAATCTCTGGGTAGCAATGTGTTTGGAAGAAGCCAAGTCAATCAACACCCATTTTTCACAGTGAATCAACTACTAGTGTCAAATTCTGGTCTGCATCTTGTGCCAGAAAAAGGCTTGTTGTCACCTAAATGGGGAGTGTGCCATGTCAGGCTGCAAAATCATTTGTTTCCTGGGCATGGTCTTAAATTATATATTCCCTGTCAAGTCTGGGAGATTGAAACCAAAGTGGTATTGTGGTAGGGCTTTTCTCCCCTTTTGGTTAATTCCTCTCCAAAGGTGGTTTCCTGCTGTTTTCCATATACCTTGTGTTCAGACTGACACAGAAACAGGAGATTTGGGCAACACGGTGTCCCTGTCAAGGTTTTTGCTCATCCACTTCTGTTGGCCAATGCTACTTGCGAAGAGTTCTGTGCATCTGGGAGGGAGTTCCCAGGGACCTCAAATTAGTGGACAGTTTACAAAATGTTGGCCTGATCTTCTGCATGGTTTCCTGGCAGCATATGGAGCGGTTAGCTTTGCTCTGGCATACATAACCTGTTACAGCTTAAAATATTTCCTTTAAAAAAATTGAGTTTTAGCTGGTTGGCCTGCAGTGAACCAAACAGGTGATGTTTACCAGTGACATCCCCATGGATGGGACTTATTTGCAGGGGTGGGAAGAAAAGGAGAGAGACTGGAGCGGCAAAGCAGTTGACAGCAGGTAGCATTGACAAGGAGTGAAACCTATAACCGAAAACAAAGCAAAAGTCATTTTTTTAAAGGTTAGTATTCTAAATTTAGCTCCACAGCTGCTAAAAGAAGATGAGGGATGTTTTCTAGTAGGTGACCCAATTGTTCTGCGATGTCACAGGCAGTGAAAAATGTGTGCAAAGCCAAAAAAAAAAAAAAAAGTTCATGCTCTTCTGCACTCCATCATCCCTGCAGGCTGTATTTGGGCTCAGGGATGACGTGTATGTATGCTGGTGGTGGCAATCAGGAATGATAGAGGAGCTGCTGACAACTACGGATGATCCACTGGTGTGCAATGGGATGCTCCCAAAGAACCTGCCCTGCTCCGTTGTGCTGTGCGCAACAATCTGCTGATTGCAGATAATGAAATGCCATGTACTTTCATTACGCTTCCAAATATAAAGGAAACCTTCATTTATCTATGCCTGGAGAATCAGAGAGAAAATCAGCATCAAAGAGAACCTCCTACTGAAAGCATTTGATGTTATAAAGGATAAAGAGTATCTGGCAGGAGCCTTAAAGGGAGAAAATCTGACAGGCGTTCAACCGCCACTAGCAGTCCAGCCTTGTAGCCTCCAGTTTAAATGCTCTAAGAGTACGATGATAATGCACTGGGGCATTCAGAGCATAAATTGATGTTTTGTCTTTAGCTTTTTTTTGGTTGCACTAAGAATCTGCCCTGCAGCTCCCAGATTAATTAAATGCTGACAGTCTACTAGAATAGGAGCAGAGGATCTCTCCTGCCCTTTATGTGTGTTGCACAGGCTGGAGTACATAGTGCCCCTAGGAAACGAGCTTGTTCCATTAGGCAAAATCAATAAGGCAGAAATCTCTGTGAAATTCTTCTATTAAATTACAAATAGACTAAAACCCTATACCTGGTGACAGTGATCATTGCTTTTGTGTCCTGGACAGATGCTTGTGGGAGCACTTTGGTCAAACAGGCACGTGCACTTCTGCAAACATTGGCTTCACTTCACTGCTGTTTCCTACAGTGGCTGACTTTTCATTCCTTGGGCTATAAGAACAAAATTTTATTTTGCCTCTGTGCCTAGTCTGAGAAGTCAGCTGCTTTCTGGAGTATTTAGAGTAACTCTGGTAAACCCATTCATGCAAACATTTGCCACAGAAGGTAATTTTCCTGCTGATAAATTTGCGCTCTCTCCCCACGTAAGATATCCTAAGTTTCTAAGTTTCCTTGGTTGGAGCATAGGCTTTTTCTCATCACACAAGTTTTATCTCCGCTCCAAGCTTGAGGCCTTCTGCCATGGTGGGGCAGGGGTGTGTGAACAGCTCAAACACTTCCACAGCAAGTGACACCAGTGCCCAAGCACTGCCTGAGATGAAACATCAAATATGCCATCCATTTACTGTCCCTGAGCAGCCCAAAGTGACACACAGCCTGTGATCAACTTTTTTGTCATTAATCTTTTGATATCCGAGCATTAATCTTTTCAAGCAGATCTTGGGCTGCTTCTCAGCTGGGGCAAAAATCATAGAATCGTCATAGTATCACAGAATGGTTTGGGTTGGAAGGGACCTTAAAGATCATCCAGTTCCAACCCCCCTGCCATGGGCAGGGACACCTTCCACTAGACCAGGTTGCCCAAAGCGCCATCCAACCTGGCCTTGAACACTGCCAGGGACGGGGCATCCACAGCCTCTCTGGGCAACCTGTCCCAGTGCCTCGCCACCCTCACAGTGAAGAACTTCTTCCTTACATCTGATCTCAATCTACCCTCTTTCAGTTTAAAGCCATTACCCCTTGTCCCATCACTACACGCCCTTGTACAAAGTCCCTCTCCAGCTTTCCTGTAGGTCCCCTTTAGGTACTGGCAGGCTGCTCTAAGGTCTCCCCGGAGCCTTCCCTTCTCCAGGCTCAACAACCCCAACCCTCTCAGCCTGCCTTCATAGGAGAGGTGCTCCAGCCCTCTGATCATCTTCCTGGCCCTCCTGTGGACTCGCTCCAACAGGCCCATGTCTTTCCTGTACTGAGGACCCCAGAGCTGAACGCAGTACTGCAGGGGGGGTCTCACGAGAGCCGAGTAGAGGGGGAGAATCCCCTCCCTCGACCTGCTGGTCACGCTGCTTTTGATGCAGCCCAGAATGCAAAAAATCAACAGGTTCAACTTATTTCACAGGGAACCATGTCTTTAGGCAAAAGTTTGGGCCCCAACAGCTTTTGATGGGCTCTCGGAGACCTGCCATGCCTTTCACCTTCTCTTACATATCCTGGCTCTAGCAGGTGTATCATGCTGATGAGCTGTTAAAGCAGCAGATGCCACAAAAGGTTTATTTTCTTAGGAGACACAACATGGGAAAAATTTGCAAGGAAATCATGATCCTTATTAGTGTCATTTTCACAGAAGATTACAGTCTCCTGCTGCCTCTGTATTGCACCGAAAGACCCAATCCTGAAAAAATTTCTTTGATATACTTATATGAATGTTGGGGTTTTTTATATCTGGTGGATGGGGCAGGGAACAGCAGAATTAAGCTGCAGCAAGCATGGCACGTATTGGGCGTTGGAAGAAGTGTGGCCAGGGGCTGGATTACTTGGAGGATATGGATGGGACAGTCTCCATCTCGAGAAACTCTTAAGAACAGCCTGGATAAGGTTTGTCAGAAGTGTTTTCCCTGACTGACAGCCCGAGGAAAGGGTTGGGTCACTTCTGGTCCTTCCCAGGGTTATTTGCCATCCATGCTGAAGGTCCTGTGTTATGCCAGGGTGCTGTGTACCAAACTACTTGTTTCTTGGAGGTTTCTAGAACTAAAGTCCTCCTTAGAGTTCCTGGAAAAAATGGCTTTTGGGGAACATATTTTGTTATGAGGGTCAGAGATTAACACCCTTCCCAGCATCCATAGCAACCTGCCTTAAAAATCTCTGCTTGGAAATCTTTTAATCTTCCTTGGATGCTTTTTGAACATTTTCCAGGAATGTTCTGCTCTTTCCCATTCAAAACTACTAAATATACACTCTGTTTGGACTGCAGACCCCAGTCTATTTTTACATTTATTTCCAGCATATTTTAATTTTTCTACCCTGGATAGAACAATTTGGTCTGTTCTTAAACCCAAGACCTTGCTGCCCCCCTCTCCTGCTGTTGCCTGATTTCAGCATTTCTTTACAAGGAGTTTATTATTCTGGGGTACTTCTGTGTGGACGAGAACTGTGCTAGCTTCTGTCTGCTTGGAGACAGACTTAAAAACCGGAAAAAAGTGGACAGGAAAAGAAAACAGTTGTCCCTATACGAAGGAGTAATAAAGCACCTCTGCCATCTCTATCCTGTTTGTAAATGGTTAACTGAGTTTTGGGGCAGAAAATACTGTAACAGAGCAGTGAATTCCCACTTGTGGAGCATTTCTCATTCCTCTGGGTTGAAATGGCCAATGGTTTCCATGTGTAAGGCAGAAAACAAGTGACTGCTTGCTTCCTTGTCCTCCCGTGTGCTAATATTTAGCAGGGCTTTATTTATTTGATTAGGTGCAAGGAATATGGACTCATTGTTTACATTGCATGAATGGGAATGGCAAGAAATAGATTTTTGTCGTTGCTACTCTGGCCTCTGGATTGTTTCTTTCTGAATCTGGTGAAGATTTGGGGCGGGGGGTGGGTGCAGGGAGAAAAAAAGGTGTGAAGCAGAAATTGAGAAAATATTCCCAGGCATCTGGGTAGTGAAGGACTATTCCATTTGAGCTGTGACTTGATTAAGCTTATACATCTCCACTTGACCTTCATATGGAAATTCACCCTTTAAATAATGTTTCTAAGTCTCCAGGGTCAAATTGAGGCTTCTGTGATGCAAAACATTACTAATGAAATTACTGTGTCCTGAGTTGACAACATCTTGCTGGGCAGCAAGGCTGAGCCCAGAGCAGTGATGGGATGTCCCAGCCCTGCTTGGGACGTACCTCCAGCCTTTGGGAAGGGGGTTTAAATCCAGAAATGATGCGGTTTTAAGTGTGGGTTGAAGCACTGCAAAGCTTAAGTCCCACGGGGACAGCCACGATCCTGCCCCATCGCTCCTGCTAACTAGCACCCACCGCAGCAGCTGGCTTGGCTCTACTTAGTTATTTTTCCTCCAGCCATGGGCTGTGCCCTTTCATAGTGACAGAGATAAACTCAGCTCTCCCAACAATACTGGTGCTTTAGAAATGAGGGAAAAGAAACCCAAGCCCCAAGTCTATTACTATAGAAACAAAATACTTAATCCACCAGCGTTGGATGGTGCTGCAGAAATGTTGACCGGCATTTCCAGCATGAAGGCAGGTGAAAGGGTTAAAGACAAAGCTGGTGCTTGTTCCCCCATGGCATTATCTATATGATTGCTTTTCATATCTTGTTTATTGTGGTTAGCAGAGCAGCTATAATATAGAGTGCTAGATGCAATAAATCTTGTCATTGCGAACAGCATACTTTTCATCAGAGCTCAAGGAATTGCAAGGTAAGCAAAGGCAATCTATAGATTTAATTATATAGAAAGTCTAACCTGTGTAGATCTTAAAGGAAATTATAACCGTGACGATTACATTATGTTCAGTTTTATTTGTATTACGTATATTATCCTATTTCAGTTGTTATGAGGACACAGACAACGGCACTGCTAGCACGGTGTCTTCTGTGGTTTCGTATCAGCACCGAACAGCCAAAGATGCTGGTAATTTAAGGGCTGAGGGTTTTTTCCCTTTCTGACAGCTATGCCTATAAATTTACACTCCTGCATTTTAAAATCTTCTCTGATGCTAATTGTAGCCCAAGAAATCCCATTGGGTAAAGGAAACCATCTCTGATTTTATTTATTTACTGAAAGACAGGCCCATGACCACAAAGCAAAACTCCGTGCATCAAAGTGACAGGTCCAAATTGCTCTAATCCCCACACTGCCACACTCGCCAGCTTGGTCCCCGGCACTTGGCTGGCCACAACGTGCCCCCCGCCGGAGGGACACGCTGGATGTCCCCCTGCCCTGGGCAGGAGTGGGGAGGTCACTTATCCTGTCAGTGAAAACCACCCACGTGAGTCCTGGGTGTTTGGGATGATAACAATTTTAGCAACTTTCATTTTTTCCTGACTTGTAAAATCCCTAGCTTGGGCTGTGCTGATGTGCGGGCTTGGGCAGATCGGTGGACCTGTGGTATGGGGCCAAGGGGGGACAGAATGGGTGGCTTTAGGGCTTTTTTTCCTTTACCTTTCTCTCCCCCCTGCCACCTTAAACTTCATGCCAGCTGTTTGCAACAGCTGTGTGCTCTCCAAAAGCCCCACGTGTTGGCTTGTTGCACTTGTCCCTTGGTGGAGTGTGAGCACCAACGTGCTGCGGGGCTTTCATCCCCCAACAGAAAGCCCATGGAGACTGCAGCGGTGCAAAGGGCGATGTGGGAGGCTTTTGCTGAGGCTGGTGGTTTTGGGAGATGCAAATTCAATGAACTTGAAGCTCTGAGCAAACTTCTGGGGGTTGAGCTGCTTTGCTTTGGGCAGCAAGGTCTGGTTCACTGATGGTTTCCCAAGCTGAGGTCTGAGCAGGGTTGCGGGCCCCAGATTTGGTTGCCCAAGAGGGACAGGAATAGGACTATTAGAAATGAAGAGGTGGGATCATCGTTGCCAATTAGCGATGAGACGAAGCTGGGTTAAAACGCTCAGCTCTGTATCTGCGGCTGCTGTGCAAACGCCATGACGTGGTGTGTGGTTGGGAGAACCTGTTCTGGTCTTCCCAGGTCAGGAGAAGGGCTGGGGGGAGCTCCTCGGTGGTAAGTGAATTTTCCAGATGTGTCACTGAAGTGTTTCACTTGGACACAGTGATTGATGCTGTTGGGCACACTCCTACGCACCATGAGTCAGGAGGAGGTTGCCCAACGTGCCCTCAGGGGAACGTGTTGCTCAAACAGGTTCGTCCAGGAAGAAGCACCAAAAAGCCCCAGGTGGGAAGGGGCAGAGCGGGAGATGGATCTGCCTCAAATTCTCCACACCTTTCTCATCTGCAGCCCTGAGAAGGGCTGAGGGGTGTTTGCACCCATTTCACTGGCTCGCCAGTCACCCGAGTCTTGTGTTGTGAAAACGGGGTTTACAGCCCTGTGGATAAAACAACCCAGAATTGCTGCTAGCTTATTTCATTAAGTTGGGCTGGAAGTTGTGCTTCAGGAGCTACTTCACCAGGGCTTGCACTGCTGGTGGCACGGGGAGCCTCAGGGATGGCACCAGGCAAAAGCAGAGGGGTCACCACACCACCAAAACTCACGGGTTTTGGTTCTGGTCCTGGCTTTCCCCCACGGCACTGCCCAAAGTCCCCAGGCTCTGCAAACCGCTAAGTTTGTCCAGTGCTTCAGTTCGCCACCCTTTGTCGGAGACAGGGATTTCCTACTTCACGCTGAGGCTGGAAAGACAGAAGTAATTGTCAGGTGCTCTGCTTAAATGGGAAGAGCAGTGTAAATACTAGATCAAGCCTGAAAAGTGCGTTTTCTTCCATCTCACTAGCATAAAGTAAACCACAGCTGACTAGAGAACATAGTTTAAAATCACTTACAGCTAAGCATCCACAATAAAATAAGACATGTCTTTAATTAGCACAAAAGCACTTATTTCTATCCATGAGCAACAGATGCTGAGGTTTCGCTCCTGCCTCGGTGGCAGCAGCCTCGCTCTCCTCGAGACCCCCTCGCCAAATCCCCTGAGGTCTGGGGACAGCAGTAGCTTGGATCTTGCACAATTAAGATGCTGTACAGGGCGAATTAAAAATAAAAGAAATTTCTGATACTGTGCCCGTGATAAAACTTTGAATAATTATTTCAAGCTCTGTGTGCTGAAGTGATAGGAGGGGGGAGTGTGTCTCGGTCCCCGGGGTGGCAGGAGCAGCGGGGAGGTCACTGTCTGGACCACAGCGTGAGCAAGGGAACGCCTTGGTGGGAATTTCTGCAGCCCAGCTCTCTACTTCCCTCGCTGTGCTTTAAGTTCAGGGATTTTTTTTTTTTTTTTAAACATATTAATATACATTTGAGTAGCAGCATGATCCCAGAAAGGAGCTGTGCTCATACACAAGGTAGGAGCTGAGATGTATAATTTGTTTGCGTGGGCTGGGGAAATCTTGGCCCATGTTGTTTTTAATGAGAGGTTCTTAAAAGCTGTTTTTTGTGCTGATGGCAAACCTGTGATACGAGCTGGTGCCAGCAGCTGTGCACACAATGACTTGTGTGCTTTTTAATTCAACGCAGGCATGCAATCATGAAGAAAAGCCTTCTTTCCCAAAACTCTCCCAGGACCCCTCCATGCCCATCTCATAAACCTCCGTGATTCCCTTTGTACCCCTCCTGCTCTGGTGGGAAAAGCAAAGCATCTGCGGTGACCTTCTACCTGTCCTAGTTTTTGGCTGAGAAGGAAAAGCTCTCCTCTGCGGCTGTGATACAGATCTCGGTAGTTTCTCCTGCGCAGGATCGATAGCACGGGTAAGTTGGGCATTGAGCTATACCCTGATGCTTGCACAAACCTACACTTTTCACAAGTCTCCAGAGAAATTCCCAGTCCTGATTCACCCGGACCATATTTGGGCTGGTGCTGAGCTCCCCTAATCTCACTATTATCTTTCCATGGGCTTCTCCAGAGGCTGAGATTCCCATCCTGGTTCAGGATTAAGCCCCCAGAGACTGGCACTGTCCCTACTCCCTCTCTGAGCAGGTGTTGGGTTGGTGACAAATGGGCACAATCATGGCACGTGTCTAGATTTTAGCACGCAGAGCTGGTTTGTAAATGGAGCGTTTTGTTAATGCAGAAGGAAATGGATAGATATTAATTGCTCTCTGGCAGTTTGTCATTCTTCACGTAGGTTATTGATGAAATAACGGTAACCTGAGGGGAAAACAGCAGAAGAGAAACAGAGGCTGGGAACAACTTGAAGTCAGAGGAAAACCCCATATCAGCTGGAAGTAGAGAGAGGCTGCATTTTAACTGAAATTTTTCCGGTAGATTTGCCAATATCCAAATGTTTCAGGAATTCTTCTTGGCCTCACCAAGCTGCTAGTAGAAAAATTTCTTCTGAAAGTCAAAACATTATTTTAACACTTCCAAAATGAGCCATTTTGATTTTTCTTCTTCAAATCTCTCACTTTATAGTCCTTTCATTATGAAACCTGCAAATTTCAGGGAAAAAACAAACCAAACCATCAAACCTCATACAGCCCCAAACTGAGAGCAGAGCAATATAATTTTAGCCTAAACAGAGAGGAGCGTTATGTTTGATTCCTGAAAGTTTTGCAACTTCTTTTCTGCCTTTTTCAGCACAGGAGCTTTCTTTTGGGGGATTGCAAATGAACTATAGTAATAATAATCATGCAATTATTTTCCCTGCTGGGCACAAACTCCTCTGTTGCAGTGGCAATAGCGGGTTTATTGATGTTGGACCCAGCAGACCCTTGAGTGTGGACTGAGCTTAGATGAAAAATGATAGTACTTTGGTCTGTACTGAATCCAGCCAAACATCGTTATGATCATCTTGGGCCAGCGCTGGGAAAGGGAGTCTTAATTACCCGGTTAGGTGTTCATTTATTAACTCCTGCAATTTAGCAGGGGGAATAACCACTAAAGAGGCAATGTTCCTTCATAGCAGCGGCACTCTGCGTGCTATTTGCAGTTCAGAGAGGAGCAACGAGCAGGTACATGTATTCAATGAAATGTATTAAATTTCCTATAAACAGCAGAAGGAACCAAATCATTCGTGTTGGATTCTTTTGCCCTTTACAGACAGAGAGTTATGGCTTCTTTAAAGATGCAGATATACAACAGCCTTTGGTCTGGGAAAAGTCCAGGGGAGAACAGAGTGTATTTGAATTGCTTTTGCTGTGAATTTATAGAAAGCTTTGACCTTAAAGGGAATAGTATAGCTTTGCTCTGTCTGTTTGCACTTTGCATTGCTCAGTGATGTTGCCTAGCTCTCAGCACGCTATTTCATTTATACATGCATTTCTAATAATCCTCTCTCTGTGCTTCAGTCTCTTCTCCATTTTTCTTCTTTTTTCCCCCAGTCTCTGCATTCCTGGCAGTTGCAGTAGGTTGGGCTGTCCAAGAGCTGATAGACAAAACAACTGCATGTTCCCACCATCTTTAAACACAGGGAAGATAGAGGCTTTTTTTGGAGAAAAGGCTTTGCCACTCTGCTCTAAGTAGCATTTGAGTTTCACATCCCCAAAATTAGATTCCATCCTTCTCCCTGAGAGCAAGGCTGGGAAAAGATTTCTCTACATAGACCCAACAGCAAACAGTCATTGAAATATATCACTCTCTTCACTGCTTCCTTTCTCCTCACCTCTGATGTAAATAGTAATTTGGCCAACACCTGGTGCCAGCCACCTACATCACATATGTGATTAACAGTTCTCGCACCCGCTGGACCCGTTAGCCTTATTTTCCGCCTGCAGCTCCAGGAGCGATGGCTGCATCGCTGCACCCCTGGTGTACCTGTGTCCCTGGGCAGGGGGAAAATCAGACTCCCCAAAACCCAGACTATTGAGGGATGAATAGGTTACATGGGGCTGGTTTTACAGGGCTTCTTGGAGGTATCTGCTCCCTGGCTGGAGCCCCCTTATCCAGCCAAAGCCGGGGCTGCTGGAGGGAGTGCAACCCATGGGCGAAGGGCTGCTCAGGCGTGGGAGAGACATTTTCCCACCAAGTCCCTGCCTCCCTCCTGTCTTGGTGTGGGGGCAAGAGGTTTTCCACGTAGTCTGTCCCTACAGGAAGAAGAAACGACTGATTTCAGTGTCTGTATTCAAGATTAATGCACCTAAGCAGAGATGCTCTTAGTATCCAGTGTTTGGTGCCCTGTGGCTGCCCAGCTCAGGTGTTAATGTCACCTGTGGGTGATGTTTGTCCCCCTTACCGTTGTCCTTCCCAGGTGGGGGGAGTTGCTTGCCTGCCTTCTATTCCTGTCTCCTGCCTGCAAACAGGCTTTATGCTGCTGTGGGCGCTGGCGAGAGCCGCTAGCGTGCATGGAGGTCTTTGGATAAGCAATGCTAAGTACAAAAAATTATTTATTATGGCCAGGATTTTGTACAGGTGCTAAGACATGGGGTGTTTTGTAGGCTATGAGGAAATGTTGGACAACCTGGGGAAAAAATGGTTTTTATTATGTTCTAGTGTGGGGAAACTATTTTTCAGGTTGTTCTTGGGAAGAGTCGCTCGGTGCTTGTTGCATGGGGTCATTAGAGCAAGCTGGGCTTCTGGCTTGGGGTGATGGCAGGGGGCTTTTCAAATAGGGACAAGGAAACGCTAAAGTGCCCGCACAAGTGATGTCTTCTCCTCCCGGGGTGCCCTGAGCCTTCCCCTGCGTCAGGTTTTTATGCCCCAAAGCAGCTGGGGTTGAGGATCTGCCCTAGTGTTTCTGCAAACCCTTCGGAAAAGCAATTCGGACTGATCTCTCCCAACACTCGGAGTGGGACCACGGGTCCCATGGATGTCACCGTCGCGGGCGAGAGGCACGGCACAGCCTCAGGAAGGGACCATCCCCACAGCCTCTGAGCAGCTTTGTCTGCCACTGGCATGTTCGTGACTTCAAAGGCAGGAACTGAGAGGTTTCTCAGAGCCTCGGCTTTGTTATTCATCTTCTCCGATGCTCATAAATTATCAACAAACAACCTCAGCTATCAAGTCGGTGAGGAGGACTGGGTAATTATGTTTGTGGTTCAAAATGAGGGTTGTCAATTTTAATTAGGGAAAGCTGAGGGCACAGGGAATTTTTAATGTTACTACCTGAACTCTCGAGTGCTGCACAGAAAATAATTGTAAATGAAAAATTAATCAGGGCTTGGTAGGGAGTGCAGGGGGTACTCCTTTTCCTCCTATTTTATTATTTTGCTCTCTTTGAAGCAAATTTGAATCTAGTGATACAATTGCTAACAGGTTTGCTTTTAATTACAATAAGAAAAAGGTATAAGCATGTACCAAAGGGGCTGGGTGATTTCAAGGGGAATCAGATTTTTAAAGCCCAGGAATCATTAATATTTAAAGACATTTCTCGGGTATGAATTTCAGAAGCAAGTCCACTACCTGGACGGTGCTGCTCTCTGGGGTCTGGTATCATCAGCAAAGCAATCCTGAGCTGTTGCCTGTCCTGCTGCTGCCTATAGCCATGCCCCTGCCTGCGGGTTTTCCCTTGTCCTGGTGCAGGCAGGACGGGCAGGATTTGGGCTTTGCACCCTTCCTAGGCAGGGCTCAGCAGCCTGCGTGGAGGAAGCTTAAAAAAGGCAAAGTGAACTGAATTGTGAGTCTCTCCTGGTTTGTAATGGGAGTGAGGTGCTTTGTGCTCCCATAGCTACATCCCTCCGCAGCCAGGGTGACACCAGAGCTTGTCCCCAGGGACGGTGGAGGGGGCAGGGGGTGCTGGGCTGTCGCTGCACGGCAAAGGGCTTCCCCCCTGCATAGAGCTAACCCCTGGGGAGCATCGGTCCCATCGTACCTGTTCCCCCTAAAATCAAGGGAGCTTCTCCTTTAATGTCACCGGCAGCCAGAGGGGCTGTCTGTGTGATGGCAGTATCTGAACAGCAGGCAAATATCAGCCCATCATGGGGAGCGTGGGTTAAGTTTTAATCAGCAGGCCAGTATCTTCTCCTAATTTATTTTCCTTCATTTAGACAGGATTTGCTGGGTTGCATGTGATCTTGTGAATATTTATAATGAGATTTTTTTTTTTTCTTGCTGCTTCTGTGATTAACCAATTTGGTACTTCCCAAGGACGTGCACAGTGAAGGTTAAACTGAAAAGGCCCAATCCTTTCCTTGCACTATCCTTTGAGCATTAGCAGAATTGTCAGGTGTGATTTTTGGCCTCTGCACATTCACTAGGAAGGGTTTTCCTCAGCCAGACAACACTGCCTCGCCGCAGGTGTGCTTGGTACTAGCAGAGCTGGATCCAAAATATTCTCAAGGTGGCAGAAAGATGTTTTAGTGGGCTGAGATCGGGCCCGAAGGGAGTCAACTGCAGCAAATGAGCTCCCATTTGCTAATGTAGTTTTATAATGGTCAAGCTGCAAACAAGTAGTTGGCAATTGTAGTTGTTAAGTCATAAAGAATAATGAAAGAAATGCAATTATTTTTAATACTACTGTGCTGGTTTTGGCTGGGGTAGAGTTAATTTTCTTCATAGTAGCTGGTATGGGGCTGCGTTTTGGATTTGTGCTGAAAACAGTGTTGATAACACAGGGATGTTTTAGTCATTGCTGAGCAGTGCTTACACACAGTCAAGACCTTCTCTGCTTCTCACCCCACCAGCGAGCAGGCTGGGGGGGGGGGGCACAAGGAGCTGGAAGGGGACACAGCCGGGACAGCTGACCCCAACTGACCCAAGGGATATTCCAGACCATACGACGTCATGCTCAGCATGGAAAGCTGGGGGAGGAAGAAGGAAGGGGGGGACATTCAGAGTTAGGGCATTTGTCTTCCCAAGTCACCGTTACGCGTGATGGAGCCTGGCTTTCCTGGAGATGGCTGAACACCTGCCTGCCCATGGGAAGCGGTGAATTAATTCCTTATTTTGCTTGGCTTGTGCACACAATTTTTGCTTTACCTATTAAACTGTCTTTATCTCAGCCCACAAGCTTTCTCACTTTTGCCCTTCCGATTCTCTCCCCCATCCCACCAGGGGGGAGTGAGTGAGTGGCTGTGTGGTGTTTAGTTGCTGGCTGGGGTTAAATCACAACAACTACGTACTTCCATTATGGTAAGAATATGCTAAATCTCTGATTGGAAATACTCTGGGTCACTTGTCTGATGCTGGTAGGGAAGATGAGATCGTTTACAGCAGACTATGTGTCACTGGCTGGGTTCACAGCCTTGCTGACAGTCTGGTAATGCAAAACCAGCCTGGATCAGCTGGCAAAAGAAAGTCTCTTGGTTGCTTCTTAGTGCCATGGCATGTTAAGTAGTCCTAAGTCAACCAGTAAATGAAAGGACTGACTCTGATCTCACTTATACTACTAAAAAGTGAGCATAATTTTACTGCCATCAGCAGACTTGAGATCTGACCCCTTTTGCAGACTGCCATGGATTCAGGTCCTTAAACCTCCATGCTGTGGGGTAAGCAGATGTCAGCTTTTCCTGTTCGTGCAGGTGCAAACTGGAGGCAAATGCTGAGGGTTATACACACCTCTGCCCTGCCTCCAGCGCTGCATTCACCCGTGAAAATCCCTGCTTTAATCCCGGTAAATCCAAAGGGGTTGTCTCTGTCGCACCCCCTGCAAAATCTCATTGTGAGAGTTTTCAGGTGCCTGCCACATGGATGGCTGAGGTCAGAAATTAAGGGAGGAAATGAGAGGAGCTTGTGTTCCCAAGCCCTCTGGTGCTCGGTACCTCTGGGGCACTTATGGTCGCAGAGCTCCCTTGGATGCTCAGTCCATGATCCTGAAAAGTTGGAAAGTGTCTGTGGTCTAGGAGCACAACTCAGAGGGTTTTTTTGCCAGACAAGGTGACCCAAACCTCACTGACGTATCCTCCCCAGTCGGGCTCTGGAGACAGCTGCCTCACTGCCTTTTACAAATTTCGGCTTCTCTTGCTGCAGTTATTGTTTTGCCACCAGGCTTGAGGAATAGGGATATTCATATCAAGGAAAGCTACGGCCAGGCTGAATAGCTGCTGTGCAGCTTGTTCATGTACCACCGTACCCAGTGCCAGCTCTTTAACTGTTTGACACTTGAGCATTTGGAGGAAAAACGTGCACATATGAAGTACGCACCTGGGAGCCTCCATGTTTGCGGTTGTTTCTGCAAATTGCAGCTGATTGCGCTTCAAGCTTTGCTGTGATTTGGGGACAGGAGGTCAAAGTCTGGCAAAAAAACCATTTGGCCCTGAGGTTTTGAGAGAGAAGAATCTTGGGGATGTGATTAACACGTGGTTACTTGGCTCCTATTTATTATCCTAGCTCAATACAATCAAGGCAGTTCCTTGTATCGGAAGATCTGGCCCATTTACGGGTTTATTCTGTTGTGAACAGACAAGCTGTGGGATGCTGTCCTGTAAATTGTTTGGTGCCCTCAATTATTTCTCTCCAGGAGCCGCCTTTGTTCAGCCTGCTTCCCAGGCGAGCGCCTGGCATCATCTGGAGGGCAAAAAGTGCTGTCGTTCATCTGCACTGCGGCGGAGAGCTTGTAAACTGTCTGGCTGCAAATGGGATAGAGGGTGGTAATTAAAATGTGCTCTCAGAATGTAGAAAGAGTTTGCAGACAAGTATTTATCAGCTCCTCGGTCTTCAACAGGATGGTAAAACACCAGAGCATATTTAAAACAGCAGCTTAATTAAATGGTGTTACAGTTTTAACCTTGCCTAGGAAAATTGTTGGCTTATTTCCTCTAAACCATGCATTCGGAAAGGGAAGGACAAGAACACGCATCGTCAAAAACTTGAGTTGCTGGCCAAAAATACCCCAAAATGCAGTCAGGTGATAGAGCATTTGACTGGGCTTTAGGAGAACAAGCCTGGTTCTGCTGCTGGCTGCTTCTCTAAGCCCCCCCTGTTCTCTGTGTCCCCTTCGCTCTGTCCGTGAAGAGAAAAAAAGAGATGAAGGCTGGTTTGCAAAGAGCAGAGCTGCAGGAGGCAGCTGATATTGCCCTCCTGTTCCGCCGATCCTTGCTCACGTGGGCAGCACTGCCTGCACCTAGAGGCTATGGGATGAGTTTGTGTAAAACAGGGGTTATAGGGGTATAAATGGCAAATGAGCAAGGCTGAGCCTGCAGTAAGACAGGGAGCAGGGGGACGCGGTGGCTTCCAGTCACTGGTCCAAGCTGGTGCCATCCTGTCCTTTCCCCACAGCTGTGCCAGGCACGACCCAAACCGTGTTAAATCACAGGGCAATCCCCTGCTTTCTTCAGGCCTTGAGACCAAGGTGACAGAGGGTATAATAAGGTTTCATCAGCTGGATTTTAAAAATGCTAATGAACCACGAATTGAGCCTGGCTTGTTTCTGTGTGCCCAGAAATGCTTGTGCTCTCTGAGGGCAGTTCAATGGGCTGCTCTGCAGAGCATCACCTGTGAGCAGGGAGCTCTTAAACCAAGCAAAGGGTCTGACCTCGGGTCCCGCAGTCTGATGCGGTTTATTATCAGAGTTTCACACAAGTGTGGCAGTGGGATTCCTGCTCTGGAGCAGCCTGTATGTGCAAGGAGACCGTGCCAGTCACAAGCGATGTCCGGCTGCAAGCAGCCTGGCAGGCACCAGCTAACTACACCTCGGTGCAGTCCTTCCAGGGCTTTTGGTCCTTGTTAGGAAGCTGTTCCCAAAGACGAGTGTAAAGGACCGCAAGCGCCTTCCTCCCTGTCTGTTTGCATTTGTGGGATCTGACCTACTTCTTATTTGTAACACAAAAGCCTCCCTTGTTTTCTGACTTGCAGCGAGCTACCGCAGGAGTGCTCAGTGCCTGGGAGCAATCGTCAGCTCCAGGAGAGAGTTGGGGCATCTTGCACCACAATGAGCTTCACCTTAGAAAAGCAGCCCCCAGGGAAGGAAGGCAGTTTTGGGGGAAGCTGATGCCAGCTCCACATGTAGCAACCGGGACACGTCCCCAGCCCTGCTGCTCCGACCTCCCCCTCCTCGCACCCGAGCTCAGAGCTATTCCTTCTGCCGTCGGGGCTGCCAGGGCTTGGGGGTTACTGCCTTTCCAGTCCCAAAACCCAAATGTGCAAACCCTCAGCAAGAAATTCTGCAAAATCGTACTTTGTGTGGCCACAGCCTCTACCTGTTTCTGAAAGGACAGGGATGATTAAACCGCTACAGGGCAGGGGACCTCTTCTCAGTCCCTGAGCAGCATCACTTGATGTGGCAATATTGTAATTAAAGAAAGCAAGGGGTGAAATGGAAGTGCAGAAGCCGCTCCTCCTGTGGGCTGTAGCCCAGACTGACCGTGCCTTGCTGTGGGACAACAGCACGCTGCTCCTCTTGGTTTGCAGCACCAACATCCCACGGCTGTACACGTCTGTGTGCCGATAACCGCAGCAGTCCCCAGGGGGAGATCAGTCTTTTTTTTGAGGACATACAGGAATGAAGCCATTTCTACGCTACGAACTGTGATGGGCATGGCTGGGCTGCTGTGAGGAGCCCCAATGCGTTTTGCAGAGACCTTTTGCTTTCCCTGCTACCCATCCGCCGGCAGTCCCGGGCTGCCTCCCCCCCGGGAGAGAAACAGCCGTTATGAGCCAGGGAAAAGGCACACAGGATGCACTGAGGATTTTGTAAGGACTGAGCTCGAACAGTGAGGAAACATTAATATATGCTCTTTCCCCTCGTAAATATTTCTTCATAAGACACTGCAGCTATCTGGGATGCTCCTACACAACAGCAAGTCATAAATGATGGCTTTCTTCAAGCAGAGTAGACTGGAAGCTCAGTTAAATACATCAAATTAACTGTCAAAATAATCTTCCAGGACTTGATGAGCCCAAAGATTAAACGGCATGTTATTTCTTCTCTGTGCTTTTTTATCTTAGAAAAAGGGATTTACAGTAGATTCCAAAATCCATATTTTAAATGAATTGCAAATAGTTTCTTGTAGACTTGGCCCATATGAAAAGGATTATTACCCAAAACAACCCCTCTGTCAGGGGGAATGTAGGTTAAAGAGAAATAGGAATGTAAATAAATGTAAAGGCTTTACAGTGAATTCTGCAGGGGGCATGTTTGTTTTCTCTTTTCATTCTCCAAGCCTGGCTTCCTATGCAATTAAAGGGTCTAGCTCTTCATTGCAAAACATACGCTCATTTCTTTTTTGTGTCATCAGTAAATATTTGGGCTGAAACTGTTTAAACATAAGCTTTCAATAATCTTTGTTTTGCTTTTTCCTGTTCCCTGGCTGAGTCTTGGTTTGAATTTCCATAGACTAAAAATACATGATTTTGTTTAAAGAGCTTAGATGATCTTGTCCATTTTGCTGTTTATCTATTACCAGGAAAGTCTAATCCTTCTTTGATTGATGTTCAGCATCATGTAGTTAAACAGTGATACGGGATATGTAGCAGGGAGTTATTATTCTTAACCACGCTCTTCAGGTACCTTAGCACATCCACCACATATTAAATTGTATTGCCCTAACAAAACCTGCTGCCTGAGGTTGGGAGCAAAAATGTTAACAAATAGATGCAAAAAGGTGATAAAAGACAGAAATGGCAGAGGATATTAGGAGGCATAGGGCAAAGAGAGAGATTGGTAGCAGTCAAGCCTGATTTTCAAGATAACAGCATGACTCTGAGGCACTATTCCCCCCACATTGTTCATGTTTGAACACTGACAGGGAAGGACGGTGTGTGCCCAACTCCTGGCTTCAGCCTCAGCTGTGATATTTATCCATGTATTTATCTGGGGCTCTGAATTTCAGCTTCCCTTCTAGGATGTTTTATGGGGAACAGCTGGAGATTTCATTAATTTATTTAAAGACCTGTAGGGTAAAGAAGCAGGGAGAGGAAAAGAAAGCCAAAGCTTCCGAAGGATTTCCCCATTTACTGGGCTTCTGGATGTTCACGTCAAAGTTAAAAAGTAACATTAATTACAGGCATCTAGAAAGAGCCATAATCATCTGTCATTCATGGTGACAGGATGACATCTCCTGTTTGGATGGTTCAGCATTACCATTCGCAATCTCAAGAGCTCAGGCTACAATGATAACTATTTCTGACAACCTCGGGAGATGAGTTTGACATTTTGGATGTATGTGTGTGCAGGGGAGGTCGTATGGCAGTGCAGGTATGCGTTAGGGCCTTTCATAGACAAAGAGCAAACAGGTATTTTCATTCTGAGCAACTTTTAGTTTGGATAAAGGGGAAATAAGCACAAAAGAAGAACGCACTGAAGGTGGGGTACCCCGTGTGCCCTCCATCCAGCTTGTATTGCAGATTCACCGCTACATCCAGAGTCCCATTAAGCTAGGTGCCGTACATGTCTAATGACATTAAACTCCTCTAAATAGCCAACAGATGAAGTGTAGTAAGTTGTTAAACTGTGGCAACTCAGTTGTGCATCTTATTCTTGCTCAATCCCCCCCTTTTACGTGGGAGCAGATGCAAAAACAAAGCCTGTGATTTCCTTGGAGCAGGGTCGCAGGCCGCCCGCTGGCTCAGTAACCCAGCCAGAAGGGACCTCCTCGGAGCCTGAACTTCATCCTTTGCTGCTGGAAATCTCCTTGTGGATTTTCTTGCTTCCAGGAGGAGTTCCAGTGAGAAATGTTTGTTTGGAAAAATAAACAAAACCTAGTAGCCACTGAGAGTTGGTCTGTTTATTTCCTACATCTATGATGCTATGATTCCAACTGTCATCAAAATCTTGCTTGAGAGTGCCTCAACTGAGTAAATTGGACTGGAAGGCAGCAGGGGCAGGAATGCCAGACCCAAATAATGGGTTCAGCGTGCCAAGACTCACCAGTTTAGGAGTGGTACAGACTAACAGACGGCCAGTATCGCATCTCTGTGCAAAGCAGGGCATTCTAATGTCAGATCTTTTTTGGCTGGGTGTTCCACACCCCCCCCACTGTCAGATATCAATCTCTTGGAGAGCTGGCATCTTTCATATCCTCCCTGGCTCTGGCTTCTCTGTGTCTATGCATAAAGTAGGCCTGCTGGCTCCTGCTCAGCTCAGAGCTATGTAGGAATCGGGTGACCCTGTTTGCATTGCCGCCTGCCCCACAAAACGTTCCTGCGTGCCCTTGTCGCCTGTGTGCTGCTGTGGCTAATGCCTGCGTTACGCTGCAGGTAGTTTGCAAGCTTGGGGTTGGTCACGTTTGTTGAGTGTATGAGGAATGCAGCATCTTCATCACTATAGATTAATAATGTGTCATGAGAGATGAGAGCCATTTGCCTGTGAAATTTGCTAATGATGTATTATATTAATAATAACAGAAATGAAGACTAAAGAAGAAAAAAAATAATCCCCGTCCAACCCCAAATCCAAGCTAAATAATATCAGGAGTGTCTCCTGTGATCATCTCGCTACAGATTAGATCAATAGTAACATCCGAACGAAGCCAGGAGAGTGGCTCTGAGCCCAGAGCTCTGCAGCACTGGCAGTATTCACAGCCCTTATCATGGTTTATTACACAAATGTTTTCCCTGCACATTGCGAGGTTCCCTGGTTGGCTAATATACAACCATTGTTGAAATAAATATTTTGTTAATTTTTTCTTGCTAGAGGAGGGATCAAGCAGTAACTCTTCACTGCCACTGGGAAAGAATATGCAAAGCCGGTTCTTCAAAAGGTCAGGCTTACATTAGACGCTGTGAATACAGATAGAAAAGGAAATCTGCGCTCATTCTGCCCTTTGGGTGGATAGTAGATATTGCAAAGTTTGGTGTGCAAAGTATTTTTTTATACTTATGGAATAATGTTTGCAAGCTGGACTCTTTGAGGACATTGGTAAGCTCTGCTGAGTCTTGACATGGGATTTCGAACTAACGTGATGATTTTCTTTGTTTGCTGTGTTTATTTTTCTCCCTCAACTGAACCAGTCTCATGGTGTTTATTGTGTAGTTCATTATTTATACCGCAGCATTCAGCTGCCCTCATCGGATCAGCTCCCTCTGTGCAAACACACAGTGGGAAAGTCCCTTCTCTAAAGAGCTTTAGCCATCGGTGCTAATTAGAAGACAAAGGTGCCTGCTGCTCTCCCGTACTTTGTTCTCACTCACAATAACAAGCAGTTTGTTTTCCACGATGTCCCGGGAGACGATGGGATTGTACCTCCCACGGGTCTTTTGCCAAGAGCCAGCGCCTCAAGGGTGCGGGTTCAGAGCCGTTGGTAGAGGATTTGTCCGTTCTGTGAACAGATGAAGATTTGCAACATACTCCTTTCCTGTAAGATGTTGAAGTCTTAGCATGTCGTTGTTTCTTTTAACACAAAATAATGTCTCAGCCATGGGAAGTTGTCCTCCAGGTGCCAAAGAAACCTTGCTGTTCCTGACAGGAATGCTGCAGGAGGTAAGGTCGTAGTAGCATCCTCCAAACACGCCACCTTCACTTCAAGGACTCAAAAGGACTTTAGCTGCAACTTCATCTTCCATCTTTCTTTATCTTAGATCTTTCCAGTCTCTATTCGGGAAGATATGAAGAAATGGTTTCCCGTGTTCCTGATGATTACACAAGGGGAGCGTGATATACAATGAAAGTTTAAATGATTTATAACGCAGAATGCTCCAAAGGATATACAACACAGGGAATGAGAGAACTGCTGGAACACAATCTTTTGGCAATGCATGAAAGCCCAATAATGATCTTGGAAACGTATTGATTCAGGGATTAGCATGAAAGGCATCCAGCTAGGATGCTTTGTTCTGTTTTGGGTGGCATTACTGGAAACCTTGAGGAAGGTCAGTAGATCCCATTGACTCTCAGTCATTCCAGCTGGAAGTTGGGTAAGAAGCAAATACCTCGTGGAGGACCAGATGCTGTAGCCACACTTATTGTTCCAGGGTAAATAAAAGAAGAAAATGCTTTTCATTTGTTTGAGCAGCTGTTGTTCTCCAGTGAGTCTTCCACTTCATCATTTTCAAATGCAAATTGGCTAAGTAACTGTACATATTTCAAATGATAATTAAAGATAAAGTATAATTTAGATACATAATTCTATTGCCATTGAAATGGTACGAGCCACACTCTGATAGCGCAGTCAAAAGGGTTACAAGTGTAGTGACTCAGAAAAAGCCAGTTGTGTTAGCCAGGCACTTTTCTCTTGCCTGCATTACACAAGGCTTTTTGAGAGAGGCCAGAAAAGTAACATCGTGAAATAAGACCTGGAGGATCTGAAATGGGTTTAGTTTTAAAGTACAGCTGCCGTGTCATTTGCTTCTTTATCTCTGTCTCAGCTATTTCTGCAACGGGGGCCATTCAGATACATGCAGATAGATGTGGCTAGAAATGCAGCCTTGGCACCATATATAGGATGCAAAGAATACCGTATGCCTTATAGGAAGATAAAGCCATGTCAAGCTAGAAGCAGAAAGCTGACACTTTGCACTATAGCTCTCCTCTGAGCCCCGCACAGCCTCATGTGATGGGACGGGAGAAGTTGAGATTGAATGGTGCAGGCAGTCCTGGACAGGGCACTTCTGTGTGGCAGCACTCCTGCACGCACACCGCGTTGCTCAGCGGCCGCTCTGGCTCCTACGCCTCGTGCATGACGAGCTGCCCGTCCACCGCGGCGGCTTACTGCCCAAGGCACCGCGGTCGGCGGTCCTGTGCTCCGAGTGCCGCGCTAATCTGGTGACGTACAAATGGTGACACCTCTGCCACTGGAAGAATTCAGTAACTGATTTTCACGATACGCAAGTCTGACTGCAAACTGTACAGCTCCTTAATTAATGACTTGTTGGCTTCATTCCCAATTCATGGCTTCTCCATTTAGGCTATTCCAGTCACATACACTCTTGAAACAGCTTTGGCTTTCACAGATGCAATCCAACAGATGAATAAGTAACAATAAGCTCTGGCTGAAATGCATTCAGGAAACATTTGATAGGAACTAATTTATTTTACTTTATTATTTAGAAAACCAATATATAAAATTACCTAACACAACAGTAGATTAGCTGATGCACTCACTTTCTGTTAGCTTTTGCTTGCTGTCATTGAAAGGCTTAAGTATATTTTTGGAGAGGGAGTTATGTAAGAAAGAGGATTTTTTTAAAAAGACAAGATATTTTCAGGGTTTCCTGACATAAAAGTATACTGAAATAGTCCTGCATCGTCAAGCCTTTAAAGTATTGGTCCCTTACCTAAGCTTCATCTTAAAAAGCTTGTGTCCTAGGTTGGTTTTAAGGAAGACATCACTGAAAATTCTGTCATAAAGATTACAGCTGACACTACCTGTCCTCAGGCACAGTCAAACTTTCCATCACATGGGTGAGGTGTCCCCAGGGGCTGGTTGTGTCCCCCAGGAATGGAGCATCAGCTTAGATCTCCTTGCCATTGGCTCTGGAAGCAGACCCTGTTGCACTAATTCATCTCTAACTTGAAAACGGAGCAGCATACGCAGTAAGAGTAAATCCCAAATTAAATACTACAAAAGCAAAGTGTCTTCTTGCACTTACAGTTCCTTGCTTGGGAAGATAAGACAGTGTGCCCAGCTCCCTGCTAGGTGAGCTGCTGTTAAAGGGTTCTGGTGTTTCAGGCAGTTTCTGGGCTTTTCCCTCATGCCACAGGCTGCAGCATCATGTTCAAGTTTGTCCAACAGAAAAACTCATCACAAGCATATGGGTAATCGTAGGAAGCGGGAAGACTAAAATGAACCTTAAGTAGTTTGGCTGCCTGTGCACAAACACTGTCTCTGCTTTGACAACACAATGTGGACAGACTCCTCGGAGTCGTAGGAAACCAGAGAGGGTAGCTGAAAGAGCAGCCAAATATATTTCCCTGGCTGTAAATAGCCACTACTGCAGTAAAATCTTTTGTTAGAAACAGTGCATTTGCATTACTGAAAAATAGAGTTACAATGATAAGGGTGAAAACTGGAAGATCAGTGGACTCACTGGCTTTGGATCCCCAAGATGCCTAGGAAAGGAAAGCAAACCTTCAGTAATTCCAACTATGGTGGAGTTTTTCCCATTTTTAGAGTTTTTCTGTTGTATTCTGATCTAGCTGTTAGATAAAAGAAACAGCTTGAAATATTTAGGCCCCAATACTGAAAATGAGAACCAGTTAGAGGTCTCACAGTATCCGAATTAAATAAATGTGTGAGCCTTTGCAAGAGAAGAAATATGGTAATATTCTCTGAAAATCTTGTGCCCCTATTTTGTAGAAACTACCAAAAACTGAGCACGGGTAACTCTGAAAAGTTTATGGTGGGTCCAGATAATAAAGAAATATAAATGGAAATCTGTCTATCACATACCAGGAGAATATGAAAGTTGAGTGTGTGATATGCTTGAGCTGTTTTATTTGTACAGTTACTTATTCAGCAGTCAACCTGGTAGTTTTTCTACCCCTTCAACTTTGTGAAAATGTAGAAAATGACACAGTTTCTTTACAAAGCTCTGCATGGTTATATGAAAATATAAGTCTTCATTACTTAAAAAGGCCACATGCAAGGAATTTGTTGGTATGTTTAAAACTGGAATGATATTCTATTTAATATTAGAACATTTTTAACAGAAATTAAGAAAGCACTTAGTTCATCAAGAGATGTGTCTAGAAAGTCAGTAACCTGAAACTAAGGGTTTGGCAAGTAAAATCAGATATACAATTCTTGAGGGGAAAATAAATTGAGAAGAAACCAAAAACTTAGTGAAAGAAATCCAGGCTGGTGCAATTTCTTCTAATGTATTTAAGAAGGCAGTTAAATGGGCAAGACTGTCCAATGTGTGAAAAATAGAGTGTTCGGATATAGATAGGTCACTTTTAAGACAGGGAAGGTTAAGTGACTTTGAGCACTAACAATGTCCCCAGGGTTCGATGGGATAAGACGAAGAGAGAAGCATAACCAAAGAAAATAGAATATCAAGTGTACTAGAAAGAGATACCATCAATTAATTTCTGGGGCTAATGGTAATGCAGAGCAACACAACATATGTCTGGGGGGACCTGTGGAAGAAAAGAGTGCCTGGCAGGGAAGGGCAGTGGGGAGGATATTCTCCTCTTCCGTTGCCACCAAATTCATGTCCTACCTAGCTCCTAAAGGCACAAAATGCCAAGCTGTGCCTGACTGTCAAACTGCCTGAGTAACCAAGCGACTCCAAATATGTATATACATATATATTATATGTCTTCCTCTCCCTCCCATATATAAATATAGGTAACAGTGTTCTGATATACCCAGCTCAGATTCTGAAAATGGTTTCCCATTTCTGTGACTCCCTCCCTGAATACCAGCTGGCTTCTTTTGTCAGTGACGAAAATATAGTTAGCTACCTTTTTTGAATGACTTTCAGTGTATTTTAGTTCTGGTCCTTAACATCCTGAGCATCCTACAAGCCCTTCTTCCTACCACAGCAAACCCAAGTTGTACTGAAGCGGTTGTCTCCTGCTCTGCAGCACGGCATGTGCACTTGCGATGATAATTCCCGAGACAGTTTATCTGGGCTTTGAGGAATTAGTTAAACCTCCAGCTCTACCTAGAGTTGAGGAGTTTGTGGGGGTGGGGACACTGCATGAAAAGTAGGCAGCGTGAGACAAATATAGAAGCTGTCAAAGGAAGCTTATTTCAAGCATGCCCCCCCCAAACCCACCAGCCTATTATTCTAGCCATAAATTTGTCCTTCAGTGTTTGTTTTTCTTGTCTTAGAGTCTGAAAGGCCTATTTCTAACATTGCAAAGCCTCAGCTGTCATATCTGCTTTTCTCTTATTGCAAGCTACGCACTGAAGCACCATGCCCTTTCATATCAAATACATAATTAAAATAGATCCTTTTTCCCATCAGAAATAAGCTCTGGGTGCAGTTACTCAAGCATTTTCTCTAGCAGCCAAGCCCATCTAAGACATTCCCACCTTCCTGACCTGTTTCTGCCCACACGTACGGTTTCCCTGCCCCCACATGCACCCACGTGTGGGGCTGCCCCATGAATTTGATCCATGTAGATTAAAACCAGTGCTCTAAAAACACATGCCTCAGCACTGCAGAGGGGGGCACCAACACCTAGCATGGAGTTGAGGAACACATCCTTGTAACCTCATCTTCAGACACCGCTAATGGCCATTTCTGCTGCTTACGGGTACTGCCCAAAGCAAAGACTGCAAGCGGCGAAAAACCTGACATGAAACCTTTATACATTTTTCAAGCAGCCAGCTAGAGACCAGAACCATTTATTTATCTTTAATGGCACTCTCTTTAGGCATTTCCCCAAATAAAATTAACACCCTTAAATCCCCAAATCAATTCAGCTTCCACATTTTGCTATGATTAAGTAACATGCTGTTATTTATTTAATCCTCTTTGGAAACAGCAGAGCTGCTGTGAACAAAAGAGCTATGTTTATTTTCAGGTATTTCAAATTCATTACACTCCTGTACTCATAGATATATAGAGACATTTATATCCTTGGTACAGAGAAATCCATTTAGTGAAACAAAACACAAGCATCTAAAATACAGTCCAGGGCGAGCCTTCAAAGCTGAACTGCAGTCTCGCGTCCTCCTCCCAAGCACAAATCTCCCAAAAGACTACAGCTCCCATCATGCACCAAAACCAATGGAATTTCTGGCACCAGGGTGACAGCTTGCATGAAGAAGCAATTAACCTACCTTGGCAAAACAGAAGCAAGTGAGAAGAGTCATGACTACAGCTGCTCCATATTCTTGAAAATTTGGTGCAGCTGCCAGCTTGCAAGTTTACCCTGCACTTTAAGCTAGGGAAAATTTGCAAGCTGTTTGACATGATGGTTGTTGGGAGGAAAAGGGATGCTAAAAATGAGTTGTGGAGAGCTTGGTGAATACTGTGATATCACAGGAAGAGAATTAAATGCATAAAAGCACCTCTGTGAACAAATGCTAGTGGAGCGTGTTTGCTTTGGAGAAAATCCTTTAAGTTAAACTTGCAAAGCAGCAGAACAAAAGGTAAAATGTATCACAATGGGTATTTGCATCCACAGCGCTCTAATGAGCTGTTCCACCTAATGAATGAACCCGTGTTCAGTGTTTTGGGGATAATACCAAAAAAGCTGCAGCTCTGTGACACATGTGCAGACCCCTCCGTAGGGGTTTTGTGCTGCTGCCTTCAGACAGGGTTGCTGGCAAGCCTGCGGCCAGCCTTGCCAACCAGCTGCCACCACAGGGCATACTGTGTCCCGGGTCCCAGGGAGGGAAGCAGGCATCTCACCCATCATTTCCAAACTGCCTGCTGTAGTTGGTTGCTCTTCAGGTGTGTATGAAACTTCAGCTTTTTGCAAACCCGAGATTTTGTGAAGAGACACAGCCTCGCTGGTGCTTATCTCCTCAGCAGAGAACAAGAGCCTGGGTTGATTATATTTGCACTACCGGTTGCATCTGCAACGTTCAGCTAGAACTGGCTGGAGAGCAGCATTATCAAACCGATCATGTTTCCTGAGCCTCTCTGTCTGCAAGCCCAGCATGGACAGGACAAGCTTTTGCTGGAGGTGAGATCAGGCAGGCAGCCTGAGGTGAGATGTGGATTAAAATCACCTCACCATGGTGAGGAGGGAGAAACTACGCCACACCTTGGAGCCAAAGAGGGCAGGGGAGCATGCTGGATTTTGATATCTCCACGCTCTTTTGAATCAACCAGCAGACTGGTGGACTCCCAATGTCCCCACAGACTGCAGCAGTGCTTAAAGTCTTCCAACACCTTCCCCTTTCTCATGCCAGGCTCTGTCCAAACCCCGGTGTGCACCTCCGTGGGGAAGCCAGGCTGTCTCCAGGGTGCCTGCATGGGAGACCTCCACACTGCCCTGAGTATAGGGATGTCAAGTCCCTTTAAACCATTCCTGTTCTTTTCCCTGGGGTGAAGAGGCTGGATGAAACGTTAACTGGGGAGAATAAATCCTCTTTATTCTCACATCTGATTTTGCAAAATCTTAAAAATAGAAGAACCCATTTGTGTTTTCTCTAGCCCTGTTCAGAGTTAAGGACTCGGGTGTATATTTGTACAAGATGTACATGTATGTCTATAAAAATCGTCACCTCCTCTTCTTCTCCCCCACACACATACGAACGCATTGTAGCACTTGAAATTCTTCAGTTGCTTGGTAAAAAAATGCTTCCAAGAACGATCAAAGGTTAATGAAAAGTTCAGCCAAGGAGCAGACCCCAGCAGAGATAGCAGTTCTTTAAGGTTTTCAAACAGCTGACAAGAAACCATCAACAAGTATTTGTGGTCAGGGATAAAGAGAAACATCTTTTTGAACATATCCAAGCATGAAACCTCCATGGTAGTTACCTTATCATATTATCCCTACATGTCAAACCATGTCATTTTTATGAAGACGACTGATTTATATATGACAGCAGCAACTTTTTACAGCCCTCAGGGGTTGTGACTTCAATAGCTAAGATGTGAGGAGTAGAACTGTAGTCTGCAACCCCATAATGAAAGGCAGTGGGAGGAAGACAAGTGTTGCATTCTTGATCCTGTTACCAGACTTTAGTAAGTATTGCCTGTGAGTGCAGTCAATTTGCTTTCAGAGCTCAATAAAAATTGTCTTTGTGGAACAGTGCTTTTTTTTTTACTCTTTTTTTTTCTGGGTTTCTCATCTTTTAAAATAGAACTCTCCTGAAAGTAAGTTTTTGCTTTGATGCCTGGGAAACTCTTAAGGATATTTATTTATGTTTCGTAAATGTTCGTGTTGTAAAATGAAGGTACTTGCGTTGTTTGTGTAACTAGAGTACCGAGAGCTCCACGCACGTGAAATGGTCAACAGTCCTTCAAGAAAGAGGACCAGGGTTGCTGGAATGGTTTATCTGGACCAGAGCCTACTCCTGCCTGACGTCCGAGAGACCTCAGGAAAGAGGGCAATGGGAGCAGCCAGGAAAGTGGGGCCAGCCAGCAGGTTGGGGTGCCTCGATGGTCTCAACAGCAAGTCATGAGAAAGCATCATCACCTCATGTGGGCTGTAGTTTGGATCATAACACCAGTGGTCAGAGGGTGGAGGCTCATCACAGGTGGATGATGTTGGAGAACTGGTGCTGGAGGAAGAGATCGATTCACATTCTCTGGGGTTAATTATATGGTGGATGTTGATGAACTGGGCAGAGACCTTAAAAATCTATAAGGTATTTGTAATGGGAATTCATCATCATACCTATTCTGTTATTGATTGAAATGGTAGTCACAAGACATCTGGACGCTACTGATTAATTTAGATATGTTAATGGTGTATGTGTTCTAAACAGTTTGATGCACAAGTGGATTTTTTTCTCTTGTCTTTATTTTTATTTTCGTGTCGCCATGGTACCGTATATGTAAACACTTCTTATTTAAAAATATCAAATATGAAAGGAGATTTAAAGCATTTTAGAATGTAAGTGCTGGGATCAGAATAACATGTGTGGTGTTTTGACATGAGCTGAAAATATATCCAAAGGCTCCTTTCCAGCATGCTGACAAAATATATAAATTAGCCTGGCAAAGGTCTGGCTCTCACCAGAGCTCCCAGCTCAGCACAGAGCTCTGATCCAGCAGAGCAGCTGAAGCCACTACATCTGATACGTGGTGAATCATCATTTTCCTAGCAAAGATTGTACCTGTGGTCATTGCAAGGAGGACCGCAGGGAAGCCAGCAACTCACTGCCTCTAAATTCAGTAGTAAATTAGCATTGCTCTGTGCCTGGCTGCTACAGTGGTGGCCGAGAAATCCCCATGGTGGCCTTAGCTATTCTGTCAGTGGGAAGAGAGGGAGCAGAGTCACCCCTCAGGGCAACAGCAGGGAAAGACAGCACTTTCTAAGAAGGAACACTGAGCACCAAATCTCATATGTCCCCGTACCACCACTTTCCTCTTAAGGAGTCATTTGATGTTCTGGATCCAGTGGGAAGGGAGACAACCTTGTGCAAGTACAGCATCTTTTTGGTGCCTGGTTAGCCCTTTCCCAAACATGGCAGCCTGCAAGCCTCCGGACTCAGGCTGTCACCTTTTCATAGATTTAGTTTTCAATGCACAGCCGCCTGGTTAAACCTGCTGCTTTGTACACAGCTGTCCTAGCTGCGTTTGCTTCAGGTTTCTGCACCGAGCTTTGCCTCCCCACTCGTGCTTTTAATTTTAGAGCTGTGACAGTTAGTGCAAATGGGCTGGTGGAAGCACAAAGTGTCCTTGAGTAGCTCTGAAAACAAAAAAGCAAATTTATTTAGGGATGTTTCTTCTCGTGACTGATGGATAAAGTTCACCCTCAGTCTTGAAAAGATGCAGACTTTAAATCACCTTGTAAAGAAGAGGATTTTCTCTTGGGACACAACAATAGCATGAAAAAATCCTCTAGAAACAGGTCACTTTCATTGAGTTATTTATTTAGCTGCCTAAATCTGGTTCCTAACGTTAGGCACACATTTTTACCAGCATTGAGAACCCTGGCCCTGATAACACCAAAGGCACAGAAGGAGGAAGTTAACATTAAGAGTGCAATTTCTTTTAAAGCATTACAGATTCTGTGATTTACACTTCTAATTCCTACAGATGCTCTGGAAAAGCCCACTTTAAATGTTTGTCAAGCATGCTAGGACTGCTGGTGGGAAGTGCAAATTCAAAGCATTAATATTATTGCTTAGCAATTGTATCTAAAATACAAAGGGGCCACGTGGTCTTTAAATGTCATTTGAAAAAAGAAATCTTCCCCTAGAGAGATCAGCTTTCTTCTTCCAGGAATCCTCTGCTCCCAGGCAGATCCACAGTATTGAAGGGAGACTCATTCGTGTCTCATCTGTTCTTACAGAGACTGAAGGAAAATCTCCCAAAGGAATGTATGCGGATGCTATAGCGCTTGTGTTTTATTTTTGCACCTCGTCTGTTCTGTCCTGCAGCTCAGGCTGGCGCACTGCTGTTAATAAAATGCCAAAGATCAAGCTGGTATTAGAAATCAGGTCAGCTACTGTGTCTCAGTTTTAGCTGTTGTAATTACTCTGCAGCACAGTGAGACACACACAGAGACCCCAGAAGGCTCGGCTTTAGAGCAAACCCCCTTCTCCAGGTTGCTGGATCTAAAGAGGGGTTACATTTTGCTTCTTAGAGCTATTAATTTGGTCAGTTCTTCCAGGTGTAAACAGTCCCTCACATGGGTCACTCCATCTCCCTCCACAGCAGCTGATGGTGGAGGGCGAACAGCCTTTTAGCTGATGAAGAGCCCTGACTCGCTGCCAGCTGTGCACTGCCCCTCTCCATCCTGCAACACACCCCCTCCCAGATGTTTTCTAGCCCTGCTCCAGTGAGCTATCAGTTAAGGGGGTGTAACTACTCTAACGTGTGTCTGAGGGGGGATCTCCCCCCTATTATTGCACTATGCATTTTTTTAAGCTCTCTTGCAATGTGAGTGGTTCTTCAGTCACAGGTAAGCAGCAGTTGTTGGGCTAATTTGGTGCTGAATGTTTTCCACTTGTAGTGTTTCACTTCTGTGGATTTTGAAAGGGATGAGATCAAGTGGGTTGTTTTCTCACAGTTTCCTGCTGGGCTCCTATGAGTGCCCTGGGACAGTCTACCAGGGTAGCAGGTCTGTGTCCCAGGAAGGGTAAAGGTGGGTTGATGTTCTCCTGTTCTTTATGGATCGCTAAAACTATGAGACCTGTATGCTTATTTTTTGTTCGGATTGCATATCATCCTCTGTAAAACTAAGCACAGTTATTGTTTGTGGGTTGTTTGGGCATACAAAGAATTTTAGTGATAAATGGTTAAGTTAATTCATGTATTACTGGAAAATTTTTGTTAGCTTTTACTGTTTGGTTGTTTTTTTTTTTCCCACAATCATTATATATACACTGTTTATGAAATACCAAGTGCTCTGGAAGTGGGTGAACTTATAAAAGTACTTAGCAGCTCTTGCTGGACAGGTACCTATGATTTTCAGAAGAGTTCAACACCTATTGTACCGAGAACTCTGAAAATAAAAAATGTTCAACAGAAGATTGAAGGTGTTTGATCCTGAGGTATGGAAAGCACTTGACCTTTTGTGTCTGCTGCATCCTCCTGTCACTGTAAGCGGTCTCTCGCTGCAGTGGGCTACACAACATATTTATGAAGGACCTGTTTTACACCTGAAATTAGAAAGGGGTTTCTTGTGGCTTCTTTCCCAATAGTCTGGACTTCTAAACTATTTGGGTCTTCCTTTTATTTATGACAGTTTTCTCTGCTGGAGTTCATAGTAGTTTGTGGTGGTTTATACTGGTATAAGAACAGATAACTTACAGGACCAGGACTTTGGAGAGGAAAAAAAATTGGGGAGAAGAAGTAAAACTTTCCCCAGATTTGTTGTGACTGCGTAAGATTTTCTTGGCAGGGATGGGTAGGGAATTGGAAATGAAGACTTGCTTCATCTATAGTAGCTAGTGTGTCAGGTGCCCTCAATGTTTGCTGTAACTACCCTTTCCTAGCTGAGGACCTCTGGTTGATAGTAGAGCATCTGCAAGCCCCAGAACAAAGGACTCAGTGTCTTGCTGTAAAGTTGCTGTTTTTTCCTAGGGTGTCTCATCTGCACACAGATGAGAGCCCAGGCAGACTGCCTTGGGCTCTGTGCCTTACAGAGGTGTAAATGGGGGATTCTTGCAAGGGTGGAGGACTGTCATTTAATTCATTTTAGTGAAATGGCATCAGAAATTAAAAATTGAGATCTTTGCCTCGACCCTTAAAGTTTCTTGTCTGGATGCTAGAAATGGGCCTGATATGAGTAGTTCAGTTAATTCCTCTACTTAAGACAGCAGAAATCTATTTCTGAAGAACAAAGCAACATGTGATAAGCACCAGAAGTATTGGCTGGAAAAAACACAAGTAATTCATTAGAATCAGGTACTTTGAGGATTCTGGACCTCAGTGAGACATGAGAATGTTAAAATTCCAGCTGGATGGCAAGGACTGTGATAAGATCCAGAAAAGTTACCTCTTGAAACACTTGCTTTAAATCAGCCTGAGCCCTTTAGACAGTAAATATCTGGTGTTTTCTTTGCTTTCAATCACACTGCTTTACCTTGGTGAAACTGAGAAGATGATCCAACCTTTGTTTCTGATGGTTACTTCTCATAAATGACCACCTATCTATCTCCAGCAAGCCCAATTATGTTCTTCCATATTACATTTCCAGTCATTTCACAATTGTCTTTTGTACCGTGTAAATGAACCATATAAGCCTGTAGTAAGTGCCAATCCTGGTAAAGTAAGTCCTGTTTCAGTATATTACAGTTGGTTTGCAGTGCTTCTTGCTATTACTATGCCTTTTTGTCATGGAAAATGAGGTGTATGCTGTATTATCAACTATTGAGCTATTACACAGGTTTAGCACTATAGTTTCCACAGATAGCAAATGTTGTAGTTGAGGATGCAAAATGGCTTCCATTATAAAAATCTGATTCGGTGTTCTCATCATTAGCCTTGGGGTGAAAATTGTCTCCAAACAGAATGAAAGCATTAAGAAAATAAAGAATTTGGCCTACCACAGTCCTTTTATTTGTAGAATCTGCCTCAAGTCCTCTGTCAAGTTACTGAAACCTTAACTTTCCATAAACATGGGCAACTGAAACAAGATACTCTGCAAGCAGCAGAACTAATATAGAATGGCTTCTCAGTAGTGAGCAGAAGTTATTGAGCTGCTTTTCAAAGCCAGGATGGTCTTGCGAAGCCAACAGTGTAGTCAGGTTCCAGCAATGTTGTACCTCTGCTAACGAGCCCAGGCAGATTCAGGCTGGCTCTGCATCTGGGCCATAGTTGTTCTGCAAGTCACATAACGCACCCCAGGATAACAGCACTGATAGCATTGTATGGCATGCACGTACAGTAGCACATACTGTGTTAAGAACAGGAAAAGACATGTGATTGAGAAGTATATATATGCAAAATGGGTAGGAAAACAAACTCTTGCACAGATGAACTTTCTTGGGTGCTGGGCTGCTTGAGTTTCCAGTAAAATCAGAGCTTACAATGAATGGAACTTTCAATTCACATTCACTGGTTCATTCACAAGAATGAAAGGAACCAGCTTTGTTGCCCAGGTCTGCCCAGTCCCACTGGAATGGTTGCCCTGCTGAGCTGATTTTGGGTAGTGGAATAAGTGGTTGGGATGCTTCAGCACTGCTTAGTTTACATGCCAGCTTTCACTCTGTTTCTAGGGCAGCTTCCTTGGTAGCAGGAGCTTGCTTTCACTGCAGCAACCCAGAGATCAGTTTTGTCCTCCCCAAAGTAAAGGCCAGAGCAAAGGTACTTGGAGAAACAAGGAGGAGATAATCAGTTAGCAGGGGGTAGAGGGCAATGAGAGGATGAGCCTGTGGTCTGTAATGGCAGGGACCAGGGACTAGGTCTATTCTTATTCTCACTGACCTACTCTGGCTCTGGGAAACTCACTCAGCCTGTTTCAAATCCCCATTTGTAAGGGGAAGGGAAATACTTCTTTACCTCCACCAGTGTTGCAAATATAATAGCCCTTATCTAAGGGATTTCCTTGAATACTATGATGCTTCTTATCCTCTTTCCCCTCAGCTCTAGCTGCACAGGGTATTAGCAGGCTTAAAGGATGGAGGGGGTCATCCTTTCTCCCCCCTTTCCCCCTTACTGTCCTTACTAAAGAGAGGAAAACATTTTCATGAAGGCAAGGAATATCTTTGCTGCTCTGAACGTGCCTGCTCCAGAAAAGGCGTTGTTAGCTGACTCAGCTTCAGCAGCACTGAAATGAAATTAGCAGGTGTTAAGCCTGTTTTGAAATGCAGCATCACTGTGACCCGATTAATAAAGACCTAACTCTTTTAAGCTGCCTCTTTGGCCTCATATAATTAAAATTTTGCCAATACATCATGTCATTCGCTTGGTTTTTCTTATGCCAAAATGAAATTCTCTTTATTGCATTAGCCTCAGTAGCTGGAGGATGCTTGTTATCAAAGGCATTCAGATAGCTATTGTCCCATTCCTGCAAAGAGCACAGTGTGTTCAGTTCCTTATGGAGCTCCACAGGTACCAGCAAGGATTGGCTCAAACCCAGGGATGTGCAGAGCTGTGCCTTACCCATGGCAGTAACTGGTAGAGGTAGAACTGGTAGAACTTAGTTTATGTGGATGTTTTGTTTGAGATTTCACATTCAAAGCTTGCAGTACTTTCCTCACCTGTTTAAACTGAAACCCTGTTTGGAAATCATGCACTTTGCTTGCCTCTTCTGCCTTCTGGATGGGAAAATACTATGGAGCTACAGAGAGACCCACATTCTCTGCTGATGAGTACCATGGCAAATAGCATTGGTTTGGGGTTTGGGGTTTGTTTTTTTTTTTTACTACTTAGTGGGTGACAAACCCTTCTCATGCTTTCCTCATTTAGTCTGTGTGATGTAGATGTTCTGTGACGTAGATTCTGTCCATTTCTTTGCTGCAGATGCTGTTGGTAAAACAGCTTCTAAGGAAACAACTGGGTGCAATGTATTGGGACACCAGTCCCTGCCTCAGAAGACATGAATGCTATCACTCCCCTTGTAACCTTCACTTTTCTGGGCTCCTATTTTCCTCCCTCAACTTGTTTATTTAGGCTATATGTTCTTAGGGCAGGGCATGGCTCTGTTCTCCCATGCTGTGTTCAGTACAGCAGAGCCCTGATCCTTTGGTAAAGCAGCAATAAATCTCTTGGAGAGTTTCCTGACTTGACAATTATGTGTGCTGAGTCCCATCTTCAGACATTCAGGAACCTAGCAGAGTCAAGTATCTCAGAGGTAACCAGCAAGACAAGAACAAAAACCAGGTCGGCTTTTTGGAAACTAGTGTTTTGATACTCTGTTTGTCATTCAGCAATTACCACTGGAAACTCGATAACCAAATTTTCAATATCTAATGTACTGATGTCTTCTGATAATCTGCCCACTGGTTTTGATGACTGAGGGCTGATTCTCTCAAGGTGCTGTTCCTATTTAACTTCTGAGATTGACTCCAGCATCTGACATCAACAGAGATGATGTTCATCCACCTGCAGAAGGCCTGTACATCACCAAAAACTAGGACTTATATGGTGACTGGACCTTATCCTGTCCCTTATTGCCATCTAACCATGGATCTACCGGATGGTAGAGTTGTTGGAAAGGCCATATTCCCTCTCTCCTTCTAAATATAGCTGGCCAGTGCAGTGTTTACACCCACAAACTCATGAGGCAGTAGCAGCTCTTGGCCATGCTGCATCCAGTACTAGGGCATACTCTGCTAGACTAAAACTGGTCTAATCCCATCAAAATCCCCATGCTGTGCAAGTTCATACTGCCTAGCTCTTTGCTCTGAGTTTCTGAGTATATCTCTGAACATGAAAGGAAAAAAAAAAAAAGGCACATGAAGGCAGAATACCCATTACTGCTGGAAAGTGTAAACTATGAGAAAGCTATAATTGCTTGTTGCTACTAGAAGTATTTGAATTGTGAAGGGTTCTTTTTAGTGAAGAGTTTCTTTGGGTTGCCATGATTTCCTTGGCTCATAGTATTTTCATGCTGATACAACAGTTTGTTGTATAACTGGCTTTTGCACATGTCCTGTATTTTGATACAAATTGTCTAGCGCTACGGCTATCGTAAATGGTCATCACAGTAAACAAAGCCCAGTCGCTGTGTGTTGGGTGAAAGGAGCAGATTTGCAGTAAAACAGCTGACAGAGGAAGAGACAGTGTGAGACTGCAGCCCTGAAACATGTCACTGACTTCAGGCAATGCAGATCAGCAGGAGACAGGACTGCAGCAGATGGTCTGAGTTTGATTAATCAAATGTCCTGAATTAAAGCCTGATTGTTTAAAAAAAAAAAAAAAAAGTAGGTTAAAAAATAAAAGCAAGCTGACAATGTAAATGAGTGCACTGTCTATCCCTATTATTAACTTCAAATAACTGAAGGCATCATTGTTTTCCTGACAGAGCTCAGCTCATCGAACATTAGAGTGTTTAAATATATTTTAAACACTGCGGTGATCAAGCAGTTGCATAGGTACAGCAAATTCTGCATCCTCTGGAAAGGTTGAGCTTGATGGGCTGGGGACCTGATGAATAACAGGCAAAGTAGTGCTAAAATGCACAGGGCCCCACCAGTCTTGGGAACTGCTCTGCACCACAAAACAGGCTCGTAAGTTGTCTGTTCAACCCTAGACATACACCACCCTGTGTTAAATTCGATGTAGTTGAGGATTCAAGCCTTCCAATGTGACTCTATTTCCACAGAAGCAAACCAGATCTCAGTTCTCCATAGCTGAGACTGTGTGATTCTTTTTTGCTTTTTAATTGTGTGCACATTTTATTATAATTAATCACTATAACATAAGAAATGGGGAGAAATGACAGAAGTGGTGAAAGTCATATTCAGATCTGATTTTCTGTCTCTAAAATAGCAAAACCCACCCAACATTTTAGGAGTGCAGAACTGAATTAAAACTATAGGTTGATCACAAGTCCTCTTGGCTATAAGCCAAGAGTGGAGCTATTACTTTGACGCAAATTAATCTATGCAAATTTGCACACAGATTTAATGAAGAGACAGACATGCAATCATTTTGTTACTTCTCAGGTTTTCAGTTAGATTGAATTCAGTAGCGGGCCACCATCATAGTCACTGAGTTTTGCTAAAAGGTTATTTGATGAATATTTATGAATGTGGGACTCTGCTACAGCTGGGCTTAATAGCAAGTATCATACTTTCTGAGTACATGCAAATGATTCTTCAAATATCCTAATGTAGTGATTGATTTACCTTTTTTTTTGTCTTGACTGCTCTATCTTTAATCCCAATTATTACTCTGGTGTTCTGGTCTGAGATAAATTACTTGCTCAGGGGTAAGTGACTGTTTTATATTTTTACAAACACTGTCTTGTTTCATGCCTATTTCAGTGTGAGATGTGATGTTCTAAACAGCTGGAAATGTGACAAACCTCACTCAGAGTGCAAACAGATAAAAATTGAGACAACCCATAATATTGCCCTGGGCAAAAAAAGGTGCCATTTCTACAGATCTCCGAGATTAGAGGGATGGATTCCCTTCTTATTGAGTTCTGTAATGCTATTCACCTTGCAATCACACTTAAAGATGTGTTCAGCTGGAAGTTTGATGCTTCCGCTGTATCAGCTCCAGTGAAGCTAGTACGTGCTTAAGCATTGTCCCAGTTTGAACTGGTGCTTCTGAACCTTATCCAGCTTTTGCTGAAACAAATGGAGCTAGACCAAATTGCTATAAATAGGAATAGGAGCAAGTCCAACGTGTTCTATTCCTGCCTTTCATTGTTTCAGGTTCTCATTTGTTGTAAGGATCCAGAATAAAAACTGAACCCCTGAATGTACAATACATTCATGTACTGCAGGACTGTTTTAGGGTCAGTGGATGTTTGGGGAACAAATTAGATCAGGTAACTAAAGCTTTAACTCACACACACACACATATTCCTCCTTCAAGTGCTTCTGAAATGTTCTCCTCTGGACTCATTTAAGGCCATAGAAGATCTCTAGTCTCAAATCTGAAGATGCACCCACTTTATTCATCCTGGCAGCTACTCTTATTATTGATAGGCTTTGTTTTTTTTCTTTCTGTCTTTCAACCTTCCTGTTTATGAGGCATTGCCATCAAGTTGGACCAGATCTCTTCTGGAGACAACCAGAATCAGCAAAAGCCCTGCAAAATACTGGCTTCCCTCAGGTGGCTTTTACACCCCTATCTATAGACAAAAAGTCAGAAATTTACAGCAGAAAAAAATCTACTTGGTGCCAAATTAAACAGGGATATCAGCATAAAGTGATCACATTATTATGAGCACCCTGGATCTTCCTTTTTCTATGTTCATCTGTGTAGGCTCTTATAAAACCTCCACTAACAGTGTCAAAGCCTCTTCCTGTAACCGTAAGTGAATTGTCTAGCATCTGGCGTGAGAGATTCATTATGTCTCTGCATCTGTTCTCATCTCATGGCGGCGGGGGGTGGAACTAGATGATCTTTAAGGTCCCTTCCAACCCAAACCATTCTATGATCTGTGCTACAAACAGGATTTGCTCTGGATGCTCCTGAAGTCAGCCTGAAGAAATACACAGCTGGTACTTTGGTTAGGCGATAGGGAGGTTTGTGATGCTCTTTAGCTCCTGGAGAAAACAATTCTCATGTCTGAGGTCAGCGCCTCACTGTTTATCACAAACTTCAAACTTTGCCTTGGACTTTAGCCTTTTATCAGTGCAATGCATGTGAAAGCACAGGTAAATGTGAAAGGAAACCGGCTGTAATTTGTGAGCTTTTCAAAATGATCTTGAACTGCACAAGGCAACATGGAAATAAGCTCTATATTTTATCCATTCAGAATCAGAATTGGAAAGAGTTGGCTAGCTAGAGTAAAAACATATATATCTCTTAGTAAACTGTGATGGAGATGACAATTGTGACTTCAGAACTAAGCCAAAACTGGTGTCACTTGCACCTTCTGCCAGACTCCTTGGTATGCTAGTTAAACCAGTTTTATTGCCCTTTGGTTGACACCCACATATATTACAATTACTCACACATAACCACAGAACTGGCTCGCTCTATCTGAGCAAGAGCATTTTCTGTGTGAAGAGCCAGAAGAGCAGGATCTATCTAGAAAGACAAGAAGCAGTGATAAGGAAGTGTTGACTGAAGTAGGCTGTACCTCCTTTTAGGTTTCAGTCTCCACTGTAGCCAAGGTGTTAAGCTCATTCATTCCTACTGTAACATATACCATTTTGTATCTTCCCACTGACCTCTGTCTGCTATCCAGACTATGAATTAAATCTTATTTGTGATGGAGGAATTTAGCTGGGAAAATGGGAGAGCAGCAGACTTCAGAAGGTTAGGAGGTTGACATGACAAGGAAAGCATGTTCCCATGCTGCGGAGAGAAAGAGTCCTATTCTTTTTAACTGGCAAGGACACTCGTCACTTTTCCACTGACGGGTCCTGAAATAAAGAATACTTATAAAGTCTCTGCAATCCCTTTGCTCAACAAGGTCAAAAGGGTGCTGTTTCCATTGCAGCCTGTTTCTTGCACTAAATAAACACCTGCAAGTTATGTCAGGCAGGACTCAGCTGCTCTGCGAGGAAATGCTGCAGGATTTCAGCACAGGGGCCTGGATTGCCTGGAGAGAAAAGCTAATTCAATATAGGCTTTGGGAAAGTTTGTAGCAAATGTCATTGGCAGGGTTTGTCTATATGCTTATGTAAATCGGGGGACGTGTGGAGGAGGTTTATCAAACTGGCAAAGTAATAATGTTACCAGCAAGTGACCTAAGGCTGAACTATTGAACGGGGCTGGGCTGAGTGAGGACTGCAAAATTTGACTCAGTCTATTAAGGGGTTTCTGATTTCCCCACCAATTTATTTGCATGATGTCTGTGCGACTGAGCGTCTAATCATCTCCTGCTTATTCATATTTTTCCCTGCTCTGGAGCATATCCTTTCTGAGCTTTTTCTTTAACCTAACAAAAGGAGCTTTCATCACTACCTAGAGATGTAACCATACAACTCGTCTGAGAGGTGTCGCTGCTTACAGTGCTATTATATGACAGTGCGTGATGTTTCCACACTGAACTGGAAAGCTTGTCGAATGCCTCATTGCCCTCCTGAAAATCGCCTTTCTTCTGAGCAGCAGTGACAAATGACCATCACAGGCCCCATGGAGCAGGAGGCAAAACTGCAAAACTCAGTAGAAATTAATTTCCTGAAGTAACAGACTAAAACCCATGCTTGCACGGCCTAATACATTTCAGCCACTGGCTGCGTTTCTGCCTCCCTTACGGGCTGCAAGCAGCTGAAGTGTTTCCCCTGTGCCGACCTCAGAGCTGGTGCTCTTTCTTTTCTGGCTCACTGAAAGGGCATGGCACATCCATCTTAGCGCAGAGTGAGGCGTTCCCTGCAAGCCCTTCCTCCAGGAGTGAGCAAACAATGCCGCAATCCCATATCCCCTTTAAAAAGCAGGGTTGTACAAGAAACGGGACTGCCCTGTCTAAGGGACTAGGAGCTGGTTTTGCCCCCAGTCCTGCTACTGGCCCACGCTGGAGTTTCTGGCATGTCTCTGCCCTGCCGGTGGGTGTCCTTCCCTTGCGCATGCAGGCTGGGCTGCCAAGCTTGGAAAGGGGCCCTGAACTGGCAGGAGACATCCTCAGGGCTAAGGAGATTGTGGGTAAAACTGCGAGGGAGGAACAGCTCTCCAGGAGGGAGAATATCTCTGTGTGTCCTTCCAGATAAGGCACCACTGGCTTTACCTGAGGTAACTCCCCTTCTGCCACTTCTGGTCAGTCTCCTTATCTACTGCCAGAGCTGCCCTCAGGAGGAAGGCGCTGGCTCACTCCTGAGAAAAGCAAAAAGGGGGTAAGAAACAGGAAAAAGGTGCTTTTCCTGCACAGGAAGGACCTTTCCCCCAGGCACAGTGCTGAGGTGTGCTCAATAAAATGGCTGTCCTCACCTGCCTCTGTCAAAATGGCACCCCCTCTGCCCGCGGGCCGGGAGGAGATGTGCCCTTCACCATGACAGGTCCACTTTGGCACGGTTAGATGTCATGTCCTGCCCTCACTCCCCACCATGCTTTCGGAACCGTCTTGCTGTCAGGCTTTGAACTCTGGGCCGTGCCCATCATCTTCGCTGCTCCCCGTATGGGGATGAGCCATGGGCTTCTGCCCGGTGCTGGAAGCTGTGGGCAGGGCCAGCAGTGGCGGGGTAGCTGGAGTAGCCGTGGAGAAGCTCTTCCCCATGATGGAAACATAACAAGGAAAACATTTTATTAAAAAAAAAAAAAAAAATCGCCTTGTTTCCTCTGGGTGTTTAGCCCATACGTGTACTCCTGTGCCCAGGCCCTGGCTCCTCAGCAGGAACAAGGGGGTGATACCAGATCCCCACGGCAGCCCCTCGCAGGGTGCTGGGAGAGAAGTGGCTGTTGAAGGGGCCCTGGACATCTGGAGCTTGAGGTGCTGGGAAATCACCCGTGGCAAGTCTTTGTTGTGTGAGAAGAGCATCAGACATGGCAGGTAGGCTTCAGATTGCTGTATGGAGGTGTTCCTACTGCAGGGTCACGCTCTGCTGCTCCTGGCACTTGCCTGTATTTTGGGGGTGTTTCTCTCATTTCCTGGCCCTGGCCGCAGGGTAACACTGTGCCTGTTTTGTTGTACTTCTCCTGCACCCACGTAACCCTCTCCAAACTGCCCCTGAGCGGCGAGATGGCTTGATTTGTTGTCTCTTAATATTAGGTCTTTCAGCCATACTGCAAATAAACCTCGGAGGGAAATCAATATTTCTCACCCTTAGCACATTGATTTACACCACCTTCCTGATGATGGCTCCTGCAACAAATGCAAAAGGGCTTTTAAAGACTTGTCTGAATGCAAATGTCTTCCATGTGCAAAATACAGTAGTGTGAGGTGGTGGGGAATATATGGTCCTGAATAAACTTGCAAGGGGCAGCGCAGACTTGTGCAGAGCTGGCTTTTGTGCTACTGCATGCATGTGCATGTTTTAGAGATGCAGTCCCTAGTCTGGGAACAAGCAGTAAAACAGCGGGATGCTGCCTCAGCATGTGGGTTAAAATGGAGCTAGGATGGTGACATGGTGACAATACATGATGACAATAAAAAAAAATATATATATAAATAAAGCTAGCAACAAGGTTTTGACCTTGAAGCATTTTGCTTCAAGAGAAGAGTGGAGCTGAACACAAAGAAGTAGTACGTGCCATGCCGTGCTTTTGAGTTGCCTGTATATTGGTGCCAGGCAGCTGGGTGCCTTGAATGTGTGTGTGTCTGTGTGAGCTTCAGTCAGCTGGTTACAATGCCAAAATATTGGCCTTTTAGCTAAAAGGGCTGCAGTGAAACTCCCTGCTCCAGGGTCGGTCCCAGGCAAGGGGAGAAGCTGCTGAAGTAGCTGGGATCGGATCTGGGGCTGTAGATACAGGCTCTGTCTTAGTGTTAGAGCAACATGCTTGATACTTGCCTGCACCCCAAAGCCCTTCAGTGACCTGAAAGCCATCCAGAATTGTGGCTCTGCCTGTTCTTTGAATTGGCTATGTAGAAAGCATAATTTGTATTGTTTATGAGTTGCATGAAATCTAGTAACTGCTTAGTCACAGTGAACCTTTGTGTTAATGGCTGCCTCTTCGTTTCGGAAAAATACAGCAGCTAGCCAATCTCCCCCTTCATGTGTCAAAGCATCCACCAAAACGACAAGCTGAAGTCACCAGTCAGAGGAGTTGCAGAGGCTTCACAAGATGCTGTTCTGTAGCCCTGGCAGAAACGGCATCAGATCATCTGCATAAGCAGCCAGAGAAAAGCATTGGCAGCACAGTCTTGACAAAATGCTGAATGCAGCTTTTTGCTGGCTAAAAAGGGACTTGGAGCTCTCTCCTGCTGCTTCGTTCCTGGTGTGTGAAGGGAAACAAGGCTTTGTACATAATTTGAAAGCAAAGAGGATTGTGTCAAAGATATCAGACTCCACCATTAATTATTTTTCCAGACTGGAATGACCCATGGGAGTCAGATTTTTAGCCAGCTCCTCCGGGCAGGCAGATAATATCATGAAATGTTCTTATCTGATGGAAGTGGGTATCACTCCCTGGACCTTACACTGATACACACCAGCAAACAAGCTGACAAAAATAAAAAAAACCAAACAACTTCCATCAGAGTTGAAGCTGAGCAGTACATGAATTTAAAGAGCTGCTTTAAGTTAGCTACTTGGTATATTAAGTACCTAATTTTCCTGCCCTATTACTTCCACTGTAAAACAATCACTAATCATGACGACGAATTAGAGTTTGAAAAAAACGCTTTTGAATCTCATGCAGTTTGACTCAAACTGATTCCTTGTCTAAAAGGGTAGATCTGATAGTTCAAGATCTGCAGGGATTGCTGATACATACTATATAGTTGCTTTAAAGGTGTCAGCATTTCAGAGCTGTTGGGCTATATACATCTGCATTGCTGCATTCTGCCTGTAAGTTCCCATTAGGGCAGTTTCCTTTTTTTTCCGAGCTTCATCTCCACTAAAATTGCAGGTCCTTGGGGAAGAGGGTGCAGAGGAGAATAATTTCTTATGTGTTTATACAGTGTGTACCACCGTAGGACTCCAATCCCAACTGAAGTCTTTGGGTACTGCCACAGTATAAATAATAAATCTTCCAAATGTTGCTGTTTAAAAGCCGTTTAGGAGATTGTGCAGAGTCTCTGAGTCCTACTGTGCTAATTCACTGGGGCAAGGGATTTACTGTTGATTATTTCATAAGATAGGTGTTTGGCTCATAGTAAGATGTGGGCTTTCAGCGGCGTTGTCATTACTCTCTTGAAGTCCTTAGACTAGACTGCAAAACCTAGACACAGGCCTGGACTCTCCCCAGCTCTGAGGCTGTATTGGGTTGTGTGACCTTGTTAGGTCCTCAGATGTCATTTGAAATGTAACCTGCTGGGGTCTGAGCATCTTCTTGGGTTCAGCAGGAGCAGAGGGTTGGGTAACTCAGGACCGTATTCACAGGCAGACTCATCAATGGATTGTAATGCTTTTGGTTCAATATGCAGAGTGTTTGCTCCTTGAAGAAAAAATAAATCTGTCCAAGAGACAGGATTTGTAGTTACTGTTTGTAATTTGGATAAAATTGGCACCTTTGACTTGAATGACCCTCTATGCAAAGATTCTTTCATGCACTGAACAGCATGATTTACCATCAGTTCCCAGAAAAAGCACTACTCAATCAAGGCATCTCTACCTGCATGGGAGAACAGTGCTGAAGCAATCGTACTTCCCTTGGTCAGTAATCTAGGTTTATTGTGTACATTTGATATTCCAGCCATAGTCTCATTTTCATACTTAAAAAGCCATGGATTTTCCCAGCAAGAAATTCTGCTTTACCATAGATCTGCTGTGCAGCTGCCTCTGTCCTCTCAGTCCCAGGGAGTGCCTTGGAAAATGTAATATTTAAAATAGAATGGTTGTATGTGCATCAATCCATACCAATTGTATTTATAAGCTGCCACTGCTGTGGGCATGTACAAGGACAGGCATGGCACCGAAAAATGAAAGGAAATGCCACAGAGGCTTTTATGCTGCAAACACCTCTACTGTAACTTAGATATCAGGAAATGTGCTTCATAGGGCAGTGTGCGAGCTCTGCACTGGGACCCAGTTGCATGATTTGTCTCTTCTGTATTCATGAAGAGCTCTCTCATTATGGCTACTTCTCACATTTATTTCTAATTACAGTGATTTATGATTGGGTTTTAATTAACTTCTCTTGTCTGGAGCCAACCTATATACTTAATAGATCCTTACAATCTAGGCCTAACACATTCACAGTGGTGGAAGTTGCACATGGAAATACCCTTGTAGCCACAAGCTTTAATTAATAAAGGATTAGATTCTGTAACAGAGCAGTTAGTGAGGAAGATCTCAGCTTTTGTGCTACAGAGGAGGCAAATGACTTGTTCAAGGTCTCTTCCGAGCCCTGGTCTCCCAATGCAAAATCAGTGCTGTAGTCCTCAGAATCACATTCCCGTGGGCCAAGTGCACTGTGCCTGTGGATACATCCTGTTGTCCAGGCAGGTTGGCTTTGTGGCTGCTGTTTTTCATCTTCGTGACACAGCAGCTCTAGTGAGACCTCAGATCTGACTTGACTTTGGAGGATGCTGGGACCTCACAGCAGACAGAGGAGAACAGAAAACTCCCGACAGTGTTGGACTGTTGGTGCCCTGTGAGGCTGCCATCCGTTTCAGTCCGAGAGAGCTGACTTGCACTGCAGTCCTGGCTGCAGAGATATATAACAGTGCTATGAGTTAACTTTGATGTGACATCAGACTTTAAGTTTAGTATGACAGTCCCTCAATTTTCTAATAAATTTGGGTCAACACTGGTCTTTTGTGGGATAATTAAGGTTGATCCATTCTGCAGGGCAAGCAGGAAGAAAATTCATTACTGTGTGGGGAGGTCAAAGAGGGCCAAGGTGGAGAAATATCTGTGTCCTGAGCACTGCTGTTTAGTGCTGCATCCTAATTGATCAGTGAACTTTGTAAATGCTGAACAGGTCAGGCTCTGCATTTTTTAAAGTGTCAGAACTGATGAGGCTTTCTTTGAAAAGTTACCTTGCTGTGCTGCATGCTGCTGAGAGAGTAGGAAAATGGGATTTTTAAGTATTGTTCATTTTTAATTCATGGCAAATTCTTTTTATGATTTTTATGCAGCACTCAGTCTGCTGAGCATAGTGATTGCCTCTGTAAACAAAATACTTGCAACACAAATAAGACAACAAACAGCCTCCAACCCTTCTTACCCCCTTTATCCCCCCATAGTGCTAGGTGCTGTACAAAGCAATCACGGAGCAGAGAAGTGGCAGTTTCTTATGACTGCAAATAACATAGCTGCTTTGTAACAGGATTTATTAGCTTGGGCTTAGGGTCAGGCAAGTTCATCTTCTTTTTCTGGAGCTAAAATCAAAGGCCATAAAGGCCACTGTTTCAGGCTCCCTTGGGTGTGGTCTTCCTTTCCTTGTTTTTTAAGGAGACAATCCTGATACAAAGCACAGTCTGCATCTTCTTCCTTCCCCCTGGGCTCCAGGATTCTGGGTAGAGTGTCTCCATGAACACTACTGCCCTGCACAGGAAGAGAAAATAGGGGCATCTCATAGCTGAGTTGGGTCCTTGTGTGGCACTTGCAAGCTGAAATCCTAACAACATCAGGAGGAGGAGATCTGCTATAAATACAGGGCTTTGTTTGTAGAGCTTTGACTTGCAGGATCATGCTCAACTCCCATAGCCTGAGCACTCTGCTAGAACAAATTGCTCTGAGAGATCACCGTGTTTTTCATTTCACTATGATTGGAGGAATGCCAAGTTTTTTTCATTCACTTGTAGCAAAAAACTTATCTGACCTCAGGGCTTTACAAAGCACAATGAGTTAGAATCATCCAAGAACGAGACCTTCCTATGAAGCAAACTACGTATTAATTTGTATAAGTGATGTGGGGACAGAATTCCTACTTGTGGCATTAATCATTTTTATGATAGGTCCTTCAGCACTACTTCCCAGCTAAAGCTGGGGAACATTGTTTTTCACAATGAGAGGCAACAAGTGGATCTCTAATTATGAATACTATCAGGGAGCAGAAGCAAAGCACCCAGGGTTGTTTTAAGTATCAAACAATGGAAATCATCAGTTAGGCTCAGATGACACGTGTCTGTTACTGATATTAGAATTGTTAATGTAAATATGTCATGGTTTTCCTTTGCGATAAGACTGTGCAAGTAAAAGGAAAAAAATACCATTTCAGAGGACGCTTGAAATTCTGGTTCCTCCAGGCAGAATTCTGGTGGCCCTGGGCTGCCTCTTGGATGCTGGTTGGAACAGTGGAGTAGCAGACTGCCATCCCGGGCTGGGGGAGGTATGCTATGGCTGATTGTCTTGCTGTGAAGAGCAAGGAATCTCTGATCCTAAGACAGGAGGTTGAGGCTTTCATAGAAGAAACAGCTTGGCTTGTACTGCTTCACGAAATGAAAACTAAGGGGAAAATGTGATTGCTGGCCATAAATACATGAGAAATAGATAACAGGAAGGAGAAGAGCTCTGTAGTTTGCCTGTGCACCTGTAAGCTTGCCCAGTGCTTTCCCATTGTATAAATTGATTTAATGAAAGACATTACCTCTCCCTGCAGAATTTGCTTGTCTTCTAGTCTTAGACTATAACAGCTATGTTACTTCTATGCTTGGCACTAGAGTAGAACACCTACAGTCTAGTTGACAATAAATTTAGTTTGAGTGTGAGGAGGTTTCCAAGTATGAGAGCTGCGGGGCTCTGGAAAGGGTTCATAGTGAATATAATGTAGGCAAGGCACCTGAAATACTAATCAAATGCCCATTTATGGCTATCTGAAGGATTCCATGACATGGGAGCACATGATAGCAGAATTGTTGTGATGGCTCAAGAGATCCTCTGCAGACCTAAGGGAATGTGAGCTGAAATAAAGAGACTGTGTAACATCAGTGAAGTGGGAAAAATCTGCATGAGGAACATCAGCAGATTTACTATCCAATGGTTTCTATTTAATTATTGATAGTAATCCAAGTACTGCTTACTGTATCTTGTACTGTTTTACAGTGTTTTCCTCTGTGTATTGAATGTCTGATTTACTAAGAAACTATATGCCTTGGAGTTGTGTAAGAACAATGAATGTATTCATCAGCTTTCATATAAAGCAGCTGTAAGATCTCACTGAGGAGGGCTTCTGCAAAGAGTTAAGCTGGGGGATGAAGGGGAATGTAATAGAATTATACATAAGATTGGCACATCCATCTATTGTACTACGTAGGCGATGTCATAAGGTTGGTTGTTTTATTCTTTCTGTGTGCTTAGAACTTACAAAAGGATTTCAGAAATTCAGTGTCCATACCTAGGGTAAGATTTTGGCTTCCACTTAGGCACTGTACAAAGGACCCAGGGTCTCAAATGGATTGCTGTGCTCAGCACTTTCTCCTTAGGTCTGCCATGGAGAAAAGTTGTTCGTCACAGTCAGCCAAGAGGAACGGAGCACAGATGAGTGCTGTGGCCTTCCTAGCTCCCCGATGCCTGCAGTGGGAGAGTGACTGGCTGCAGGCATTTTGGGTAGTTACAGTACTCAGGGAGTGCAGTGTTTTGAATTCTGCAGCAGTTTCTTCAGTAGGACTGGATGTGGGATGGCATGATGCAGGACAATTTTGCATGAAAGAAATTATCCAAGTTGCCAAACTTTTGCCCAGGATAAACAACCAGAGAACATTAGAATATTTCTGTAAGTTAAACTCTGCCAGTGGCATCACTGGAAGTACCAGGAAAACCCCTTATCCTTCCTCTGCACTGCATTGCATCTTTACTCTGTATTGGTAAGAGGGAGATTTCTTGTCTTAAGAAATGATATACTCTAGAGCCTCAATATATATGATTCATTGTGATACAAAATGTTTCATGCACATATTATAAAATTGCAGGTCTAAATTCTTCCTTGAACTCCCATCTGAAGGGGCAAGCCACGATGGAGGGGCTGGTAAAAGAGAAGACCTCACTACCTGAGCCTCCCCAGAGCAGTATGTGTGCTCAGAAGAACAAGCAAACAAAAACCCTTCCCACGTACTGCGTGGGGCTCAACTCTGAACTTGGGCTGCTCTTTTTGGTAGCTTGAGCGGGCTTTGGATCAACACGTGTGATGCGGAATGTATTCCCAATAATTATACAGCAATACTCTTGTGAGCTACTGCTGACCAGTAGTAGTTAGGGAGCCATTCCAAACAATTGGATGCACCCAGCATAATGTTTTACACTGTCCTCAGTTATCATTCTTCTCCTGTTGTAAATGCATCTGAAGGGCGTGATTTCCATTTAGAGTACATTATAGAACCAGGTCAAACATGAGGAATTCATTTTTTACCTGCCTAGTAAGCTGACAGATCATGTAGTTCGATCCTTGTGAAATTATGTGACTAGACACAGTGCTCTTCAAAAGCAGAGGATTAGGAACTATTTAGACAAAAGAAACAGACAGGTGTATTAAAACACAGTGATAAGAATAGTTGCTTACTCTAGCCTTACAGGGAAAATGAAATTAATGGGGAAAGTGTTACTTATTTGACTGTGAATGTGGGAATTATTACTAATTGCAAGAGTAATTCCTTGATAATGATGCTGTAATGATTCTTTCTATTACAAGTGGTAATGCTGTCATTATAACATTACTCAAACTCAAATCCGTGGGGAAGCTCTGTAGGGTGAGCAGTGATTGAAAGTTCCGCATTAAAATAATTACCCTCCATCTTAAATTTAGAATGTGTGTGATATATATCTAACGTTCGCTAGATTTCTTAAGGCTCCTCTTCCACAAAGATATTTCTCTTATCTGCACTAGGCTCTGGTTATTTTGTTCATTTTACACTAGTTAATTGTTCAGGACATGTTTAAGGATGATATCCAGAAATGAAAGAGTTTTAGCATTGTTACAATGGTGACAATCGATAAATGAGCAGCTTATTTCTTATCTATAATGTTGTGTAGGAAAAAATGTATCATTCCTTATCCAAGGCTTTTCTGTTCCTGCCGCCAGTTTGAGACAGGATTTCAGCATCTCAGCTGAAACATACAGTGGCAATGTGAGAAATATGACATAGGTAGGTGCAACAAATGCTAATCCAGGTCTCATTTTGATTCTGAAAGCCCTGGTGAAGAGGGCAGGGGTTGTGAAGGACTGAGAAAAGGCCTTTCTGATTAGAGTGGAAGGGACAGTTATGGAGTCGAGCTTCCACAAAGACACTCTCTGCTTTTGTTCCTGTCTCACTAACCCAAGGGCATATCCAGAACTTCCTAAAGAAGGCAGGGCGAGCCCTTCCCCTGGGAAATACTGTTAATTCAATTCTCCCAGAGGTAAGGAGCCTGCTTGATCTGGTATTTTAACTAGTATCTTCCATACTACTTAAAAGTCAGTTCTTTGACAGCCAGAATGAGGCTTGTGGTTATCATGTACATATATGTCTCAGTGTAGCAGAGACCAGGGAACATCACTGAAATGCGGTGAGAAAATAAGGTGCTTTCCTCTCCTTACTCACTTTTTTTTCTGTGGCGTTCCTGGTAGCGACTGGGAACCAAGCCACTGCTATGCCCTGCCCTTGGCTTGCGTTTCCATGGAAGGCTGTGCTGACATAAGTGCTAAATGTTCATGGTCAAGGATTGCTATTAACTTGTGGGAATAATTCTGAAGGACGCTTTTATTCTGGCTTTTCTGTACCAAATGAAGGGGAAGGAAGCCCCCAGAATAATTTTTGGTTAAGTTAACTGGATGTGAATTAGGTTGCTGTAGAAAAACACAACTCACTTCAACTGGGAGATGAAAGAGCAGTGGGAGCTGGACCATCTTCTGCTTTGGAAGCATTTGCAGAGCTTCTGAACTCTGTTTCTTCATGAGGTCCTGAACAGGGGCTGCTGGCTGGGTCCATTGAGGGGGCCTTGAGTCCCATGTGAGGGTGATGGCTGGCCCAGCTGTGGGCCCTAAGGACTTCTCCCTGATCTCTCACTGCTATTAATGTCAGTGACAATCTTATTTCCTTACTGAGCTTGTCCCAGTTCACTGAAGTTGGGGACTTGTCAGGATTCTCCTCTGGCAGAGAATTTTTGTCTTTGTTCTTCATACATATTCTCCTTTGTAGAAGCGTTCAGAATCTGTTTTCTTTTTAAGTATAATTTTGAACATATTAATGGTATTGGCAATTACTCAAAGAAAAACATATAATCAATGCTTGTTAGTCTGTGAGGTGATAAATTTTAAAAATACAGTCTGTACTCGCCTGGAATTTATTGCTTTAGGCAAGGTGATAGCTTCAGCAGTGCCATTTCCAAAGACTACGCTGTGCATTTATTTTCTCATTAGCATCTACTTTCTATTGTATATTTTGAACAAAGGTAACCTTGGAGTAGGAACACATTCCTTTCTGTCAGGAAGAACTTGTGATGCTGTTTCAAAGGTGCATGCATGATTGAGCAGCAATACATCACAAGAAGCCCTGCAAAGAAGATAATTCTCCATGGGCTGTAGTAGAAGAAAAGAAAAATCCATTTTTTTAGATTACTGTACTCCGTGTGTGGGGGAGGGTTAATTTATGTGTGTTGTGACAAGCTCTCTCAGATGGTGAGTAGACTGTTTGTCAACTCATAACTATCATTCTCCAAAATAGCAACGATTCAACGATTTGCATTTTAGTAGGTTTTGATAAAAATTTATATTCCTTTTTAAATGAGGGAGGCTGTTGTCGGTGCAAATTCTTTAAAAAAAAAACAAAAAAAACCCCACCCAAATCCAGACTGATTTTAATAGTTCAGTAGAGGAATTTGAAACAGTGACTTTTCATTTTCCACTGCAGCATCCATTGCTTAGTGTAAACCCCTTGGTATTTTGCTAGCATTTAAAACACGCTTAGGATGCATACAGTCCACACAGAGCTGGAAGTTCAGAGTAGCTGCATTTCCAAGAATGGAGGAAAAGACGTGGTGGGGAAGCAAGGGAGGGCAGTCTTGTGGCAAAGCACTGAGCTGCACCCTCAAGGAAGAAGAGATCAGTGGTGGAGGGAGAAGGCTATGTGACCAAGAATGTCAATAAATATCAGTGGGAGACCTGGAAATGGCCTCTCAGGTGCTCCTGTTTTAAAAGCATCTGCATTCCAGCAGCATCTCAGAACATTAGACCCACCCCAAGAAAGCAACTAGGAACAGTCCTTTCTGTAGCTTGGACCAGAGCTGGGATAATAACCACTACCCAGCACAGGAAAGACCCATTCACATCCCCAGAAACCACAAGGCATAGTTAGAACAGGTAAGGAGAAAAACACTGGTGGCAGAGCCAGGTATTGACCAGGATGCTGATCCTAGTACTCTCATTTTACAAAACACAAGCTCCGATCTTTAACAGCTCTGCTTAACCTCAGACCTGTCTGCTCCAGCAGAACTGTGCCCCCACATCTGAGGTGAGCACTGATGCAAAGGAGTGGCTTTTGCTAAAAACCCACCACTAGCTGTAAAACCTCTCATGTGTGGGAAGTTCATGAGTGTAGGGGCAGCTGTCTGTAATGCTGCCAGGATTTTGGCTCAATGTGCCATCGCTGCAGCTAAGAGTGCCATCTGCACCAGCGCTCTTGGTGCACCCTCAGTGGCCTCCTATAGATTAGCTGAGCTGTCCCAGGAAAACAGAAGCACAGATGATGAACTGTGGAAAGAAAATAGTATTTCTTCAGTTTGCTGTTCCTGATGGATTTTAATCACAGCTGAGATGGTTGTATCCAAGCTGAGGACGCTGTGTGCTGAGCATTAGGCTGAGTACAAACAAGCTGCTCAGGCTCATTCTGCTGCAAAGCGAGAGCAGCGCCCGGGGAATTCCAGAGGTATTAAAGGGCTGTACCAGCCAAAGCAGCTGGATAGTGGCTTTCAGCTCCCTGTGCAAGCGAGCTGTGGTGTTGGCCCTTGCTCTTGTGTTTTTATGATGATGGAGATAGAACAGGGAACTGATGCTCTGGAGTTTCTCGCTTTCAGGATTTTTCTGTGATAGCAAGTTTGAATCCTTGGCCTTCCTAGGGGACAGGAGTCATGAGAACTTGCTTCGGTGGAAAAATGGCGCTGTTCAGTCCTGTGCCAGGTCGATCCTGAAGGGTAAGCCTCTATCAGAGGAGTTACTGTTTTAAGGATAAACTTCTGGTGTGAGGCACTGTATAATCACAACACAAAAGGATGGCTCTTGGCTCGAAGAGCATTAGCTCTGTAGTCAGCTACAGCTGTTCTGGCTCAAAAGATCATTTTAAACACAATGTCTGTTTCTATTCATAAAACTTGATGGGTTTTGAACAATACAAACCTTAATGTGTTTGAAAGTGCCTTAAGTTGGTAATAATGATGAAATGCAAAGAATCATCCAAAATTTTTCTGTTTACTTCTATAATATAAATAGTTTTATTCAGTAGTTCCTGCATGGGGTATTCAAGATTTTTAACTGAAAACAGAAATCCACATATGGCTCAGAAAAATTGTTGGCATGCTCTTGTGTGAAGTTTGTTAAAACTGTATGATAGACATCTTGTTATTTAAAAAATCCTTTTCCTTTCAAACAAATTTATTCTGTGGTTTAAAAGTTGAGTTTTAAAAGCTAATTGGACAAAGGCTAAGGACATAATTAGAGTTATATTTATGCAGAACAGTCTTCTAGGACTATTCTGTAAAAGAACTCTGAGTCTGAAATTGAAGTTTGTCAGAATGTCACAATTGGGGAAAAAATAGAAAAAAAATTACCATCCACTCTAAGTGGCAATTCCAGTTGTACCAGGAGGTTCTCAGTATCTAAGGCAGAGATGATCTGGTGCCATTATTTACCATGCACCTTGTCAAGCTTTCTTCCTCTCTCGTCTCCTGGGGGTGAGGCTGACTGCCAAAATCATTGGACCTGCTGGTGGTGTTTGTACGATTAAGAAGGTTAAACCAACATTTGGTCACTCAGTCAAGGCTGATGATTCATAGCTGTTAACAAGTGCATCCAGTAGTCATATTCTTTCTGACCATCAAATCAATCACATCTTTAAGAGGAGCAGAAAATAATTCATTTGGGAAATAAGAATCTTCACAAGCAACCTAGATTTTTTTTTTCTTTCATTTTTTTAGGGAATGTAAATTGTCTCTTTCCCTTACATAGAAAGTTTCAAAGGAACATCTTCCAGTCTTTTTGCACTTGCTTCCTTGTAAAGTCAAAGATGAACAAAAGCTTGCTGAAGGCACCCTACAAAAGTAAAACCAGTCAAATCAGGCCAAGTTGGTTTTTTTGGCTTTGTTAGGTGTGTAACAACATTATGATTTCTACATAGTAGCTTATTTTTGCCATTCAGACGTGTACAGCGTGTACAAACATGACTCCCCTGCACAATCTTATTGTGCTTATTTAAGTAGTTTTAAAAATCCAGCAAGGATTTTTTTTTCTTGAAGAACAATATATGTGAAATGGAGAGCAGAAAACTGACTTTGTTTATGCAGTGACTTCACTTCTTTCTGAAATATTTGTGCTATAGACCTGTAAGTGGAAAACACGTATAAACGTTACACATTGAAGTACCCCAGACTTCAAATATGAGTAACCAGGCAGAAAGGTTCCCTTCCTCAAAGCTTTAATAAAGATTGTTCAAATGGTACCTTACAACTTTGGTAGCAGGAATTGTTTCTTGTCTTTGCTAATTCCTGAGTAGGACAAAGATACATGAACTTAAAGAGAGAGAGAGAAGATGGGCTACACAGGACTGCTTGAAACCTCCAAAGTTCAGACGTGATTTGCAATGTTGATGATGGTTAGGCTCAGCCAGTGCGTTTTCTGTGGCCATTTCCAAAAAGAAATTGCCTCCAAAAATCTAAGTGGCTTACCAGATCTCTGTCATTAGGGAGAAAGCTTAATACGATGCAAATATATTAAATTTATAACAAATACATTGTTCACATCCAGTTTGCTCCTCATACTGCAAACATTAGTGGAACCAAAACCAATCTGGTGTCTTGAGGTCTACAGAGTCTGGTCAGTAATAAGTTACATCTGTCTAAATATGGTCCCACCACCTTGGCATCAAGGAGCTGCTGTCCTAAAGGCTATTCCTCTGTGTGCATGAAATGGGGATTTTTGCCTGTAGTTCAACCACCTCCTCCTGATCCCCCACACCAACTGCAGCTGTCTCAGGTCTCAGGTCGTTCATATTGCCTCCAAGTTTAGTAACTGTCTACAGGTTTCTGGATCTTGTGCTTTTCTGCCTTTGCCTGGATCATTTCATGGCTGATATATATGTCCGGGCTCTCCTAGAAAAGCACAAATGTTATTTCATTCAACTTACCCTGGACTTGTAACTGCCTTTCTCACCTATGCTATAACTTGTTAGGCCTCCCCTTATGCTTTTACCTGCCTCGCTGTTATCACACATCAAAGATACGTGCCGGGTCCTGACTAAATACAAGGCATGCTCCGGCGTATTTCTCTGTAAAGTGCCAGGGGCCAAGTTCTCCCCTCAGCCTCTGTGCGCGGCTCTGCTTTGATCTGGCAGGAGCTGTGTGCATAAGCACCTGGGGGAGCGGATCAGCTTACCTGTGGTTTGCCTCCTCTCCCTCCCAATCATTACAGGAAGCAGCAGCTTTTACAGGGTAAATGAGACATTTGAAAGTGGCTGTTGTCAAAAGGTGCCTCCTAATTCCATAATGCAAATCTTGCATGTTAAAGAAGTTGTCCCTCATTGGGCACGTGCTATCATTTAGCATGTGGAGGTATCAACCAATGGCAGGTATCCCCTGTTGCTAATATCTATACATTTGGGTAATTAGAGCTCATCTCTATCCTGAAGTTGGAGCTTGTACACGAGACTCATAGGGAACTTCTTGAACAGGAATTTTCCAGTTGTAAAATCTAAGTGGTTTTGTGGAAATGACTTGACTTCCCAGACTTCTGGTAGAGCATACACATGTCTGAAAGGCCACTATTTTCTACTTTCCTAGAAGTCCCAGCCTTTGCGAAATCCCATACAAATTGAATAAATAGTGTAGGGTTTCAATTCCATGAAAAGGCTACAGGTCTTGGCCAAAAATGATCCTGGAAATTTTGGGGGTTTTGCTGAAACCAAAGTCTGGTTTACTATTAAGCTCTATTTATTGTCAAATAGAAAAGATGGAGGAAATATGCCTTTGAGAGCAAACGGACTAAATGACTTCCCCAGGGTCCCACATGTACTCCAAAGCAGAAGCTGAATTGAACTTCCAGCTCCTGAATATTAGTAGGGCCTTAACCACAGAATGATCTTTGCCTTGTTATGTTAACATAATCTCGGTTATATGCTGGCTGACTTAAACCTCTGAAAATAAAAGCAAAGCTCTAGCCCAAAAATGAAATAAAATGCTGGAATTGCTTCAGTAGTAGTGAATTATTAATATTAACCATTTAAAGAAAAATTTCACTGTTTTGGAGGAATAGCTTTTTTGAAGTGTTTTTGAAGGACAAATGTTTATATTCATGTGCATTTTTTTTCCTTAGCCGTTCGATAACCAGACTGCAGGGAATCATCTCTGAGCTGCTTTGACTCTTACTCTGAATTCTTTACCTATAATTTGCTAATGAATTTCAGCTTAAGTGCAGTTAAAATGTAAGAGTTTGACTAGGGAATGGATTGAAAATAATAATTTTCCTTCTTCCTGTTTCCTCTCTAGGCGCTTGTTAAGAAATGTTTGAACACAATGAAGTGTTAAGAGACTGAGAGCTTGTTAAAATAGCAGAGGGGCTGCTGTTTGAGGGGAGGCAAAGAAGAAAGTAAGGAAGGACTCTGAAGAAACTTCCTTTCCAAGGAAGATTAAAAGCATTTCAACTTGAGGAAAAATAAGTGTCCTTTCAGATCTTCCTGTTACATGCTTTAAAATCAAATGAGCCAGAAAATTTGTTTGGCTGCTTCTGTGAGCATTGGTCTTTTATGTCTGCATCGGGACACTGGACCTGGTGTGCGTGTGCCCAGGCTAATTGCACTGGTAATGGTCTCACTGCAGCAACTGAATCCCAAATTTGATGGATATTCAGAAATAATGGATACATTCACAGGAACTGGGATTGGCTAGAACCAGGATAAAGTGTTCAAATATCTAGTTTGCAGTCAGTGATTCATCCAATTTTGATAAGGGCATTTTGCATGAAAAAGGCTTCTCTTTCCATATCAACTTCCACATTTATTGCTCAATAGCCATTCCTCACCTCTGGTTAGGCATCTTCAGGGATGGCTTCTCCTAGTGCTTCTGCTTTTTAAGACCATGCAGTCTTCTCAAATGCTGTAACCTATGGGATCAAATCAACTTTAAGTAAGAAGAGCAAAGTCAGGCAGCTCTAAAGCAAGAGCAGTATCTTTGTCATGGTGCTTGCTGGCTTGCGTAGAGGGCGAGTTCATGCCACATCTGTCTCTAGGAGCACACAGCCAGACTCACAGGGCACAGTCCTGGGGTGAAGCAGTGCACAGGAATAAAGCCTGCAGTTGGCATATCACAGCAACTGTGGGGGTGAGGACAGACATCAGCTGCAAGTTTTCACTGCTGGTCATCTCAAATGAGAAGCAGTTTATGTTTGTCTACCAAGACTGGCACAAGGGCAAGTGACTGGGATGTCTGTGTGTGTTTGCCACATATGAAAGGACTGGGGCAGGTTATCCATGGGTCCAAACCACTGGTGCCAAATAGGAAAGGACTGCTTGCCCTCTCCCCCATTCCCTTCTGCTCTCTCTACCTGCGTTCCGTTGTATCTGATGCTTCTTGGGCCCAGCATGGAGCTGAATCCATTTGTTAATCCAGCAGAAAATTAACCTTCCGAAAACAAAAGGATTTCTTTTGCTGAATTGCTGCAGAGTTGGCTCAGCACAGGGTCTGATGAATGTCAGAGCTGAAGCAAGGCAGCGAGCAGGACTTCTGACTTCGGTGCTGGAGTTTCAGCTGTTGTTGCCTGCCCCAGGAAGTAGAGTTAACAAGGAAGATTAGGTTACTGGGAAGTGTTATTAGGTTTTGTGAGATTATTACAGGTTAACAGGACAATGGGTGGAGCAGATATCCTGTGCTGGAAGCAGATCTGACCTGACTCTCTGGAAGGGTGGTAATATACCTTTATTTTTGCAAAACTGGGCTAATGTGTGTGCAATGTTAGTTTGTTTCATGATTTACAGGCATGGAGATTGAGAGCGTTCAATTAGATTACATGTGATTAAAGACACTTTTGCTGTTGATCAGTGTGGATTAGGAGGATCGGTTTAAGAGTTCAACACTGAAGGGGACTTAAAAATATTTGTGAAATACAGACATAGCCAATCATTCAGCTGTAAGCCTTTGGGATCCTGAGAAGCCCATGTTTCATTTCACAACAGCATACAGATGGGGAAAGTCTGTTTACAGATGCATCATGTAACGTGGAAGGGATTTAGCGGGAATGTTTGCCTTGGACTTTTAGTATTATTCAGATATAGTACTGCTTTAGCGTGGATTTTAAGCAAGAAATTTGCCCCAATTCTACTCTTGTTTGCATTTCAAGGTTTACAGGTACAAGTGCTAGTACAGATTGAGCTAATGCCACTGAAGTCCTGCACAGGATGTGGGGATGCAGCAGGCCCAGGGACTGAACTGAGCTCCTGTCCCATCCCAGCTGGTGTGAACATACCACGTATGGATGCACCAAAGTGTGCTGGGGTGGCCCATTGTTATGACCCTGTCACACCCAGCTAGTCAAAGACGACATTTGATAATGACTTTGAATCCAGACCCTCAAATGAAGTTACCCTGAACTCTTAACTGAACTTTGCAAAACCCTGATTGCTTGGCTGACATGCACTTTGATAGGCAGGTTTCCAGAAATCCAGGGAATTAAACAACAGCCTGGTATGGATTAGTGTTGCTGGCTTTAAAAATCATAGTTGTATATTTTAGGGACTGAATTAAGCCATTTAAAACATCCAGCCTGATTTGTGTAACATCATAGAGTTTTCCTGCCTTAAATTCTAATTGAGATAAAATATATCTTTTAGATATAAGGACCAATCTGTCACATCCCCCAAACAGGGTGTTCACCTACAAATTGTCCTTAGTCTTAAAAGTGCATGTAGTGGTGCTAATGCCTCTAAATTGCGTTGGCAAGTCCATAAAATTCGCTTTGATGTTCAGCCTAATGTGCGACATTGAGCCTGGACACTGAGAAGCTGGATTGCCCAAGTACGCCGTATAGGTGCCCTGGCTTGAAACTTGGCTTCTTGTCACTATAACATGTATTCTTCATCTTAAAAAACAAACAAACAAAGAAAAAACCCAACAACCCTCCCCCCCCCCATATTGCCAGCTTGTTTACACATGATCTCAGCTGGTGTCTATATGGTTGTTATAGTGTTGCTAACACAAGCGTGTGGATTAGGAGTAGTAATTTTCTGCTACTACTTTTCTGGTTGAGCAATAAAATAATCCATGTTGGTGTGCAAACAAGTACTTTTTAGCACATAACTTAAAATGGCTTTATCAAAATTCTCAATTAAAACAAACCCAATCCTAGCTTTAAATTTGCAAGCCTATTCATTGGCAAAACTCGTTAGCTTGTCAGTTTGTTAAATATTCCCAGCACTAAACTCGCATCCCCAGAAAGGACAATGCAAAATGCAGAGTTTTAACAAAGCCGTAAGAGGGGTGGAAGTCCATCTTTCTCTTGCTAATGTATTTCCAGCACTGTTTTGCATCCTTATGACTCTGGGGAACATAGTCTGCAAAGTACATGATTAAGCATTATCATCATGATTTCAGAAGCCATTCTGTTACACCAAGTAATAATTCATTTTCCACCATCGTGCACACCAATATTACTGTTTAAGCTATAAGCTAGGCCCTGGCACTTGCACAACGGGGGAAGAAAAGCCATAAACTAGCAATAACCACTGTGTATACTTTTTTCCACTCATGACTTTTATACTTAGTAAAGCCAAACAGGCCCATGGACTAGAATTACAATCCTGTCATAGGCTTGGTAGTCTGGGCAAAATAAGGCTGTTCTGTTACTCTAAGGCGTTTCGGTTTATGGTTATAGCTTTCTGTGTGTTTGTAAGACAGTCTTATGTTTTCCTGGAGGCACCATTTTAATTTTGAGGGCAAATCGTGACCAATGTTGGATTCGTCTGTTTAATGAGATTGCTCCGGGTAGAAGTTGCTCGCTGTTAATTAAAACATTCACTTGGACTCAAACTTGAAGTACTGTCTGGAAGCAGGAGAGCAGCAGCCCCTGGGTGTGGATGTGAGAGGGAGGCTGAGGTTGGCAGGAAGGTGGAGGTTTGGGGCAGAAAGAGGTTCATGAACCTTTACTCTTTTAATCCCTACTTTTTCAGTCTCCCTGTACGGCCACCTCATATGCAATGAAATAATGGCTGTGATGTCAACTGATAGAGTATTACAAGGGGCTCTCACTGCTTATAATCTCCAGACACAAAACTGGAGACCTAGCCCCCATTTCCCAAACAGAGAGGAATGTTTTCATTACTATGTTAATTCAATCTCTCCTATAATAGCGATACTTTAATTGCTCCTCTGTTTTTCTCAGACATAATCCAATTCCCTTTGGCCTCCTAGTTTATCCACACATTAATTGGGTTATTGCCTTGTAAAACAGAAGGGCAAATATATCACTTAAATTTTATCACAGACAATTAATAAGCATGACTGAGACTTTTAAAGTGCCCTAATGCAATTAGGTGCCAGGCTCCCAGGAATTTCAGTGGGATCTGGGTGCCTTCCTGCATCACACCTACTTGGAAATCCCCATCCGAGACACATAAGGAAAACTGTATTTCTTTACTGTACATTGAGCACTTCAGAGTTTCTCCTTTTCAACCTGAGTTCCTGATTCTACAGTCTTTAATCTTGTAAATCTGCTTCTGATTTAATCTAGTAAAATTCCTTTTGATTTCCTTGATTAAGGATTGCAGGGTCAAAGCCTTTGAAGTACAGCTGAAAGCTTCAAAGTATAAAAAAGGCAGACACAGGGACTGGGGGGACTGGTAATGGGACACCCAGCTTCTCACATTCGGGACTGCGGTCCCTGTCAAAAGTGACCACATTTCCTCAAGCTTGTGGCTGCAGGACTGGTGTCCATATGCCAAAATCTGATGGCTCTGCTGAGTAACAGCCTTGTTTAGCAAACTCAGAAAGCTCTGAAGCTTTCCCATCTCCCCACACCAGCTTGTTGTGGAAAGGAGCTTATGCTGGCGTGGCCAGGTCTGTGCTAGTTATCGCAGACACCTCTGAGCCTCTCCTGTTTCATGGGCACTATTGTCCTGTGAATTTATATTACCTGTGTGAAGGAACACTGGACCAGGATAGCAGCAATGAAAATTGTTGGAAAAAAACAAGTGGACTGTCAAGAATGGCCCTAATTCATTTTCACTTGAGCAGTGCAGTGAAACACCAGGACTGAGCACGCCGTGGAGATCTTACCCTCTTCATGGCTGTTTCAAGCACCACTCATAGCAGCATGGTCAGAAATACCCTTTATTCGTAATCAATACCATGCACCCTGCAACTCCTTCAGATGGTGTTTCTTGGAGGCAACTGGTTGCAGAAGAAAGGGAGATGGCTGCTACATCCTCCCACAAGTTCCTAGTGACACCAGTATTGGGTAACAACGAACAAATAGCCACCATTGCTACAAAGCCTTCATAAAGGAAACACATGTGCTGAACTAAGCCATCTTTATTGTTACTTATTTGGGGTGTGAATCAACTAGCATAAAAGTCAATAGTGCATGATCAAAGGGTGAACACTAATGATAAGTGTATTACATTAAGTTCATGGGATAGCTCTTCCATACCAGCAAGGGTATTATAACTATGCTCTACCCACAGCACATCTGTGTAGTGGCAAGGATCAATTTTCTTCAAGCTAGCAAGGGAGAAATAAGAATTGCCAAAGCAACACACACTTTGTACTCTCTCTTCCTATAAAACATGGACTGAATAAAACTGACAGGAATCATTTTGCTTTGAGTGGTTTTCACATAAAAACACTTTCCACCCAACCTTACATAGCGTAGGTATTATAATGGCCAGGGAAAAAACATACATTTCATAGACCATTGCAGGAGTTGCTAAAATTGAAACTAGAAATAAGTTACAAGTGGTGCAAGAGACCTGGGGACAGGTATTCCTCCAGTGTAGCTCAAGCAGGGACTGAAGACCTAGGGCTGAGCTTAGCTGGAGCCCATGAGCCCTGGTGAATGCAAGGCAAAACGTGTATAAATGCAGTGCTACATTACCGTGATAGTTTCTCTTGACCTGTAACATATGTACATGGTAAACCTTCATGTGTCAGGGAAGAAACAAGGCTCTTAAATTAATGGCTAAGGGATCTGCTGGGAAGGTGTACTGCATCTGTCTCATGGAGGGTCTTAACATTTCCTCCCAAAGAGGTTGATGTTGGCTGCCATGGGATGTTGGTTTGGTTAAACCATGAAAACCCAAACCAAAGAAAGAGAACTGGTTTTGGTCCAAAATTATTTTCTTTACTGGAATCTTTCTCATTTAAAGTAATTTATGGATTTAGAATCAGTCTCAAGTAACTTTCACTAATGTGTGAATTTGGCCTTTTCAGGAAGTACCATATTCCAAACTTCAATGGACAGAAGGATAATGAGCGTTGTGGTTCACTTGGGTGCTTCATGGGGCTGGGCAAAGTGTTTGCTTTTGCTTCTGACTCTTCCATGAGGAAAATCAACCCTATTGCTGGCTGGGCTTCCACGTGTCTGTTGAACAAAAATTACTTATATCTGGGAAATTTCTCATGTGAGAATGTAGAAATATGCTATTCCAGACAGGCTGATCAGAGTCTCTGGAAGGGCTGGATTCTCCATCAGTTACAGACAAATCTACAATATCTCAAAAGTACAGATGTCCAAACAAGCTGAGAGCTTTATGTGGAGTGTCTCTGACCTGTTACACTAAGTTGGCTATGACTGTCATAAGCATCATCTTAAAATCTGCAGACAAATCTTGTGTTGTGTCTGCAGTTCTTCCATTTCCAGGAAACATCTTTAATTCAAATAGAAAAAATCTGGGTAATTAAAGCAAGCAAAATGCTGTAGTGAGGAATGTGCCATCCAGCTGTGATTGTGCAAAGTACCGATGTTTCCTTTCTCCCCTCTGAAGAAATTAAGGGAGCTACAGTCTTGTTTCAACTCAGCTAGGGTTCCCAAAGCTCGCTTTACCTATTTACCGCCATTACTGCTACAGGCTGTAGGCGTTCAGCTGTATGCATATATAGAGGGAAGCATTCAGCTGCCTGGGTTTGTATTCATGGATGACAGCTTGGGAGCACCTGAACTTGCCTGGCCTCAGCACAATACCCGACCGAGTGGAGTTGTGCCAGTGTGTCTGGGAGCACAGGCTGAGCCTTTCATAGGCATTGCTATTCCTGCTGGAGTCTTTACAGTGTTTTTGCTGCTACTCAGCTGCATGCTGAACCAGCCAGCTTGTAGGACTGAGCGGTTGGTTTTCCCTTGGGGAATCCTCCCTTCCATTTCATTTGGAAAATAATAAAAATGAAACATGGAGATTTTTTCTGTAGCAGTGGATTTGGAAAAGAGGGAAATGACTGCAGTAGTGTTCTGTTAAATGCTCACTGCCACGGGGGGAGGGATGCTGCCACTGCTAAATTTGGGGTGGATTAAAACTCCCTTGTAGTATAGGGCAGAGCATTTTCATTTGGAGCTTGGAGTCCATCCAAAATACAAATGCAGAAATACAGATCAAGCTGTGATTCTGACAACTGTTCAATCCTGTTCTCCCAGCCCTTCTCCCTGTACAAAAAACAATGCAAGTTTTGGTCTCAAGCCTTTGGTCTTGCTTTTCTTTTTGGCTAAGCACTCGTTTCAGGTAAACGCTGTCAGACAAACTTGTTCGATTTCTTGAAAACTTAAAAGTCCAGGGAATCATTTTATGAGTTTTTTTCTTCATTGCAGGCTTCAGAGTTTACACGAAGGGCCAGGACATACTTGTTGGATTGTTAGTTACAAAAATATCTTAAATAAGGTGTTTTATAGCCTCATAATCTTTATTTGTTGTTGGACTTTTTTAATACCTTTCAGGATTTATTAGCTGTGTATACGGAAAACACCCTAAAATCTGATAATCTGTAATATCTTTACTCAAGCTGTTGAGTTGATTGCATTTTACAAGATTTTGTGACATCTTAAGTACTTCATTGAAGCTACAGCTATAATAAGATTATTGCTAGGTTATTGGCCTTAAATCTAACAGTAGCCACAAGGTTTTAAAATTGTTGCATACATTAGCAATGGGATAAAATGTGTCATTGATTATGCTGGAATTTATTCACAGTTCTTTAAGACAGTACTGTGCCTAGATGAACTGGGAAAACCCTGATCTTTTTGCTGATAAGAAGCTGAGCTCCCATCAGTTTTGCACTAACAGAATCAGGCTCACAGAAATAGCCCAAGATAGGGAAATCAAAATATCATTTAAGTTGGTAGCTGATCTGCCTTTCTTATGTAAGTTAGAGGTGGGCTCCAAATTCAAAGCAGCAGAGGGAAGTATAGCACTGATTTCCTCAAACTGTTTCCCAAATGACCAGGGAGTCGTGGGGGATTTGGCATTTTGCCCCAGTGATTTTCCTGGTCTGCTCTTTGAGATATATTAACTTGGCCCCATTCCCCATAGAAGGGCTATCTGGATTGAATGGTCTAAAACCTCTAAGATCAGCAAGAAATTAGCAAGCACAGATGGGAAATTGAGTCCTGTCACTAACTTTGAACAGGCAGTGTAAGATCTCAGGGATAAATGAGAAGGCTTAAGGGAGATGTGGTGCTTAAAGGACTTTATTATTTACATTCCGTAGCACTGATTTTGATTAATAGCTCTCTAATGCTAGAAGGACCATATATATCCAGATCAGAGGGAGCTCCACACACTGGAGCTATACAGGGAGCCCAGAGCTCAGTCTAATGGGCACAATCATAAGATAATTCGTGTGGTTGTAAAAAAAATGGTATGGCAAATATGGGAAAGAGGGCAAAGGTGTTAAAAATGCAGGTATCTATTAGATCTGTTTCAGTTAGGATCAGCTGTAGTGCATGCTGTGTATTCAGAGGTGTTATTCTGCATTGATACCCTGGTACAACTGAGTGGAGTTGAGTCTGGGCTGCTCAAAATTGTGATTGTGATGTGATGCAGATTGAGCGACTCCTTTGTGTGCCATGACACAATTTCCCTAGCCCAGAAGGACCATCCGAGACTGAGAGGTTATCTGACTCCTAGGGATGTACAGACTGTAACTTTGCCATCTACACTTGCTCTGTCACTCTGAAAAATCAGCCATTTGGCTGGCATGAGACATGAATTTCCTATTCGTACCAGCTGGTGCAATGCAAGTTTCAGGACTGTTTTAACTGGAGAGATCTGTGAAGGCAGCAATAGTAGTTGAAGCTTTATCAGTTTTTTCAGACTTCTAGGTGAATTAATTGTGGGCTCTGTTTATGACCTTGAACTGAAGATGACCACTCTCTGTACAGCTTCAGCATAAGCCTTACCGGGACCTCGTGAGAAAAGTGTTATCCCCTCTCAGAGCATTGTGAGCTGAGGGTTGTGATCCTGAGGTGTCACGCAAGCCAAATCCAGCTCTGCTTTCCCTGGCCATAGCCAGCCCAACTCCTGTGAGATTAACGAGCCAAATTCTGATCTCAGTTATATTTGTGGAGTTGTCCCATATTCATCCTGAATAAATCAGTCTTACCCTGTTCAGGAAAGCCAGCTAGGTTTTGGTCCCAATTAAGTCAAAGGGAATGTTGCTATTGACTGCAGTGGGTTTGGGTTTCATTTGCAGTTGAGCGCTTTCAGTTCAATTTAACTATTTCCTACTGGAGAAGGCAGTACTGTCCCAAACCTGAAATAAATATTTGGCATCCTCTAAACCAGGCAGCTCTCATCTAAAGGTGCATTGCATTTCCCATAAAGACTGCTGCAATATTTAGTTGGCCAGGATGCTTCTCTTTCATGCTGAATCAACGGCTCTAATTAAGCATGATGACAAAATATGAGGACTTCTATGTAATTATGGCAACGGCACCACCTGCCTCTAATTAAGCTGCCAAAACATTTGGTCTAAAATGGTGCAATGAATAAGAAAAAAAAAATTATATCCAATATTTTGGCAATGCAACAAGAGGCTGGCTTTCCTCACATAATTAGCTTTAACAAAGTGTTGTTAATCTGATTTCTGATTAATAGACTATTTAATCTTATAGCAGTCTGACAAGACTGCCTCTGGTTTAACTTTCCACCAAAAAAAGCTAAGATTTCTAACAGGTTTAAGGGATATACTTATATGAGAAACATTAGATTTTCTTATTATTTTCATTGTTCTTCATGAGAGCCCCAAAGGTTACATTCTCTGAATTCACTGAACTTTTAAGCCTTTCATTAAATTGGAAGCCAAAGGAAAAGCTAATTTTTTTCCTCTTTCTAATTCCTCGTACAGAGAAGTCACTGGTATGACTAATTGGGGGGAGAAGGCGTGCCCAGAAACCTTACAAGCTCTGCACATTTCAGAGCTGCTGGTCGGCTGGCAGAAAGTATCAGCTTTGTGGGCTGCTGTGATGCCCTGGGGTGTTTGGTGGCTAACGGTCTCCCCGTAGAAGTGCTTCTTGGGTTGGATTTAGTGACAATGAGGAGGGGAATATAATGTGTAACAACAGCAAAGCAGCCCAACTGCTTTTTCAGGACTTGTGTGGCCGTTTGGGTTTCAGAACTGTTAATGTAACCTGGCATGTTAAATCAGACATGATCAACACTGTAAAAGAGCCAAGCATACCAACAGTACAGATGGGTGACAGATAATGAAAGCAGCCATGGCTGAGCAGTGTAAAACTGCTGATCAAACCACGTTAATATATGGGGCTTACATTTCTGAAAATTAGCATTTGAATATACCAGGATGAAAACAGGTAACTCTGTATTCACTGTAGGTGCCAAACCTTTAAAAACAAGTTTTCAGCAGCTTTCTTGTGTCCTGCCCTGGCTGCCTTAAATTTTCTTTGAGCATGATTTTTCCACTGCCCGGTGCCCCCTTGTAACGACTGGTGACTCCATAAAGTGGGTGTACTTAGTTTCTGCCAGCCACAGTGTTTTGTGTCAGTTCTCTTGCCCTGTTTGGTCTCTTTCCCATAGCAGTGCCTGGGCTGGATTATCTACTCCCGCTCCAGCTGCAAGGTCTTGACTGGCTTTAAAATTCAGAGGAGTTTCAAGAAAGTCCAAGAACTTGGCAGCTCTCAGCTATTTGTAAAGATGACTGTTAATTCAAAAGATTTGTTTCAATTTTCTCAGCCTGAAGTAATGATAACGGCAGTGTTCTTGTATCTGGTATATTGCTGGGACAGTGGTGAGATTTTAGCATTTGAGAAAAGGCTTCCTGTTGCAGTTCCTTGCTCTGACGGCACAGATTTGATGGTATGAATAATACTCCCTTTGTAGGTTGGACAGCCTTTGTATCTGCGTGCTCTTACGTGCTTCAGAATTGGGTGCAGAAGTCCATTTGTTATCTCTGGGCTCCCTTTGTGCAAGCAGTAGGTTGGTTATGTAGTAAAGCTTAACAGACCTGCTAAATAAAAACTTAGTTGACGGGTTGTACCATGACCCGCCAGGCAAGAAGCAGCAGTGTAAAACCACCTCCAGATTCCACCTACTAACAACACTTGAGATGTGGAGTGTCCTCAATAAATGCTTTCTGTACAGCTGCAAGATAAGAAGAAAAGATCAGGGTCAGTGGTCCCATTTCATGCTGATAGAATACATGGATCAAACCTCCAATGTGGTGAGTATCCCACATGATCTGCTGAAGCAGCGGGAATACCCAGTTATTCACCATGCACTGGGACTCCAGCTAACAATAAAAGCCAGGATCTCTATTAATTCCCAAATCTTGTCAATACATCACCCTGCTACTCCAAAACAGCAGCAACAACCCTTAGGTGACCTCACCTCTCTCACACATTGGACTGGCAGATGAAATGCTTATGACTTTTTTTTTTCCTCCCTCCACTCTCTATCTTACTTATCAAATACGTTTTCAGATGCAGATTTGGGAATACCCTGTGTTTACCTTTAAGTGCGCTTCATAAGATTTGTTTTCTTAAGAGCTGATCCAAGAACTGAACAAATGAGCTCCTGAGCCAGTCTATAGAAGGCGATGGTTAGGGTCAGTTTAATGTTTTTGATGATTAAAGTACACACTGCTGAGTAAATACAGGGAGGAATTATATATTATTTGACTAGCTGCTAATTACGGTGAGCTCTTCCTGACTGTGCTTCCTTTGTAAAAGATGAAAGTCAGATCCCTCAAAATTCTCATATTTAGTTCCTTTGGAGAAAATGGTCTGGTAAATAAAACAAGTATTACTGCTTTAGTTTTGTATCATGCTTCTTTTGCATGCTAATCAGAAGTTCCCCTGAGATAATTTGACAAGAAGGCCATTAATGCAAATTTAAGCATGACCTAGAAAGGTCTTATTTTTCATGTACCACATTGATGCTCTGCTATTGTTGTTTGTTTTTCTTTGTTTTAAACTGCCTAATGTTTTGGGGTTGTCTTTCCTTCTTTTTCTTTCCTTCTTTTTTCCTCCCCCCCCTTTTTTTTTTTTTTTAAATCTCATGACCATAGTAGCATGATTCACCTCAAAAGAAATACGTTGCTTTCAAATAAAATGCTCGAGAAAGATATGAAAATTTTGCAAGTAAAGAATGGAGTTTATCCAGCAAACACCAGGTATAGCTTGGAAAAACTGTCTTAGTAGGCAATTAAGAAAAGTTGACTTTAATTTCTTTTATTTTACTGCAGAACTTTTGTGCAAATTTGCATTATAGATACCTGAACTTTCCCAACATATGTGGTCTCGAAGCCCTCCATTGTCCAACTGTGCCAACTGGCCAGCAGAATTAAGTAAATACTAACAAAACTGAAACTATTGCAGATAGAAGGGCTAAACATTCTTTTTTCAATTGCTCAGGGTTTTTTCTTAATTTCTAGGCACAACATAATTTTGGGGGACTTTAGCTCTGACATTCATGTGAGATATCTAATGTAGAAACAAGCAAGGAACAAAACCAAACACTTGAGAATCTCAACACTTCTGGGTTTGGTTATACCTTGTAAAGAATAAAAAGGTCACAGTTACCTGCCTCCCTTTAGCCCTTTGCAGGTCACTTCAGGGCTCTTACTATTTTCATAATATAATATATATGGAAATAAAGTATGTAACCTTTCCCAAAGGGATCTGAGAGCTCTGTGCCATCTTCTTTCACGAAGCCCTCAAAAAATATGCCATTGCTTATAGTCAGGAGAAATAAATCTAGCTCGTTTCCAGTTAAGATGTGGCCTGTTAGTATGTGTTGGTAAAAACCTCTCCATCTGAGCCTGTGCGGTTTTTCCCCTTTGGACTGCTAATGGCAGAAGAAAAACGGTTACTTTCCTTTTAGCTCCTGAGTGTGCTGGGGGGTTATTGCTGATGGTGGCACTGAGAATGCATGCAAGGGTGCACGCACAATTCGCTTCTGGGTTAGTTAATATTTTTACCCTTTCAGGTCGATAAGTCTGCTTTATATTTGGCTGCAGAGAATGCAAAATACTTCCTCGTGTGGTGCAATAGGGACAGTGAGCAGTCCTGAGGTGGAGGGAAGTTAAATGACTTGAGGTCATGGAGTAATTGAAGCAAAGGCAGATCGAGGTGCGAGTCCCGCTGGAGCCAGGGCTGTGCCGCCAGCGCTCCCGCTCCTGCCCTGCCCCGGGAGCCGGCCCGGGAGCGATGCCGCCGGGCAGCGAGCTCTCCCTGACGCCATGCCAGCTTCTGCTGCTGGAAAACACGTCCAGTGTCCAGCCCGCTTGACCCCCTGTCTGAGTAACTTGTTTTGCCATTTGTCACTGCCAAATGTTTCTTTATTCTGCCTCAGTCGCTTAGTTTGCCACTCATTTGACTCCCTGCATAATTAACTTTGCCAGCCAATTGACTCGCTGTGTAATTATCTTTGCCAGTCACTTTGGTCTCTGCATATTAATCACGGTGTCTAACAGGCCTCGGGGCGGGTTGCAGCTCGGTGGGGCCAGCAGCAGGTGCCGGCCGGCCCTCACGCCCACCGCGCACTGCCCAGCGCGGGGGAGAGCCTGTGGGCCGCCGGTGCAGACGAGACCTCGCCGGGCTGGGACCGCAGCACGGCCGGGACAGCTGCAGAGACACGCTGCCACTTGCTGCTTCTCTTCCCTGACCCGAATTTAACTCCGCTTCCCAGCAGTGCCCCCCCGCCAGCCCTGCCCCGCCTTATTTAATGGCTCTCATTTCTTATCGCGTCCGTCTGCCTTTGTCAGCTTCTCTGACACGCTTCCCCGTGTGCTTTACCACGCTCTGGTTGTGCAGACTAGCCCTTCGCTCCTCAAACGACCTGCAAGGCATCCACAAATTCTTTGTTCAGCTTCAACTGGGGGGCTGTTTTTGCAGGATGCCTTGGAAAAATTATGTGACTTAGAGTGACAAGTGTGAAGAGCAGTTGCAGACAGTTTATACATCCTCCTCAGGGAAAATAAACCTGTTAGTGTACGCCATATGCTACAAAGAAGTGGCTCTCGGCCACGCAGCTGAAACACTAGAGCCTTTCCTTGACTCTTTGTCTGCTCATCTATTTGTCTTCAAAGCAGGAGCCCCTTACAGCTGACGCTTCTCCTTCTGTCCTGTTTGCCAAATAGCTGTGGACTTTGTAAATAACGTAGATAAAAGTTTTGGAGGTTGTCGGGAATAAATAACGTCATGCCTAGATTTATCATCTAATCGCAGAATAACGTACTTTGGAAAATGATCTTGCCTGCCTGCCTACCATTCAGCGAGGTTTGGTTTTCTCCGTTGGTGCACTTTGCCTTTAAAATCTCTCTAGCCTGTCCTTTGTTCTGCCCCTTCTGCCCAACTTCAGTCTAGCCCCTGTATTGCTTAATCAAATTTTGTAAAACTTCATTCCCCGTCGGATACACTTCAGCTCTAAAAACACAATCCAGCACCAAAACCAGACACGACTTCCAATCTAATTTTCCCTGATGGTGTTTTCTACTTTGTCTGGACAAATAAAATCTATTACCAGGATTTTGGCCTCTCTGTATCCTTTTATATTGACTGGTTATTTCATAGTCCAGTTATTCTCCTCGCTTAGAGGACCTATAACAGATTCTTGTAAAGAGCTTTCTAAAATCCTCTCCCATTGCTCGATGTTTTGCATTTGTATGTAACCAACAATGTCTCGCAGAGCTTATTTTTCTGAAGTATCACAGAAGATAAATCCCCAAATGCATTTCTGAGATACAAAGACACAAGTCTATACTGTGCAATCAAGTGTGATGTTGTTATCTCACCTAATTTTGGTTGAGGTAAGTCCACAAGCAGGAGCTTTCCAGCTTCTGCAGTTAGTGGCACTAACATGAGGTGCTTTTGCCCCACTGTCCAGGCCTGCGCAGCCAGGGCTGTGCTCAGTGCAGACTTGCTCAGAGCTCTCTCACGGACCTTGAGTTGGTGCACCTTTGGGTATGACTGACGTGAATATTTTGCTCATGTCTAGGGGAGGCAAGTATGCCCCCTCCTCCCAACTTGTCTTTCTGTCTCCAGCTTTTACATTCCCTGACATGTTCCTTGGAGAGCCTGAATTATTGTTGGTAGTGGTTTTGTTTTGCAAGAGTACGAGTTCTTTGGCTGACTAATGCACAGACAAATCATCTGTCCTGGCTTGGTCTTCCCATAACTTCCGCATAACAAAAGGAAAAGGAGTGATCACATCTCAGCTGTCCTGTGCTCTCACGCCTGCGTTTCAGTCTGGGGCAAGATAAGGGTACTCTGCTGGGAAGAGATCTAAAGTTCACAATCTGGAGTTTTTCTTCTGAGGTTTAACAATTTTTTTCTTCTTCAGAAAAAATGAGTTCATGTGTGAAGTATGACTGCTGTTTTTGTTTTGATTTTTTTTTTTTTTTTTTTTTTCCTGAAGTGTCTCTGCTCTGCCTCTCCCAACAGCTTTGAGCTGCAATAAACCCACTCAGAAATGCACCAAGAGCTAGTTCTGACTGGTGCGGACAGTGCGGCTGCTGAAATTTGATTTCGGCACAGGAAGTGACATGACTGGAGCAAATTCCTCAGCTTGACATTTAAGAGCAAATATAACATCATTGGTGGTTTGGCTGGGGCTGTTGTTGTTTTGGACTAGGCTTGGGTCAGTGGGAAACATGGCAACAGAGGGGATGTACTAATGCAGCCTCATGTTGCCTGCTCAGCTGGGGAGAATTTGGGGGACAAGGGGACAACTTTTCATTTTCCCCGGGTCAGTCCCAACCTTTGCGGATGTACAGACTCAAGGGTCCATGCACAGGGAACTCCAGCAGAAAGGAAGAAAGAAACACAGTCCTTGCAATGAGCTCTAGCTAAAGATTAACCCTGCTGACTAATTGAATGCTGGGAATGAAAAATGTTAAAACAAATATACTAAAGGACTGGGTTGTATTTTTCCTCTCCATCTGCTGATGGACGGCTGTGTTGCCACCTGTCTGGGCCAGCATCTTTGGATATTAAATAACCCAGCCTCCTTCTGTGATACAGTACAGAGAAGTTAATTCAGCTCAATAAGAAAAGCCTACAGCATACAGCAAGCCAATAATAGCTTTGAGAGTGTGCCCTTCAAGTTATATTTCACACCCACCTAGTACATGGAGATAACAATGTTTACTATCACTTTGTAAGTATAACTCTCTGGATGACTAAATCAGAAAGTAATGAAATGCAGTTGCCTGCTGTGTTTCTGGTTTTGCTTTTATTTATTCATCTTTCTGTAAAAGAGCCTAGGGTCTGTGATCCCCTCCCATGGGAAAAGCAGGAGTAGGTTCCCCTCTGGGGAAAGCCTGGCATGTGGGTCTGGCTGCCCTGCTGCAGCTGGGGAGATGTGGGGGCACGGACTACTGCTGCCAGGGGATTTCAGCTTCAGTGATGGAGTAGGTTTCGTTCAGGACTCCTAATTTAGCCTTTTCACTGTTGTCTGAACCTCTGGAGCGTCATTCTAGGAAAAAACGTTACCTGGAGTCGTCTCATAGTAGGGACGTGAAACAGCGAAGAGGTTGTTACGAGCAGCTTAGGTCTGCCGTGTTGGGTTCCCCGTTGTGCAGGCAGAAGGCACTGCAGTCACCAGCTGGAGAGCCTGCATCAGAGCGCAGCACAGGTACCCGGAGGAGACACTGGGGAAATGCAGCAACTGCTCGTGTGGACAGCCCTGGTGTGGTAATGAGGTGCTCTGGGGAGGTGTCTCAGGAACTAACTTTACATTCAAGACCAAACACTACCACTAATCTACATGGCATTACAGACGGTGTTGGTGGGATGCCAGTTCAAGAACAGAGCTTGCCAGGAAGGGACCCTTGCGCCACAGGACGCATTGCCACGAGAGGTGAAAAAGATAGCAAATCCTGACACCCTCCAAACTCAGTGCAAGAACTCTCTCTTTACCAGAGCTGACCTGCAGTGATGACTGAGTGTCAGACGTGAGGGAGAAAAGAGACAACAGTGGAGGAAGGGGGATAGGGATGCTGTTAGAAATCATTGGCCTTTTAAGACCTCCTTTAAAGTCTCTCTATTATTGCAAAGATGAGCTTGCTATAAGCTCCTGAATGGACAGAGCCTGAGATCCAAGAGAATGGGCCTAAGATAGTTTTCTATTATCTGGGAGATTTCTGTCTTAATAGAAGCTTTCAGAGCCAGCATGAGAGTTGAGCTCTAAAATTATGCCCCCACAGGAACAGAGTGTGTTCTGATGGAAAAGGCAAATAAATTGTGTTTTGTGATATGATATTGGACACATACAGTATTATTCTGCTAGTTCTCAATTCACACAGACTCCATCACAGACAGTAAGCCTAAATGTCTTCTGTGGCAAAAATAAAAATCATTTTCTGTTCTCACTAAGAAAATACTTTGTTCCTATGGGGTAGTACCCGGTCAAGGTGGCTGCTCTGTTCGTCTTGCAGAGCTCTGCAGAGAGTTTTCTTCTCCTCTGCTCTGCTGAGCCCTTTCTACTCTTGTGCACACATTTTTCTTTTAATTTTTCTTTTGACAGTATCTATTATCTTAACCTGTAAGTGTGAAATTAAAGTTTACATAATTTGAACCAGTTAAAACTAATTAAACTGTCACCTTCCAGGTTGGGCTGAAATGGAGAACAGTCCATGCCCCAATACACACAGCCACCTGCCTGTCACACAGCAGGATTAAATGGCAACAAATCATAATGTCAGGTTAGCCAAAGTTTTGTTATCCCGGTGCTCTTATGTCCTGCGATTTCAGTCATCAGAACATAACTCTCTCCACATTCAAACCTGTGGTTTACAAAATAGATTTTGTACTTTGAGTCTTGCCACTACTTCATTTACTTTACTACTTTCTTTACTCACCACTTCTGGGTGGCGTCTCCTTCAGGGACGCTAGCCGCAGCTTCCATTATTGGCTGCACTGTTTATCATAATTCCACATTATTTCCTTTTCTGCCAATGGCAATCACATAAGAGCAATGGATTATTTACCTCCTTTCGGTTTAAATATGATCTATATATTTCAGCCCAGCTCGATGGCTCTTAGATTAACAGTGCATTTCTGTTTGAAGATTTTAATTAGATGTATGTTCCAATAATTCCTACAACAATATTTATTTTTCTGCCAAAAAGCCGGATTCAATAAAGACCCTGCTTTCACGTTTTACAAGTTTTTAAGGAGAAAGAATCCAATGAACAATTTTTGGTGTTAAGCTTTTTTTTTTTTTAATCTGCAATTAAGGGAATGTAATTACTTTTCACCTTGTCTTCTGTTTGCTTTTTGCATTCCACTTCTCCTGTGCTTGGGGTATGAATCATGTTTTATTTTATGACTGGAGAGCAGGCATGGGTGTGCTGCTGATTCTGTGTCTGGTCTATATTTTTGGTAGAGACATTCAGCTGCTACAAATCAGCAAAGGAGCCAATCAAGCCAAGTTGGTTTAGATGAGCAAAGGATGTAACCTTTGATCTTCTGCAAGAGAAAGCCCTTGACCCTACCCCTTTGAAAAATCTAATTTAAAACAAAAAGTACATGACTGTCAATCAAACACATACTATTCTTCTCTTGGTGAGGGTTTGCTCTTGTGGGCTTTTTTCCTCCTCCTAGGAATGCAGTTGATAGAATTCAGATAAAAACCTGATACCTACGAAAGACCCTTCAGCAAAATGTTTGTCCAGCAGTGTTAGAACTTGCCCCTGGATAATGAGTTAGATCCACCTTTATCATTCTCTTGCAACTCTCATGCAATTAAGCAGACGATTCCAGCGTTTGCTGAAACTTACTGACAATTATCAGCCTGTATCTGCTCCTGCTGACCTTCAATTTTATACTGGTGGAGCAGAGTGGGCTTGGGCCCATCTCTTCCAGGTTACCTGCTTACATTCAGTACTTCCTTTCAAACCTCATGCTGTATCACTTTGTAGGCTCAGCTGAGCTTTCCCTTGAACCTGCTCTCTAATTAATCCCTGCTTTACGTTCTTATCAGCAGATTAACCTACTGCAGAAACATTCTGCATTTCCATAGCTTCCAAGCCACATAGGAACATGGCTTCTGTCATCTTGCCACAACCTCAGCATTACTCAACATGTCAGCTGAAGTTTTAGAAGTTTTCCAGACCTTTTAATCTTTACTCCTCACTTAATATTGTTCCTTTCAAATAGATGTCATTCCACCCACAGACACTTTGCCCCATAGGGATCTAAAGCAAGCTGGGTTGAGTAAAGATCCATTTCACACATGGAGGAAAACACAAGAAAGGTAAGGGCTCTAAATGTAAGCCTGCATTTAGGAGGACAATAAAGCCTGTGCTTAAATTTATTCCTGTTGTAATTATTGGTGTTATGAGAGCTATAGAAACTACAGCCTTATTTGTACTTGATGTTGTACAAATACATAATGAGGAAGAAGTGCTGTGTCCTGAAAGACTGCCTATGTAAGAATAAAGTCAATAGGGAGATCCAAGCAACAGACAGGAGAATGGGAAACTTGACAAAACCTTTATCTACAGAAGGATTCACTGGCCAAAACAAATTACCTGTTGAACAGCTCTGTGATTTCTGTGGGTATTGTGGCATATCCTCAGCCCAAAGCACATATTTAAGTCTAATTGAAGAAATTAAAGTTTAGCATGTGCTTCAGTACTCTGCTGAATCAGGGCCATAACGCTGCCACCAGCCATTTTAACGCTGGACGGAGATGAGCAAAAGAATGCATCTGGTATCAGTGAAATTCCTTAGTGGCTCCCAGATTGGGTACGTAGTGTCCAGCCAGAAGAACTGAAGCCCCTTTCTGTACTGTGATTTTCAACTCCGATTAAACCATCTCAATATACATTCCCGAGGCCACTGATGTAATAGATTCCTTCCAGAGAAAACACTGCGTAAAGCAACTCTGCCAGGAAATGGGAGCCCTCACACTTGGTGCCTGTATTTATTGTAAATATCCTGACTGAAGTCCTTTGTGCAGTAGTTTGAGAAGAAGCTTGTTGTTGTCACCCTCTTCAACTGCACCATTGTCCAAGACTGGAAAGAAATTGGGACCTCATCTGTGGTGAAAAAAATCCATCTTAGAAGAAGAGACAAAATACAGTTAGGGCAAAAATAGCCTGAAAATGGGTTTGCAGTGAGAAAGTAAGTTTCCTGGAGGTCTTGTCAAAATAATCTTCATCAACAAAGGACTCTTAAATGCTATGGGGTTTTAGCTTTTTTTCCCTGTAATAGTAGATTCAATACATCAATGCTCATTTCCCAGAAGTGATGCTCTCCCTGACCCTATGGTTGCAACATGACCCTCAGCCCCTTGCTTCAAACAAATTCAGGAGCTTAGCAGCTTTCTGTGGAAGGAGCAAGCTCACCTCACTTAGGCACTTCCCAGAAGCAGCAAAATTTAAGGGGAGTTTTGCAGCTGAGCAGGATAAGACTCTTGAGTGTTTGTGCTAGGCATTCTACCATGGCCATACCACAGGCTTGAGAGCTCTTCTGCTGGAATCAACAAGCACCTTGTCTCAGTACTCCAAATGTGCAAAGCTCCTTTATGAATTAAGCAGCTAAAATACATACAAAAGAAGCAGCCAGTTTGTTGGCATACTAATAGCATTAAGTGTCATTATACTGTTAGGCATCAAAGATACTGAGCTTGGACCAGAGTTCTTCTCCACTGAAACCAGTTAGTGACTGCAAGGCTAAGGCATCTGGGCAGGCCAGCACTAACCAGAGGTGCACATCTGCTGTCTGTGCCTGGCTGTGAGTATACAGCCATAGCTCTGTGTAAGAAAGCATCCACAGCTACTTTCAAGCTACTACTGAAACTTGTGGGTCTTCCTATAGACCTGATGGCTTGCCAGATTCCCATTAAGGTGTCAGAGCTAAAGACAGAGATGACATGTGAAATGACAGGCAAAAATGGTGCTTAGTCCCACCACAAGGGGCTCCATCCATTGTCCCTGGGGGCAAGTGGAGATGCTTCTCCTGGGATGATAACTCCTGTCGTGGCTGTGGACCAGCTGCACCTGCCCTGTGACTGCTGACAGGCCTCACCTGGTAAAAATGATCACAGCACTAACAAAAGAGCACAGATATTTACCAATATTGAAAGGGGAATATCTTAGGCAGTGAAATCACATGGCTTACTGGGTGTGCCTTTCAATTTTTGATAAATCCTTAAGTGAAAACATAGGCAATGTGACACCATAGGCACCTTTCTAATTAAACTGAGAACATACCACATCTATTCCTCAATGTCTGGTGCTCTTTTCTCCTGGGTGCAATTTGCAGTGCTGGGTTTGATCTATGAGCTCCTTGTGTGGCTTGGTTAACAGATGCCTTGAAGCGTACTCCTTTCTTCTCCAGCCACTACAGCAGCAGAGAGAGACCAACAGGATGCTGTGTCGATGATTTCCTGAAGCCAAACTGCTGATAGAGATTTGGGCAGTTCTGTCTTACTGGAATTAACCCCCTTCTGAGCCAGTAAAACATGTATGTTGAAGTTAGCACAGAGTATAACACTAAGCAATGTGAGTGAGAATCAGGAGGGTGCGTATCTATCTTAACTAAGGAAACCAAGTTGGTGACTGTCAGAGGACACCTTTCCTTTCAGAAAAAAGTATGGAGTGAGTCAGCTGCTGATGAAGAAAATATACCCCTTTGCCACTTTTCCTTCTTTCTATCTGAGAATCACATCTACATGTCAAATGATGATGAGCGACAACAACGCTAACCTTCCTTCTACAGCCTGTTGGCAACATAGGAAATGTGGCTCGGTTGCCTTGGGAGACAGAAGTGATGAAGATGTGGAACATCTGAGGACCAGAGGCCTCTTCTCTCTGGATTCCTGCCGTGGTGTTTTATAGATTCTACCATCATCTTCCCTTGCCCATGGGAGGTGGGTTACGATGTGGCAGAGAACAATGCTGTCACACAGCTTGGGGAAGCTAAGGGGCTGCACCTTTGTGTGCTAATACCAAAAAGTCCTTTTGTAGGAAGGCAGAAATAAGGAGGCACTGGGACACTAACTCAAAAATATTCTTGGGTTTTTGTGGTTTTGTGATGTTTCTTCATTCTCCCAGGTGTCTCATTAAAAATGAATTAAAATGAGACAATTAGCTGCTACTGAGAATTTACAATGTTGCTGCATCAAAGTACTTTGGAGTACTTACTAAATAACAGCTGAGTAATTGGTATCTATCTCTACTGTCTGTCACAAAGACAATGGACATGGCGAGGGTCCTGGAGAGATATGGTCTTTATTGAAGAAAGGAAATGAATGTTTAAACAGGCTAATTATAAACAACATATATAAATTAATATGATTAGCTGTAGGGTTTTTTTTCTGTTGTTTTTTTTTTCTGCTTCCTTCCATATAGTTTTTTTCTGGTTGGCTGTAGAATGGGTTCCCTGGTGATCAAATAAGAAAAGGCAGAAATAATATTCCTTTCACAAAACCACGGTCAAAAGGCCCTTGTGCTTCTTAAGAATGGAAAATGTGGATACATGTCATCTGGAAACCACTGCCTGACAATGGTTGCAGGACAGTAGCAGCTTCTTCCATACGTCCCCTCTAACCTTACCGCTTCTCCTGTTACTTCTTGAGCAGAATTCAGGTCTTGACTTACTGCCAGGTCCAAAACTATAAAGTCCAACATCTCCCACGTCAAACCTATTGTATACGCACCACCAGTCCTCGTGTGTGTGGTGCGCACACATCCTGGACAGGCTCCCCCTCTGGCACATGCATGTTTGATCCTGCAAGCAGAGCCACCAGCCCGGACTGCAGGGAGCCTGCCAACCTTCTGCTTTGAGCTGTGATGGACTGCTGCTTTTCCACAGCTGCAGCATGGTACGGCTGCTTCTGCCTCCCCAGCTCTCTGCTTCTGGGTGGCAGGATTTCACCCCAGGAAAAGGAGGAAAGAAACAAGAAAAGCAGTAAGGCAGGAGAGTGGCAGGAGAGAATTTCTGATCAACTCTTTTTCACAGACTACATTTTTATTTGAGACTATACCAATTCCAGTTTTCATAACAATGCATTTTTCCTTTGACAAGTGCTTATTTCATTTTATATAGTTGTCTAAATAGTTACCACACTGCTAATGTTTCCAGCCAGAAATTACTTCCCAATGTGACAGATCCAGACCTTCCAGTAATTTGCGTATGTAAATTCAGATTATTATTATGTTCACATGTAATACTACAGGTAACAAAATGAAAGAGCAGATACAAATTATCTGCATAAAAATCTGCATAAAATATTCACATATGGAAACCTAATTTTTCTTGTTTGTATAAATGTCTGAACATGTAATATCTATCAATCAATCTCACTTGTACCCATACAGCTCAGAAGCATGTCATATTTATTGTGTGAGTCCTAACATCATCTTTCAGTAGTTCATAAAATACGATCACTGCTAGGAGCTGATCAGAATTCAGAACTGTATGATCATTTGGTTGTTACTGTGGGTCTAAAACATCTTTTTTTTTTTTTTTTTCCTGCTATGAATTTTTCTCATTTAACAGTCAACTAAACTATAGTGATCTGGGAATTAGCAGCTGAGGACTGTTAAGCACTGTAGAATGCTTAATGCAATTAGCAAAGTTAATAAAATGTTGGACAGGTGCCTTATACCGGGGGAAAAAAGGCGTTGTTCCTATTTGCTCAGGATCAAACAGTTACATTACCTTGTTTCTTTTAAGAAAGCATTTATTCTTAAAATGGAATGAAATAAAGAACAAAATCAATGATTGACCTGTTACTGGTTGAATTCTACAGTAAGCTTCCTTGTTTTCTACTTCCAGGAGAACAGCTTCAGGAAACATGTACCTACTTGCAGAGGGGCACAGAAACAAAAGGTACACTGAAATGGGCAAAGCCTGAACAAGATTACCCTGGAATATCTAAGGAACAAGTTGAAGCCAGCTCTGAACCATCTACCTTTAATAACAGGTGGAGGACGGGAAATATAACAGAGGTCAGAGAGGAATAAGTATACAGTTCCTCCTCTTTCTGACAAAGCTGATCCTTGGAAATCACACACTTATCAGCTTAACACCTGGAAAGATGGCAGAACAACTGAGTCAATGAGAGACAGCTGAAAACTACTGATCTGTGGAACTGGGGGGAGAAGACAACTCCTGCTGAAAGGTCCATGAAGCATAAGAAAAACAAGGATGTTGCCAACAAGGTAAGTGTGTGAGTCTACTTGGGTCTTCACTCAAGAGCTCACAAACTGGAGGACTTCCCCATTTAGGGTGAATGTTTTCCTGTGTCTGTCCTTGAGGGAAAACTGAACTAGGTAATTCTAGTTATTTCTATGTTGGTTTTAGAGAAAGATGGGGAAGTCTGAGTGAAAGCCTGTAATTATGATGGGTCTTTAAAAAGGTAACATTTAGAGAAAAGACCTTAAGAAAGAAATTGTGGAGTCAGTCTGTCAGGCTGCCTGTCCTCTGGTTCAAGCCATGTTGTTCCAGGTTGTGTTGATTTTGTGTTTCCCTTACCTCTTCTATATTTATATCCTTCTAAGAAAAGATTCTACAATGGCTGAAGTGAAACTGGAGGAAAGGATAGTCTTAGCTTCTTCATTCCTGTCCTGCCTCCTAAGCCATCTGCTGCAGTGGCATCTGTGCTTAGGGAATACACACAGCTGCCTCTGACATTACACCTATTACATGCCTTAGCTCTCTGGGGATCCCAACTGAATCAAGAACAGAAACCAGGCATAAGAAAAGTAGTGGCTGGAAGACACAGCATCACTTATATCTCTCTGATCATGTAGGCTTCTGTCTTCTGAGCAGCCATGACAGTATTAGAGGGTGAGCAAAACCCCAAAGGAACCCAATCAAAGGCAAACCAAGGATGCCCCATGCCATGCACAGCTTGTCAACCCCCCTGTTTGCTTGTGTCCTCAGAAGTCTGCAGAGCACAGTTGCAAAAACAAGGAACATTTTTCTGTTCCTGCTAAGGAAAAGGCAGAGATCCTTGTGCAGAGGGCTGGTGTCCGTGTATGCATTTCAGCGAGTCTCTAGCCATCTTTAAGCTAGGTCTGCAGAGTCACCCTCTTGGAGCTGAGCTTGCCTGGCTGGAGGGCTAGTTTGTTCCAGAGGAAAAACCTGCACAGGGACAGGCTTGGAGCATAGGCTTGAGGCCAGAATTAATGCTGATGTAGCCCCAGTCTCTGGGTAGAGCTACGCCTTTACCCTTTGCATAGGTACAAACCGATTCTCAGTCCACAGGTGTCATCTTGGTACCACTGGTAAACATAAAATGGGAGTGTGACTTATTGTTGTGGGCTTGGGCTGAGAAGTTGGTCATTGCTTGATAGGACTTGCCTTCACTTAAAACAAAAGGAAGTGAATAGAAGCTGGTGGCTGAGATCCTGGACTGTGCAAGAGGAGCGGGCAGGACATGCTCTCTTTTGGGAGTGGGGGAGCTCACTTCCAACCTGCATTTTGTGATAACATGTAGGAATGCCCAACTCCTCAGACACTGCCTAGGCTGACGTATGGAGAGAGGTACAGATGTGCAGACTGTCTGCTGCTCCCCTCTGCAACCCTGGGCTAGGAGAATTCCCTAATCCTGCTTATCTGAAGTATTTACACTCCTCATAGTGCCCAAGTGTCAGCAGGCATGGCACAGCCACGTTTCAGCTTTGAGTCATCGGGTGAAAGAAGTCTGGTCTGGGGCCTGTAGTGACTAGAAATCATTACCTTGTGTTGGCTGCTTGTCCTCTGCAAGATGAGTTTGTGGGCTTGATCCATTTTCCCCACATACATGCATAAAACGCCCACACATCTGGCTTGTATTAGCGTGTCCTCATTGGCAATTTCTCTAAAGACAAACCAAGCTGGGGAGAACTGGAGTGTTTTAACCAGCTGCCGCTCACCTGGCCCATTGAGAGCACAGGTATAGCGAAGGAGGAGCAGAGGGGGGGTGCTGGTCCTGCTCATCCAGCCAGGACATCCTCTGTTGTCATCCTAAAGTGGTGCTGTGCTCCTGTTCAGCAAGATGGCCCTTCCCCAACATTTGAGATAACCTTGCATTCGTATAACTAGGATGTTTTGTCCTCCCTTCCTACAAGCAGCCCGGTCTTCTTTCTTTCTAAGGACACGCACTGTAAGAAATAAGTAAATAAACGTCTCCCCTTATTTTCACCTGCCGTGAGCCAAAAGCTTCCATTGAAATCACAGGTCTCTAAACGCGGGGTTCACAGGAGCGGGGTGCTGGGTATGTGGGGGGCCTCTCCCGCAGCTGCGGGTCCGCAGGGCAGGATCCGGCCGCGGTTTCAGCAGGAGGCCCCAGCTCCCCGCTGCCGCGGAGCGAGCGGGAGGGGCTGCACGGCAGCCGCGCCGGGGGGGGGGGGGGGGGGATTTCGATCAGCACGACTGCCAAAGCCAATTATCAGGAAGAGGACGATATAATTATATTAGGGAACATCTGTACTTCATTAAAAGCCCTCGCGGGGCGGATTCACGCCCGGCCACGTTACGCACAAGCGCTTCCAGCCGCTCCTCACCCCCCCCGTCGTCCCCCGTCCCCCCCCCTTTACCGAGCCCGCCCGCCGGCGCCACCGCCCCGGGCGCAGCCGGTCCCGCTCCGCCAGCTGCGCCGCCCCGGGGCCGCGCCCGGGCTCCGGGCCCCGCCGCCCCGTTCCGCCCCCCCTCGCCGCCCCGGGCGGCTGCACCTGCCCCCGCGGCCCGGCCGCCCCTCCCGCCGCAGCCGGTCCCATCCCGGGCGCGGCGGGCAGGCGGCGCTCTGCGGCCGGGCTGCGCTGGGGCTCCGGGGCGGTGCGGCGCGGTCTCTCCTCTTCTTCTTCCTCCTCCTCCTCCTCCTCCTTCTCCTCCTCCTCCTCCGCGGCGGCGGGCAGATGCGGCGGATCTTGGGGTGGCTCTCGCCCGCAGCGGGCTCCCGTCCCCCCGCCGCCCTCATGGACGGCAACGGGGGCAGCAGGCGCGCGTAGCTCGGTGAGTCCCGCCGCGGCCGGTCCCGGTCCCGTCCCCTCCCCCAGCAGCCTGCCCGCCGGCAGCCCGCACCGCGCTGCCGCAGCCGGGGATGCTGCCTCCCTCGCCCGCGCTCCTCCGTTTCCCTCTTTCCGCGTAAAAATCGACTCCCCCCCCCCCCCCCCCCCCTTTCCTCCGCCCCGGCGCCCCACGCGTGTTGGCGGCGGGGGCCCGGCTGGCGGCGGCGCCGGGGCCGGGCTGCAGGGACCCGCTCGCTGCCCGGCTCTGCCACCTGCTCCCTGCGGCTCCGGCTCCCTTCGGGGGCTGCGGGAGCGTCGCCTCTGCGGGCTGGTCCCTCCTGCCGGGATGGGGTTTGGGAGAGCGCTCCCTGGTCGTGTCGCGGCGGGCGTCCTGCCTTCCCCTCTGGTAGGAGTCCTGGGCTGGGGGGCTGCAGTTGGACTCCCAAACATTTGTTTCAGGGTAGGACTTTACCAATATCAATCTTGGAGTTATTTTCTTTCAGCTAAATTGAATTTAAACTGACTCAGCGGTTGTAAGAAGCTCAGGGAAAAACGTCAGTCTGAGGATTGTTTTCCTTACCTTGGGTTTAAAGACCTCTCTTTGTATAGTCGTAATGATTTCCTTTTGTAAAATAATTTTGTTGTGCTTTATTTACTCCTGGAATTTAACAGTCCTCCAAGACAGACAGGCTCGTTAGAGGCTGAAATAATCGGCTCCAAGGCACAGGCAGTGCCCTTGGTCGTAACAGGTGCAATGTGCATATTCTTATGAACAATGAAATGGTTTCAGCATTCAGGTTTATTTGTATGCTCTGCGTTTCTGTGACTCTGAAGAAATTGTCATGCTATGTTATGTCAAAGATGTCCTTACAGTGTGAGCGTGTCCATAGAACCTAATTAACAGGACATAGGAGCAGCTGCACAGACCCTGTCTGTCAGTGATGGCTTTAATACCCAGGGTATTCCTGGGTGACACCCTATAGCTTGGGGTGTTTTGGTGGCTTGTGTGAGGACCCACACTGGGCATTGGTCCATCAGCGATGCTCTGGCCCAGCATGAAACACTGGGAGTTGAGGGGGGAAAGAGAAGTGCAGGGGAAGAACCAGTTGTGCTCAGATTGTATTCTCTAGACTTGATGGTCCTTTAATACAGTTCCCTGACCCTGTGTTTTCCGAGCAGGGTGGTGGTGGTGGCACATCTTGTGTTGTTACTGAAACCTAAAATACTGACACTTATATTCTACAGAAGGAATTTCCTGGGCAGGTATTTCATAGATAAAAGGTTGCCATTGTTTTAGTAGCTTCATGGGCTCCTTATTTAAGGCAAAAAATCCAGAGTGATGCCACATAGGTAATTGACTTAACGGGAGTCATTCAGGAGTTAGAGCTGTAGATCAGAAGGAAATTAGACTGGAATTTAATTATTGCTCTCAAGCCAATATAGCACAAATGGTGTATTCCAGCCATCCTTACCCAGGTTCAGCTCCTGCTGTGGGAGACCTGTGCTCTGTGGTGCAGCCAGTGGCATCTCCTGCCTGGAGGCGTCTCTGCCCTTGGCACTGAAAGATGCACTTTGCTGGCACTCTGCTTTCCAGAACTCTTTAAATCTCACTTATTTTGTTAGGGATGGGAGCAGGAATGGACTGCACATGTAGGGTGGGGAAGAATGACTGGGTAAAGCGGTGAGGATGGGGAGTGCATTCGTTACTCTCTGGCTCTTTATAGATTACAATAAAGAAATGGTAGAGCAAAGGACGAGTCAAGGCTCTAGCCAAGGGAAAGTCCCTGGCAATGAAATCTGTTAGAGCTGTCCTCCTATGTGGTGTTAGTGGAGACACCTAACAAAGCATGGCACCAGGGATGTCTAAGAGGTCTTCGCTTATTGTCAGAGGTGCCTCTGAGAGTGCACAGGCTTGAGTTCTGCCTTGTAGCTTACTCCATCGTCACAGAGAGTGCTTCTTCCTCCAGGAAAATGGTGAGAAAGAAAGTCATGGTGGTGTCTTCTGGGGCATTCAGTCCTCTCCAGAGGGTTTCCCCAGTGGTGGGGTCTGCCAGCTCATGCTAATGAGCTGCAATAGCAGTGAATTTTGTGGTGTTCTGCAGTACATACGAGCCCTGGGACAGCGAAATGTCTTGCAAAGGAGGTGGAGAAACAAACCCAGCATTTCTACTGCTGTGTTAACTTCCCTTGCACGACTTACAGCCTCACCCAGCGATGTAATTCCATCCCTGCTGGTTCTTGGTTTATGGCAGGTGAAGGTAGGAATATGCTTCTGCCTCCTCTGAGACACAGCATTTTGTATAGTTCTAATTCAGCCAACCAAGGAAGGTAATTACCTTGTTAACCCTTTGTAAGATGTGACTGACACAGCTCCCTGTCATTTATTAAGTTAAAAGCGGTGTGTACTGTTAAAATACAGCACACTGCACAAAAAGACATTAGTTGAGAAGGAAACTTTTCTATAATAGCATCAAGTCAGCTTCATCTAATGATGTTCAGTTGAAGGGATTTAAAGTGTTATTTAATCAAATTTAGGGCCAATAATCTTAAAGGATTCTTTAAAAATCCTTAGAAATAATTAGCAGCCTTATTTAGCATCTTGAGTGATTTACGCTGGTGAGAGAGTGATTTGTCCTTTTCACATCACTGGTAAAGTGTGATGTTGCTGTGAGTAAGCTGGATAATGTTTACGGATCTGGTAAAGCAATGAAGCTTTGGATAGTGGCCCTTTAATTGCCTGAAGCTTTTCTTGCTGTACATGCTTGTTTAACAGAGTTTTGAAAATCATCTCTGGAAGCCAGTCATTTATGCTGGAGATGCTGATCTGGTCAGGGATATGTCCATTCTGCAGTCGTGGATGTAGCTTGAAGCGCTCTGCTCTGCAGGAGCGTGTCTGTGACCACATGGAGCTCTGTGCACCCTAATGCTGCAGGTACCTGCTCTTGCCTTGCTGAGCTCACCTGTGCAAAAGGAGTGCTGTGTCCTTGCTCCACTGACTTGATGCACCTGCAGGAAACGAGTCAAGGTGGGGTTGATGCAAGAGCAGAGACTTCTGGACACCCTGGGCAGCGAGCGTAGGAGACTCATAGCTCCAAGCCATTAGCTAGGCCAGGAGTTTAGCAGGATGTAAAAATGAGTTAGATGTTTCAGACAGCTGAGAGAGAGCAGTGTGTGCTTAAAATGAACAAGGCTTAAAGGGGGGTCCAATGCCTTTTGCTTAGTGTTGTTGCTCTCTGATACAGAGTTGGGAGAAGATGCTTTCTAGGTGCTGCTGATGGCTGCTGCAAGGCACGTGGTGTTTGTGAGGACCGGGTGGCAGTGCCTGCCCTCTGAGGAAGACCTTTTCTCTCACCGTAGACAGCTAATAAATGAAGGAATTAATAGTAGCAAATGAATTCATAATCATAAGTTTAAATCTTTGTGGCGAGTTCTTTAGTAAACTATTCTTTTTTCTCATTTCCTTGCTCAAGGTCTGCTCTGCCTGTGGAATAGTAGTTCAAATACTCTGGGGTGCTTCTTTCTAATAGTATTGCTTTGGTTATGTTAGAAATCTTTTGTCTAAGCAAACTCACTCTGGACACTTTTCCCACGTGCAGGTTTTTTCAGGGATGCAGGAGCTTAGCAGGTGTGTAGCAAAGGCCTTTCCTTTGCTGGTCAAATGTTTGCTCATGTCCTAAATATAACTTCTGGGAATTTGTGTTTGTTTTGGAGCTGGGGAACACTTTTCTCTTTTACCCGCTTTATAGATTCAGAGGATTTAAGCATATGATTAACATTAAGCATGTAAATATTCTCCCCGGACTCATCTTTTGGATCAAAGGCAGAGTGCTCAGTATGTTGAGAGGATGGAGCCCTCAACCACTAAATGCAGGGAGCTGATCTGCTGCTATGCTTGTCTGAAAAGAGTATATGATATGAGTACTTTGGATTTATGTCTGTCTGTGCCCCAAATCCCTCTGCTAACTGCTGTCTTGATGTTCTTTATCTACAAAGTGCTTACAAGCATTAACAAACCTTTGTGATGCTGCTGAGACGTGTTGGTATCCCTGTTTTCCAGAGTGAGATGCTGAGAGAGTTTGGTGATCTGCTGAGACCACTGTGGGTTATGGACAAAGCTGGGCATTGAACTTGCAGCCTTCAATTCCCAGCCCTGTAAGGCAGGGACAGCAGCACATCTCTCTGGCAGTACTTGGTTGAACATTGCCATCTTTCACATGATCAGAATGCTCCCCAGATTTCCATCCCAACACAAAGACTTCTCGTATCATCTACTGGATCAGACTCCAATCCAAAATATGGTCTGTCTGCAGGAGTGAGCAGTAGCCTGTCAAGGGAAGGAATCTCAGAGAAAATTTTGTATCTGTCTCGGCTCTCAGACTTGCTGGATGTTGCAAGGAGAGCTGCTGTCTCAAGACTTCTGTAGCTTGAATGGTCACAGCTTAGAGAAAGAGGGATTTTTCCATTTTCTTTCCTGTAAGTGCAGTAATTCTTCATTTATCACTGATTTAAAAATACTGAGAATGCCTCTACAGAGCAGAGCGCCTGAGTCCATGCATATAAATATAGACAGGCTAGGTGTATATGCCTATGAGCTGGCAAATGAATCAGTTTCCAAATCTGAAGTTTGCGTAGTGTCACTTTGGGCTCCGAGTTAGTTGTTTTTTCTGCCTGGTTTTGTTTTGCTTCATTTCCTTAAGTTCAAATAATTTCTCAAAAGAGAATGGTCAAACTTCAAATGCGGAGGAACACGCTTTGCACTGATCTTGCATGGCAGCGCTTGTCACAGGGCAGCGTGGAGGTGAGAGGCTGGCGCCTGCGTCCCTTGCTGCTCTGCCGTTTGTCAGAAAGACCCTCCTGGACCGCTGCGGGATGCCGGGGTCTTGGGAAGCTGTGCTGGCCAGGCAGGCTTGTGCCGCATCAAATAACCGTGACAAAGGCAAGCTTCCGTGTGTTTTGAAGTTTCCCTTTAGGAAATGCGATTCATCAAAATCCGATGTTCTGTAGTATAAGGCAAGTGACAAATTTGCAACAGTTCTTGAGTTTCCTGCAGGATAGCCCTCTGGTGTACCTGCGCGTACAAACATGCGTAAGGAACAGGCAAGACATAGTTGGGAATTTACTACCTTTACGTACTTTGTGAATGAACCACAACCATCCTGAGCTTTTTCATGTATATAATGGCATCTTTCCCTCTTTCCTTTTATCCTCTGTAGGGAATCTGTGTTCTTCTGAACTAACGTTCCATTCCATAAATGACCCAATCAGCCTTCATCACTGCTCGTTAGATCAGAAACTTCATTAGTTAATAGCAGTGCTGTTCTTCCTTTTTGTCCCTACTACAGCTAAGCTCATGGCATTTACAGACAGACTTGTTAGTCATTAATATTCTTTGTATTCTTCATCTTTGGCTTCAGAAAAGAAGGCCTTTCATCTTTTGCCTTGCTTTGTTTTTTAGAAGAAGCCAAGTTTGACTGGAGGAAAAAAGAAACCAAAAAAACATTTCTCTCCTGCTTTCTTATAAGCTTCCAAGCAGTCTCCCCTGCTGACTTTGTACTTTCACAGTAGACAAACATTGACTTTGTTTCCACAGAATATAGCTGGTTATTTTTTTCTTGGTTTACCTTTTTGGTTATGCCTCAGCAGCTTGACAGGACAGGATTAATTAGCAGTGACTGTCTATTTTGCTGAAATTCTCATTCTTGCCACAATTTTTCCATCAGGTTTATTGTACCTAAAGTCAAGTTGATGTAAATAGAACATAAGCATGTGTGTAAACTTAGAAAAAAGTGTGAAGGGTTTCCCTGGTTTGGAGCCTAGAAGATTACTGTGATTGGTCCGTTGATTCTTGCTCTTTTATTTAAAAGAAATCAAAATGCTGATACCCAGGAATGTGTTTTAACTCTGCCTACCAGGGGTGAAATGTGCATGGGCAAATACAGTAATAAACCATGTTCCTCTGTTGGGGAAGGCTTTCCTTGCACCACTAAATGCTCACTAGTTGTAAATGGTCAAATCTGGAGCCTTTGCTAATGTGCAATGCCAACTAAAAGCAATATACAGAGGCACACGGCATTTGATCCCTGTGATCATATGGAATCTTGCAGCTCATTTCTGAAGAGCAGGACCAAAAGCAAAAAAGCTTTTTGCCTGTGCTATGTGTTTTGGTTTTGGTATAAAAGTCACTTGATGTTTGTTAAAAGCTTTTTTGAATGTGCATGTAGTTCATACCCATTCTGCTCAGGTTTCCTCACTCCTAGCTCTGATGCAGTGCATATCACAGTGCGATCATTAAGTGTGATTACCACATTTTTGACCTATTTAAAAGTCTCTGGCTGTGAAATTCCAAAGATTCTAATTTAAGCTATAAAACAGATTATTAATGTGCCGTCACTTCATGGCTCATTTCCTGATTACAGCAATTTTGAACGTGTACATATAGTCTGTTCCAATGCATGTGTATAAACATCATATACCATGTACAGCCTGGTCATCTGGGCTTGGGGCTCACGTTCCACATACCTTCCACAAATTAAAGCAGATAGAAGAGAAAGTCATAAGTGCAAGAAGCTGCAACGTTCCACGTGGGTGCTGGTAGAAGGCCTGATGCTTTCTGCAGGGCTGGAGCTCAGGAGAGGATATAGGAATGAGGATCATGCAGGGTTATAGAAGTTGGCCAAGAGAGCAGACTTCAGGAACATCTTCACACAGTCCCTTGCTCTGCCCCATGGACTGAAGAAGGTGCCCTCTGAAAGCACCAGGGCTCAGTGATTGTCCCTGGATTGCTGTCAGGGGACTTCAGCTGTACTAAAGCCAAAATACAGGCAAGATGCTACGTGTACTCAGTGGGTCTGCAGACAACAAAGATGGCTGTTGAGATCTTCCAGTCTTTTCCATCACTTCATTCAAATCTGTCATCTTGTTCATGGAACTGAAACTCTGCAGAGCTTCCTTATCCATGTGCACAGAAAGGAGTTGGGGGTTACAGTTACATGGGTCACTTATGATTCAGCCATTAGGATGACACAATATGAAATAATTCATCAAGGTTACAGGTGCAACTGCAAACAGTGGCTCTAATAGAGAAATCCAGTTTGAAAGATTAAGAGCATGTGGAAGTGTTGTATAAATTATCCTATGACCCAGTCACTGCATCAGGCCTGAATCAGCAAGGCACTTCGGTGCACGCTTACGAGTCTACTCCTGGTAAGGATGTAAAGAAAAGCCAATGTCTCACTAAGTTTCATAGGATTAGTTATGTGCTTAAAACTGCATCCAGAGATTTTTTCCTGAGCTGGGAGCATGCTTAAAGTTAACTGTGTGGCTGGCTGAGTTTGGTGCCATGTTCCAGAGGGGCTGACCCTGCAGTCCCAGCGTCTGTGGTTCCGGCTTTCACATCTTTCAGAAAGCAGCATCCCTTGAGTTTGGGTACGAAGCCTTAAAACCTTTGTGTTGACTCTCCACGTACAGACTGGGTGCACTTTTTACTTAAGTAGCAGCTTGTTCCTGTTCCCTTCCTGCAATCTAACTGCTGAAGCTGCTGCAAGTGGTTTTAATAGTTGGAGATGTTTGGGGGTCTCTAATGTGATACCCACTGTCACCTGGACACAGACACAGTGGGGTCCTCTGTGTTTTTCTCAAAGGTCAAGGTAAGGTACAATGCCTATTGGCAGAAAAAGGAGGGGGGAAAGAAGGAAAAGTGAGACGGGTGAAGGAGTTAATTTGGCTTATTGACTTATCCTTTTGGGTCACGGCACATGATCAGAGTCCTGACCTGACAGAATCAAGTAGTTCTGTGCTGAAGTTGTTTTTGGTTTTGTTTGGAGTTGTTTTGTGGTTTGGTTTTTTTGTTTGTTTGTATTTTTAAATCAGTTTGTCATTTTAATGACGGTCACTGTGTCGATCACATCCAACTCAACCAAGTCAGGAAGCAAGCAAGGTTTGGAAGATCAGGACTTGAACTCTCTTTACGTTGCTCTCTTTAAAATACATTGTCATGAAAAACTGACGTGTATGTTAAACCTGTAATCTTGCAGATACTTTAAATAGTTGAATAATTTGGGGCATGTGAGCAGTTCTTCAGAAGTCAGTAGGGACAGTACCTGAGCCTGGATATTTGCAGATTAAGGCTACAGGCTGTTAGCTATTTGGCTATTTTCTTACTTCCATGTCGAGTGCTTGGCTCTTTGGTCCTACATGAGCTCTCAAATATGGATGTCTGGATTAGCAGTGATTTTTATACAAGTTTGGCATGCAGGATGAAAGCAAGGTCTGGAGAAGAGCAAGGTGAAATGGGACCCTTCTCTTTCAGGACCTGGGGGTGAACTTTGGCGTAGCTGAACCACTCATGCCTCATGCACACAATATGCAAGAGGTGAGAACCAGGCAGTGGGTCCCTGCTAGAGAGCAGTGTCCCTTGGCGTTTTCTGTCCTGCTCCAAGGAAAGGAGATGTAGGGAGAGGTACAATTAGTCCTCCCCATCTCCAAGCACTGCTGGAGGACAAGGTTAGCAGTCTCTCTCATGGCTGCTGCTGTGCCAAGACCTGGAGGAGAGATTTCTGTTCCTCTCCTCCATGGAGACTACCAGCGCAAGCCTTGTATACTCGTTCTGTGCATCAGGGACAGGATTAGTGCTTCTGTTCCTGGCATGTGCATATGTCAGTGATTGGAACAGGCTGCCCTGGGAAGTGGTGGAGTCACCATCCCTGGAGGTGTTCAAAAAACACATAGACGTGGCACTTCAGGACATGGTTTAGTGGGCATGGTGGTGTTGGGCTGACGGTTGGACTCGATGATCTTAAAGGTCTTTTCCAACCTAAACGATTCTATGATGTGTTAAACAGCATTTCAGATGTTTGGTGTGTATTGCTTTAAAACACCAGCAATACAAACTTTATAAAGGCAGAGTTACTGCCATTTGTTACTCAGTTGCTGGAGATGATCCTTTGGATCCTTCTGTCTATCTTCCAAGTGAGAAGTTGGTTGTGAGGCTGGCTAAGCCCTGGTAGAAGATATCATTACATTGTGTACACAGCTGGGAGAGCATCAGCTTGTCGTTTGCAGTTGTCTTATTTCTTAATGTGGTGTAGTAAATTATAAATGTACACAAACACCTACGGAGCATTTCATTCATAAGCTGCCAGACTGCAGTGTGTGTTTTGAAATTGCTGTTTTGGGGTTTGTTTTTGTTTTCTAGGATAACTTCATTATCTGATACTAGGCATTTCTTAAAAATAAGTAGATGACATGAGAACCATGTATCCATTAGTGATTCTGCTAATAAAAATTTGGTCTTTTTTTCATTCCATGAAAGACCTTCTGTGCAACAACCTTGTTCTTTATGGCACAGTTATTAGCTGTTACTAGGTCATTTCAGGAAGGTCATTATTTGCGAATTGGTGTACTGTGGGGCTTGGAAGCATGTGCCACAGTGTCGTGTAGGCCAACAAGTATTTGAGCATATAGATTGTGAAAATGTGCAAGAGGTTTGTATAAATAGGGATGGTTACGACTAAGTCCTTCTCATGGCATTACTCATATGTCCCTCTCTTCTGGGGTATAGCAGTGCTAACAGCTATCCAGTTTGTGTATTAAAGCAAGTATCTTCCAAAGTGGAACCACAAATGACAGCAGAATTATGATTAAAGGGCCGTCAGTACTGATGGCAAGCCCAATGTAAAATACAAGTCTGGCTGTGGTTAGGAGAATGTGCCCATCTAATAAGCAGCTTAACTTGGTGTATTACTGTGAATTAGAAAGAAGCATGAAATATGTGATGTGAATAGTAGGCTGGATTTCCCTGTCACTGTGTATTTATGTTCCTGGAGCTGCCCTGGCTTTGCCAAGGTTACTTCTGAATTGCACCCAAGTGAACGAGAGGTGCGTTTCCACTTCTCAACACCTTCCTCTTTTTTTTTTTTTTTTTCTTTTTTTCTTTTATTTGGAAACAGCAGTATAATTTCTCTGTTGTAGCCCTAGATTTGAAGTTTTCATATCAGATAAAATGCAGCCAGTAAGACTAATTGGTCCAAATGGTTTATTTTTCCTGATCAGATGCTAACTGCTACAACTTCATGTAACTCCATTAAAGAAAATAGGTGTTGTTCCTTTCTCATTAATGGGAGTTGGATTGGACCATTAAAGGCCAATTTTAGCAGAGATATTAGCAAATACTAAGGCTTGATCCACAGCGTTTTGCAGTCAATAAACCAGCAATTGCTATCTACACAATAGCAGGTCTAGTAGGGGTTTGAGTGTCTTTGAGATTGAGAGCGCTTGTCTGGTGTATCGCTTCTTTAAGTTTTCTGAAATCGGTTAAATTGAGATAAATCCAATGACTCGTTCATGTCTATTGGAGTTGCTCAAAATTTATGTTCTTCATTGAGAATAGACTGTGGCCTGCTGTGCTTGGATAGGGGAAATCGGGAGCTTTTCCCCTTGGACTATAAATAGCCTGCTGAATGTTTGTGTTCTAAAGGTGGTGTTCAACCACTGAAACAGTATTTCCAAACTGCTTTAAATCACTTCCTAATCGTTTCTGTTACGGATAGGGAGGTTTTACTTTTTGTAGGCTCTTACATGCATGAAGTTTCCTTTTAAGGTGGTTGTGTCTCTCTCGCCTCCCCTCGCGGCAGGATTCTTCTCCTTTACAAGCCACGTCCAAATATCTCAGTGGTATGCTGCGGAAAGAAAAGCCTATTGTATAAGGCTGTGTGTATGGGTGTTTCAGCAAGTAGCACAAGAAATCTGAGGTTCTTGTCTTGCACACCTTTTATCTTGATGTTTTGACAAGCCCCATTTAAAAACTCTTATGGCAAGTGATTTTTATGAGCACATGTGGAGAGGAATGTGTAAAGTGCTTGAGATGGTAGGGACTGGGAAGATGCATGACAACTGCTTTGTGTAAGATGATCTGTGTTCTGAGGAACAAATGGTGCATTGAGATGACAAATGGAGCAGCGGAGGTGCAGCTGGGCTGCAAGGGCTGTTCGATAGCAGAGGTACTGCTGAGTGGGTGGATGAGAGTCTTCTGCAGTGCTAAGAATAATAAAAATGCATTTGGTCTCAGCAGATGAAAGGATTTTGTATGCTGGTCAATATAAACAATTTCCTGTTTAGGTTTGAGATTTCTTATAAATTAAATGATATAATTCTCATTGATTTAATTAAATCAGGTTCCAGGGTCTTGATTTGCAGAGTTTTCTGGTAGTGGTTTTATAACTAGAAGATTTTTAGGCAAACAAATGGCCTCTATCTCACTTGCTGGGTGGGGTGTCTGGTGATAATTAGTGAATTTATCAAGGTGTCCTTCCATGTTAGAGACAGGCTGTTATCCACTTTTGATAGGCGGAAACAGAGGGACAGTGAGATTATAGGACTTGTCTAGAGTTATTGCTGTCAGCGAGCAAAGTGCAAATGCAAAGGCTTGAGGTTTTGGTATCTTACCAGCTTGGGCTGGGAGTGCTGAAGTGATCTTCGCGGTTGGCACTGCGGGGACCCGGTGCTGGTTTCTTGGCTTTCCACCTGGTGCGATGACATGTGCTAATATTGCATTGCTCTGATTAGTTTTGGTTTCTCACTTGAGTTTGAACGTGTGTTGGCTTCCCTCAGTAGATCGAGAAGGAATTAATGCCGCATTCTACTTGATTGTTCATCAACAGCTAAAATAATGACAAAACTGCTCCACCCCAATTAGTAAAGCAGCAATTAGGAAGACTTAATTAAGACTCAGACATCTGAAATCTTACTGCTTCCTGGGCCTGGGAATGCTGTAGCAGACCAGCGCATGCAGTGAACTTTGCTTAGTGTTAGCCCTGCACTAACGAGCAGAATCACTTGTTTCCTCATTTAGAAGTATTTGACCTTAAGATATGAAAGTAGGTCAAGGAAGTGACTTTTAAATCATGGAAGCTTGTGGTTTCAAGACTCACTTAGTCAATATCTGGATTTTATTTATATGTATGTTCTTATTTCTAATTACTTTGTCAAGTAACTAATTGAGCAAGGCCAGCTTAAAAGATAAATGACTGTAAAATCTTGGGAAGAAGAGAATGTTGTTTTCCTACAACAGGACCAGAGGAATTTGTACCCATAAGTTAGATTTGCAAACCTTCTGACCCTCCCGCCATTGGTATTTTTTTTCATAAAAACAAAGATGCTGTCGGCTCAAGTCACTGTTTCACCAAAAGGGTCGTTTACCTTTCATAAAAAATAATAAAGAGCTGTATAAATATTCTCCATATGCTGCTACTGGATTGTATTAGTGAAATATGTCAGTATTTGTGGTGTGTGCAGCCCCACATTTTATGACACCACTTGAAAAATGCGAGACATTCGTATGAGTTATTTGGAAGATGGTGACAAGACTGTTTGACATAGCTGTGTCTTAAACAGAGCATTTTCAAGCATACAGTAGAGAGAGAAAAGCATGCGTGACCAAGTGTCGCCAGCACTGGGGTAGCAGACTTCAGCCCATGTGCTACTAGAAAGATGGCTATGGGGCTTTCCAGTTTGCTGGATTTTTTTTTTTCCAGTGTGACTGAGTGCTTACAGGGACCAAGCAGATGGCTCTGAAGATCTTTTCTGCATGGCTTCCAGAGATTTGAAAGCAGGTTTTTTGACAGCTTATGTAGTATTGGGTCTCTACCATACCTAGTTATTTCCCATCCGTGGCTTTACTGAGCTTCTCAGATCATCTGCATGTTGCCAAGACTTACTGCAGAGCTCAGTAGTAGAAATGTAGACACAGGAGAATCTAAGAAAGGTCATCTTTGACCTCTTAAGCAACTTAGACTTTCATCTTGTGCTGGTGTTGGCTGGGATGGAGTTAATTTTCTTCATAGTAGCTGGTATGGGGCTGTGTTTTGGATTTGTGCTGAAAACAGTGTTGATAACACAGGGATGTTTTAGTCATTGCTGAGCAGTGCTTACACACAGTCAAGGCCTTTTCTGCTTCTCACCCCACCAGCGAGCAGGCTGGGGGGGGGGCACAAGAAGTTGGGAGAGGACACAGCTGGGACAGCCGACCCCAACTGACCCAAGGGATGTTCCAGACCATACGACGTCATGCTCAGCATAGAAAGCTGGGGGAGGAAGAAGGAAGGGGGGGACGTTCAGAGTGATGGCATTTGTCTTCCCAAGTCACCGTTACGCGTGATGGAGCCCTGCTTTCCTGGAGATGGCTGAACACCTGCCTGCCCATGGGAAGTGGGGAATGAATTCCTTGGTTTGCTTTCCTTGCGTGCATGGCTTTTGCTTTACCTATTAAACTGTCTTTATCTCAACCCATGAGTTTTCTCTTTTACTCTTCTGATTGTCTCCCCTATCCTGTCGTGGTGGGAGTGAGTGAGTGGGTGGCTGTGTGGTGCTTAGTTGCTGGCTGGGGTTAAACCACGACATGCCTGACAGTGTTGGCTACAGCACAGTGAACCTTTGTACATCTGGTGCTTCTCACACCTGAATGCAGCTGTTTGCACTGGTGACCAGAGCCGGGTTTTTCTGAGCCAGAAGAGCAGGGGTGATCAGGGGCAAGCTGGGTTTGGATTTGGGTCATGAGAGTATGCCATGGGTGGCTGAGGAAAAGGTTACCCCGGGCGCCCTTTCCTCTGAAGCAATTGTGCTATTATGCCCTTGCCATCCAATACAACAATGGGGACGATTGATAGTAAAGAGCAAGGAAGAAGCAGCTTCTGCCTGCATCTTTTTATGATTATATCTAGTCCCTGAGCCTTCACTGTATTATCTCCTTAAATCTGTGCACCTGACAATTTTGCTTTAGCACAGTTGAATGTATTACTGTCCTGGGTTGCAAAAGAAAAGCATGCATTTACAAGCTTGCCACAGGCTCCCTGGGAAGATTTGGAGTAAACCTCCCAACATGCAACTGGCCGCTTCAAATTCTCCTTTTTCACATAGCTCTTTTTTTGAAGAGTGAACTATTGCGAGAAGTTGCTGTATGCAAACTTGAGATGAACCGTTTTGTCTTTCCAGGATTTTCTATTTTCATTGCTCAAAAAGCAGTTATGGTTTCCCAGCTTTGGAGTCTGGCTATGAAAAAGCCCTGTCTGAGGGCTGGGAGTGTTGATGCATTGCTCAGTGTCTCCAGGTACAGCATTCACGAAACAGTGGGTGATGAGATTGACAAAACCTGTGGGCAGATGATTTGTAGTGCATGCAGCAGCACAAAGTGGGGGCTCTTTCGGTTAATGAATATTGAACTTCTCCTGTCTAAAAGCAAGTTGTATCCTGCTCTGCAAATGAGTGTCTTCGTGAGAGGCTGAGCTGCAGACGGGGACTGCTTGTGAATTCGTTAATTTGTGTCTGGGTGACAAGTGTGCTCCAAACAGGGCTCTGCTGGTCACCCAACAGTTGGTGTCATGCAATGTGATTTTTTTTTTTTTTTTTTTTGAGTTGTTCGGTTCTAATTATTCTCCTCTTGAAAGCTAAGAGTCTTTATTCAGTGCTAGATGCTTTTCTCTAGCTGCTCACATTGCATTTTGTACATGACAATATCCTCCTTTGGAAAGAATTGGTGTAATAAATTTGTGCACGCAGCAGTCCCTAAATTCAGCTCTATTTGTGGCAGGAGTTCCAAAGGGCACATATGTCTCAGAAGCATTGTGACTGTTGCATGAAATGGTAATTTTAATGCATGGAAGATAAGCTTCTGATTTATTTTTATTAGTGCAGATGAAAATTACTATGATGTTACAAGTAGGGTGTAAAATAATATCTTTAATCTCATTCCATGAGGAATATTAACTTCAAATTTTGTATTTATTTTCTTTCCTGAACAGCTGTAAAATGCTTAGTATGCGACTTCAGCATCTGTTCTATCATGTTTATGTAGGAAGGTTTCTCTTTTTCTTTTTTCATGCTCGTAACAGGAAAAGCACATTTTCATTTCTGTAGTGTTTTATGCAACATAGAAGTTCAGTTCCTTTGATCAGGAAAGAGTCTCAATTTTTAACCAGAGCACAGAAATGTGCATTTATCCTAATGGACAAAAGCACACTAGGAAATGCTTTCCCAAACAGGACACTGCAGGTGACTTCAATTTGAAAACCACCCAGACTGAGAAATCAAACATTTGCTACCAGCAAGAATACCCAGGCAGCCAGGGCAGGTGCAAGGGACTATTTCTACTCCTGTTTTCCTTTTATCACCTATAGGTGAGAACCAATATGGTCCTGAAGACTTCATAGATATACAAGTAGCTTCTTGGAAGGTTGACTGTAAATTGAGGTTCTGGGGAACATCCAGGTGCTTGAGTCTCCACTTTGTTTCCCCAGCTATTTTGGCACAAGCTGCAGGGAGGATAAGCCCTTTGTAGACTTCAGACGTGTCCTGTCTGTGACAGGTTAATCTGCTGCCCGTGTCCGCGCCTCGGGGTGGCTGACAGCATGAAAGCAGGCCTGGAAATGGAAGGTGGTGCTCCTCCCTACTACCGTTTCAGGGGTGGCATCTTATAGGAGATCAGGGGCATGATGTGTCCCAGCTGCTATAGCATACGTATGTGCTGTCCTGCTGCTGTACGGTCATAGTCATTCTATTAGCATGCAAAATCTGTTAACTGATAGCACTGGCCGTGCCAAACAGATCACTGAAGAAAAAGCGATGATTCTCGTAGCACGGCTCAGCCCTCCTGCTCTGAACGACCAAAACAGACGTGGGTAAGTGAAGTTGTGAATAACTAATGCTAAATGGTTTCATCTCTAGATAAGTTAGCAAAAACATGGATATAGGCAAGCCAGGACTTCGTACCTGCATATGAGAAGGGGAATGCATGGGTTTGTGCCATGGTCCTGTCTCTGACAGCTGTTGTAAGGGCATTAGGCAACAGTGATGTTTCAATGGGGTTAATTGGTAGCCTAAATAGCATTGTGGGGCAAATAGTAAAAGGCCTGGAAGAGAACGTTAAAGGATTCAAGTATCACTTAAAGTATTAACAGAAGATGCCCATGTAGGTATGTGCATGCATGTGTGTAATTGGCAATGCAAAGCCTTTGAATTGGAAATCATTGGTACAGAAATACAGTTAAGGTTTAGAATGGATTTAGTTCAAACACCCATAGGGAAAAGTCAGGGTATTAAAGCAGTAAAAAGATGTACTGCAAGGCATTCACTTCTGTATCAATATATTGATTATACTGAAGGTGGAGTGTGCATAGTTGGGTGTTCTGGTAGGAAAGGGAAATTTGTTTTGGGGAATGGGAAAAAAAATCACTGCTGTAAGAAATTAATATTAATGCTTCTTTCTGACGATCTAGAGAGGGTTCTTGTGGGTTTTGCTCTGTGTTCCAGTAAGCTGGGGACTCTCCTCTGTGTGAGGACAGCTATGCACAGTTTAAAGGTGAAGAAACTGGTGTGGTCTAAGACTCCACAGGTATAAGAGAAGGAAGGTTATGATGTGAAAATATTTATAATGGCAAGGAATTTTACACTGCTAAAGCGACACTTCTGCTCTGAATAATTTACCATAATAAAAGTCAAGAGTTTGGCATCCTGGTGAGTTGACTTTGGCTGTTTGCAGTGAGATTGCTTAGAGAGATGTTCCTGAGGAGGTAAGGTTTATGCTTGTTATTCCAGAGAATAACTTGAATAGTCTTTCTGTGTCAGTAGCACATAGACTCCTAAGGATTATCATCCACTGGCCTTGGGATCAGCCACCTGGAGTGTGTGGTCAAGATGGTGTCTATCCCAAATGACTTACCTGCCTAGGAGCCCACTGCATGAATCGCTGGTGAGCATCCCTTCAACTGGGCTGAGAGCCCTGCTGGCTTAAAGCTTTTTGTAGCAAGGTTTTGGGAGGAATTTGGAGGAGGTTGCTTTGGGAGTGTTACAGGTTGAGCTGGGGAGAGTCCTTATAAACCACACTGGTCTTGTGGCTGGTTTCTCTTCTGTCAGCTTTTAGTGACGCCCCTGAGATCTCTCAGTGGGTTTAGGGTGTCCGGGGAACTGCGATGGAAAGCTGCTGTGTCTGTGTCCTCCAGTGTGAAGTGGGAGCGCGTATCCCGTTTGTGGTCTCCACCAGTATCTTGTGCTCAAGCCATGCACTCACCCACTTGATGATAATGTGTAAGTCCACCATGGACTTCTGCATAGTGCTAAGGATGCTCACCCTGTCCTGTCCATACCCCACAATGCGGCACGGTGCCCAAATGCTCAGCTAACTACAGACAAACCAGCTCACACTGTAGTTCACTGTTTAAATAAAAGTACACTGTAGTCCCTGGGTACTGAGACAGGCTAAGAGATGTGATGTCTGCATGGTATACTGCAGGGTACAGAGACAGTTCATGGCTTTATACTACAGAGCATACACCTGCCCTGAGGGTCTTGTATTCGCAAGAGGCAGCTCATCTCTCTGTCTCTTGAGCTTTTGTATAAACTAATTGGCCCAGCTATCGTGTTTTCTTTGGCTACTAAGTGCTAAATCTTTGACGGTAGTAATTCCTTTAGGAGATACTACTACATTTAAGAGTTACTTGGTCTTCACTTGCAAATACGCTACTTGTATTCCTGGATGAAGATATTCTTGGAATACTTATTTTAGTGTGAACCCTCCAGTGGGCAATCTTTTATTCCAGAATAATGGGCCTTTGTCCAATTTAACATAATGTACTTTGGAAGTCTGTAGTTTGTTGCGCAGGAAATGCACTCATTTACCAAATCTCATTAATTAACTGGCACCTATTTAAGGGAAGTTTCTTCTCTCTTGCGGTGTTTAAAACATCATCTGTCATGAAAAGTAGCTCTTTAGTTTTTTAGAATTGATCTTTGATTTTACAAGTGATTACTTCTGCATATTAAAAGTAATTTTTCTGCTGCTTCTTGTTAAGAAAAAAGGACCTCAGCTTTGAGAATTACAGTTTAAGCTGCTCAGAATTGTGTGGCAGCTCTGTGTTTGCTGCCAGGAAGCTGTTACTGTGCTCAGGACAGTGTGTCTCTGCCGTTCGATGTAATATTCTACGTGATGAAAAACTAAAGTAGCTTTTTTTTTTTTTTTTTTTCTTCCGTGTGTAGCCCCCACCACTTCTGGGCAGCACAGGATTAATCTTCTGGCTGCCAATCTACAGAGCTTTTGCCCAAATCAGACACCTAGCAACGCCTGCACTGCACCAACTGTATCAGACAAAACTCATTGCCTTTCCTCAGCGGCCTTTATCGATATAACCGTGCAAATGTTTCTCCTCAGCCACCTCATCTTTGTTCCTTGCCTTGCTTCGCTTTGCCATTTCCAGGTCACTTCCCTTGCCTTTGTCAGCATGTTTAGCATTGCTTCATGTAGGCGTTGCCCTCGGGAACACCGTCATGCATACTAAATTCACGTCTGGGACCATGGCATGAAGTGGCCCATCCACTCGGGAGCAAGATATATCCATAGGGAAGAACAGACAAGCTGCAGACCTTCTGGAGGTGAGTTCTGTGCAGCTGCAGAAGCACATTCTACTGTCCTCCTGGTGTCAGGGTGCTCGGGTGGCCCTCGTACAGGTGGGTGCACAGCTTCTGCCATCCCTGGCTGCTCTGACTTGTCTTCAGTGGTGCCTGAGCCAGTCTATTTTAGTAATGCAATTATTCACATTGAGTGTAATTAATGAGCCACAGAGCAATCTACTGGTGGCTCCAATCAGTGGAATTACTCAGAAGGATCAAGATGAGCTGCTTTTTCTGAAAATGATGCTGTCATTCGCACAGAAGTGAGTTCAAGGAAACCCCATTCTTTATGCAGGGTATGTTGTGACCTGGAGTGCCTGTTCACATAAGCCCTTGTCTTGCCATAATGTAGAAGTAGGGGTCTCTGTGCGTTTGGGAAGATGTGGGTGCCAAAGGTGTTTGCCTGCAGAAGAGCTGGCGTAATAACCTTACCAGAGAGAATATGAATAGGGGGCTGCAGAAAATACTGCAGCTTGCTTTCTCTCTACTGGCAGTACCAGTGCAATGAGTAAAAGATTGTTTCAATCGGGTTTAGTTGAGTGTCTCTCTATGACAACGTGGACACGGCTCAGACTTCCTCACCTGAGGAAGGTGATGGACGTTTGTGCAGCTGTCCAACAGTGAGCTGCTGTGACTGGTACCTGCTGGCATGAGCCTGCTGCCCCCCTGCAAATGGTCCGCATACCTTCAGCACCTAACCATGAATACATGCTCGGTACGTGAATCCTCTTGCCTCTCTCTCGCATGTACTCTTTCTTCCAAATTACAAAAATACATGGAGGATTTCAGGGTGGGAGGAGGGATTTGGTATGAAAAATGGCTCTCCTCTGTGCTTGGCAGGACTTCATCCAGGCTTACAGCTGGTCGGAGGGGAGGCCAAATGTGCACCCTCAATTTGAGTGTGCCTCTCAGCACAGCTGTGAGAAAGTGTCATGCAGATTGCCAGCCGCATGCTGTGATTTTTTTGTGTGCATCTCTGCATGTACTGGTTGTGTATTATTCTGCGAACCTGCCTCTGTCTGCCAGCTAGACCCAAAAATCCACAACTTTGTCTCCTCCCCCACACGTGCTGGATGCCACTTGCTCACCAAGAGCGTGGCTTGAAGGTTTTACCCATCCCATGAACTGATGCCAAAAGGGACAGTGTCTTTCCTCGTTTGGAGTTGTGCATCTCCTCCCTCTCCCTTGCCTCGGGTTTGCAGGTTGTGTGGCTGATGGGAGTGGAGTCCCTGGGCTCATCCTGTGGGCAATGTTCAGTTTTGATAAGGGGCAGAGCAGTCCTTGGAGGGTTTTTTACCTCTTGGTGTGTTAATTTTCTGCTAGATCAGCAGATTGAACAGAGTCACCCCACTTGTCTGCCAGAGACTTGTCTGTCTCTGTTGCAAGGAAAGCAACAGGCAGCGGTGGGAGAGCAGGATCTCTCCTTCACGCTGCGCATGGTCGCACCAGATTATGTTTAACATCCAACTGCTGTCTTACCTACTTACTGCTTACCTTGGATGTGCCTGCGAATGGAAACGGCTGAGCTTTTATATGATTATTTTTGGGTTCTGAGTTTCAAAATGTAGCCACAAATAGCTGTTTGGCTTTAAAAAGCTAAAATGTTGTGTGCATGAAGTCATTAATTTATTGTCAGACTCTTAAGCTGATCGGGGTAAGTGAGAATCAGATGATGGGATCCAAATACTTCCAGGCTTTCAGAGACCTCAGTTCCCAAGTCAGAGATTAGGTCCAAATGTTCATGGTTATCCTTCCCAAAATGCCTCATCCCACAGGGTGTAACAACCCCCTGCTCATCTTTGGGCACTCGGCTCAAGTTCTTGAGTTTAGTTCCTGTCCCTGGTCATCCTGTGCTGTCCTGCAGAGGTAAGGGGAGCCAAAGCTGAAGGTATTTTTGAATCGCCAAAGCCCTCTGTATTTTGTGTATTTGAAATCTAGCGGGGGAGGAGGGTTTGTTCTACTCCATGTTACTGTTATTTTAAGGTATTGTTTTGGGGGTTTGGAGGGTTTTCATGCTTTATTTTTAATCCTCATAATAGCTGTTATGTGATACAGAAAACCTAGTCCAGTCTTGCTGCTCAGAAAAACTAACAGGGTATATGAAAAATCTTCAGTTGGGTCCTGTTTTCCAACTTAGTCCAGATCCCTGATTTGGGAGCCTGAAATATGTACGAGAAGGCCAAAACGCACAAGTAACTGATGTCTCCATGACACCAGTCTGTCTCGGAGCACATCTCTGATGTTGCATTGATTTATAAGAATAAGCGTGGTAACGCTATGGTATTCGTTGGCAAGATGGTTAACTTCCTTATGGCAGTCTCTCTGCAGGTTTTAGGCACCAGTTCAGCAAAATACAGAACCATGTGAGCAACCCCATCTCTGCTGGATGGGACATTTATATGTTTACTTAATTTTGAGCACATGAGTAGCCTTATTGGTGTTGCATTTTGAAGCACACATTTAAATGATTTACTGACCTGGGGCCTACAGGCAGATGTGAATATTAAAAATGAAAATTTAGGCATCCAACCCAGATTGTGAAGCTGAAATACTTCTTTTCCAAGGCAGTCTTGGGGATTTAAACAAACATTTTCCATTAAGATTAATGGAAGATACATGCCTTAACTCCTGTAGACTGCTTTGAAAAACATCAATCAAGTGTTATAGTATGAAGCCCTAAATGCTTGATGTCTTTGCATTGCAGTCTGCGTTCTCAGCTCTGCAGGCCTTGTAACATCTCCTGGTCGCTGTTTTGCCTCAGGACCATAACTGTCCTTACTGCACTGTGTTGCCAGCCCCTGCAATTTTATCTTTAGTTTCATGGTACTTAGTTTTATCTTAAAATCACAATTCCTAGTCATGATTCACAACAGTACAGCCTCAGTTTCTATTCTTATTTCTACTTAGCGTGAGTTGCGGAGGGAGGTGGACATTTACAGCCTTTAAATTCGTGAAGGAAGCACTTGAAACACTTGACAGCATTAACCATAAGCGCTTGGAATCCCAGAGGGAATATAAAGTTGATAGACTTGTGCGTGCGTTTTTAACTCTCAAGGTTTTAACATCGGTCTCCTGATCAGTGGGAAGCCTGTTTCATTGCTGTGGAGCATTTGATGCCAGCGACCCGGCACACGCAGCCTTACAACCTCCCCCGCATGTGCATCAACCAGACACGCGTGTTGGGAGACTGGATCGGTCCTGCTGTGTTTTAGCGTGTGCCACAGTTGTACAACTCTATTCCTTGCCTTTCTGGAACGTACTTACAATTGTTCCCAGCTCCTCACTCTTCTTGATGCTCTACCTTCTCTTCAGTGGTGCTTCAGGGATCCCAGAGAGGTGTAGCAAGTGTAATTTCCATGTGCTATCTGTAGAACTGCTCTGGTTTTTTGGAAGTAAAACCGTGTTTTCCTTCAACTCTGCCTTTTGTTCGTAGGCATCGGTGCTTGAGGCAGAGCATTTCATTAAAGATTTATGTAAAGCAGGGGCTGGTCTCTGAGGCAGGAGGATAAAGCTGTGCTCCAGAATGCTAATGCCGAGCTGGAGCAGTTTGAGATGTGCATAATGCAGCACCAGTTGGCACAACGCAGGGTTTCATCCAGGAGAGGGAAACTTGTACCATCTTTCTCTGCCACCCTGTAACTTTGAGGTTCATTCACATTTTGGTTTACGTGAGGAAACGGGAACACCCTGCAGGCAGGCCTTGCCAGGCACCCTGAGCGTGCACAGGCTGGGATGAGCGAAGGGGGTTTGGCTCTCGGAGCTGGGGTGGCAGTCAGCAGCCCAGCCTGGAGCCTGCCAGTACACTGAGCTGAAATTGTTGGGAGAAAACCACAGCCATGTGATTTTTTTGTTCTCTCTCTGCTCTATCCTTCCTTTTCCAGCTGGCATGAGCAGGATGTGGAGGTGAAGCTCAGCTTATGTTTCCTTCACTGAGATCTCTCTAACTTCTGCAGTGGCTGAAGTGTATGGAGAATGTGCCTTTTCTCTGTCCCTGGTTCTCCAGTGCTGTCCTGGTAGGATGTTTGGGAATCCAGAGAGTCTGTCCAACATGGAGACACTTGTGAAAATCCACAAGTGCATCCGAAAGCCTTAGTGTGGGTAGCTTCGTTGCATACTTGGCAGTTGCTGCAGCTGCAATGCTGCTGGAAATCTGACTTGTGGAAGAAAGCACTTGTGTTCGTACAAAGCTGTGAGCAGGGACTGTCCCAGCCCCGTGCACGGCAGCCTGTGCAGAGCCCAAGCAACCTCTGTCTGACAGTACTAAGTAGAAATCTAACAGCATATGGAGCTTCCCATGGGCTTCACAGCTGCACACAGGAACCCGCGCATACTTTTTCAAAACAGTGTTGTTTACTGTTCATGGCAGGTGCAACTCCTGTTCTCCGCTTTGCAGGCAAAACTCCTTCCTGTAAGGATGCACCCAAAGCTCCCAGGGACTTGCTGTCCTTCAGACATGTGCATTTGTGTATCACTGAGCTGTTTATTTCAATGTAAAGGCATGACAGGAAATGGGGTTTGTATTCATGGAAATGTAATTATGTATGTTGTGTAAACTAACTAGTAAAAGTAATTCTGGAACTCAAAACAGGACAAGATTTGAATACTTATTAACCAAAACAATGGTGGTTGCTGTGTACCTTGGAATAAACACCTCTCTGTCCTATAGGAAAGGCTGTAAGTGTTGTTCCATCTTCTCTATAGCTTTGGCAGCCGAAAATGACCATCCTGTAGACCCAGCGTAGGAGGCTTTGGCAAATGCGGTCTTGAATTCTCTCTGCTGTATGGAAATCCTGCAAGTTACAGGATAAAGACTGGAACAAGCTTGCCTATGCAGGCCGTACACTTCCAGCTAATCTCCTGAAGATAGGATCTGTGCGTTCCTTTGAAGTCATTCATGGAGAGCCACGATAATGTGGAAATCTCTTGGACTGTCTCCCTCTGCCCGGCAGCTCCGGCTGGGATCAGAGGCCAAACTGCTGCACTGAATGTGTGAGAGGGAAATGCTGCTGTAGGAGTCTGAGCATGCAGAGGGTGGTGGGTGGCAAGTGGCCTTGTCAAGGGATGAACGGGGTAGGGTTTAATTTGCAAGCTGAAATATCAGCCAGAGCAGCATAACAGCATGGGTGCGAAATAGCTTTCTGAGTCGGAGAACCCAAAGATAGGTGTGCGTTGCAAATGCTTCTTGTGGTGTGAGCTCCCAGCTTGCATCGGCTGTACAAAGCAATTGTACTGCTTGTCACTAAGGCGTCAGATCTCAGGGTTGAATTGGTTTCACTCGTTTCACCGTGTACCTGAACTAATAGAATAGACCGCGACTGTCTCATTTGCGTTTGTTTTAAGGTAAGGCTCTCCACAAATTGGAAAGTCCATGTCCCAGTCCTCTTAACATCAGTCATCTGCATGGAGGATGACAGCCACATGTGTGTATTTTAACAAGCACACACCTGGAGAAATACCCTCAGCTGGTCTTTGCTCTGTGTTTCCCAGAGGCAGGTAAAGTCAAGCTGATGGCTTTTGTAAGAGAAAGTTCTGAGAAACTTTGAATTATTCTAGTGTAAGTCAACTTGGTTGCTGTGTGAGTAGAGCTGTAGAGAAAGATTGGCCACTTTTATTACCCTAAGCAAGGAATAATTCTCTAGTTCTCCTAAACTGTGGAATATGAATTGAAAAAATCCAAATCTATTTCTGCATTTTTGTGGTCTCCATTTTTGGCAGTGCAAGTGATGTAGGGCAGCTAAATGTCACTCACCTTATCTGCTGTGTCTTAAGCAATGAGTGCAGGCAACAATCAGCTTCCAGTCACTTTCAGCAGCTCTGCAAACAAGCACTGGAAATGGCTTCGCTGATGCTACAGACCATGTCGGATCTAGAAATAACAGGTTGGCAGTGATAAGTTGTTGTTTCCCAGCAGCTTTGGAGGACAGGGTATACTTGAAATAAATCTATCAGGTAGGGTTTCAAATTGGCCAGGGCTGTAAGCAACAGTTTATTGAGCTTATTTATGATGTTGCACCTAGGACATGAAATGGAGAAATGTCAAGTGCTTTCAACACCAGCCAGTACAATTTAACGCCCCCTCCCCCTTGCTTGCAAGCTCTGTTTTGGCTTCATGCCGGAGGCATATTATTGTAATAAAACACATTCACATTCTAGGTGGTAAATGGAATTTACCCGATAATTAAAACTACAAATAAAATAAACTCATTCATCATCATCTTCATTCCCAGCGTAGCTTACATTCTTAGCACTATATATGGTATAAAGATTGGCTTTTTAGCTGTTTATGGCGTAATGACCAAATCCATCTGTGAGAGTCTTGGGAATCGAAGCTGAAGCAAAACCACACAAAAGCTAGATCTGAGCAGTTCCTTTAAATGATGTTTCTGTAGTCTTTTCTCCTGTATTTGGACTTTGGCCCAGTCTGAAGCCCATCTTCTTTCCAGACTGCTGGTTGTTACCATTGTACAAAGACAGAACAGCCTCAAGTTCCTCAGCTGAGTAACCATCTGTCTGCCCTCCCACACAGACACCTGAAGATGACTTAATATTGAAAGAAAACAAATAATTTAAATAATTTTAAAACCTCAAATGCATCTTTCTACAATCTTGAAAGCTGCCAGTGTGTTTTTTCATGTGTTAATAGGATAGATACATTCTTAGGGGTAAAGTGTACTTGTTACATTGAAATTATGGCATTCAGTTTGGTAGAGTTGCTTTGTAATTGTGCAGAGGGTATTCTTGATGCCTTGGTTATACGTGCACTGAACCTGGCATGTTGAACATGGGTCACATGGACATGCACAAATGAATATTAGTTGGATTCTGTCCTGAGGGCCAGCAGCCCTTCTGCAAACCTGGGGACAGGGAAGAGAGACACGAGATCTGCAGTCTGTTCAGCAAATCATGTCTCTGCAGTCTTACTGAGTAAAGCCTTAGTAAGCAGTCACATAATCCAGTACAAGTAGCATGATTGAGCACAGCAGTTTCTTTTCAGAGGAGTGCTTCCTAATATTACGATAAACTTATATAAAATAGAAAAATTAAAGACAACTTTGAAATAAATCCTGAAATGCAGCTAGAGGGATCTTGGATTAAAAACCTCTTGCGTGCTGCTTTGTGAACAAACAACTTCATCCGTGATAGATTGTGTGCCCCAAGCGTACATGACAAGGCAATTAAGAGAAAGCACAGTCAATGGAATAATATTGTATTATCTTTTTGTTTCACATAAGTCCTGTATCTCCTTTCCACTGCCAGTTTGCTGTAAATTGCACCTTGTCATTAATAGGATTATTGATAACTCTGCCAAACAGAGCTGCTGCAGAATTTACTGTTTGCTAAAATGCCTCCTTCATCATTAAAAAGTGTTACTAATACGCTTTAAACATAAATCTTGTACAGTGTTAATGCTCTAGGTTACAGCCAGCAGCAAGTAGAGCTCTGTAGATTGCTAAAGCTGGAAGACAGGGACACATGCCTGCTTTGGGCTGCAGTGTCTTGCTGTGTTTGAATTTTTTTTTTTTTTTTTCAAGTATGTAAACTATTAAAAGTGAATTTGCCCTTCCCCCCCCGGGGCAAATTCAGGGGTGAATTCCACCCTGGATAAATCATCTTGTGCCATGATTGAGCGTGCACAAGACAATTCATATTTTTGTCTTGCTTTTGCCCTCTCACCCTGCTTGCTTGGAGGCAGCAGCTGTGGTGCAGGTGGTCCCAGGTTGCGCTGCCGGTGTTGGCTCTCTGGGGCCCTGCACCTTGGGAGGTGGCACTGTGGGTGGTTTGCACTGGCCTTGGCCGTAGGGATATGGCAATACACAGGTTCAAAGTGATGGCCTCTGGAAAGTCAGCTGAAGGATGTGGATTCGCATCCAGCAACAAAAAGCTGTTCATTGCCTGCCAGCAAGGCTGTTGGCAATGTGGCTAGCATGTCACACGCTGTCCCTCAGCCTGGACCCAGGATGGATGACTGCAAGGCATGGGCTTATTTTGGGCTAAAAGACAGCATTGTGGCTGGAACTTTCTCCAAACCACTTTTCTTTGCCGAGTAGCATCATGTCTCCGAAGTTTGGGTTCAGTTTCAGCCAGCTGCTTCCTGGCCCTTTATGTCCTACCCTTTGCAGTGCATCATCTCGGTACCTGCAGTATGGCTGTGTAGAGCGAAGGGCAGGCAGCAGCGTGTCTTCTCTGCCCTTTGACAGCTTCTCAAACCCTCCCTGCATGTTGTGATCCCAGAGGCACAGAGTGGAATTCCAGAGCAGGGCTTGATAGTGGAGGTGCCCTTGCCCATCACTCCAATTTATTAGGAAGATCTGGGTTGCAGGGTTATCCTGGACTACTTTGCTCCTACTGGGCAGTGCTTTATTGTTGGTGGGTCTGAAAGCTGTACAGGGATTTGGAGGAATGAAAATAATGATTCTCCCATCTCTGGTGAGACCAAGAGATCATCTGTCACTGTTTTTTCAGTCCCACCTCGACCTCAAATCCGGATTGTTGTCTGGAGCATCAGACTCGTTCAGGTGATGGCTGCTGTTCCCTGTGTGCCCCGTCTCTGTGTAGTATTCTCTAGAGCTCAGTGCCGCTCAGACTGAAATAACACAAACGGATTTAATCATATCTGTGAGACATGATTTATTGTTATTTGATGGAGCTGTTGTGGTATCAATCTGGAGTTGTAACAAGACACGAACAGACTTGCCTTGGTACCATCCTGATGTTTCAGCACAGTAACCAAATTCAGGCTGAGCAAGGACAGTGCAGAGCAATTCCCTGGGATTTTCACTAGCAACACAGTGATGTTCAGATGTCTTTGAAGTCCAGGGCCTGTATGGAGTTAGAGCAGTGACCGCTACGCATTCTTGCAGCCCCTTCTCTAGCTCATGTAAAGCGGCGATTTGAGACAGCCTGCCTGGTCATTTAGAAGATGATCATTGTCTCAAAGCAGCAGTTTGTCAGACTGTAATTTTAAAATTACATTGTGTTTTGCTAGGATTTGGCAGAACTTCTCCGAGGCCTAGACTTTTAAAATAGTAGCCAAAAAAAGCTCATTCCTGGTGCAATTAAAAACAAAAACAAAAGGAAGAAGGAAGAACAATTTGAAATGAACTGTTTGTTTGGGAGGTTTTTTCAAGAGAATGCTGTCTGAAACTCTTGCTTTTGAAGATGTATTCCCACGCTGAGTCACATCCAAGGTTCATACAGAAAAGTCTGGCTGGCGTTTTAGAGGTCAATATTTGTTGACTGCTTCAGAGTTGTTTCCAGTGCACAGCAGCGGTGCCTCACAGAGGAGGGCTACAGGCATGCCCTTAGATAAATTGATTCAAAAGGTAGGCACTACCTCTTTGCTGCTTTAATTTTCCTCCCCCGGGTTCGCTGTGCTGGTGTTATTACAACACACGCTGGGCTGGGGTTGCCATCTTTCGCTGGGTGACAAGGACAAATATTTTTGCCTTTGGAGAGGCAGAAGGTTTCTCTGTTGTGTGTCACTGCTGTCTGGGGAGCATGTAACTTCATGTCACCTGTGACAAACACAGCATTAGAAATAAGCCTGCTATGGGTTAAGAGCCTCTATCTGGAGGTTATGTGGCTGTTACGCTATTAAATGTCCTTCTAACTTAGAGTCTCACTCCAGCCTTATTTCTCAGTGCTTCAGTTGGTGAGTACGCGGTTCTGTTACTGCTACTCATGGAGTGCATAACTCAGCGTGAGTAAAGACGCCCATCTGAAATCATAATGTACAACTACATTAAGCCCCATTAGTTAAGAGCTGGACGGGTTACAAACGAGGGTAAAATGCACACTCCATTACTGCATCTGTCTCTTCTCTGTGTGTGTTTAATTTTCTGAACAAAGGGTGGGGAATTAAGAGACACCTCTTTGATACATTTGCTGCCTTTTTGAGCCAGCCCAGATCTGAGAGAGCAATTGTATTTTAATCAGCTCTGTGAGTCATCACAAAAAACGCCAGCTCAGGTTTGATTGCTGAGTCCGTATTGTTGCTGATGTGCAAGACATGAAGTAGAAAGAATATAACGTTGTATTTAGCTGCAAGACTGAGCTCAAGATGCTGACAATTTGAAAAAGCTCAGTTTGGACTTTGCATGCCAAACAAATTTACTGTAGGAAGAACGTTTGCGTCGCAATGATGTCATTTTCATAGAGTCACTTTACAGATAGTGCCCACAGCTCAGCAGAAGCCTTGGTCTGAATACAAAGACCTCTTCAGGATTCTTCTAAGTCTCCTGGTTGGAAGAAAGCCAGTACTGATGTGATAGCAAAATGCATGCAGATAGTGAAACTACTCATCCGGTAAAATTCCTGCCTGAACTCACTTGCAAATCAGAAATGTCATTGAACTGCCTAGAGAAGGTGAAAATTATCAAAGATTTGCAGATGTGAGAGAGAGGAAAAAAAAAAAAAAATCACAGGATTCTAGAGAGGATGGAGACATGGTGCTGGACCAAAACCTTTCCTCATGGGAGGGTTGTTTGGAAATTGGAAGCTCCTGGAGGCTTTTGTAGAAATGGGCATTGAATAATGATGGAGTGAGCTCCGGAGTAACCTCTTGACTCTGGCTTCTCGTGATGTGCAGTGTGGCAGTGAAGCAGAATGAAGAGCTGATGTAACATGAAAAGGGATGCTTTAAAAGTGGAGGATTTGGGAATTTCAGAATTGAGTTCCCACTGAGAAATGACTCGGCTGGTAAAATGGACTACAGTCCTGGAAAATATTGGTGAATTGTACCATATATAAGATGGAACTTTTTTCTCCCCAGGTAATTATGTGGTAGCCATCTAAATATTCATTATGTTAATAAAAATTATAAACAAGAAAGCAATTATATGTTTATGAATGGCAGGCACACACTTTAAAACGCCCTGGACAAGAAAGAAGAATATTGGTCATTAGTATGGTAAAAGAGACATAATGGGCTAAATAACTTAATTTCTCACACGTTTCTGGAGTTGGCCGACATGAAAGATTTCACTGAAATGATCAGAAAACAGGCTGAGAAAATGTTGGCCAATATCCTTCTTTTTGACAAAACAGATTCTAATAATAAAATCCTGTGTTTGATTGCTTAGCCCAGTGAAAGGCTTTTAGTAGTCATTCCTTTTCATGCTGTTTAATAGGCTGTAGCGATACTGCCAACCAGTCCAGAGCAGGAAGGGAAGGAGTGTTTTGTGCTGGCCTTGGCAGGAAGGTCAGGGCACAGATCTGGCTGAAGTTTGGTGGCACTTCCAGGGACCAGCTGGGGGGATTAAATGTGCGGAATGGAAGTATTGGTGTGAAGGGGGCGGGAATCTTCACAGATATCTGTATTTAAAAGATAATACTTGAACAAAATGCTTATTACAATATGGGAGGAATTCAGATACAGGCAAACTCCTCGTATTTCCTAAAAGGGCTCCCATGCCAATATTGACAGGGACTCTTGGCCCTGCTGAGATATGGGGAGGTCTCCAGGTGAGGTGATATGACTGTAGGCACACACTGCTTTTGGTGTTTGCAGAGTAGGTAAATAGCCATTACAGCTGTACTTTTGGACGCTGCACCTTCTCTGTATTTTAATTTGTTAAAACTCCTTGAAGAGGAGTTTTAAATACCCAGAGCTTTCTCTAAAGCTGAATTACATCTTGTCCTGTTCTTGTAGCATAACATGGTGTTTTTGAGCAATCTCTGAGTTGTTCGTTTTTTTTTTCCTTCACTGACCATTAAAAAGCACCCAATTCCACCATGTTGTTTTAAAGCTTGAGTATTTCATTTTTGTGGATATTTTAAGCAGGGATCCTTGAAATTCCTAAAAAACCAGCTTGTTTCTCTAAGTCCCAGGCATGTCTGCTGAAAACACTGTGAATGTCATAAGAAGTGATTTCACTGTACAGGCTGCCCAAAACAGACATATTGATGTTATTTAGCCTTCACTTGCCAAGTTGAGCATTAGGATTGTGTTTTCACATGTGAGGAAGCTATCAGCTTTACAGATAGCCATATTTTCATAAGCTGCGTTTGGCTGTCACACCTTCTCCTGTAGTCTCTTGATATGCAAACAAGTCTCAGTTATATATGCTCCTGGCCTATAAACTGATATCCCTGAAGAGTTCCTGATTATCCTTCCATTAACTTTTACTCTTCTCCATCTCCCTCAGGGAAGTAACAAGTAGTCTTTCCTTCATCATGGGTTTCCAGCTGGTTACCTCCTCAGTTCCCTCCTAAATAGATTCTCTCGGTAGTTTTGTGCATCACTAAGGAAATATCAACTGTGAAATTTCAGTGCGATCTAAAAATACAGCAGAGACTGCTGAAATGGGGATTTGAAAATTTGAAATGCAAGGAAAGCATCCTGGATCTTAAAGTGCCGTCCCAAAGGACAGAATAACCATACACCACATCTAAAGCATAGTGTCGTAGTGCAACCAGGAGAAGGGGCATCGCTGTTTGTATATGGTGTTTCAACTCCTCAGCTGTACTGCTGAAAACTTTGATGAAGGCTTGTGTGAGTCTCTGCCATTCTTATATTTTCTGGTCCAATTAATTAGTATTGTTTACAAACCAACATTCAAATCCACATACTGGTTGTATTGAATGCTGCACGCTTCGTTATGTTCCTCACTTCCAAAGTTTTGCCTTTGTGGAGTTCAGATTGTTTCTTAATCAGATTCTCATACCTTGTGTCCATCATAGCTGCAGCTGGGGACATCCCAGCAAAGCATTTGGCGATGAAATCTTCATCTGTCCTCTGTCTATCCTTCTGCAAGCTCCTGTGACAGTAAATGTTTGTGTGGCTGCGACCTGAGTCCTATTCCCAAAGACTGGGTCTGTGCAGGGTGTTTTGCACTGGGAAGCCATCCATGCAAGTTTTGGACACACTGCTGATGTCTTGACCACCAATCTCTATTATTATTTAAATTCTAAGCAGTACTAAAATAACCTTTGAGGCCTCTCTCTCCTGTCACGTATTCCTACTTGTTTTATATCCAGTTGACAATGAGCTGTATGTTTCTTCTAGTTATTGCCTTAAATTGAGCATAAACCAGTGTTTGCTCATTCCCATCAATATTCTTTGTTTGAAACAGGCTACTGGCTCAGCTCCTTCAGAATTATTCAAACTGAAATGATTATTTAGCTGAATAAACATTTCAAGACAAGTTGCACATTTCTGGGTTTGGTATTAGCACTCCTAGAAAATTTGCAAAATACCAGAGACCGAATTTTAAAATGTGATATCTAACCTTGTTGCTGTAAATATTTATGTGAGCAATCAGTTGTATCTGGGGAGCAGATTTGACTCCCCTTATCCTCATGAAGCAGAAGCATACTTTTTGAATAGTCACACTGATTTCAAGGGCTTGTTGAGTTTGTGGCCACTGAACAGAAATAAGATGGTTAGAATATGGCCCCAGCTATGTGGTGATGCCAGACCTAATTTGAGCATGCGATTCATCCAATTTCCCATGCGGAGTGGAAAGTCAAGGGTTTTCTTCAATTGTCTGTATAAATCTACGGGCTTGAGAGATTACAGGTGACATTAGACTCTTCCTTTTGCAAATCTACATATTTGCATATCTGTACATGCATAATTTTACCAGAAATTCCCCTACAGTGTTTAAAGTCCTGTTGTGTATGTTTCTGTCTGTGCAGGTCTGGAGTCGTAGAAGATTAAGTAAGGGTGAGACATTTAGCCACAGGGTAACAACTCTGGTGTACATTCAAATTTTGTATCAGGTAGTTTGTTATGTTATTAAAATAGTACAATTTCATAACAATGGTAGTTGCTGATTTAAAAACCTCACTGTTGCTCAAGTATTATGCAGAATGAGTGAATAAATATAGCTTTTTACATTGGGCCCTATCCATAGACAAAAGTTGGGATTTTCACTGTCTCCCTGTATAGCATGTCCTTTTTCAAGCACTACACAGGGGGGTGTCTGTGTCCCCATCTGGGCTGCCTGTACCCTAAGCAAGCTGCTACCCTGCAGCCTTGGAGGTTGCAGGGAAGAAAAACCATGTGTGGTGTTTGTGGCTTCTCAAAGAACCAGAATAATGAGTTAAAAAAGCTGTGTGCTTTCTGACGGGTCACATATCTTTCTGATCTATAGGATTTGCACCCTTGACACCATCTTTTGAGGAGCACTTCCAAAAAGTATGGAATGAATGTAGATTATGTGGGAAATATCTCAGTAGTGTGCTCACACAGCTCGAGTCAGCACAGTCTCTCACTGTTAACTGAACATGTCCTTTATGGAAATTGGCTTTGTAACCCACATTTCAACTGCTGAAGAGTTACGAGGTCAGCAAGTACACTTCAGAATTTAGCTCATTTTGTGTATATCTTGGACCATATTCACCCCTGTGTTTTATACCACAAAAATCAGTGGAATTATGCCAAGAAAAAAATTCATCCCCTAATATTTAAAGTTGGCTGCTCCAATGCACGTGTATTTCACTGAGCTCCCTACCATAGCTCTAGGAAGGCTCCTGCTTGCAGGTTCCTGAAGGTTATAATTTTTATATGGGCACTGAGAATAACTAACAGTAGTAGATTTTGGATGGATATTAAATCTTGTGCTTCAGGGTATGAACTAGTCTCTTACTACTTGAGAGCAGAAAGAGGCTGCTGTAGTGAGCAAACTGTTCTATTTCTGCCCTCTGCAGTGCTCTTGCCCCTTTCCACGATGCATCCGACGGTGGCCAGCGTGAGAGGCAGGCGGGTGAGCCGGATGGACCATGGGCAGTTCCCATGTTTCTCCGAGAGCAGATTGTTGATCCCGAAGCCAGAGCATCACATCACTGGTGCTTTGATAGGAAGCAAAGAACTAATGTCTGCTGTCCCTTTTAATGACAGACTTCTAGCAGTGATCACAGAATTGTCTTGCAGAGTTAATTTTGGCTAATGAGCAATTAGCCAGCTCAGCAGCGACTCCCCCCTGCCCCTTGTCTGCTGGGGAAGAGGTGGTTGGGTCTGAGCATGGTGCTTCCCGGGGTTGTGGGAGCCCCAGCAGGACCTGCGTGGCCCCGCACTTTCACCTGCGGTGGTGCTTGAGCTGCAGCTGAAATTTCCTCTTTCTGAAGTTGATGGATTTATTTTCCAGCTACAGACTTGCTGTGTTATCCCAAATGTCAGTAGAGTCTCTTCTTTTTTTTTTTTTTTTTTTTTTTTAAATACTTAATGCAGCCAGAGAAAATCTGTCAGTAGAAGACTCCCTGCCTGCCCAAACGAAGGTTGAACTTGCGTGGGCTGAGCATATTCCAGCATGAACGTGTTTAAATTTGGGGACAGCTACAGATGACGTTGCTGCTTTCTCGCCTCGCGCGAGAAGCACGGGGCTGGCGAGTGCCCCAGCACCGGATTGTGCCCGGCTGCCTCGGGTCACGCCGCAGTAGTGGGTGGTGGGACTGGGAGCGGGCGCAGATGGTGCTCCAGAAGGGGAAATCCAGAAGCTCACGAGCTCATTTCTTGTAGGGAGATGCGTCCATATGCCATTCATAGAGCACAAGAGCCTGCTCGTCAGTCGGGAGCACTCCGGGGATGCTAGGATGAAATAACCCAAATCTATAGCTAAGACCGGATCCTGATGCGGGCTGCACTGGTGTGGTCCCTGTGCTCTGTCCCTCTTCCCTGGTAGGGAGGCATGTCCTGTCTTTGAGCGTCATCATCAGTGCCTCTACAGCCTCAGGCAATATTTGGGGGGAGTTATGTAGGAAGCCTGCATGGCTGGATCCATCATTGACGGGCTCAGCTCTGACCTCTCAGCTTTCTTGTCGACAATCCTGCGCACAGCTCTTGAAGGCGAGTTGAGGACAGGGGATGTGAGCACCATAAATCGGGTGCGTAGTTGTCTGTCCCCTCAGCTGGGCACTGCACACCGAAGCACAGAGGTGCTCGCCACAAAGGATGCCTTGCAGTTGGACATAAATCTCAAGGATGCCTGCAGACCGTGACAATTAGGAGCAAAAATCTAACAGACATTTGTGCTAAGCTGGTAACCGAGCATTGCTCAAATACAGTGTAATTAACAGTGGTGATAAATTGACATTGGTGACAGTCAGAGCGTATGCTGCTCTTCAGAAGGCATAGATGTTTTCTGAGATAAAGATTAGATCCTCTTCCATTTATTATTTTAGCGAATTTGGGAAGAAAAAAAAGTCAAATGAAATGTTGTCCCACCCAAACTGGAGCAGTGATAAGCAAGTTACTTGAATTGCTGCATTTACGTATTGGAGAGGGGGAGTGCACTTATATAAAAATGTGTGTGCCTCTATATAACTGCTTTTACATATGTAATGCCCCAAATACATCATTATGCATTCATATTTGCATGTAGAGTCTGTCTGAGGATGTATGTGTATATATAAAAATGTGATTTACAGGTTTCTAAACCTCCCTGACAGACTCCAGGAGACCAATTTCTAAATGTATGCCAAGATTTTTGACTAAGAGACAGGTAGCAGTAGGTGCTAATAAATGAAAGAACTGCGAGTGAAATGTTGTGACATGCACCTCTCTGAACAACCTGCGGAGCACTGGCAGAATCATCAAACCGAGTTGAGAGTAATCAGCAGGGACTGATAAAGCTGCTCTTGTAATTATTTGTTTGATATACAGCTTTCCTTCTTCCTTCTGCATAAATAGCAGAATTGCTTTGCTTAGTGTGGGAGGTTTTTTATTCCTGTCAGGGCTTGTTCTCACCAAGATGTCATGAGAGGAGGACTGAGGTCTGCATTTTTGTTTTATTTACGGGCTTTCCATTGTAATTCTGACAGCATGCAGTGGAGACAGCATTCATTTAGATGGGGAGAGGCGTCCTGGCTCATGCAAAGCTGTCGGTATTACAGGGGCCAGACTTTGCCGTGCTGCTTTTAAGCTGCTCTGATTCCTCCAGGTTTGGCCTGGAAGAAGCTGTTCCTGAGAGGAGGCGACTGCTGAGGGCTGAAGGCAGTCGCGATGTCATGCCCATGTATTTAGATATTAAATAAAATTCCCACAGCAGCTTTCTTGTTTATAAGTGTGAGTTTGATGATGCCGCAGACTGCCCTACAAAACCGCACAGCCCTTCAGATTGACAACTGTTAGTTATCCTTAAATAACTTCCTCTCCTCACCACTTCTACTGCCTAAGCAAGAAAATCCAAGCATTGACTGATTTCCAGGCAGTCACGGTGGTGGCCCGACAGCGACGACTGAACTGAGCCAAAAGGCTCCTGTTGATGTCAGTGGTTTCTGGGAACGCTGCCTGCATGGTTTTGTTCCGGGATTTCCCTCTCCGTCCATGCCTGGTTGAGCTCTGACTTCACTCGGGGCAAATTTTGCAATTCTGTGTTTCACAAAAGGTACACTAATTCATTCCTACTCTAAGCACTCTCATTTTCCTTGTTCCATTTATGTTCTATTTATCCTTTTTCTTTCCTTAAGGAAAAGAAAAAGAAGGATTTTATTTTCCTTAAGGAAAGAAAAAGGATACATTTTTCTTTAAAAAAAAAAAAAAAAAAAAAAAAAAAAGGAAAAAAAATCCTATACACCAGAATAGGTTTTATATTGTCTAAGGGTTTTACCAGGAACTCAGGAGGAAGGGGGAGGTGTAAGGGGAGAGAGGCACATTAGAGCAGAAAATAGATTTCCTGGCTTAAAGTGAGAGAAATCCAGACTGCTGCTTTTAGCATACATTTGAATACTGTCAAGGGCATCTGGAATATATTGATAGGCGTTCTCTTTCTAATAATACTAAAATTCTGATAATGATGAGGCACAGATATGCCACCTGTACTTCACATGCACATGCAATATTGGGAAAGGGTCTGAGACGTCGGAGACTGCGTTCAGTCTCATGCCAGGGTCGGTGCCAACTTGCTCTTACTCAGGAGAAATACTTCAGACTTGAACCAGATTAATGAAAAGAGGCATTGTTCTGAGACTAAGAAAAAAAGCTTTACACCCATTGCAGGTTTATGGGGGGTTGTTCCTGAGCAATTATGGTGCATCCTTTCAGTGCTTTCTGATTCCAGGCAATGATGGCATTTTAAGATAAATAATGCGTTCGCGGCTCCGCTTGTTATTGAAGGGCTTTTATTATTGCTGATGTTACATGAAAAAGAAAGTTATTAAAAAAATGTGGCACTAACAAATTGAAGCCTCCAGGGAACTGTTGCCTGAATGGGATTTTGATTTGAGTTCAATTTAATTGGCCATAAATCTTCTCGTTTCTGATTTACATTCTACTTCAGACCAGTCTACCAAATTCATGATAATCAGGTTTTCATTTTTCTTTATAGAACAAAATACTCTGACAAGAGCATAAACAGAAACATTCCTTCAGCAAGGTGACCTTGTTCTTGCTTGTACCATGTTGGTAATTGATTTAATGCCTCCTTACCTATAAATTGGGCCTCTTTCTGAGGCATGTCCGTCAGATTTTGAGGTAATTGGTTAGCATAGTTGGTTTTTCACTGTAGTATTTTGACTGCAAGATATTTCTCATAAGTCTCTAGTACAAGAGTACCTGTGATCATTCTTACTGACACGATGGAAAAAAAATCATCTGGTAGACATACGCATACCGCTCCTGTTGGCTGACTTTGAATGCAGCTATGTGCACATCTCTGAGAATAAAAGTTCTTGTTCTAGCCTGGAGTAAGTATGTGAGATGTAAAGCCCAGTAATTTCTGTGGGGTTTTGAGTCGAATCTTTTTCCTGTCACATTGCAATGTCTTTAGGGGAATGAAGTTACGCTGCAGGTGCTGCTCGCACCGGACCTTTCTGGTTTGGAGGGTTGCAGCAAAGGAAGAAGCCAGGATCGTTTTTGTGCCTGCCATGAGTGGTAGTCTTCGCTCCATGGGTTGCCCAAGTGCTAGCAGGGAGAGGATGGAGACTGAGGGCTTCTCTGTGTGTTTGGGTTGCTCCTGGGGTGATGTGGTGTAAATGCCGGTTTGGAGGTGCTGGGCCTGGTTTCTGGACGGAAATTTTTGAATTATTCTTTTGGATTAGAACGCTTTTTCACAGGGAAGCTGGAAGCCCATCAAGAATTGCTTAGAGTATGAATTTGTAGCTGCTTTTTACAGTAGAAGTCACGTTGGTTTGGATTTTTCCTTGAAAAACTGGATGAAGAGGGCTTGTGCTTTAGGTGCTTCCCCCGTGCCCCACGGGAGCTGCAGCTCGGTTGCTCTCGTAGCCTGCTCTCCCCCAGTCGGAGCTCCCCAGCGCATCCCCCTCCCCACGTTGTGCTGAGGGCTGGGGCTTCCCTGTGCCCTATCCCTCCTCCCCAGGAGTGGGGCTGGGCAGCAGCGCTCACCCAAACTTCAGGTGCCAGCAGCTCCCAGAACAGTTCGGAGCACTTCAGTTTGGGCCAAACCAGGTGTATGGTGGAATTTGTCACCCCCAAAAGAAATTTTACACAGGAAAAAGTTTTCCAGGCACCCTGAGGCTCCTGGCCCACACCCCTCCCCTGCTCTGGGGCACTGTGTACCACGACACATTGTAGAGCTGTCCCTCTAGGGACCCTTACCCAAGGTTGCTTTTTATGGTTGCTGGTGTAGGTTTGGCAGGACTTTTCCTCCCCCTCCTGATCTGTAACACCTGAAGCAGGGTCTACAGGTGAGGGCTGTGGGGGTGAATTCTTTAGGGACGTGATTTGGGAGTGGAGGTGACTAAGAGGTGAGAACCAGGTGGGATCAAAGGAAATACAATTGTTGTCTAATTCTGATCAGATACTCAAACCCCTTAAATTCATTTGCTGCTCTTGCATTCTCATTCATAGGAATCTCAGTAAAGTGCCTCAGCTGCTGCAAGGAATGGTTCGGAAAGGGGAGAGAGCCAGCCTGCATTGAAAATGTAATCATTGTTACCGAGTTGGAGAATATTGCATTTAAGTGTTTTTCCCCACCTTTTCTGTCCCGTGGTTCTTTTCCCCTGTCATTCTTTTGCGTTTCTAAGTTGTGTAGCTTCATTATATTGCTCATTTAACCATTTCCAACAGTATTGGGATTGACAGGTTGAGTTTTCTGCAATCTCACAACTTCATGGACTGCAAATTGAATGTTTTATGGCCTGTTGAAAAGGTGAAAAGAAAGTTACATCTGCTACCAGTTTTCTAATTACATCAGCATCAAATACATTATGAGTTTGTTAATGCCAGGTACTCTTGCTGAAAAAAACACTTATAACCATGGCCTTGACAACTGGAAGCAATTACTTTGCAGTGGTTTTCCTTTTGTTTTCTGAAACATTAGAATTCTTTCTCTCCTCTTTCCTCTGCTTCCCTCCCTACAAAAGAAATAGAGAAAAATCTGGATTTTAACTCATTATGATTATCTTCTGAAGTTTTTTTCTCTGCAAAGATGAATAGCTGGAAAATTACTGAAAGTAATATAAAGAAAAACAAGCATCTGTTACTGAAGTTTCTGCTGAGCCCACCGGTATATAGGGCTTGTATGGCAGTGGTGGGCAGGTACCGAGGCAGAAGAGACTGGACTATGTCTCACGCTGTCCTGGCTGAGAGCACAGAGGAAGGTTTGTTTCCCAGGGGATGGAGCAGAAAGCAAGAGCTTTATGGTGAACAGCTGAAGGACTCACACCATATCCTGACCTGCAGGGATTGTGTGGCAGAGATGAGAAGCATCATTGATAGAATTGTCTTCATGCCAAATAATGCATCTATGAACAGCTAAATCCTCCTGGCTCTAGTTTGTGTGTTCAGGCTGTCTGTGCAGTTCTCAACGGGAAGGGTTTGAAACTCACCTTCGCTGTGCAGCCTGCTCCACAGTGCAATTGTTTCTGCTTCTTCAGCCATTACCCACTTGAGTCTCAGCTTAGGAGTCAAAGTCTTTTCCAAGCTACCTAGATGGTAACTCTGGTTATAGCTTGGACCCCAAAGCCCAGTGAATATGACTAGGAGTTGGTTCTTCTTCCACATGTGGCATTAAGTAGATCATCTTTGGCTCCAGTTTCCTATCCTACTGTTTGTCCATCACAGTAGTGACTTTTGTTTGGGGCAGGATTCACCTGTATGTGAATTAGAACAAACAGGGCCTTGGTTTTTGTGGTATTGCAACTAAACATTGAAGGAGAAGAGACCTGTATGTCTACTCTGACCTGCAGCCCTGTGCAGTCCATTGGATCATTTGGGCCAACGTCCATCTAAAGATGCTGGTTGCTTGTGATTCTTTCTCTTTTCCTGCTGTTCCATCCCTTATTCCTGATACTTTTGGAGCAGAGCAAATCCTTCAGCAAAGCTCTTCCAGTGTCACATAGAGAGATTAGTGATGGTTTGATAATAGATTTGGTTACTAAAGCTGGCCAAGAATTCTATGAGATGTTTTTTCCAAAATGTTTTAGTGTGAACCATCTTCACTTCCTTGAACTCTGGTTTTCATGAAAGTTTGATCAAGACTTTTACAGGATTGAGATGGGATAGGATGGGAGACGTCTCCCACCTCTATTCCCAGATGGGCGTAAGAACCAGTCCAACTCACTCTAGATTCGGTGTATTTGTTAAAGGCTGTGCCTTGCCAAATTATGCTTGACCTTGAGTCTCCCGTGCCCTTGATTTATCCCCTGCTCATGCTCACTGAGCACTGACTTGCACCTCCTGAGTTCTTGTAAGGAGGAGCCCACTGTCATGGTCAGGATAGTGAATGAAACTGGAGGCTTCCTCATGGCACAGATTGACACCCCAGCCTCCACACCTTCCCTTACCATCCTCTCTAGCTCCTGTCATTCTGGTGGGAGATTGTCAAAAGCTTGTGCCTTTCATCCCTGAAGTGGGAAGGGTTTTATTTATTTTGTTAATCTGAAAGTTAAGTGGGTGGGAAGATAAGTCTGCAGCCCCGCTCCATTTGTCACATGGTACCAGCTCTTGTTTTCCCTTGAGAGAGGCAGAGCAGATGGAAGGCAGAGATGAAATGAAGATCAAAAGTAAACAGCATGATTAAGTTTTTGATAAAAGATAAAACACTTATCACATCAAAGCCACTGAAAAACACATTAAATGTTTCCTGAACATTTCATGTCCACGTGAGCACTAACTGTACTTGCCGTGGGGACGTTTGTAACAGCAGGCGGTGGAGTTGGGGAATGTTGGTGGGATGTTTACCTTTGTGGCTCTGCTGCAGGTCGCCTGGCTGACACCAGGAAGGCAGAGCTAGCGGCCTGTTAGCCATCCTCTAGCACATTGAACCTCTCTTGCTGCAGATTGGTTGGCCCACGCTATGTGCATGATTAGGCAGTCCTTTCTTTAAGCCATGCCCTGCTCAGTTTTCCAGGTTTGGGCACTGGTTTTCCAGAGTTTTTAAGGCACTTGCAGATGTAGGTAGGTGGAGAGTTTGTGGGTGGCTTTGCTCCCGAGCATTGGTGATCCTTTGGTTCCATGCTTTGGCTCAGTGAATCAAGTCCTTAAATATTTTTGTGTAAGCAGCATGATTTGTAGTGAGAATTGTCTGTGGCTTGCCTATTTTCATCACTGTGTTGGAATACTGAGCTGTCCTGACCAGTGGAGAAAGATTAAAAAGCAGTATATTGCCATTATTTTTAATTTCTTTTCCAGTCTTAAGAAAGTATGAAATATATTAAAAGAATGTAAAGAAAAGGCACTTTGTAATAGCCAATAAAAGCCACGAATGATGAATGATGAAACAGAAGAACAGCAAAAGAAGAGTAAAGGTAGAAATAAATACAAGAGAAGATTCCCTGTTCCGGTTATTACCATAACATCCCAGAAGTGAATTTCCTCTGCAGTGGCAATGGACTCACTTCCAGTAAACCTGACTTTATCATCCAAAAAAGCCACAGTTGAACAAGCTGTTGCTTGAGCTGTTGTACTTCTCAATCAGAGAGTCCTTGGCTGAATGAATCCCAAGATCTGGGAGAACATTGAGGAGCCCACTATGACCCGGTGTGACACCGTTGTCCTCCTCATTCTTGGGGATAGAGGGTCACGAGGACACCTTACTGCAAAGTGCCCCAACAAGTGAGGAGGGGCCTTTCTTGTGCCTTCTTGCTCAACACCACCTGGTGTTGAGCTGGGATTATTGATTGCACTGTGCCACTGCTGGTGGACATAACGTTTTGGTAAAATTAATGCAAAACGCTTCTGTACCAGCTCAGTAGCATTTTATGTTGCCTTTCTGCAGATGTCAGTGCTGAGTCCAATCTGCTTTTTTTTTTTTCATCTTATAACCTTGGTTTTCTGTAGGCAAGGAAGGAGCCACATGCCCTGCCTTCTCCCACAGGGGAGATCCTGTGTAACAGAGACCAGTCCCAGAAACAGTCTGCCTTTGAATTTTCTTTCATTTTTTTAGCTGGTGCAGAGACTTTTTCACATCTCCAGGTCTCAGTCCTTTAGAGCGCAGAGATAGTTTAAATGCTGTATGTGCGCAGCCACCTGTATCATCAGTCATCAGTCTCAAGCACAAATACAGGCTGGGCGATGAGTGGATTGAGAGCAGCCCTGAGGAGGAGGACTTGGGGGTGTCAGTTGACGATAATCTCAGCACGACCCGGCAATGTGCATTTGCAGCCCAGAAAGCCAACCGTATCCTGGGCTGCATCAAAAGCAGCGTGACCAGCAGGTCGAGGGAGGGGATTCTCCCCCTCTACTCGGCTCTCGTGAGACCCCCCCTGCAGTACTGCGTTCAGCTCTGGGGCCCCAACATCAGCAGGACATGGACCTGTTGGAGTGGGTCCAGAGGAAGGGCACAAAAACGATCAGAGGGCTGGAGCACCTCTCCTATGAAGGCAGGCTGAGAGGGTTGAGGTTGTTGAGCCTGGAGAAGAGGAGGCTCCGGGGAGACCTTAGAGCAGCCTGCCAGTACCTAAAGGGGACCTACAGGAAAGCTGGAGAGGGACTTTGTACAAGGGCGTGTAGTGATAGGACAAGGGGTAATGGCTTTAAGCTGAAAGAAGGTAGATTTAGATCAGATGGAAGGAAGAAGTTCCTCACTGTGAGGGTGGTGAGGCACTGGGACAGGTTGCCCAGAGAGGCTGTGGATGCCCCGTCCCTGGCAGTGTTCAAGGCCAGGTTGGATGGGGCTTTGAGCAACCTGGTCTAGTGGAAGGTGTCCCTGCCCATAGCAGGGGGATTGGAATTGGATGATCTTTAAGGTCCCTTCCAACCCAAACCATTCTGATTCTGTGATTTTGCATGGCGGGATGTGGAAGTCTGCCCTTCACTAAGATTCCCTCACCAGCAGCGCTCCCTCCAGAGCACCATTTATCAAAGTGGTCCTTCAAGGCACGTGTTACATTTTACCCTTGTCATTGCTACCAGAGCCTGTGTGCTGTTAGCAAAGCATCTCTGCTCCTTCTGAACCCACAAGCATGAAGTCTGGTTTTGGGACCCGTGTATAGCAGTATCTCTTTCCAAAGTCAGGGCACCAGCCCTCCAGTACATTTACTGCTGGAAATTTCTAGGTCTTAGTAAGCATGCATAAGAGCAGCAGAACTTGTGACACTTGGGGGTTTGGCTTTTTCTTGCATGATTAGGTTTCCCTGTACTTAGCAAGGTTGGCAGACATCATTCCTTCAGCTGATGTATTTGTAAGGTTTCTCACCTCCGTACAAGTCCTCTTGAGTCCAGCAACAGGTTAGCTCACACTGCTGCTCTCTGCCCAGAAGGTCACTAATTTGAATCTTTCTCCTCTACCAGCTGCTCAGCTTTATGGCACGTGGAGGAATTCAGATGCTTTTGAGATCTCTGTATCATCCTGCAAATTTTGGTTGAGATGGCATTTGATTTCCTTCTGAAATGAGAGGAACAGCAAAACATTGCATGTTGAATTGGACTAAAGTTAAGGGAAGCACTTATCTACTGAATTTGCACGTGCTTAAATCTCATTGACTTCAGGTTAATTCCAAGTGGTCTTCAGGTGAGGTTTTGGGCCATTTTTGCCACATGCGAGCTGTTGTTTCCAGAAAAAGTGGAAAAAAGTTTTTATGCCCAAAATGGACTCCTTTATAAATATCTGATGATCTGGACTCGATTTTTACTTGCCAAGGTTTATATTAAAAAGCCCAGAAATGGGGCAATACTGCAACAGTTTGAGAAAGATGTGTATTAGAATCACAGAAAAATTAATCAGAACAGGCCTCTCATGGTCATTAGTCCAAGCTCCTGCTTGAAGCAGGGCTAACTTCAAAGTTTGTGGAGGTTGCTCAGGGCCTTGTGTAGTTGAGTTTTGAAAATCTCCCAGGGCGGAAATTGAACATCCTTTCCAGGTCCCTCTTCCAATTTCATGTGGTGCTCAGGGGAGGATTTTTTCTTACATTCAACTGGAATTTCCCTTCTGCAGCCTGGGGGTGTTGTCTCTCATCCTGCCACTGTGCTCTCCTGAGAAGAGTCTGGCTCTGTCTACACTGCCTACCTTTTCCATCATCCAAACCACCGTCAGTACAATAAGACAAATCTTCTTGAGGTTGTGTGCTTGTTTGTTTTCTTCTCTTAGTGCTTCCCTTGTTGTTTATTTTGCGAGTGATTGACAGCATAACCTCGTCTTCTGCCTACCATAGGCAGTCACATACTTGGGCTCTTTCAAAGCAAGATCTTGTTTCTATTTAGTACTTTTGAAAAGAGTACTTTGGAAACTGCCTGAACAAAAAAAGAAATTAGGTGTTGCCAGCAGAGAAGTCCCTGTCCTAAATTCCTGTCTGCCAAATACTAATGTTAGTTATAATCAAGCTTAGTAACACAACAGGTTTTTAGTCTGTATACAGTTGGCCTTTATCCTGCTGTGAACATAACAGAATCAGTTAACAGGGAGCAAAAATGCATGAAGTTAAAACTTTCAGGTCTTCTTCGGGGGCAAGTAAGGTGGCAACCAGGCACCATCTTAGATATGACACAGGCCTTGCCCAAAAACTTGAGATTAGACCAGGAACGTCATAATAAAAAGACAAATTTAATTTCTAAACAATATCCAAGACGGATGTCTTGGTGACGGTTGGACAGCTGTTTTTATTCAGTTTAAAAAAAAAAGGTAACTTCTTCTTAAGAAGCATTACTATGTATTTCGGCAAGATTTCTCATGTAATGAGATGCAAAAGTTCAGGCAATATCCTGTTTAGATACATTTCTATTTGATGATAAAAATGGCATTGACAGTGAGGGATTGCACTGAATAAATTATTACTTTAGTTCTGTTTTATGCTGAAGCCAGGATGTGTCCTGTAAGTTCACAGCTGTTTTAACTTTTTCTTTTCCTCATGTAGACAGTTATATGTCCATGAGATTTATTTGTTGATCTATATGGACATGCAATCCTTCTTGGGATTATTGCTACAGAAACAAGATGTAACATAGAGCGTGTTAGAAGTAACAAATGGGATTTGGCAGTCTTTCCCATTTACTACACAGTCTGAGCTGTGTACAAAAAGCAGCAATTACTTGCTCTTGGAGCCTTATTAACAGGCACATCTGCACATTCATTAGAACTAGATACTTCAACTTCCCTTCTGGCTAGGATGACATTCAGATATTCTGGTCTTTAAACTAAACTGAAATCCCTGACATCTATTTTATTTTTCAGTCAAGGCAAGAGTTTGTTGGTTTTGACATTTTGGTTCCTTTTTCTTTGATTGCAAATCCTGGAGGCAGCCCGTGCTCCCAGCCCGTGTGAGCCTCCCAGAAGGAGATAAGATGCAATAACCAAACCGCTGGCTCCCAGGGAACGGGCCCTCCTTTGAAGGATGAAGTCACCCAAGTTTTGCTCATAAAGCCTGATCTCCCACAGTGCTGGGACCCAGCTCCCAGCCTCTCCCAGGGCTTCACACCCTGCCTGGCTTACAGGCACACTGCCCTTCTCATCCTCGGTGGCCCAAGGTTGCTCTGAGTTGGCAAGTTGCAGCAGCCTGAGTGAGCCTGGGGGAGTAGATGGGTTGTACCAGGCAGAGAGGTGCTTTTGCAGGAGTAAATACGACATACTGTGTGTGTAAACTAAAGCTGACCTGACTTGAGTCACAGCACATCTACCAATGTATGCGAGGGAGAAACGCAAACTCAAATTTTTAAGCCAAATCCATGGGGCAGCTTTTGAAGTTGTATGGGGTGGTGAAGAGGCAGAAAAGCAGACGGAACAGGATACAGAAAAGGGCAGAGAAATAAATTAAAAAATAATGCATATCTGCTGACTGCTTGTGACTGAGCACCAGCAGGCTGAGGCGTAGCAGCAGGCAGGCAGTGTCAGCGTGTGGCCCTGTGCCTTCCTACGTGGGAGGTCGGTGCCGGCTCAGCAGGCTGCAGGGTGCAGGTCTTGCTCTTCCAGCAGACAGAGGCTATGCTCAGGAGGGAGAGCTGGAGTCCTGGGAGAAGTTCTGTACCTGCTCAGAGGAGTAGAGATTGGCTTTAGGACTCTTCGCTTCCATCATCTCTTTCCTATCCTCCATCGCACCGAGTAAAATCAAATTTAGAAGCAAATAGTTGGGTCACAGAGGAGTCCCTTGGTCTGGATGATGCCTTTGCTGACCTGGGAGTGAGCATGCGCTGTCCTTTTCCCAGTCCACATCCTATAATGCTGCCTCTAGTTGAGAGTGGAGCAGCTTCTAGGGGGATTTCAGAGCAGCTGGAGATGCTTTAAAGCTCTCAGGGCAAAATCTGTCATCTCCCTGCACCAAATCAGGAACAAAACAACTTTGCTCAGCAGAAGAAACATTTAAAGCTGATTGTAAGCCACAAAATTGAAACGGAGCCTAGAATGCAACCTGAAGAACCAAGAGAACTGAAATACAGGGAGCTTGAAACTGGGCTATGCGCTCTGTGTTTGCCTGGCCTCCTTTTCAGAGGTGCGGAGGACTCTGCATCTCTAGTGAAGTCGAAGAGTGCTCAGGATCTTTTTGAAACATTTATTTAGTACCTAAGTATAGATCTAGGACTGACTAACTTCAGGCTCCAAAAATAGCGCAGGTGTCTGCCTTCTCCCTCTTCCTCATGTCTCATTTCCTTGTTCTCTAATCTCTTCTTCAGCTCCCATGTTCTGTGTTCCCTCCAACTCCCTTCATTTTTCCATCCTCCTCCAGTTGACTTCTGCTCCTGCTTCTACCCCCTCGCTCACTCTGACGCCTCTCCTGTCCCACGGGAGCGACAGAACATTTCTCCAAGTCCATCCTGAGCAAGCCTTAGGTGGCACCCCTCTTCTCTCCCTCTCTCACCCTAAATTCTCCCTGCCTCATTCTCAGGGGGGACAGAGGTTCAAACAAACAGCTCTGTTCTGCTCAGGAACCTGCTGAATTCAAGTCCCAAGTATCTTGCCTCTCCTACGTGGGACTGACCAGGGATGGCAGCAAAAAGGGAGTCATCACAGACACTCTTGATTGGGGTGGGAGCCCAAAGTAGCTGCCCTCACTTTCTGGCCCAAAAGCATAAATCAAAATTCCCATTTTCCTGTGTATTTCCTATCGCAGGCATGATCTGCCAATGACAACGATAAAAGAGGTTATAATGGAGAGATCACATTAATTTTGTGAACAGGAAGCTCTCATTAGTGGCTTGTGTTTTTCAAATCAACCAGAAGACAGATGTGGCTGTGAATCTGATGGAACTTGTCCCTGATGTGAGTTTCTCTCTGTTGTAGGAAGGCATGCCCCAAACACTGAGTTCTACCAGTATGTTTACCCCATGTGGCTTCAGCCCTCATCTACATACTTCAAAAGAAGATGAACAAGGAGGACTGATCTTCCAGGATGGAAACCTTACCTCAGCATCTCTGGATGCTCTAATCCAGCATCTGATACCTACCACTGATTACTACCCTGAAGTAAGCAATTCACAGCATAATAAACAGTTTAATTTTGATGAATTGGGGCAGCACTTCATGCAAAAGTGCAAATGTGTTAAATTTTGAATTAAGAGGGGCTAATTTAAAAGCTGCATACAATTAAAGCTTGGTAAATTGATGCATTGCTTTAAATGCTGTTTCACTGCTTTATAATTGTTCCTGTGAAAAAGCAGATCCCAAACTTGATACTGCTTTTAAATAAGAGAACGGGGTGGAGGGGGAAAGCTGTGGTGGTGATGAATTAGTGATCTAGCAGTCGGAGCACTTCAAAAATAGCAGTGCATCCCAGAGAGGTTTAGATGAAGACCGAAGCAAAAAACTTCAAGTCTGAACTGGCATTAAATTAGCTGAATTTCAGTGGCTGCTGAAGTCATCCAGGTTTGTCTGCATGTACAAAGCATTCCCTCAGTGACAACAGAGATGCTGCTTCTGATGGGTTCATAATTTACCTGGGGTTATATTCACACTGAGTTTGCTGACAGCATGGTCCAGATCCTAATCCTTGCTCCATCAGTGAATAGTCAGTGTTTCTTTACCAACAGTGTCAGGATCTAAACTGGAAGCAGGTTTATGGTTCTGCAAGCCATTGACTTCACTGGATTTTGCACATCCTCAGTGGAATTCAGGACAGAGTTTGATTGGAAGACTTTTAAGTGCTAATATATCTCTGCAGAAAGGCTTGTATTTCAAAGCACAGAGTAGCATTGACTTCTGGGCAGTTTAGAAGACTATGAAAGTTATCAATGCAGAGCAGACAGCATGTTTTAAATTACCCACAGCTCAGTTTCTGATCAGCTAAAAATAAGCAATAGAGAAGCATATCAATTAAAAAAAAAGAACAGAAAGGCAATAAAAATAGGTAATGGACAGATTAGGCTGTGAGATTTTCATTAAGCCACGTGTGATATGTAATATTATACCTGCTGCTCAGGAGCATGGCTAGGTCTGGGGGAAAGAAGATAATTCAGGTGCCAGGAGGGGTCGGGATGCAAACAACTGAGGATTCATGCATATATTTTAAATTCACTGCTGGAATACTTTAAATAATCCAAGGATTTATCCAACAGGCCTCCTTCCCACAGCTTCACAGATGTGGGACTGCATATGATATGGCTTGGCTGATAGAAATGAAATTTGGGGAGTTAGTAAAATAAATGAAGTATTCCTTAAAACAGGCTGGGTGAGACCTGCAGGGCAATAGCAAGATGTGACTAATCTGGGGGCATCTGCAGCTCCCAACCCAGTACGACACAGAGATGCCTGAGTGTCTACACATTTAGCTTTCACTGGTCTCCGTGCATCCCTGGTTGCGCTGTCTCCTATACCTGGGCTTGCTCCTGTAGAGTGACCTACACACTGTCGTCGCTGGATGTTTGCGTAGGGTTTGGGCAACCAAAGGCTGGAAGTGGATGCTGTTGAGGAAGGAGATGCCACTACATCCTGCACCCACTGTAACCAGTTCCATTTTCAGGGTCAGGAATCCTTACATCTTTTAGACATAAAGGTCTGTCCCAGTGGAAATGCAAAAACTGTGGAGTTTGGGGTTTTATGGCTAATATTACCCACTGTGCGGATGCTTACAGCAGGTCTGCTTGTCTTTCTCCCGCAGAAGGCCTATATCTTTACATTCCTGCTGAGTTCCAGACTCTTCATCGAACCCCATGAGCTTTTGTCCCGCGTTTGTCACAAGTGCATTGAGCAGCAGCGGCTGGACGACCCCGTGCTGGACAAGGTTAGTTTATCTTTACAGCAGAAAAATGTGAGATATTTTCAACGGGCAGAGAATTCTGGGGCTCTGGTGTGTGTCCTTTGCCTCCCTTTGGATTGAATGAAACTTTCTCATAAAGGATGACAGCTGCTGCTGAGATCCTGACATTGAGGCATCCTAGTATCCATGTCCAAGAGCAGTGCTCCAGGCACTAGTCACTTCAAATCTTCTTCTAATTTTCCCTTTCCCCCATCTCAGTCTTCCCAGGTGACTTCCCTTCTTAACTTCTTTAAGGCTCTGATGAAGCCTGCGGGATGCAAGGAGGTGTAGGACGTAAACCTCACACACTGTCAATTGCAGATGTTGACACACCACTCTCCCATTTTTACTTAATGCGTCTGCTCTTTTGCTTTCTTGCTTCTGGTACAGTAATATTTCCTCTTGGCCTTACCTGTCACTTTGAACGCTACATAACAGCATGCAGCTACCCACTAACCTCCCGTTGCCAGCACTGACAGATCGTCCACACAGCCGTGCTGCAGAGCGGCGCTGTCTGGCGCACCAGGAACAAGCTGAAGCAGTAGTGAGGCTGTGACAAGCTAACAGAATGAGAAAATCCAAGCTGTTACCGCGTCCGCACTCCTCCCTGTGTTGCCCTAGGGACTGTGCAGACTGGTACAGTGTGTAACAACACATGTGCATCCTCTGGCAGTCCCACAGACAGTGCGGTGGAGATGGATCCCACTGGATCCTGTTCAGTGCTGGATTCCACCCAAGCTCTCCTCAGTGCATTGATGAAGACCTATCCAGTACATTACCTGGAGCAGGAGATGCACCTTCAGCGCAGTGGAGGGGAGAAGAACGTGCATTAGTTGCAACTTCCCAAAAATCCCCAAATTCTGAAATGATTCTCAAGATCAGCCTTCCCAGCTTTGAAAGAGTGTTTTTGGCATCAAATGCTGAATCACCAACATCTGAACACATATGCCTGTTTTTGCCCAGGCAGCTGGTTGCATGAGTAACAGGAGCTCTGCCTTCACTATGGAAAGCAATCAGCCAGAGTACTTGGAAATCTGACACTTGGGTTGCCCATACAGTCAGTGTTAATAGAAATATCTGTATGAGGTGCACCATACAAAACAGGGTTCTTTAAGGTGTGATGGGTTCTGTTCTCCGATGCTATTGACAGATGCAAGTTTAGGAGGATTAAAATGTGACCATTGCAAAGTTTTGCTGCTCATTAAATTTTGCAAGAAATGAGAAACACTGTCTTATTACGAAGATCTCTCTATTTGCCTGAAATGAATCTGCATTTTGGACTGGCCTGTAGTAACACAGAGGTGGTGGGACACAGCTGATTTTGTGTTCCTGAGAGTGGGGCTGACTTTGAAACTTTGCACACAAGCGACCTCCCATCCCCTGTGTCCTGTGACCTGCACAAAGTCCTCTCCTTCAATTCATAATAGCAGTTTACACATCTGGAGCAAATGTCTCCCCAGACCTTTGTAGTTTCCAATAAAGCTTTCCCTTTAGCAGCCACCTGCTGGTCTTTGAGCATGAGCTTAATGCTAGCTGACAGCAGTTATTTTTAGAGATGTGGTTCATTGAAACCTGTTGTTGGTGGAAAGCTGAAATATGCATTTTAACCACCTTGCTTGAAAAGCAGAGAGCTGTGGAGCTCAAGAGTGTAATTTTTCCTGATTACAGGGTGCACTTTAGCTACAGTACATAGGATGCAGAAGAAGGCTGTTTGTTTTGGTCTGTGTTTTCTGTAAATAAAAATGCCGTTTGTTGTTTAATGCAATTTCGTTTTCACATGTTCTTGGATAACGGAGGATGAAAGTTTTGGAAGCAGCCACACTGGCTGTCTTTTGAGATAACACTAATGCACCTATTGTGCCGTTCCCCCCATTTGCCTCCTTGCCCCATATCTTCCTGACTATTCCCACTGCTGCATTCTCAGATAAATCTACACCAAAAGTAAAGTGGGCATCAGCTGTGTGTTATGTGAGTGGGCATCCTTGTCCTATCATGACCTTGAGCTCATGTGGGAGGAGAGCAACGTTATCAGTAGCCCAGGTAAAGTTACTAAAGTGCTGATGTTTTGTCCGTCTCTTCTTCCTCATGTTACATCTGCCACTGGTCACTAAGCAGTTTTTTCATACAGCCAGAAAGCAAAGAAACAAAAACCGCCTCTTTGTTGGTCAAGAACCACATTCCAATCAATTTTTCAAGGAAGGATGAAAATGTAGGAGGGTTTTAAGTACAGAAGGGAATAACATAAAGTTCAAATCAGCAAAAAGGCCAGATGTTTTTAAAAAAGGTATAGAGGTTGCACCAACAAAATGTCCATCCAACCATAAACCAGCCAATTGCATGTGCAGAGTACTTCAATCTGCATGTAAAACAGACAGTTGTGCATGCATCTAAGCTCTGGTATATTTTGCATGCCAAAATGTATGATTTGTGCACCACACTATTTGTTTGCATGTGTGCAGATTTTGCAGGTGCAACCGTAAGTGCCTTCTTTGAAAATCTGGCCCCACATCAGTGACATGCATATTTGCTGGGAGTCTTTAACAGTAAACACATTTCAATCCCTATCCATCATTCTGGTTTCCGTTTCAGGCTCGGATCAGAAAATTTGGACCCAAAATCTTACAGTTGCTGACAGAGTGGACAGAGACATTCCCGTATGACTTTCAGGAAGAGCGGATGATTGGCCATCTGAAAGACATGATTCATAGGATAGCCCCGTGTGATGAGGTGAGGATGTCTGACCTGGGATGTTGTGTGGAGATGTTAAGTTCATTTTCCCACTTGGTTCCTCCTTTTTCCTTCTTTTGCCACGTACTGTTCCATGCCTCTTCCTGGGAACTCTCACAGCTTTGTTCTCCTCTGATGGTTAAAACCTGTCACTTCCCTGAAAGCGACATCTCTCGGTTTAGGTACCCCTGTGGTAGTGACGTGCGGACACATTGGAGTGATCAGTGGAATTTATCTACTGCACATTGAATTGTAAGATAACAACATTCCCATTTTACAAACAGAAGATCTGAAGGCATACCATAGACTGAACGTGGTGGTCACAATTCAAATAGCAACAGAGCTGTGATCTCCCGAGTTATAGTCTAGCAGAGGAGTGAAGTATTGTTGTGGTTTAACCCCAGCCAGCAACTAAGCACCACACAGCTGCTCACTCACTTCCCCCTGACCCAGTGGGATGGGGGAGAGAATTGGGAAAAAAAGTAAAACTCATGGGTTGAGATAAGAACGGTTTAATAGAACAGAAAGGAAGAAAATAATAATGATGTTAATAATAACAATAATAAAATGACAATAATAATAAAAAAAGAATTGGAATATACAAAACAAGTGACGCACAATGCAATTGCTCACCACTCACCAACCAATGCCCAGTTAGTTCCCGAGGAGCGATCCCCTGCCCAGGGCCAACTCCCCCCAGTTTATGTACTGGACATGACGTCCCATGGTATGGAATACCCCTTTGGCCACTTTGGGTCAGCTGTCCTGGCTGTGTCCCCTCCCAGCTTCTTGTGCCCCTCCAGCCTTCTTGCTGGCTGGGCATGAGAAGCTGAAAAATCCTTGACTTTAGACTAAACATTACTCAGCAACAAGTGAAAACATCAGTGTGTTATCAACATTCTTCTCATACTGAATCCAAAACACAACACTGTACCAGCTACTTGAAAGAAGATTAACCCATCCAAAACCAAAACAAGTATCGTGACCTGAGACCCAACCATCCTGGCCAAGCAGTGGCTCAAGGAGTGCTCCGGGATGTTTAATTTAGTGAATGAGGAGTGGAGCAAGCAGCCAGTCAAGTGATTGCATTGGGGAGCTAACAAAGATCATCAGTTGCCTGAAGGTACCTGATGAAGGCTTCCTTTCTCTAAGGGCATTTATGGTCCTTTTTTGTCTCACCCTATCCATTTGCTTATCTCCTTCATCACCTGTGCTGAAATCTAATTTTCCATTCCTTACTTTACATGTCTTCAGTCTAGTAGTTTTTTTGAATCAATCTTTGCATTTTGTTATCTTTTTCATTAGTGAATCTAACAAGGGTTTGGCTTACTTCTTCCTGTCCTGTGTAAAAGAGATCACAGGCCCTATGCTTGAGGTGGTCGCTATTGTAAAGCAGGGACCCAGAGAGGAGGCAAGCAGGCACAGAGCAGCAGACCCTGATCACAGTTTGACTAATGCCACTGGAATCCCCATCAAAGTTCACTGGATCTATGGGCTGAGGTAGATCCTGTTTGGCTGCTATGGTGACATAGCAAGAGACAGTCCTTACATTTAAAGAAAATACAAATATTTATGGACATGTAGCTTCTCTGGGAGCGTGGAAGTGGCAGAAGACAGCAGTGTGTGGCCTGCTGGGCAGAAACTCAGTCTAGATGGCTGTATGGTCTTGGTGTTCAAATGCATGAGCCATGTGTGTGGCAGAGTAGGACATAGCGAGTGGAGTCTCTGGGAGACCTGCTTGCAAGTTCAGGTGGGTGAACACCATCACGTAATTCCGAAACATTAAAAATACCACAAAGTCCATTAAAATAATAAGGATAAGAGCGAATAGTACATAGAGAGTCTCTAATTACTTCTAGCTTAACCATGGGATGTGGAAGAATTCAGTTCCATTGGCTACATCAAGGCCTGGCTTCAGGCCACAGACGGGTGCAATTCAGTAGAACAAAAAGCACATACCCGTAAGGCTGACAAAGAGAGGGGTGGAGAGAAGAGAGAAGGAATTAGCAGGCTTGCAGCACAACGGAAATGAAATTGGACCCTCCTACCCACATGAAACACGAGAGAAATGGAAACAGCTGCTCTTGGGCTGGTCTGGCATCACAGCTGGCACTTTTGGATAGCTGTAGGCTGGCATGGATCGGCTGGCGGGGCTGGCCAGCACGTGGGAGAGAAGGGGTGGGAAGGGGAAGCTGCGTGACACTTTGATGGAGGTGAAGGGAGCACAGAGGACTTTCGGAAAGAGCCAAGGTGGCCTCAATTCCATTAACCAGAGCAGTAAAACTTCTCCCTCAAGGGGAAGAGGCAATGAACTTGCTTCTGCCAACCACCAAAAAAGGTGCCTTGCAGCCCTTCAGCATCTGAAGTGAGAGAAACCCATACAGACCCACCAAAATCATGTCCGCTGGAAAGAAGGAACCAGCCAAAAGGGCAGAGAACACGGGCTTTGCGGGTGCTCTTTAAAAGCAGTAACTGTCCTGGTGAAGAGCCATAAATGCTAAAAATCAACTTTTTGCATACAAAGCAATAGTTTATTTGCCTAACCTGAGCAAGTGCTGCACACCTTTGCTCCGGAGCGTGCATAGCTGTGTACCAATGCTTATGGATGCCCTGGGGGGCCTCAGACTAGATTAGGTTCAAATCATTGTTTTTCAAATATTACTAGGCACTGTAATTGCAAGTGATTATGCCTAAGCAAAATCAATAATTAATTTAAGAAACAGCTCGTATCCTACAAATGCAAATTTCCTTTTTTTAAGGGGCAGCACAAAAGAGTGGTGGTGTCTGTTAGTTGTTTGGAAGAAAGTTGTTCCCATTGTAAATCACAGAAATTAAAGATTGAAAGATTTGTGAGGTCATCTAGTCCATGTAGGTCAATGCAGGATTTTCCCCTGCAGCGTATGCTCCTGTCCTTTGTAGAGTCCACTTTCTAAAGGCTCTGTGATGTGCTTATAAAGGTGTCCATGCTGAGAAGCATTTCTTAGTAAGTGCTGTGATTTGCATTTAGAGTTAGAAATTTTAATTAAAATTTGAGCTCCTAAGCCACCTGCTGAGGCCTGCTGTCTTCAGAGGAACTTTCCCCGTTAAGAACGAAACATTTTCTTTAAATATTAAACAGTAATATTCTTCTTTTGACTGTTAATGTGGCAATGAAGTGAAATCAGTTGATAGAGTCCAGCATGCAGCCCCTGTACAATGGGGGGTCACTTTGTGGCGAGATAATTACCAGCATGTTGAAGGTAATGAACAATGTTGTTTTCACTTAGTGAACATAGCTTAAAGAAGGCAGGAAATGCTTTTAAAAGGGCAAAAGCAGTTGTTTTTTTTTTAATTTCTCCCCCAACATGCACAGAAAAGCTTTCTAGGCAAGGGTGCACCCAACCGATTTTCAGTGAGTCTCTTCAAGAGCTCTAATTTCTAAATAATTTTTTTGTGTCCCTTAAGTGTCTTTCTCATTTAATTCTTTATTAGGCGATTGGCTTACCTGAGTCTTTGTTTACTGTTGTCTATATCTATAATTTTGTGCCGTATTCCCTACAAAACTAGGTGAAACTAGATCTCTTGATAAGGATTTATTGAAAGACTGGCTAATATGCATGTCTTTCAAGCAATTTTATGCTGCTTTTTGGCTTTTCATCCAAACAGTGAAGAATTTGATCCTGCGCAGACATGGCTGGTCCAAGGTTTCTCATCCAAACTCCTTTTTGAAAGAGAACTGAGTTTTCAGCTAAAAGTTTTTTAGCCAAACTTTTTATGTTCAGTAGAAAACTTGGATTTCAGTGGCATGCCCCCGCCTCACCCCTGAAATTAATTCTCCTGTTTACAAAATAAGTTCACAAAATACCAAATATGTCGCTATTTGAGTTTCCACTAAAAAATAACATTCTACTCATAGAGCTTCATAAGCTCTGAGATTTGCAAACACACCTGGATGTAAACCAGAGAAATATTTAGATGGTGGTCAGTAGTTTGGGTCCAGGAGTCTTTGTAAATCAAAAGTGTGACCATCTGTTTGAGGATTTACGTGAAGAAGGCCAGTAGTCTCTCTTCCTTGAAGCTAGTGTACATCAGGAACACATAAAAACTGAAAGAATGTTTTTTTATTTTCTAAAAATTATTTCGATTATTTATTTTTACATCTTCCTCACTCAGTTTTCACTCCTCCTGTGTGATTTGCTTCCGAATAGAACATGTGTTGTCATTCTCCAAGACAAGTCCCTCCTGCCTTCTAGGTACTTGCTTCATTTCAGACTTATCAGGTCTATTTTGCAAAAAAAGCCTGACTACATCCTGCTTATCTGGCCCGTGTTCCAGCCCAGCTCAAGAGAGCATCTTCCTGGAGTGAAATGAGAGCTTCCTCAGCCACGTGAAACCTTCTGCTAGAAACGCTCTATGAAAGTTACAAAGTGTTGCAGCAAAAGTTGAAGCACTTGAGATGTTCTGAAGGTTTCCAGCCTCAGACTGTAATGGAAACAGGGTAAATGTAAGCATGTTATTTTTCACTGTGAAGTAGTAGGAGATGCTACTTCCAGTGTGCAGATGGGATCCTGTGTAGGTGAGAGGAGCACTGACTCTGGCACCTTGAACACTTAAAACATGAGTGCTGTCAATGCCTAACACTGAAGACTATCCACAGTCTACAAAAGTCTGAAGAAGACGAAGGCTGGATCTAAACCACGGGATTCAGGAGTACTTCCCAAGACTTCACTTGGGCTGTGTCCAGCTTGGGATGTGACACAGGTGTGTGTTGGTCTTCTTGGGAAGGCACAATCTGGCCAAGTCCTGTTGCGATGATGAGGACTACGTGGAGGGTGCCGGGGCGTACATCTGCTGCACAGTACAGATGTAATAGAAGAGGGCTCCTTGCCAGCTCTGGTTTCATACTGACAGATTACAAACTGATGTTACTGGCAACTTGATGTTACTAAATTCTGTTTGGATGGGGAGTAAGGAGTTATTCCACTTGTGGGGAGCCAGAGGATCTTTCCACTGTGTGTCTTTGTGCTGGAAGAGGAGCTGGCAGTAGGCCAGCCTGCAAACTGTTTTCCCAAGTGACCGTACTCTTTGAAATTGAGCAAGCACCCATTGCACCCCTGCCTGATGCTCCTTTCTCTGGCTGGGAAAGCCCATGAGGCCGTGTTCCTCAGCAGGCTACACCTCATGTTCCATGTGAGGCTTTTGCCCAAGGACATTTCCAATTAGTCCTTGTCTTTAGAGCCCATCCACCAGTTCTCTCAGTTATCTCAGTTTTATGATGTCTGCACCTGTCAGTCGTGAAGAGTTGAAGTAATTTCTTTCTGCCCATCCTCCATGGCCAGCGGCTCCACTTGTTGTCTGTTAAAGAGCTGCTCCAGCTCTGAAAACAACCTGAGCAACTTAGTAATGATCATCCTGCTGAGCACACGGCTGTGCTTGGAATACGATATGAGCTTCCTTCAGCAGTAATTAACATTCTGGATATTAAATACCCAAAGCTACACGAAGCTCAGACCACTCCAACTGGGTAGCAAGTAGCAGCATGCTTCTGCTGCTTTCAGCTCAAAAGGATGGAGAGAATAGCATTAGAAACATTTCTTATTCCTAATAAATAGGAGTTGACTAGGCACCACTAACAGGTAGAGTTCTCAGCCAACATGTAGCTGACATAAAGGATAGGTATCGAATGCTGCTGTGCTCCAGAAAGCTGCAGTAACTCATGTTGTAGCATTACCTCTCCTCTGATCCTGATGTTGGCAGGAATATGTGAGTCTCAGTGCCAGCCCAACCCACCAGTCCTGCCTGCCTCTTCTCTTGACTGCAGTCTGTTTCTGTGGTCCAGAGCACAGAACTGTAATTAAGCCGACTGGTTATTCTGAAATAGGCTTGTTGAAAATAAAATGGTAACCTGTTGCTGGCTTAGGAGTATTTTGCAGAAGGGAAAATTCAGCATAAAAACACTCCTTTGTCAAGTTTTGTGGGTGGTTTATGTTTCTTTCTCTCCCTGTCTTTCCAGGCCTACTGGAAAAAGATGAATCAGCTTTTGCAAACCCTGAATCAAAAGCTTGCAACCCTCAGCCATGGGCAAGAAGGGATTGTCAAGATCAGTGCTGCTGTCTCTGATAAGCTGGTTGCCTTTAAAAGTAAACCTCCATCAATTCAGAGAGAAATCCTGAGTGTCTGCAGTGACCCTTACACTCTGGCTCAGCAGCTGACACATGTGGAGCTGGTAAGTGGGAATGGTTCCCAACTTCTGCAGTCAGAGGTATTATTTTAAGCCATCAGCTGCTAAGTATTCCAGACATAACCAAAAAATGTCTGCACTGCTGCAGCACATCCCATGCTGTATGAGCACTGCAGCAGGAGGCAAGGTTTGACAGGTTAAGAGATGCTTGAGAAGCAAGCTATATATCAGAGTGTTCCTGTGCATCTCGGGGTGGGTCACTTTACTTTTTCAGCTTGTTTATTTGTGAAATGCAAGTCATAGTCCCAGCAAGGTCAGGGGGTTCTTACTTCTGTAAGGTGCTCTGAGCCCCACAACCTGAAGGTGCTATTGAAATGGCTGGTCGTTAGCCCTTTTATTAATTTGGAAGAAATGTTAACAGTTCAGATCTGTTCCTACAGATACACAAAGCATCTGAGTTGTCTGATGCGTTTTTCATTCTTCCCTTTGGGATTTTGTGCATGGACATACAAGGGTGTGCAAATACCACCCACACAAAGTCCTGCTGTTTCCCTCACTGGACTGCAGTCCACTCTCAAACAGGCTTTTGATGGTAATCACTCCAATTGCAGTACCAGGATGTTGGACAGACTGTTGTGTTGCACACCCTTCTCCCAGGTTCAGGTCCTCTGTGTAGACCTCTTGGATGTTCACAGAAGAACATAAAACATTGCTGCCATCTGCAGATCTCTTGATGCTGTAATGATTCCCTGCTGCCTGTCCTCCTGTAGACAGTGTTCATCCTTGAGAGGAAGGCTGGAAAAACAAACCATGAAATGGACTGTGGATTGGAGTGAATATCATGGAATTAGCCTTGGGAATTCTGAAGGTAGTTGATACTCTATTTGTCCAGAAGTGGAACAGCTCAGAAACCCCAAATTCAGGATCATCTTCTCACCTTGGTTAGTTTTCAGAACGTGCAACTTTGTCTCTTTTTGCTTTATATAGCTTAAGCCGGAGAGTAGAAGACCTTTTGCCTGGAGTTTGTCTGTTGCTTTTCTTTTCCTCTGCAGTACAGCTGTCATCCAAGGGGAGATTGCCTGTAACCAGGGCACCGTTGCACTTTTAAAACTAATGCAGCCAGAGGTTTTCATTCCACTTTACTGTAATCAGTGCTCTCTACCTTTTCTTTCACTTACTGCATCCGGTACACCAGCTACTCTGCACTAAAACTGTCTGATGCTTATTTGTTAGTAAGAACTATTTGCTACTTATTTAATAACAGTTATTTGTCGGTAAGAGTCCTGTTCAGTTATCAGTAGCAAGGTGAGAAGCCAATGGAAATAGCATGGGAGTAGCCGTAAAATTTTCACTTAAGCAAAACTACCGTTGATTTTATCGTTGCTTGAGTGTCCTAAGTTTGGGCCGTGGGAATTCCAAAATACCTCCTCTGAAATACCTTTGTGACCTACAACCTACTGAAAATATTTTTTTCTAATAAACATGTTTAAGGGAATTGAAAAGCCTATTAAGAAGGCCAGTGGTGTGGCTGGAACTGCCAGGTTTGTTCAGAAGCTGGTGGAGATGGCCTGTCTTTTACTAAGAGAGATCTGGATGCTTTATTTACTCTTGTTTTGGTTAATGCCTGGACCACTCTACAGTGTGAGCAATGCCTTTAATGTAAGCACATGTATCTTCAATGCCTTCCTTCCCCAGTGGCACAGAGCCACCACCCTGGGGCATCACCTGAGCTTCACTGGGTAGGGAGGTTGGGTCAGAGCGCTGTGTGTGCAGATAAGCAAGGGATTGCTATGGTTACCGGATCACAGCATTACTGCCATTTTAACAGCTGGGAAACAAGGCTATTGAGTAATGCTGGACCACAGCAGGTCTGTGGCAGTGCCAAGCACAGAACTGAGGTCTGCTGGCTCCCAGATGGGGCCTTGTGCATCCAGTACCTTTCTCTCTGTGCAGTGGAGAGGGCTCTTATTCTGGCTTGTCAGTAATGAGACATATTTATTCTCATTTTCTTCTTTCTGCTGAAATAACTCTAATTGTTCTTATGAATTTTAATGTCTGGTGCTAGTTGGCTGTCTACCAGTTCAGTAACACCATTCTAGCTGGCAGATAATGGGGATGCCTTACCAAGAGAAACACAAGAGATTCTGGGGTGCTTTCTTATTTCTTCCTCTCTCTCTTTCCCCTCCCCCCCCCAATAGGAAAGGCTAAGTCACATTGGACCTGAGGAGTTTGTGCAGGCATTTGTACATAAAGACCCTCTGGATGGCACCAAGGTATGATTTGTCTGCATGCAAAGTGTCTCCTGTGATCACTGTTTGTTCTAGATGAACCAATGTGATGAGATCCATATAAGAGCGGGGCCTGGGGCACATGATGATGGCCAGGCCAAGTGATGACCTGTATTTTTGTGGCAAGGATGGGACCTGTTGGTAGAGCTCGCACTGGCAGGTCATTGCCATTCCTTCCTGGTGAGAGTATGTCCTAGCCTGGGACTGGCCAGCACCCTGATGTTCTGCTTTCTGGCTTGTTCCTCCTAACCTGCTTTGACCAGGGCAGATGGCTTGCGGCTGTACGCGGCCAGGGAACGTCTGTTCCCAGTGTTGAAGGCGTAAAGACTCTGGATGTGATGTAATGCCCATAATCTGTGCCCAGACACCACAGTAATGAGTCAGTGCATCATGAATCAACATACTCTTCTCTCTCTACACAATAGCTTTTAACCCAAAGCACCGTAGGGAATGGAGTGCCTGATCAGGGCTTCATCCAAAGTCCGTGGAAGCCAGTTGGAGTCTTTCCACTGATTCCAGTGGGGGGGTTTGAAGCAGCATCTCAGGGAGTGCCTCAATAAGGAAAGAGACTTCCTGGCTGGAGAGGGAGAGTCAGAGATTTCACAGGCTGCCAGAAAAGAAAGAGGGTGGAAAATTCTTCCCCAGAACTGCATATGGACTCCCACTGAGATCATACATCAATGGCAGAATTTCATCATTGAATGCTGAACATAACAGGAAGACCTCTCTTTATAGTGCTGCCCAAAGAGCACCAGAATAGCTTGTAATGGTGAAAAAATGGATGGATAGATGGGTGGATAGATGAATAAAAAGTACAACATTGGGCTCTTTCCATCTCTTATTGGAGTTATGGAGATTCTGCAGTTTGTTTTGGGGAGAGGGGAGTGGGCAGAGCTGATGTTTCAAATATTCTGAGCATTGATCACATCCTTTAGGAAGGGACCCCAAGGTAGCAAAGATGTGACAGAAACATGAAATACCAAACCAGCCACAGTGAGATTTCAGCAACCTGCTGCAACCATGAGGGACAAGACTGAAAATGAACAGTTGTTATTATCTGTATCAAAGTAAAATGAAAGACATCAAATGAGGGCACTAAATTTGAGTGAATTCTGGAAGAGTGGGAGGGAAGCAGCAGTGAGTGAAATCAAATTGCATAAAGCCATAGAGGGGAAGGGATGCTAAGAGGAAGAGGGAAATGTTCAGTAATAAACTAATGTATGCACAATGGCTGTAGCTGTCTCCAGAATTTCAAATGCAGGGCCAGCACAGAATACCACAAAAATGTGAAGAGAAATTGAGGTTACCAAGTAAACATAAGGAAACGTCAGCTAAAGTGGACGGGAAGGATTAGAATGAGAGGCGGAGAGCCTGAAAATAATGGTGGGATGGGAAATGCGAGCAAATCATCTTGACAGACCGTGAGAAGCTATTTGACAGTTACGCATGTTCTTCAGATGCAAATCTGAACACTGAGGTGCTGCCAGTAACAGTTCTGTGACTTCAGGGAAGTGTATAGTACAGAGAAAATAACAGGCGCAAAGCAGGAATGCACCACTGCATTGCCTTTTAAGTTCAAGGCAATGTCTTCCCCCAGGAGGACCTACTTAGTTAAAGCAAAACTGCTGTAACATTTTCACACAAGACATGGTACTAACAAATTATTGGGCTTCAAGTCAGCAAGGCTGATGAAAGCAGAGGTAGTCTGGAACTTTTCTGCAGCCTTTGCCTGGGCTGACCAGAGGTCCCAGCGATGGTTTAGAAGAGCCTCTGCCCCAGGGTAAGGTATAGCTGAGGGATCGTGTGGGACCTGGGAGAACATTGTACATAGTAGTCCAAACCTTATGTGGAGTGACATATCATTCCCTGACCCGTGGAGAGCCCCCCTGATAACCACAGGGAGTTGGCTCTGGTCTGAATCCTCTCCAGCTGGAGATCACATTAAACATCTTTCTTGTATGAGGGCTTCAAAAGGCTTCACTTATGAATGTTTATCAAGCACTTTGAGTTGCAGATGGAAGATGCTAGGGAGGTGCTAAATATTGTTGCCATTTATAAAGCTTAACCTTTAAAAAGCAGTCTGTTGCAACTTCAGCTGTTGCACATTTTTCACAAGTTTTGTGGTATTAGCTGTGGTTCTTATGCCCTGGCACAGGACAACAGTGTTGAGATGGAAATACCATATTCAGAACAAAACCTAGGTTTTGTGTACTTTTTGCTATAACAGGGAACAAGAAATAGCAGAGAGTGCATGAAAGGCAACTGCTATGGGTAGACTGGGGCTGCTTTGGGTTTCCTTTGTTTTGTTTGATATTTACAGGCTGCTTGCTGACATTTACTTTTGAGATACTTTTAAAATATATTTTTTATTGTATATGTGGGCTATTCATAATGTGGCTAGGAATTTCAGGATTGTTAAGATGTGCTCCGTAGCATGGTACTGTGATTTCTGTTTCTAAACAGGCCTGTGTACAGAATCACAGGTGAATGTTTTCTTACTTTGAATTACCTTGGGAATCATGTTAAGCCCCATTTCTTAAGGGGTTTTAGTCACTTGTTTAACTTACATAATATGGGTAGTACCATTGACATTAACGGATCTGTGTTTATGCATTGTGATTTTCTTCTTAGTGGCACGTATTTATGGTAGCTCTGGGAAATGATCTTCTTAATAAAACAAAAAATCAGTATTCTCTGATACCCTCTAGTGGATGTTAATGAATGTTCAAATAAATCACGTGAACTCTAGAGAGCAGTGTGTCCTAGATGGACAGGCTAAGAATTTAGGGCTGGGAAAAGGACTTGAATTCTTATAATCCCAAGCAACATCTTCAGGCTGTGTGAACTGCCCTATCACTCTGCTGCAGTCGAACTATCTGTTGATGTCAAAGGAACTGGAAGTGTTCAGCCAAGTATCTGCTCCCAAAGCCTGTATCGGTTATGGGAATTTGTGTTAAGTTTCGTATAAAAAAGTGAAAAATGTGCTTCTTGCAATGGCTTTTATCAATGAAGTATCTCTGGCATGTAAGTGACCTGTTCAAGAGCAGCCATCAAGATAGAGCTGGTCGCTAGAGAGCCTATTATCCTGAAACCTCAATACGGGAAATATTTTTTTTTCCATAAAGAAGCAACTAGAACTGTGTTTTCTCTTGCTTATCTCTTGTTCACTTCACTAAATTATGGTCTCTCCCCTCCAGAAAAGGGCTGTGGGTGATTGCATTTACTGAAGTGAAGGAAGTCCTGGAATCAAAGCCACAAACCAAGTGTGCTATGGAAGACTGTGCTTGTCTTACTTTTTCTGCATATACTTGTTGCTGTCTGAATCCTGCAATGCCCTGGCTGTTAATATCCCAGTGAACAAGGGTCAGTGCAGACTGTGTCGGCAAACACTTGCTGCAGGCAAAATGAAGCTGTTTTCTATACACTAGTATGAATTGTGCAGTGTGACACACTCAGCTAGACCCTGTGCATCTGCCAACCACCCACCTACCTACTGACTTTTTGAAAGGGGCCCTCAAAGCACAGTCTTCCATGTGCATGAGAGATGTGGCCAATAATTACCTTTGTGTAGTATTTATCTTAGCAATCAGGCAGCTAACCGAAACACAGTTATATGTCTTTCTGTGCTTCTTTCTCCCAGACTTGTTTCAGTGAACAGAAGAAGACAGGTAACCTTGAGGCCTATGTGAAATGGTTCAATAGACTCTGCTATCTTGTAGCAACAGAAATTTGCATGGTAAGTGAAAAGTACGTGCCATGTTTTATCACACGCCTGAAGTACCAGTTTGAGATTTTACATTAATAAGCAAACCTAGGGATTTATTTCTTATGACCTAGCTAAGGATCTGATGGTTAGTTTTAGTAATACTGCACTCACAGAAGTGACCTGATAAATCACAAACATCTTGCAAAACAGAGCTGGCGACACACGGGGGATACACGGTTCTCTTGATGTATCAGGAGCACAGTCTGGAATAATGAACCCTGCAGGGAAAAAGAGAGGGAAAAATGCCTTGAATTATCCTGTGAGATTTTTGCTGAAAAAGATTCTAGTGGAGCAGTATTTGTTATCTGTCACCCTAAAACTCTGTTGTGCACGTGAATTCCCATTGCATGGCTTTTTGTCCTGCTGCCCATAACTGTAGCTGTGACTAGTTGTTTTTTAACTTGGTAGTGGTTTTAGTTTGTTTAACTTGGCCCCATCAGAATGAAATGAATGTTTTCTCCTTTGAAAAGGGTGTGGAAGGGAGAAATAGTAATAGTATAAATAGCCTAGATAGCCTGTGACTCAAAAGCATTACCATTTGAAGATCATCTTTGGAAGAGGTGGGGTGGTTCCAGTCCAATTAAAATGTGTATTTAAAATGCAAGCTACCATTTGGCCTGGCCATATTGCTGAAAGGGCCAGAAGAGGGAAAAGGGATTAAGGCAGTGAAACAAAGTCTTTCTGGGACAAAGATGCTGCTGTTACAGTGGTGTGAAATCCTGCCCTTAGGAAAGTCTGTGCTGATGTGCCCACTGGCTTGAGGGAGGCCAGCAGGGAGCTGAGGCACTGCTTCGCGGCTGTTGGGGCTGCCTGTTGCAGCGCTAAGACATTAACTGAGGCGAGCCTGGGAATTGCCTTGAATTTCTTCTGTGTCACTGCAATGAAAGCTTTGATTTTAGAGACTGCCAGTCACCAGCATCCACGGGATTGCTGGAACAGAATTAGGGCCAGTGACTGATAGCAGATGGTCCAAGCTGTGCCTGGACCCATGCTATGTATGGAACAAATGCCTAAGATGCCCTCCAATTCTGCATATGCTTATTACAGATATTTGTTTATTTTAATTTGCAGCCTGCAAAAAAGAAACAGCGAGCACAAGTCATTGAATTCTTCATTGACGTTGCGCGAGAGTGCTTTAACATAGGGAATTTTAATTCGCTGATGGCAATCATTTGTAAGTACAGCTTCTAACCAGGTCTCTCCATCAGCTGTCACAGATGAAACTGGAAACCCAACTCTTATCCATGGTGCTCTTTTCTTCTTTCTCACTCGTAGCTGGAATGAACATGAGTCCAGTTTCCAGGCTAAAGAAGACTTGGTCAAAAGTGAAAACAGCCAAATTTTTCATTCTTGAGGTAAAAAAAAAAACCACCACAAGGTGCTGATACACTGCTTGAATTATATTCTGGATCTTTTTGTTTGTGAATTTTCACACTGTTATCCAGGTATGAGATGTTTGCAGACGTGTTTCATAGGCAGAGGGCCAGATTCTGGCTGAAGTTTCCCAGGTATAGTGAGGAAGGTGTGAAGCTGCTGATATGTAGAGGGGAATCAGAGCACTCAAGTAAATAGGAGGAGGAAAAAAAACCGAAAATATGAGCCTATATGCAAGCTATAGTGCTTGCACTGATGCCAGTTTTGTCTGGCCACAGACACAATGCTGAGTGTAAAGCTCCCAAGCTATACCTTGGACATCAAGTGACAAGGCCTAAGGCTGTTTTTTTGTATTGAGGATTCCAGGATTTGGCATATGTAAAATGTGCAGTCCTTATTCTTTACATAAAAGCTCAATAAGCTGTTACTAGAACAGTCAGAGGTACAAACAGCCATGATCTGTAGATCTCTCTTCGTATCTTTGGTTCATGGGTTTTGTGTGTATGTGGATTTTTTAAGGTGTAGGCTAGGCTCAGTTCGGGGTTTGCTACAGCTGCGGGTGAGGTTATCTTCAGAGGACCCAGGTCGCTTTCTAACCAATGTGTCTTCTTTTGTGTATCTAGCACCAGATGGACCCTACTGGTAACTTCTATAACTACAGAACAGCATTGCGGGGGGCTGCTCACAGATCCCTCACTGCACACAGCAACAGGGAGAAGGTAAGTGTGACCACATCCCTTTTGTCTCCAAATGGGTGGTGTGCATTGCTGCTGAGAGTCAGCAGCTCAAAGACTTGATGCAAATGCTCTCCTCCCTTCCATGGGTCACCAATGCAAGGCTCGTGCACTGCTAAATGCAATTAGAAATGTAAATCGGTGGCTGAAAGGAGTCTGAAATGGATCACAGGGCTTTTGTGGACTTGCTCTCGGACATTGGGGAGCTAGAGAGGGCAGGACGCACAGCATGGAGGACTTTGTTGCAAGCATCTGTATATCCCTGGAAAATTCACATTGTTTAAATTGATAAACCTGATGGAACAGGTATTCCAGACTAAAATGACTTTTATTTTGGTATGGAGCATCAGCCTGGCAGGCCCAGGTGGAACTGTGCTTTTGTTACAACTGTGCCAGCCAGGCCTCCGTGCAGACAAGCCCCTATTGTGTAGTGTGTGATTTGAGCTAGAGAGCAAAGGGCACAGCACTCGGAGATGAGGTGGTTCTCCACTTACATGAGGGAAAGATGACTTACCACAAGTCCTGCAAAGAAGTCTGTTCTGAATCCACTGCAGCAAATTTGGGGTGAAATTCTGTCCTTGTGAATTTTCATCGCATTTGGTTGTTGCTGCCATCTCAGTGAGCAAGAATTGAAGTATTTTATCAGTGCTCGTGGCAGATACGTAGCTTTCTGAGATGTCACTGATGCTGCAAAAATCAGATTGACAAGATGTTAGTGCAGGATTCTCCTGTTTTGTGCCCCAGTGTGTTTCTTGTTAATTTTCTTATTTCTCCGTTCAATTCTCTGTTTTGTTGTTGTTTTATGAAAGAGGGTTTATTTTTAACATTGCAATTGCACATAGTCATAAATAGGTAATCTCTGCACAGAGCATAGCTAAGGTAAAGTAGATGCTGCATGAACAAGCATAATATGGAATTTAGTATTCATTCACTAGAGGAGCCAGGCCAGATGCTAATCTCACATCCATGTAAATTTGATGTAAATCTGCTGAAGCTAATGGAATCTCACAGCATTTACAGTGAAATGAGATCAGCATCTGGTCGCAGGCTGACTCAGCTGCAATGGGAGTACGCAGAGTTGTTCTGAAAAGCACTTCTTTGTGCAAGGAAGAGACGATGGCTTTGGATGTTTGTGACCGGCAGAGAAATTCTTTTAACTCTCACACACGGCAGCAAGGACTTGTCAGTCTGAGATGCTTCTGCAGTTTAGTTCTTCTGCGACCATCATATATATTCAAACCAGTTGCTTTATCGTTTGACTTAATTTCCTGTGGAAGTTAGCAATCTCTGTTATATCTCTACCCCTAGCTGGTTGAGACTGAGGGCAGAGAGGTTATTAGATTGAAAGGAATCTATTTTACATAAGAAAAAGTCCATATTCTGTTTCCCTTGTGTAGATAACATTAGTTCAAGAAAATGCTCAAGCATATGATTTGGTAGCTACTCATACTGGGTATTTTACGGTGTCAGATACAGCAGATTGTGTAATTCTTGCTGTAGGAATTAAGGAATTTTGTTTCTTTTTATAAGCAGGATTATCAGTTATTTGTTTTAATGAGTTTGAATAAAATTGAAAGAACATGATCACTTTTTTGATAGAAAATTATGTTGTTTCTTGGCAAACTTGTAGCAAAGCTCCCTCTGAAGAAAATTTTAACTTCAAACTGAATTGTGCTTACAAAAGTTTGAGATCCCAATCCCCTCCACCCCTCTTCTCGACAAGTGGACACCCCAGAAGCACAGATAGAGGCTTCAGGCCTCAGTCCATCTGCTTGAGAAGGAAGGTGCTCTGGAGGGAGCACTCTTGTCGCAGACCAACAGACTAAGCAGCGGGTTATGTCTCGCAGGAAGAAAAATTGCCCATGGGCTCAAAAGAGCTAATACGTAATTGGCAGCCTTACTAGAAATGTTACTTTCTTCTCTCCTCAGGCCTGGTGTCTTGGCTGCTGAGTTTTGCACAGCACTTGAACAGAAGCACAGCTCAGGGGCTAAATGATATCCTCAGAGGGAGACAGGGTGAGCCGGTGACCTGGGACACCCTCCCTCCTCCTACTCTGTGCACATATCTCACCCAAATTCCCCATGTGACACCGGCCTTCTGGCACAAAGAACACTGCCTGATTTCGTCACCCGCTCCATCCTCATCCTCAGGGTGCTTGTGCGAGACTGCAGCACAGGTTGTAGGAGAAGGATCTCAGTATACCCATGGAGGATCCCCTGACTTCAGTCCGCACTGTTCTGATCCAGCCCTTCTCTCAGTGTGTAAATGGCATAGTCATAACTACTTGTTACTTGCTCACGAGCAGGCTTGTAAAAAGGCACGGGAAGGCAGCTCTCAAAGCTGAGAGGGGCAATACAGCAGCAGAAATAAACCTGCCAAAGTGCAGGGTGAGAAAACTGGTAATGAAGAAGGGCTGATGTTTCATGCAGAATTCAGAGGGGTGTACTTGTTAGGAACTAAGTCTGGTTTTATCTATGCAGTCAGCTGACCTATACCACCTCCAAAATTAAGTCATTCCACTGGGAAACCCTGCATTGTGCTAATGACATGTCTCTTTGAAATGTTGGGAGTATGTACAGTGCAGTACTCTGTGTTGTTGCCATCTGATACTATGGAGGAAGAACACGTCCGATCTCATTAGCTTGCTTCTTTCTGCAGGAGGCAATTGTCCTCCAGCATGTGGGTGGGTTGGATGGCACGGGGGGGTGATTCAAAAGGGAGTGAAATACGAGTTTCTGGCACTAACCCAGATTTTATGCTAGCAAAGTGCCTGGACTGAAGCCAACATTAGAATGTAACTATATCCACTTTTGTTGCTTTTCCTACAGAAATTTGGAAAACAAAACATACAGAGTAACGTATTTTTATTGGGGAAATAAATGGTGACCCAAAGACAGAAATCCCCTGGAAATGTGTAGAGAATTGGTATCCTAGGGTATGTCTTTGACGCCTTTTGGATGCAGATGAGAACAAGCTCTGCCCGTGCTCTGAGCTGACTGGTGGCTTTGTAGCTGTATTAGCATGGCATTGAGCCCACATTCTTATACCTTCCCTCTCAGCAAGGCTTTTCGTTTATGTTTAGTACCACTAATGATGGTGACCTAGCTCCCAGGCAGTGTGGAGCAGGGCAGAAGCAGCTTACATGTGCCTGCAAAAAATGTGTAGACAGAACCTGGCAGTGATTTCTAGCTGGGGATCAGTATCTGGCTCCGGCTCTCTGTATCTTCCCACCTTATAAGACCACAGTGGTTACAGAGTTATCATCATTTTTGGTAGAAAACAGACTACATTGACTGAATTGTATTCTGTACCTCAGGTTGATTGATCTGGTTTGGATGATATAAACATGAATCCTGAAATACACTCAGCTCAGTTTGACTAAAAATTGTTCCACCTTACCCTGATAGGAGGGCTCGGGATTTTGGGGGGGGGTTAGGCTGTGCTTTGTTTCCATTCCTATATTGTATCAGTGGGATGTATCAGGATAATGCCAGTGGCTCTTGGAGCATCAGTCCAGGCTTTTTTATGGCTATCGCACTGACATTACAGAGTTTATCTATGGCTGTCCCATAAAAAAGCCAGCAGAGATGCAGATCTTTAGCAGTTTACTGCATGTGGTATTTTAGCTGAAACAGAAATTGGCTTCCATTTTCACAGCAAGAGTTGGTAGTGGCTTGTAGACTCCTTTCCTCAGCAAGTGTTTTCGCATCTATGACTTGCACTTACTGTTGCTTTGTGAAGGCTGTAGACTGGAAAATAACAGCTGCCAATCCTGTTCTAGGTCCATTTCATATCCCACTACAGCTGAGGTACAGCATGAGATGGACTAACAGTACGACATTAAATACTTAACTAAAGGATTGCTCCCTTGGCTGGTCTTGCACACCATGAAGGCACTTCAACTTTGGTGCACGCTTAACAAGCTACAGTTCAGTTAATTTACAAATAGGCCAGTGGAAACATTTGGACACTCTACCATGCAATGTGCTTTCCTTTAAGTTTGTGGTGATTAAGTTTATACTTAGTGGCTTAAAAGACAGGTGTTGCTGCCACAGGAAAATGCTCACAGAGGTGGCTGCTGACCTTATAGCTCAAACGTTCCAAGTGGCCTTTTTCTGTCACAGTGCCACTGCTGGAGAGCTGGGTAGACTCAGATTTGAATATCGAATCCCAGAGCCCTGGGGGTCAGCTTTGTCATGGACTGGTCCTTTGTGTTATCTTTCTTTTCCCTTTGAGCTGTGACACAAGAGGACCTGGAGGGAGTCTGATCCACTCTGGGTCTCAGCTGATGTGCTGGGGATGCACCTCAGGAGCGCTGTTACTGCTTTCTGCCGTAGAACATCTGGCATCAAATTTATCCCTCCTGTAATTCCATTAATTTCAGGAGTCTTACCTAGAAGTAGACTTTTCCTATAGCAAATTATGACCTGACTCTGCTGGTTTAGAGAGAAAGCTTGGATCACTGCTATATGCCACTTTACCCTGGATGATGCCCAGGACTTATTTTGAGTGCTACAATGATCTCTCTGGCTACTGTTGGCAGTTTCCTGCCAACTAAATTAATATTTTCAATCCTACTGTCTGCAGGTTAATTTGGAGAAGCAGGTTGTATTAATCAGGCACCAGGAAGGAAATTGCATGCCTCAAGAGGTAGCTATACATGGAGCTGCTGAAAATGAAGTGGCTCTTGATTAACTGTTTACACACAAGTCCTTGGTCATCAAATTTTATTCTGTCTTTCCTTGTTCAGGGACAATACTGGTTCTTTGGTTCCCAGCTGTCTTTAAATTGCTCGATTTGTGTATTCAACATCTTTGCTTACAAAGACCCAACAGAGAAGGGAAGAGTTCTGCAATTTTATTTTGCTCTTTGCTGTCTGATCGTGTCATCAGACAGTGATGCTGTTGATAATAAACTGGAATATTAGCGTTTTCTTAGTCATGTTATTCTGCTTAGTGAACGTTGTGTTCAGTTCATATTCATTTCAGCGTACATTCTCCTGATGGCTGAAGGTGTCTCTATACCCTACTGCCCTTTTGTTTGCCTTTCACTGTACTGCTTCTGTGTAGCACACTGAAAAGTTAGTATTTTTTTTTTCTCCTCTCTCCTGATTGAGTTCTTCTTTCATGCAGAGAAAATACTGAATTGGAAAGATAATAGTTATGTCATTTCTCTTCACAGATTGTGATCCCCTTCTTCAGCCTATTGATCAAAGACATTTATTTTTTGAATGAAGGATGTGCTAATCGCCTTCCAAATGGACATGTCAACTTTGAAGTAAGATCTGAAAAATGTTTTTATCTATCCCATTCCGATAGCACTATCTGAGACCGTTTGCCTCCAATTTCAGCGCAGACCAGCAAAGACTGAATATGCCAAAATGGACCATCTCAAGTAACTGCGTGAAGGTTAAACCAATCCCAGAATGTTTTTTAAAAGAATTAATATGTATGTTTTACATAAACATTACAAGCAGATCATCCTAACTTGCTTGATGTCGGTTGGCTGCTAGAAATATAGTGTCAGTAGTATAAATGACTATGCTTATGGCTTGGAGGGGAAGACGACTTTTTCAGAAAACATGGAAAACTATTTTTCTTATATACACACATAAACAAGTCAGTATAAAATGCTTTATACTTTATCTGCCTTTTTAACCCTTTCTTATTAAAAATAAAGAGGTTTGGCAAAGTAAGACAAATTACTTGTGGTCATTAAAGAAAAATTAGAATGCAACCAGAATTACATATAGAGTACAGAATCACTGTGTCCATGAGGTAAATGTCATGCCGCTGATGTAAGGAGTTGAATGTCTTATCCCCTGCCTGTAGGTTTTACACAGAAGAATTTCTATTAAATGCAGTAGAAGTATTTATATTCCCCCACAGCCCTGGCACTATGTAGTATTAGTCACGTATCCTGAGTAACCCCAGTTCTCTGCTGGAGCGGATGGTTTTATGCCAGTACAACTCGTTGCTAGTGGCAGTGTGCAGGCACTCAGGTGTTCTGCATTGTGCTGTGCACTGTGATGGCTGTGTTCTTGCATTCCGGTGGAGGGGCAGGGATGAGGTGCTTCTGAAAGAACTGCCCAGTGTCAATGAGAAAATAGTTCTTGAGCTCTCAAATTCTTTGTAAATCATTTCTTCAGTGTCACTTGGGTTGCATTAAATTTCTCCTTCAGTTATTGGCATTGTGAGATAGTGAGTCATGCCTAAAACACTGAGCCTGGCATCGCCTTAAGTTGTATCAGAACTGTTAGAAGGCCTAAAGAGTTGTGAGGCGTTGGAGTCACTCCACTTTGTGTAATTTATATCTAATTCTGCTCCCTCCTGTTCCATCAATGTTTATGTCCTCTATTCCTAAATATACATGTGTAACCCATAACTTTGTTCATGGATACATTTTCATTTAAGTACAAACTGAGACGGCTTGTAAGAAGAAATGAAGCACACCTTGTCTCTCTCTTTCCCCTGTAAATGAACTGTGAAAAGGTACCCATCTAAAATATATGAGGGTTTTTTCTCCTAATGTCTTTGTGGTTGGCACGATGGATCCTGGATCCCAGTCTTCTGCTTGGATGTGTTTGTTTTAGTGAGATAATCTTACTGTATCTGAGTGGAATGGTTTTATGTTTACAGAAATTTCTGGAACTGGCTAAACAAGTAGGAGAATTTATAACATGGAAGCAAGTGGAATGTCCCTTTGAACAAGACCCTAACATCATCCACTACTTGCATACTGCTCCCATTTTTACTGAAGATGGTAAGACTCTGTACAATCTCTTATCACTGAAAGTATGTCTCTTCATCGCTACTAACACCCTGATCCATGCTTTGGTGACCTCTCTCACTGACCAGTCCTGGTTCTTTCCTAGTTTTCCTGTCACACAGCTTGTGGTTTTGCAAATATAACCTTCTAGCTCATGAAGCTGCTGCCTGATTGCTTTTCTCCTGTCCATAACTTCTCTATAAGGTACTGTCTAGGAAGTTGCCATTGTGGCCCTATTTTTGTAATCACAAAAAGAGGCCACACAACCATGTCGTGGACTGCTATGAATGTCAGCTGTCCCTTAGCCACTCATTCTGTGATTGATGGAGCCAGAACTAATCTCTTCCGCAAACCAACACTGTCATCCCTTCAGTGAGCACAGCCCAGGGTGATGGTAGTCTAGCTGACCTCCTCTACTACAGCAAAGAAATATGTTATCTGCAGAAAAGAATTTTTAAGAAAATCTTTTCTAGTAATTAATTTAAGCTGTAGCTATGAAAGCCCTGTTCTGAAATTATTTCTCTGATTGTCTTTTTATACTTATCTGTCCTCTTCAGTTTGGTAGCCAGCATGTCAGACTGTGTCATTTCATATTGGTTTGTGTCAGTTGCCTCTTGGTACATTGTCACGCACAGAATTGTCTATAGCTATATTCCCATAAGCTATACTGGTGTTGGGTTTATTTTTTCTTGATTCTATAGGCAGTTTTCTGTACTAATCCAAGTTAATCAGACCAGACAGTTTTTATTTCACGGACTACTTCGGAACACAAAATACTGCTTCAAAAATCCTGCCTAAATCCTAAGAAGAATGACTGCCAAAATAGAATAATTAATGTGATTGAAGTAATACATATTGAAAGGAGATAGGATGGAGGCATTTGTTCTGGTTTTAGGCTCTAAAGGGGCAGAAAGTGAAAGTCAAGGGTAGAAGTGCAGTTTTCAGGCTGCTGGACCAAAAAAGGATGACCTCAACCCACTAATTGTTTGCAGATTTTCTCTCTCATGCCCTCCCCTATATTCATACTGCTTTCATGAGATGCCCTTTGCAGAAGCCACAGCAGGCCTCCCCTGTTACCCAGGGGAAGTGCCGAGCAGAAAGACCTGCCCTGAGTAAAAGGTGGGAGAATATATTAGAGAGATGCAGCAGTGGTATGTGAAATGCAGCTGTACTATGCTTGTCACAGCATGGCAGAATAGCAGGCCAACACTTGAATATTAAAATGCAATTGAATTGTAGCACAGACTTGAATACTGAGATGATTCCAGCATTAAAGAATAAAGCATCGCTAAACAGTCAAATGAGGAAATGTGTGTGAACGCAAATCACAGCCTACTTTAAAAAAATTCTGTGAAGACAGTGAGATATTAATGCACTGCCAGCTTTTGCAGAGGAGACTCTACAGCCTAGACACATTTGGTGTCATAAAATGCATCCTACAGTGCACAGTTTTGCAGAAAAAAAAGACCAGTTTATTTTCTTCTACTGTGGTCCCTCTCTGGTTTCTGTAACTCATTCTTACCTCGAGGCTGTTTTGTATCCATTTAAGATACCATGTCCCCATAAGCTTTAAAAAGATTGAGGAAGATAAGGTTGTGTGAAGTGATGGGAATATCCTTAATTTTAAAAAGTTTATTTGTTTAACTGTCAGCTCTCATGGTCTCTCTTTTTTAATATTCATATAACACTTTGGTAGCAGTGCTGTGATGGAGTAAATAGGCCCAAAGCTCTATATGCAAAACCAGAGACCATTTAACTGCTGAATATTGTTATAAGAAGGTCATGCTAACATATTTTAACTCTAGGCTTCTTTACTGTTCCATCAAAATGAACCTAACAGCTTTTCAAAGGTAGACATGTGAGCTAAACATCAGTGTCCTACTGATTACCGGCTACCTGGCAGACCATGAAGTTTTAAAGTTTCTCTTGCTGTGTGTTACAATATAGGACATAAGAGAATGCAGAGGGATAGGGGGTTACTGTTGCTGCTGGAATAACACATATTTACCTTTTCCAGGGTTGTATCTGGCTTCCTATGAAAGTGAAAGTCCAGAAAACCAGACAGAAAAAGACAGGTGGAAATCCTTAAGGTAACCACTCATTTTATCAGCTCATTTCTAAAGCACCTCCAAAATGCTGCACTGATAGTTAAAACTTGTCAAGTGCTGACATGTAAAATGTGACCTCTGATGGAGGTCTTTTCCACTTAAAGCTAATCTACAGAGCTGAGGCTGCACTGATAAAAGCTTATCGTAATCTCAAATTATCCACCATTTAAAGAATACCCTCCATTTGTGCATTTATAGAGTGCTGTACCCATGCAAAAGAGGCCTGGTGTAGATGAAAAATGCCCTGGGTTAACTGGATCTTCCTACAGTTTATATCTCTTACAAGAGATGTATAATGGTTTGGTATAAGTGAGAATCTGAAGAGAGTGATTTTAAAAAAAAAAAAAACAACCAAACAACCCACCTTTATATTTGCTTTTTTTTCATTATTCTTATGTTTTAAATTTACAGATCCACTATTTTAGGAAAGACTTGAAGATTAAGAGATTATTGCAGTAGGTCAAGGAAAAGAAATCCGCAAACGTTTTGCACTACTGATTCCAAAGATGCCTGTTTGGGATTTAGACAATTTTTTTGTTTGAGTTTTTTGTTGGGTTTTTTGACTGCCTAACATGATGGATGAACTGGATTCATCCACTGAAATCAACAGAACTGTGTGCACAATGACGCTTTTCTAACTAAGACAGAGAGAGGAAGGACAAACAGACTATTTGTGGCTGTGCCCAAACTGCGTCAGGATCACTGTAACTTTTGCCTCTGAAGGAAAACGTAAGAAAATCAGGAGCATGGAGAACCATGGTACTGCAAAGGAGAATGGAAAAGTATAAAAAAAGGAAAGCAAAAAATACACATGAATATTTCAGAAGCAGGTGCTTCAGACAGCAGCTCTTTAAACCCTCTGAGGATTGTAAAATTAAATCAAACACGGACACAGCAGCAATCTGGTTAATTGCTGAATGAAGAAAGAAGAACTTAATCTTACATTAGCAGTCCCCCAGCCTTGTTGAACAAAGCACTGACTGCTACAGGTATAAGCTTCCAGCAGATGAAAACTGACATTGCTCGCTCATATGTATACACGGATGTCACATATAGACCACATCAGCATGGGACAGTCGTACAAACCCCATGAATTTTTACAGAGAACAATCTGAAGTATGGCTATTGCTTAGTTATTCTTCCCACCACTGTTGTTGCTTTTCTTACTGTGAATCTTGGCAGATCTGAGGAGGGCACAGAGTGTAGCCGGTATTGCTTAAAGACCCCCCCCACCACATCTACAGTTGAACTGAAGAAGCAAATGACTCTGGACTCAACTTACCTCTGTTTAATGTACGTAGTGTTTTCCCTAGTTTCGTTGATGCTGAGTTGCATCTTTTAGAAGGTTTTATCACACTTAAAGAAAAAAGATACTGCATTACCATTTGAAAAAAATCTATCAGGTTCCAATTAATACAGTACTGTTTATTTTGCAACATGATACTAAGAGGATGGGGGCGGTAATTGCTCTGAATTTGGGAACTACATGGTATGCTTTAAGACGACAAAGGGTTTCAGACTAGAATGAATGCACTAAAGAATTTGTCATTCATGAGCAGATAACCATTTTTCTCTCTTTTTATTTTTAGGATCTAAACCATGTTCACCATTTCCTTACAAATAATATGAAGTAGGGACTATGTCTTGTGTTTAAAGTTGTACAATAATCAAGGTGCTACTGTAACACATATATTAAATGATAATGAACTATACGGATATTAGATTCAAAACTAAGCCCTAACAGTAGACTAGTTGTATGTGGAAGGAATGTTCCCACTTGCCCCAGAAAAGACCTCAAAAAGCTTAAATTAAACCTAAATGCCACATGATATTGAACTTTGCTTTTTATTGCTGACTTGATGCTGGCCTTTTCAGATGTTCCACTCTTTCTGTGTCTGCAACAAAAGGATGTAACCCTTTCTTTGAGATCAGCAATAGTTTTGTTTCACTACCGAGTGATTCGAAGTGGCTGTGGTGTTTTGAAAAGTTAGTCTAATCACAAAACCTGGCTGTGTTGGCCTATGCATTTAGCCCGAAAACTGGAAATGTTCCTGACCTCTGCCAGCCCTCAGAAGTTCTCGAGGCCTGAGTGAGTTGTTGAAATGTGAGGCATTGGTGATCTAGTGTTTGAAGGCAGCTCTGACAATTGAGCTGACTGGGAGTCCAGCAGCCTGAGACATGCTCTATGTGATATACTAAAGGTCTGTAGTGTCTGCAGTGCAGTTCTTATGTTGGGTTATGATCTGTGAAAACCTGTGCATTCTGGATCATGGCCACCTGAATCCACTGCTCTTGCAATTGCTGAGATGAGCAGGACAGCTTCTTCTAGATTTGCATATGTAGGGGCTCGAGGCAGAACTTCAGTTCTCCTTTTCATATAGGTCTATCAGTGCATGAATTCAAGCAGAGAGAACATGAACATGTCTTGTGTTTACTCAAGCTTTGTATGGAAGAACTAAGTGTAAGGATCGTACAACATCATTCCAGCCAGAGAATGATCACTATTCTGGTGATACTGTTAATATGCTGTTTGTTAATTTTTGTACCTGAGCTGAGAGCTATACAGAGAAACACACACACAAAGGCATTCCTTCAAGCAGAACTATTTCCAAAATGATGCTATTAAAAACCTGTTAAATTCCAACCAAATTCAGAGCAATAACCATAAACATATCTACAACAATGCTAATGCTTAAGTGTGTTTGCTAAATGGTCATTTTTTTCTTAATATCTGCATCTTTTTAACAGGCACAGTGCGACTTCATAGTAGAAATGGTTTTTTATTTATCTGAAACCCAATGTAGGTGGATGGGCCCTTTCTTAAAACCTGCTTTTTAAAATGCAAATCTTCACTCCTTTTCTAATGAGCCAACAGAGGCTGGTACAGCTGAGATTTTAACACCCTGAAGATGAATCAAAATGTGATTTCTCATGATAATACTTTATGTTCTTGGGCACCTTCCATGAATTCAGGCAATTTTGTAAGTATGAGTTAAATTAGATCTCATAAAGTTTATTACTGTTGCAAACTAAACCACTTTCATAGTCCAAAACTTTCAAACCTCGGTGCTTAAAATGGAAGCATAAAGGTCAGATGTAGGTAGGTATTAAGGGCTTAGTGGGACTTTCAGAAGCACCAAATTATCTTTAAGCCTTTATGTAGTCACACATTTAAAAGGTCTTTTTTCAGAGGTGCTAAACATCCTCATCTCTTGATGAACACTGAGGCAATTATTGCTTTATAGAGGTGCATGGCATGTTGATCTGTAGTATCTGATCTCCAGAGACACTGGCTGCTCTTTGCAAAGCGGCTTGGAGATGAGAGTACACAGCAACTTAAAATGAGAAGACAGCACTTTTAAAAAACAGACTTTACTAATCATAGCTTGTCTTCAGATAATTTCGTGGCTAAAATCCTATAGATTTAAACAGAAACAGTGTAAAGCCTTAAGTTACAGCTGTCAGTTGCATTTGTAATTCATATTTGGCCTAACTAGGGTGTAGAACTCCAGACAGGAGTGGTTAGTACCTTGCTTTACCAACAGGTTTTACAAAGCACAAGTACAACTGAAAACAAAGGATGACAATTTGGGGAATAGATTTCTTCCAAAAATGTATTAACATTACATGAAAATGAGAAAAAGAACCTCCAATAATTAATGTTTTCTTGCTATAAACGTGTAAAGAACTCCTACCATGCTGAAAAGAAAGCAATATCACTTAATACCAAGCACTAAGCCACTGTAAGGCACGTAGTCATTAGACTAACATCTGGACAAGTTACTAGTAGTAATGTCATGGCTTTCTAATTCCACTTTTTTCAGTGGATTCACCTCTCTGACAACTGCTTTGAACTAATGCTACACAGAGAACAGAGCAAAACTAGAGCTATAGGTCTATAGTGTTAGTATCAAAACCCTAAGCTAGTAAGATGTGAATATATGACACAGAGTCTTTCAGAAGCATTAACTTAGCTTCTGTATATACAGCAATATGTTAAAAGACCCAAATATATGAAATCACTTCTGCACCTCCTCTAGTGTAATCAGAGTGGTAGCAAAAGTCCTATTTTTTCATTTCTTGCGTGTGCCATGCTGCAACGTGGGGCTAGATAAAAAGCCTAGTGAAAAACAATGAGGGAATTGCGTGCCTTCGGCTTGTGTTGAAGTCAGTAGGTGAACTTGCTCAATGCCTTTCAAAAGACACTTAATCATACAATCTTGCCCTCAATTTCACATCAGTGTCAATCGCATTACCTAATTAAAGGTGGATGAATGTAGGTCTGCTGGGCATGACTGAATTTTGCAGGCAAAAACTCTTGAAATGAGTCTAGCACACAAGAACCCTGTGCACCAGAGTATACTGAGTTTAGCATACCGTTATTCCTCTGTTAGGCAGTTAACACAATCCTGTCATACAGCTGGCTGGAAGCTCCCCATGCGGATAGAGGACATACAGATCTGGAAGCAAACTGTGATCCCAGCCACTGCCGAAATGGCACTTCAACAAAGTGTGGACATAGCTGCTAAAACACTTCAAATAAGAAACAATTTAAGCATAGAGATATTTTTCTCAGCTTGAAAATATTTTATGATGTGGTCAGTGGTGATAATTACTCAAAATCAAGCCAGTCCCTTACTGATACCTTGGTTACTTTGTCATGTTTTGTTGCAATAGTTTACGCACCTTTTATTAAAGCACATGAGCACTGGTTTGCACATGACCGTAAATCCAGTTTAGAACAGAGCTCAGATTACTGAATATGTAATTGGAGTTATCAATAAAAAGACATGTTAGTAGAAAAGATATTGTTATGCATATCAGTATAAAAATGTTACACAGTTAACAGTGTCTGGCCTAACAATGACTGTGTTCCATAGAATGAGACTGATCCCAAGCACAGCGACGTGCCAGAGGAAAAACTGCAGTTGATTTGGATGGGCTTTGGAGCAGTCCTACAGTTATTAACTATAGTAACAGTTTTAAGTTATTCATAGGGATTAAATTGCATTGACAACTGGTATAGTCCCTGGCCTTTATTTTGAGCCAGGTGCAACTCTCATATGGGCAGGTTACACACAATAGGGTGAAAATCCAGCCTTAGCAAAAGTTTTCTTTGACATTGTTGAAGTTTCAGCAGCAAATTCAAGGACTAAATCTGATCCATTGTATTAATTCACGTCTGAGAGCAAAATTTGACTTTCTGGCTTTAAGCACCTTTTTTTCTTTTTAGACTGGTAGAAATTAGCCTTACTGTCTCAGGTGTCTCTTTCACTGGAAATTAAAACCCCTTTGATTGTGAACTGATTATTTCCATTGTTGTAATTGCAGAATGGGATTAAGGAGTGACAAGGAAACAGGGAAAAGCCCCTTTGTCACTGCTCAGAGGCTCAACTGTGGGCCAAAGACTCTCTTTTCTTTTGTCCTTTTTAACATTATCTGTTGAGTGAAATTACCTCAGTAGCTGGTGCAGGGCATTATTGAACTGTGGCTGGGGAACAGCGCACACATATCTGGTGTCCGTATGGCAGCACATACACTAACAGGGGGATGCAGAGGTGATTAGATGATCCTGTACAAAGCTGACATGCAAATTCATATCTAAGCCTGTACTCTTAGGTTTCTGATGCTGGGACACATCTCTTTTAAAGGTAGGAAGCTCTTGGAAGTTCACCTCGGGCAAAACCTACTTCCTTATCCATCCAACAGAATGAGTACAAGGAAATTCTTTGAACTAAAAGAAGTTCCTCTAGAGGACTTGAAACAGTGAAGAATTTGTTACTTAGTTGACAGAGATTTTAAGATCTAAGCAACATGGAAAAATAAGACCTTAAAAAAATTATGAGAAATACCTCGATGGTTGTTAACTTTCATATTTCACAGCATGGCAGCAGAGTGGAACAAGATACCTGTGCATATTTTCCTATTAATATCAATAGCAGCTGGGCAGGCTAAGGCGGGAGAGAATACAGTGAAATACTGATGCAGAAAGCTGTACCACTACTTTTGTTTTAATGTTGGGTATGTTGGAAAGAAAGCACACTGCCTTAGAGTGTGTCCCTTTCCCTGCAACCACTGTTAGCTGCTCTGTGGAGCAGCTGAGCTCTGAGCTGAGCAGAGGAGGCAGCAAACCAGTTACCTTTTATTTGATGGAACAGATCTGGAGGCTAATCTGTTTTATATTAATTTATTTTACAATTCTTTTTGCATATTTTCAGATATGCAAAAAATACTAAATACATTAAGCTAATGCTCATACAAGGCATCACATCCTGCATTTTTACATTATGTAAGATGTAGATAAGAAGCTAATAGCTTGTATGGGTGGTATTTCATACACTCTGCACGGGTGCAAGACGCTGAAACTTAGGCTATAACCTCAGCTACAGAAAAAAAGCTAAGTATGAGTAACTCCTGTATAGATCCCCTGCCTTGCACTGTGGCCAGGTGCAGACTGTAATGCTGTAAATGCAGAGTGGCTTAGACTGCTCACTCTTCCCTTGATGCCTTTCCCTCCACAGAAGCGGTATTTTGCTCCATAAACAGCTCTTGCAAAATGCCATAGGAACATTTTTCTAGTTCTCTGCCATACAAGGGCTCTACAATCATACTCCAGAGCTGTCAGAATAGAATAGGAGTCCTTCCCCCTTCATCCCTGTGGCCCTAAAACTGCCAACCCAGACTAGGACTGCAGTACAGCAATGTTCCCAGGCGTTCTTGAATGCAGAAGACTTAGAGTTCAGAGCTCATGAGTCCTATAAGTTAAATATCTGTACAGGAGCTTCCTCCTAAAATGTGCAAAGCCCATTTAATAGACTTCTAACCAGAAAATTCCACAGTCCATCTACCTTTCAGAGAAATGTGATTCCTCAGTGAACTGTTACTGGTCAGTATTACATCACTGCTTTCATTATTTAATTATGTTTCTAAAATTCCAGTGTTTTTGAAACAACTAAACATGTGATGGTTTCTTGATATTTGGCCCATGGGTAAACAGAGTTGAGAAAATGGGGGCTGTAGCCTGGACAGTTGACATCATATGTATTTCCATAACAGCCCAAGTTGGTTTATCACTTACAGTCTGTCCTCACCTTGAACTAGAAGGAATTGTTCCAATAGAATCTTCCCAATTATTAAAACTTAGTGAAAGATGCACACACAGAGCTATTAAATTCAAGTGTGTCAAGATATGATTCTTACAAATGTACAAGTACTTAGGAGTCTGTCTGTAAAAAGACCATTGCTAGTATGCAACACAGATGGAAAATAAATTATCCTCTGGGTTTCAGAACTCTTAGCAAGTGTTCATCAGCTTATAAAGGTGAGAAATCTGATTTTAATATTTTTTCACTTTTAGTGACAGTGACAGTACCAGCTGTCTTAAACCTAAATTCCAAGAACATACTATTCTAAAACGTTTAGTCACAGACCTAAAAGCACAGAGTAAGAATGGGTAAGCAGAACTGTCGTTATTTTCAGACTGGGAAATTCAAAGGTTGAATGACACATCTAGGGTTGCCTGGGAAGCACGTCCTTTCAAAAAATTACCCCATAAAAATATCCAAATTTTAGTTTCACATTTCTTCTGGTGTAACTCCTTTGTACAGCTGTGCTTAGAAAAATCAGAACTAAATTATCATTTTGGTTTTAAAAAGAATCAAGCTAGGAAATAAATATGGATTAAAACTAGGTATATACTGATCACGTGAGCGATAGTAATGAAGAGCTGTGCTTTTCCTGTATCTTTTTCTTTAAATTAACCAATTTCGTGTTATAATTAGCATTTTCAGGTCAAATTGAAATTCTTCTGCCATCCATAATACTCAAACCATGTAGCTTTGTTAGAAGTCCTCAGAACAAATATCGACACTTTATTAATTGCACAGGCAGGAAACAGTAAAGTTACTTGAAAGTGGCTGTTATGATTTTGTGACTGTACATAGATCTTGCAAAATGTTAATGGTAATATGCATACTGTACCCCACATAAACACTGCAAGAATAGCATGGTCATTGTTACGCTTTATAGCTGTTGTGGAAAATGTCTTAACCTGCATTCATGATTATAGTGCCCATCCTATTCCCATGCCTTTTTATACAGTTGTGGTAAGATTGTTATGAAATCCTTTTGTCAGTCATGTTCGAGCTAACTTACCTATGTATAGAATTTATATATTAAACCCCCCTAATTTATACTGTGTTTTAACAGTTTGCCTGAACTGTCTATGGTTTCTAAATTTTGTAATGTGAGTGTCAAATAAGAATAATAATAAAAAAAAAGGCTCAGCTGTGTGGATTTTGTTCTTCAGTTTTATTTCTTGTAGAGATTTCAGCAGTTACAAATCTACAGACTAGGCTGTGAAGAAAGTCGGGTTGCTTTGAAACTCCAAAAATACAAAGATGTCCCTGTCTGCACAGCAATTCATGAATATGCATGTGGGCACAAAAGTACCTGTGGTTTCTGCTCTCCCTCGTTTCCACTTTACTGCCTCTCTTCATCCTCGCACATTCAGAACATTGCACTGCATGTACACTGCAAGGAAAAGAGGCAAATTCTCTTAGTTCCCATAATAAAGTATTTTCCCAAACAGGAATCATAGACTCAAAACTTCTTCATAATGAGAGGAAAAAGCTGAGACTGGGCCTGAGTATTTTTAGTCTGTTCCTATAAAATTCTGTGGTACAACTGATGTTTAAATGTGTTCTTTTATTATTTGTATTGCAGTAAACTGAGAGCTTCTACTGAGGTGAGGGACCCATTTCAGTAATAATGTACAGTAAGAGACATCCTTGCTTCAAGTAGCTTAAAATTCTTTTAAATAAAGAAGAAAGAGGCTCACAGGTGAAACTCAGGTGTAGGCGTAAGTGGTGGAGTTTCCTTGATGTAACCTTAGGCACCTGCACCACACTGTTTCTGCAGGTGTGTTACTTCTATTCAGCACAGCCTGGGTCTGCCTGCTGTTACCAAGTGAGGACTTCTGCTCTATGTAAGTAGTGGCACAGACTCCAAAGCTTGCAGAAGTGTGATGTGCAGCACAGCGTTCTTACTCTCTCAGCGCAGTGTTCTTATGGTGTCGGAGCTCTTGCCAAAAGGGACTGTTGAGTCATCTGGCTGAATTTCCTGTAAACTGTAGCTTATTCAGGCTTCCCAGTGTCAAGCCCCCAAGTCTTTATTAGGCTAAAACATTTCAATCCTCAGAAGGCTCAATCCTCAGTTGTGCCACAGAGAGTGACAAAAGTCCAAGTTTCAGCCGTCCCTGTGAGCCTTGCAATAAAAGGGAATGGATCAGGTCAGCTCAGCCCAAGGTGATCCCAGCTGGACAATCATGCTGTATATTACCGAAGTAAAACCCAGTCTAAACACTGGAGAGAAAACATCCTGCCTGAGTGGCAATCTGCCAGCCGTTTATAGCATGGTGTTTCGATTGCGCTTAATATCTTAATACAATGTACGAACATGCTGAAGGCAGTGTAGGCAATTCCAGTCTGCCACTGGTCACAGCTCAGAGAGAACCATCATATTATTTGGCCACAACTTTTCACCAATGCGCGTGTGAATGAGCACAAGTGCCCATGCCCACGCAAACTTTCTGGGTCACTGCTCTTCTAAGAAAAATTCTAATAACTCATTAACAAGAAAAATGTGTCAGCCATAACCGTATCTTGTTCTGTTTGACCTGGCTGAATATTTGCATTTTTCTGTTCTAATGCATCATCTGGAAAAAAAAAAATATTTTAAAATTATCCTTTTCAGAAATAAACTCTTATAGAGTGGAAATACTACTGTCAGTGGGTTCTCGCTTTGCCTTTCTGTTGATCCACCCATCCAAGCTCCTATTATCTCTTTGAATTTACATATGCCACAACAATCTAGGACACTGGCTCCCTTGATCAGTAGTTATAGTGATTTGTGAAATGAATAATATATTTTCCCTGATGTATCTTAGAAGTGCTCCTGGTGGTTTTTCCATCCCTATTCAGTTCAGTCCCTTATAAACAGTATTGTCATTACTCTGTCCCTGAGTTCCTAAGCAAAGCTACAGCTGGTACCACCCAATAGGGAATCTATGAAATTCTCTCCATCAGTATAAAAACCAAACCATGAAACTGCAGAAATCCATAAACAACTAAAGGCAAAGCACAACTACTATTCAACCACCCTCTGATGCTAACCAGAGGGAGGAAAAACAAAACCAATACATCTTTCGTTAAGAGAAAGCAAGCACAGCCCTGGAAGTACTGAAAGCCAGGAATTTCTGGCTCTGCCGCTGAATCTTTCTGAGGCTTTGGGCAAGGCAGACAACCCCTCCTTTAAATTGTGTATCCGAACAATGAGAAAACTAAATGAGATTTACGTCTCCTGAATAGCTGCTGTGATGATGGATCACCTACTGTTATAAAGCATTTGAAAGAGGGACCATACAAAATTGCATTTTGAAGCAAATGTTTTGAATGTAGCTTTTCATACATGCACAAATGTGTCCCACCAGGATAATTGCACTGAATCATAACGTATTCTGCTGTACAAAGCAATCTAAAACATGGTTGCATTGCGTGTAACTCTCTCCTCAAGTTGTGCACACATTTGGTGTTGTAAAGTCTAATTAAACAAGGAAATATCTCATATAAACAACAGTAAATACCATAAGGGTTGACAGCAGAAGTAGCTATAACTACACTCAAATGACTTTCCTTTGCAGATTTGTAAAGACTAAATTTCTTTAATTTGATTCTTCACCATTAGATTATTCCTATCTTAAAAATGGCCATTTCTAGAGGGGCTGTTGCTTTGTTTGCACTACAAAACCTGGTCATGGCCAATGAATTTCTCCTGACTTTATCCTTCTCTGAGATACCACGTAAATTCCAGCTGACATCTCTCTACTGCTGGGTCTCCACTGCCATCTCCTGAACAGGAAGGAAAATTAACTGCTTTCAATACTGCTTTTCTTTTGAATGTCTGTAGAGGTATTTTCGAAAGCACTTTGTTCAGCATGAAGAGCAATAGCTGAAACTGCTTTGCAACCTGTCTATAGGGGCTACTTTCGATAAAATCTGTTGTAAAGCTTTTGCTTCAGAGTGAAATTTCTTTAGTTTATGTACATTTGATGTGAAGGTGGTACCACTTTTATATACCCTTTTTCTTCTTCAGAAAGGTTCAAAACAAAAAGCTAATTATTCTTAACTTCTGAGAGATTTATTCCTCTTTCAAGTCAGCTGAAAACCTCTGACTGAAACGGAGAAAATTTTACTAGCTCCCATTCATTGCATTTTCATAATGAACAATAGTTATTTCCACCCCTTCTATTCCAGGCTGAAGAACCTTCTTCCCGACAGGAGAGAATCAAAATACCCTAGAACCAAAATTTTCCTGTGTCAAGGTAGACAGTTCTGATAGTCTCTTCAGCATTAGCTTATTTTTTCCCATTAAATGGGACTTCCCCAAACTGTCCCTGAGTTGCTATACCCTGTTGGAGGGCCTGTCATCTATTTATATAGGAAGACAAAAATAGCAAAGGTAAGACTTAGTAAAACCCTAGAAGAGGCAGTGAGGCCAGGAAGGCAGATAACGTGATCCTGTCACATCGCATCTTCTCTGCCCTACCAGGGATACTAGCCACTGGTTTGTCATCAGCCTTTCAGCAAGAAACTTTCCATAAAATCCAGATACCCTTCCTAGACATTCCTCTTGGAATAAGAAATCAGTGAGAAACTGTAATTATCTGATACAGTTGGCTAGTGTCAGGTCAATGGATATTTTCTGCATGTTCATGTGTGCATGCTCACTCTCTGTGTATATATAATGTTATTCCTCTATGTTTTTTCTGCTGCTTGCCATCTGAGAGAATTCCTCAGGCAGGGGATGTATCAGTGGATGTTGGGAAAACTCTTAACACTTTGCAGATGTTATTGCTAGTTTTATAAATAATAACCAATCATTTACATGCTGAATGAGAAATAGTAAACCACTGGCACCAAAGCCATATTTGGTATTGACAGATTTGGTATACGACAAGGATTATGAGTTAAAAGGGTTTTTTTAAAAACCACGTTGCAACAAACAGCCGTCAATGCTTTGTATCTTAGTTTCTCTTCCTAAAAAAAAATATAACAAGAAGAGAAACAGGAGTTTCACTCTAGTGCAAACCATGTTTAGATGCTTATCTTAAGCTCACTGGCAAATAAATTCTAATGAAAACTTTAAAACCATGAAACCAAACGTATGTCTTCATTTTAGTACCATTTGCTAATACTTTGAGGAACTGACATTAAAAAGACACCAGCACTTGCTCAATAAAAAGTACACTAGACCTTAGATACTCTGCTTTTTGCTTCAGTTCCAAAATCTTGCTGTATTAGAGGCAGAACTTGGCTAAAATTATTCTGGGAGTCACTGAGTTTGGGAAATTTTCAATTTATCCACTAGCCTTCAGAGATTTGCAATTTTCCCCAGATAAAACATTGTGAGTTAGTAAATTTGAAGCTTGTGTTTCAGTTCCACTTTTGCGTTGTTTTGGGTTTGCTTTTCTTCACTTTAAAGCAATGTCTTTGGGTACACTAAATTCTCTGTCTGAACAACTGCTAGAGGAGCTGCTAATAGTATTTTTCCACTGTGCAAGTACTGCATTAATTCAGACCTGTGACACCAGGGTTTTGCTTTTCTCGGAGCAAGCATTTCTCTCTGCCGGACGCACGTGACTAAGCTGGACTCACCATAGTACATTTCTAGGGGTATGAATCAGGGGTTGCACCAGCAGTGTAACGCAGGGTCGGCCAGGCCCAGCACCCTGCCTTCCTCAGGGACCACCACTGCCGCCTCTCCCCGGTCCATCCCAAGATCCATTCCCGCGCGCTCAGCAAAGCACGTACCCTCGTTCCAGCGGTCAGAGCAGTTACTCACGGAGGAAGGGGCAGTTGTGAGCTGCTGACCTGGGCGGATAATCACTTTTATTAGGATTTTACTGTACCGCCTGCTAGCATCACGCAGGAACGACTTCCCTAGCACCGACCTGTGAGCTGCCCTTAAAACATTGCAAGCATGAAGCCAGGCCTAACAGCGAAATCAGCCCGGACACCAAACTGCTCGAACACCATGTTTGGTGAGTTCATTAGGAGGAGTTAATTGGCGCTGTGATTTCTGGACCGCTCAACCCGTCTGACGAGGGAACGCTCAGGGCCGACGCTGGCACCAGGGGCGGGCGGCCCTGCAGCTCGGTGGCAGCCTTTGAACCCGGGCTCGCTGCTTGAACCCCTGCATGAATTTGGGTCCCTAGCCCACACGGCCTCAAGCTCCTTACAAGCTTCCCCCACAGGGGCGCGGGGAAGGGCCAGGCCGAGGCGTGTGAGCTGGGCCGGGCGGGCAGGACCCCGCTCCCCTCACAGCCGCCGCCATGACAGCCGCGACCGCCGCGCCTCGGGGGCGGGGCCTCTCCTCCAGGGGGCGGGGCCTCTCCTCCAGGGGGCGGGGCCTCTGCCATCCCCTCCGTGCCTGTCGGCTCTTTCCTCCTCCCCCCACCTCCGCTAGGGGGCGGCCTTTAGTCTACGCCAGCCCGCTGTGCTGTGCGTCTGACGTCACGCCGCGCAGAAGCCGCGAGAGGGGGAGAGAGAGAGGGAGAGGGAGGAGAGGAGGAAGCAGTTTCTCCGCGCTCGGTCGTGGCCGCCATTTTGTTTGTGTGCGCAGGGCGGACACGGGGCTTGCTCGCCTTTTTTTTTTCCAGCTGTAAGTGGTGCAGGCGGCTTTCTTCCTCGGGCTCTTTTCTTCTTCCCTTTTTTCCCTTACGTTTCCAGGGGGCCGAAGCGGAGGGGGCGGAGAGGGTTGCGGGAGGCCGGCGGGGGGGGGGGGGGGGGGGGACGGGGAACGGGGACCTGCTTGCGTTGTCTCCGCGGCCCGGGGAGCAGGATTAGCGTAGAGCCCTTCGTGAGGGATTGATCGAGGAGGTGTTAAGGTGGGAGGAGGGATCCTCGGTACAGGACCCCGGCGGTCAGGGTTTCTTGTGGCGGAGGGAGCCTCTGCGGAGGTGCGGGGGGGGTTGGGCCGGGAGGGTGGGGGGCAGAGCTGGGGCATCGTGTGCCGGGGGGTATTTTCGGGGTGGGGGCCGCGCAGCTCGGTTATTCAGCCCAGCCTGCACGGATGGCAACGGAGAGAAGCCCTTCCTACCCCGTGTGTCCCCCCCGCCCCCGGCTCTAGAGGCCTCCCGAGGGAGGAGCGGCGTGGAAGTGGAATTTGTGGCCGCGGGTTGGGGTGATGGGTGTTTTCTGTACGACCTGCTCCTGCGTGTCTGTACCCCAGACGCGTAGATCGGCCTGGCCCGGCGGACTTTGGTCATCTGAAAGGAATAAGCCTTTGACCTCCTCCAATCCGTAGAGCCTGCCAAGTTTTCGAGGGCAGACATTTAGAAATTGCTGTGTAGGCAGCTTACGGCAGGACATTTGTGGCCTTCCTGAGGCATTTTATGTATGGATCTTTTACAAAACGTCCGTGGCTCCTGTTTGAGAAACCTTATGGCAAAATGTGGGAGTGGAAACGGCCTGTGATATGGATTAGGACCACATGCTATAGGAATGCATATGTTCCTGTCAGCTGTCAGTGTTACATAAGTGCTTCGGTGCATAAATTTAGAGGGAGTGCATAATAGTCAAAAAATCTTAAGGTGGCTCCTACTGTAACATGGATTGTGGCTACTTTGGGCCTCGCACAGAGCGAATCTCACAGTTTCCTCCTCATTTGCATTTACTTGGCTCCTCTAGGGACAAAATTTGCAGCTTCCATCTTAATTCCAGTAATTCTGTGTGCATTTGAGTGTAGTTAAGCAGCAGTTAGTCTTCAACTAAACCTTTTCTCTAGTTTTCTCTGTCAAATGTCCATCCTTCCACCCCCAGGCCTCTGTCTGCAGAACACTTTAATGGGGATTTTATTTAGCTGTTTGTCCACTATAGAGCTTTAGTGCAGCCTGCCTTCTGCCAAATGTGGGGGAAAAAAAGGGGGGGGCAATCGTAAGTAAAATCCTTAATTCACTTATAACTGAGTGTGTGTGGGGAACTCTTCACCTCAAAAGCAGAATAACTGAAACCTGAGTGTGTTTCATAATTTATGTAGGTTGAAAATAGAGGAAAATGGCTTTGGTGCTGGGTAAGAAGAGAAGAAATTCAGGCATGTAAATGAAACACTAGTTGGTTTTAATTTTGTCTTGATCCTTCAGGCGTTTTTGTTTGTCATTTGATACATTAATATTTTTATTTCTTATTAATGTATCAAGTGAATACATTTTTTTCAAGACCTAGATCATGACTGACTCAACGGGCGTACTGGTCACTTATTTTAGCACAGTTTGTTGCTCTGTTTGTATTGTATTTGTATTTTAAAAATACACATCCATAGGAAACGTTGGTGCAGGTGTCTGTTGTGTTTGGGTTTTTTTAACTACCAGCCTGTCACAAATGTTATGCAAGTAACAGAAAACCTCATTTTCAGAACAGGCTTGCAATTTACATGTTCTAAAAGTTACCTTCTTAGTGCCTTCAGTTGGTATGGAGGCAACCAATGTTCTTCTGTGCAAAGTGACACAATCACACCTTTATTTAGTACTATCTCTGTTTCCAAACGACTTTTCTTGCTGTCACCGCTTACTATGGAAACTTTTTCTTGTCCTGTGTTAGTTCATTCTTCAGAATATACTGAAATAGATGTGTAAGCTTATTCTTATTTTCAAAAACTCCTGCCAAAGAAGAGTAAACAAATAATGGTTAATTTTTGTTACACTCTTAATTCTACAGCTGTGCTTTACTTTCCTTTTTTTTTTTCAGTTGTGCATGTACCTGTTTGAACACAGAATTCCTGCATATAACATCCAGCAACGGAAGCTGGTGGGTTTTGTCTTTGGCGAATCAGCTGAATTGTAAAACACCTGCATACTTGCATGCTAATAGGGTTCAAAAATTGTGGCTTGGCTCATAGTACTACAGAGTTATGAATATACCAGAGTATATTTATATACTTGCTAAAACTTTAAAATTGTCTTGTTTAACAGTGATCTGTAAATAGATTTGTGAGAGTTTTTAGACTCATTGTACATACTTTCATGTAGTAACTTATATACAGTATAGTACGAAGAACTAAATCCAGGTTTTGTTGGAGAGGATGTTTGAAGATTAAGGTCTCCCCCAGAAGACTCTTTAAGGAAATGACTCTATTTAGTCACTTGAGAGTTTATTTAAAACAGGCTTTTATGACATGTTTGGAGCTATTAAGTGAAGATGAGTTGGCCTATTTAATCTTCATTTGTGTTTCGTAACAGTGTTAGGATGAGAAAGCTGTGTCTACTCGCCAAACCAAAACAGTATGTGGGGGAAGCTGAGGAAAAATAATTATTTGAGGAAATGGTTCTTTCTAGTTCTGTCGTATTTGATCAAACTACAGTAGTTGACTTGCATCCACAAATACCAGTGTAATGCTTTTGTCTTTTATGTGTTTTTGTTGATTTATTTGGGTTTTTTTTTTAGTGGGAGATGCGGCATTCAAAACAATCTCATTGTCCTGAATGGGACGACCGAAAGAGCTGGGATCAAAGAAAGCACAGCAGCAGCCGTAAACGCAGGAAAAGGTCCCACAGCAGTGGACAAGAAAGCAAGCACTATAAACCAAATCACTTTTCAGAAAGGTATAAGACTCTGAATTGAGTAGCACTAATGTTTCTTATCATGTCTAAAATAAATACATCTTAGGGATAAGAAGTTTTGAGTGCCTAAAGCTGGCAATTCCTTAAACTTTGGCTCACTTAAGACAAGCTTAAGAGGTAGTTGGTTTTGTTAACACAGTACCTGAACCATTAAATAGAAATTCTTTAATAAAAACAAGTAAATGTACTAGTTTGTTTCACTGTTGTCAGTTAAGTATTGGTATTGAATACATTCAATATTAAATTTCAAGTTAAAAGTATGCCTTTTCATTTGCTTAATATGAACAAAAGGAAGAGAGGGTTTGTTTAATCATTTAATGCAATGGTAAGTATGAGTTTCTCTTACTACTTTGGAGGTGATTTTCTTTTTTTTCCCCACATTGGTTTCACTGGAAAGATGTGGTTTTCCGCTTTTTCCTTGAGAGGAAGAGCCCATGGAATTCTTTTAAGAGCTCATACTCATGCTTATAAAATGCTGGAAGGGGTAGGTGTACAGTGATATGGAGGCTCTTTGCCTCAGCAGTTTTCTTAAAGGTTTTTTTTCTGTGCAGAAGATCCTTGATCCAGATACTCTCTGAGGGTTTTAATGTTTAATGCAGAGCACTAAGAACAATGCTACTTCTCTCAGTCTCCAGGCTTCATTTTTCTTTTTTAGCACTTTGAGCTTTGAAAGCACAGAAGGGGATTATTGCTGTGTCAAGAGTGTTTTATCCTGTGACTTTGGAGATTGTACTTGAGTTGCTCAGTATATTTTAGGAAGTGTTTCTCCTTTTTGAGTCTGAGTTTCTTATTTACTGTGCAAACTGTGGACAGATTATATATTGTTCATGTGGATGGCTGCTATGTATTTGAGACTGACAATGTTGTTAGATTCCTAATAAAGTAACATCAAAAGCTCCATTATTTTTGGGGAGGGAGTCAATTAGAAAACATTCTTGGTGTAAAGACAGATACTATGTAACTCTGTAACTCAGCTCAAGTCACTTGTCTTGTTGGAACCTCAAGTTTTTGAAGTGGAGAACATTCACTTAAAATATATTTTCAGTCATTATTTGGACGATAGAACCATAAATGAAAGAGACCATCATGACCGGAGATATGTTGAGGAATACAGAAATGACTTCTGTGAAGTATATGACCACAGGCATTATCACAGAGACTATGAAAAGAGTCACCATCATCACTATAGCAAATCCTCTGGTCGGAGCAGGAAAAGTAGTCATAAAAGGAAGCATAAGAGACATCATTGCTCCAGTCACCAATCGCATTCGGTATGAGTAATTTTTAACTTTATTATTAATGAATTAGTGGTAATAGACTTCTTAAGTGAGTGCTAGAACTTCAGTTCCTGGTCACAGTACTTTAAGAAATACTATATTATTAAAAAAGGATTTGTAGTTGAGTCCATTTGTGAGCGTATGAATATGTTCTTACTTGAGACTTTTGGATCAGAGTGTTGGGTGGGGGGTGGGATCAGTACTAGTTGTGCAATGGGAACGTAGGTGGCCAGTAGTTAAGATCACTGGGATTAATCTGAAAAATGTTATCTCAAAGTTGAAAACAGGTTAAGTATCCTATTTCAAAGTACAGTTGTCACTTTCTAGTTTTACAGCATAGTGAACGATGTTTTTTCAGGTAGACTGAGTTACCATACATCCTATTACTAAAAGTAATTCAAGTGACATGCCTTTTTAATGTAATCTTAATTGGAACTATGAAATGTGCATGTCTGGTAAATTGATACAAACAAGCTCTACAGTTCTACACCTGATTCCAGAAAACTTTTGACAAGCCAGGTGCCTGGCTAATGGCAGCTAATGTCTTACTGAAGATGGGATAAGTTTGCTGCCTGCCTTCTTTGAGGGCATGCTCTCTGAATTTCTCAGTATTGGCATGATGCTCACTGATACATCTTCAGCTCCAGGTGTTTTATGTCGCATTTCTGCAATAGAAAACAGCAAGCTGTATTAGATTATACAGTGCAAATTAAGGGCTTCAGAATAATTTTTCTTCTCTCTAAATGTGAGGGAAGTAAAATTAATTGATATTTTGTTACATTTAGATTATATAAAGTGTATGTTTTAAAAATAGAAACATTTCGCCTGACTGTAAGCTTAGATTTGTAAATAAATACTGTTTTTCGCTATTTGTTAGCAAAGCATTAGAAATAGTGATGTTGCATTCTTAATCTGTCTTCAGTTAAGCCACTGTTTGAGAGACAAAATTGTGTTGTTTTTTCTGTTGCTTTATCACTTTAAGTATTTATCTGAAAATCTGTTCCTTGCCATGTTTTTCTTCTGTAACATAAACTGTGCCCTGTGAATTTCTGGGGACTGAATTTGAAATTGCTCCTGCCAACTGTTCGTGGCCTGGTGTGTAACTGAATGCCTGAATATCTCCCCGCTGAATGAATTGCGTATTCTGCCCTGAATTCACTCTGATATATTGATTGGCTGGACGATCTTGGTGCCGTTTCCAGAAGAGTCACCGAAGGAAAAGATCCAGGAGTGTAGAGGATGATGAGGAGGGTCACCTGATCTGTGAAAGTGGAGACGTTCTAAGAGCAAGATGTATAGAACATTTTTCAACACTTTTTAAAAACTTTTCAGCAAAAAATCTGTTTAGAATAGTATGTCAGAGGAGGGGGGCTAAAGAAATCTTCATTGCTCTTTTTGTTCTGTTTTTTTTGTGCTTTTTTGTTTTTTTGCATATCTTCTTTTCTGTAGAATATAAATACTGTGTTCAAAAAGTTCCAATTAGTAAATGAACTTGAATCTTGAGATTAGAACAAGAGATAGTTTTTTGGCTAACTGTTTTCATGACACCTGTCCAATAAAATAATGCATTCAGATGCTGAGATTTAAAGTAATTATGCTTTTGTAATGGCACATTTTTAAATCTACGTTAATAATGTTCATTCTTGTTTAAGTAGTTTTATAATTCTAACTTGTGTTTGTTCTTTCTAGATGAAATTGTTGCAACTTTAGGAGAAGGAGCTTTTGGAAAAGTAGTGGAGTGCATAGATCATGATATGTAAGTGTTGGTCGGATCTTGTGACAAAAGACACTTCTTAGCATTACTAGGTAGATGTCGTCTGCTTTTTTAAAGAGGGAGAACTATGTTTTCCTTCATTATGTTTTTCTGTTGGTTCCACAAGTGCTGTTGCCATAACTAGAGAATGTGAGGGTATGTAAAGAGTATGGAATTGATTTGGGAGACTGACTTGTAGAAGGTGATGCAGTGAGGTGCTGAGAAAGTAGTTTTGCTTCTTGGTGGAAGCAATTGCTTGAAAGCGATTGCTTGGAATTGGTCAAGCTGTGTATTTCTTTCCTCAGTCTCCCTAATCAGAATTATCCTTTGAATTTTTTTGAATGCACAGTACTCCAGTATCCAGTCCTTTTTGGTGGAATGATTACTTACGTGTGATGGTGTGTTTGGTGGCAGAGGTGGAGGAGAAGAGAATTATTGTATTTCCACCACTTCTGTATGTGCTAGGAGTTTTAAACAGTTAGTAAAACTCATGTTATTTTACCCATATGTTTTATATCTGCAGTTCTGTGACATGGTTCTAGTATTTTTTCCTTTGACTTTGGTTTGTTTGTTCTGTCGTTTCGCAAATCTGTTTGGGAGCTTGAGATCATGTTGTGAGGGGAGACAGTATTCTTAAGTCATTAAAATCTAAATAGCTCTACAGAGACAATTAAAAATTGTCTGAGTGAATGGGATAGAGTGAACTATGTGTATTGGTGTTCCATTTAAGTAATAGCCTTAGAGTTTGAATGTTACCCTGAGTGCAGGTCGGTTTTCACTAGCACGAAGTACTGGGAATCCAAACTTCAGAAGTTACTCAGTTCCCCTGATTCCATAGGAGCACTGGAGAAGAGCCAGAACAAATTGTCCAAGTTGCAGGAAAAAATGCACATTTTTGCAGAACTTTTCTCAAATGAGAATTTAGCTTTTTTTTTCAATCGTCTTGCAGGTGGATTCCTGATGTTTATTCTACCATAGATGAGATAATAAGACCAAGAAGTAGTTAATGTAGCATATACTATGAGTATTTGACAAAGGAAAGATGGGTATTAAATTTCTTGATAAAAACAGTTCTGGTTAAGTGCAATGTGCTCAAGTCCAAATCCCCTTATCCAACTCAATTCTCAATGACCTTTAATCTTCCTGTGTTTCTTCTATTAAAATCGAGCTGCTTTGGGCTTGTAGGTATTTAACAATAATTGATTCAGTTTGTGATGCTTTACTTTCTTTTAAAGGAGAGGAATGCATGTAGCAGTTAAAATTGTGAAAAACGTTGGTAGATACCGGGAAGCAGCCCGTTCAGAAATACAGGTGTTGGAACACTTAAACACCATGGATCCAAGCAGCACTTTGTAAGTATAAAAGTAGAATAGTCAGCATACTAAGGATTTGTGGAAGGTAATTATTCAATAAATTGAGTTTTCTTTTTTGTTTGTTTTTTTTGTTTTTTTTTTTTTTAATTTCTTTTTTAAGCCGCTGTGTCCAGATGCTGGAATGGTTTGATCATCATGGCCATGTTTGCATTGTTTTTGAGCTACTGGGACTTAGTACTTACGACTTTATTAAGGAAAACAGCTTTCTGCCATTTCATATTAATGACATTAGAAATATGGCTTATCAAATTTGCCAGTCTATAAACTGTAAGTAAATCTCAATACTGTTATTAAATATGTTCAGGGGTTTTGGTTTTTTGGGTTTTTGTTTGGGTTTTTCTTTTTCCTTTAGGAAAAAGAATGTATTAATTATGGAATACTGTTCTTTTTTTCCTTGTAGTTTTACACCATAATAAACTAACTCATACTGATTTAAAGCCTGAAAATATCTTGTTTGTGGAGTCTGATTACATAGTGAAGTACAATGCCAAAATGGTAAGTTTGTTCTTTGTTTCTCCCAACTTGAATTGGGCTAATTCTGTCTTCATTTGCACTTTCTTAAACAAAAAAAAAAAAAGTATGTGTAGAAAGGTCAAGTGATAGAGTTATGTTCCCTAGAACTTTTTTTTTTTTGTGCTCTTAGAAATGTACTAACTTTCTGCCAAGTGAGTAACTTTGCTCTGATTCAAACAAAACTGTTTTCATTTGATCACTTGTTAAGTTCTTTGCTGTTTAATGAAGTTCTGGCATTCATAGGGAGCGTTGTGTTAATGGCTTTTAATTTAGCCATTTTTTTTCCTTCATATTTCTTAAGCCATTTGAATCCCTTTCTTTAAAGCATCCCTGTGTTTTGAGAGGAATGTCAGATCTTTCTTTCCATCTGATTACCCTGGAGTCTGAAGTGCCTGTCAGTTTTGCAGTCCTTTGCTTAATAGCCAAGATGAATTTGCTGTTTGTCATCAACATGTGATGTTGATCATTAGGCAGTGTTATAATTGGCATGGGCCCTGAATAGGACTGTTCTTGACCAGTGTCTTCCTTTTAAATCTAAGAAAACACTAAGACACAGCATTAGGGTAAGAACTTGTCTGCAGAAACCACTTCTAGCACTTGCAGAAATACAAGTTTCTTTTCAAGTTGCTGCTCTTTTTTCAAAGTATAAAAACTTCTTAGAAACAGAAATGCAGTATGGACTTCACTGCCTCTGGTTTATGCATAAGGCTTGATTTTATTTTTTTATTTTGGAGCTACAATTATATAAATGAGTGTATGCACCAATGGACAGAAAAAAAAACGAGACAGAGAAAACAATTAACTGAAGTTAACTTGAAGGTTAACAACAGAGGAAGGGAGCTCTGTTACTGTGGGAAAGGTCTTTACTCAGCTGTTCTGAGTATTCTGATTTAAATTGCTTTGTTACTGGTTCCTCTTTCTTGGAGCTTGAGCTGAAGGGGAATTGATGTATTTGGAAGGAATGTTTGTTACATAGGTTTAGTTTTTAGCTGTTTGTGTTAACTGGTATTTTGAAGATAAATAAAGATAATGTGATGAATACCTTTTGCCTAAGCGTGCTTTTAAAAAATACTAACATACAGCATTTTTATTTTCTTCCAGAAGCGAGATGAACGCACTTTAAAAAACACAGACATCAAAGTCGTCGATTTTGGAAGTGCAACTTTTGATGATGAGCATCACAGCACATTAGTGTCTACAAGACATTACAGAGCTCCTGAGGTTATTTTAGGTCAGTAAAGACTTATATACCACCTGACAGTTAATTACAGTGCACTCAGATGGCTTGACTTTGTGAACTGGAGTAGTTGCTCATGGTTCTAATAATTCAGTCATCTCTCTCAGATGGTGGTGTTAGAATTCTTGAGAGTAAACAGTAAAAGAAACAGTCTAAAAACAGAAGTCCAAACGTTCCTTTCCCACTTTCTCCCACCAAGGTTTGGGGAGGGGTGTCGGAGGGGGAAAATGGGCATATGCTTTGTGGATTACAGATTTTAAGAATATATTAAAAGGTAAAACACAAACTTTGCCTATTTTGCAGCACTGGGATGGTCACAGCCTTGCGATGTTTGGAGTATTGGTTGTATTCTAATTGAGTATTACCTAGGATTTACAGTGTTTCAGGTATGTACATAAAGTTAAGTTGTACGTTTTTGTTACAGACTACTGATTTTGGTCTTTTAATGACATGTACTTAACTGTTACTGTAAAAGGCATAACCTCACAGGCTTTTTAAGGATTATGTAGATGAGATTGCAAAGACAGCATGCATGTAGGAAAATGTGATGTGTTGGATATATCCTTCAGACTACTTAAGATGACCTTTTGTGGCTTTTTGGATGATGAAGCCTGCCTAGAGTCTGAAGATGCTGCTGGAATTAAGAGTAAAGAAAACATACTCGTACAAAACTTGGTTTATGAACTCTGTTGTTCAGGGGCTATCGTAACTTGGAAAGTGCTATATAACAAGCTGCATTGCATAAACTGTTTTTAAAAATTTAAGGTGATAATGTATAAAGATACTGTGACGGTACTCCAGCAAACATCTTGTTTGTAAATGACTCTGGTTACCAAGTGGCTGAGAGTAGAAAAATGTGATAAGTACATTCATTGCTTTTTCCACACAGACGCATGATAGTAAAGAACACTTGGCAATGATGGAAAGGATACTAGGGCCTCTGCCAGCTCACATGATCAAGAAATCCAGGTAAGTTCGTTATAGAAGTAGTAAGTTGCCTAATGTTTTGCTATTATAAGAAAAATTTTTAAAGTTTCCATTGTTAACTGTGAGCTCCTGAGGATCAACAAAGAAGCTTCCTATTAGTCTATTGCAAGAAATTGTGACAGATTTAGGTGGATTAATTAGTTGACAATAGTCCTCTCTTTTCTGGTTTTAGTCTGAGTTGCCAGCAACCAAAATGCCAGCCTCTTGAACAGTAACTGAGTATGAATGTTCTTAAGTTTTTGAAGCTAAGCTTGGTATGGTCACCAGAACAGTACTAGACACTCATTTTTCTGTAAACTGTGGGAGTAAAGAACATGCTGTCATCAGAAGATTTATATTGAGAGAAAAAAGAGGGTCCTGTCTTGCTAATACAGCTGCCAGCCTCTTCCGCTGTCCCTTCATATCCCTCAGATGTGCTTCAGAGATCTTTCTCTCTTCCTCAGGGATAACTACATGCAGCAGAAGTTTGCCACTTGCATTGCAAGGAGAAGCAGCCTGTACAGGGTTCTGCCCTAGCCCCCATATATCCAAAATACAGAGCATGTGAGATTTCATGGTCCATTCTCTTTCTGAAATAAATTGTCCTCTTGCCAGCTAATCTAGATAATCCTGTAACTCATGTTATAGTAGAATTCCAGTAATCTGGGTTGGGTAATGTATTTAGTTTATTACAGTTGTCCAGCTGATTCATAATGCATTTTGAAAAACAAGAAAAAACTTAGAAAGCTGTAATTGGAATAGAGTCAGGTAATATTTAAAAAGTAAAATGCTACTTACGTAGCAGTGTTAATGTGATGCTGAGGTATAGATTTGTCAGAACTTTTATTTGCACTGGTAGTCTCGTGTATTTGCAGTACATTTTTTAAAGACCTTTGGGAATATCTGATGTAGTTAAATAGTTGCTAACCACTTAAATGCTGCAGATTTTATAAGAAATGTTTTTTAAAAGTTGATAGATTGGCAAGCTGTCTTTTTGTTAGTAGCAGATGAGACCAAGTTGTTCTCTTGGAACACCTGAAAGCATCCATCTCTTTAAATGTCAGTAATGGAAAATAGGTTTTCAGTGGCTTCTTTGTTGATGGGAGTACTGAAGGACATGTTTTCTAAATATTGTGACAGTGGTGATATGCAAGCAACAGGTCTCTGAATAAATACTAGCTAAAAGAGGTGTTAGCTCCCAAATGCAGAGGGATATGCAGGAACACTGTTATGGTGTTTCAGAACTTCCTAGAAAAGCATCTGCCCACTTTATGCACCGACACTATCTTAAAATTATTTTCTTTGTCATGCAGAAAGCATTATTTTCACCATGACCAATTGGACTGGGATGAACACAGTTCTGCAGGACGATATGTTAGGAGACGCTGTAAGCCTTTAAAGGTAGGAGACAATATTTTTATTATTTTGTTAGATTTGCAGTTGTGAAAGATCTCTCTAAAACGCTTCCTTCCTTTTCTTTCAGGAATTCATGCATTGCCAAGACAGAGATCATCAGAGTCTCTTTGACCTTGTTCGCAGGATGCTGGAATATGATCCAGCCAAAAGAATCACTCTTGATGAAGCCTTGCAGCATCCTTTTTTTGAACCATTAAATAAATAAATAAATTCAAAGATCTCTTATGCTTCTTCAAGGAGATTTCCTAGACTGTGTCAGTCAACAGAGGTTGCATGAAACTTTTGTAAACTTTAAATTATTTTGTACAGTTAAGTCTGTAAATATTTACATATGTTTTGTATAACTGTTATGTTTACCTTGTTGAACAGTTGTAGTCTTATGAGTATCGAAGTGAAAAATAAAAGTAATTTTCATTTTTGAAAATTTTCCTCTTTGAAACCGTACCTCTCTCCTTTTGCAGATGGGGCTAGCTAAGCATCTGACTTGAGGTGAGGAGTTTGGGCTAGCTGCACGAGTTTTGAAAACAAATGTTTTCTACCTAGCTTCCTTTTATTAGGCATAAGGAAAAGATTTGAAGGGCTAAGGCTACTTAATGGTGCTGTATAGTACTTTCTGGTAGCATTCTGAAACGTGGTTGAAAACAGTGTATGTTCTAAGTAGGTGTCTCTTGTGGGTCACCTTTTTCCCAGATATTCTGTTAAACAGCATGCATCATGCTCTGGCTGGCTAATTAGTCTCTGGAAACATGTCTGATGCTTTCAGTGTTAAGTATTTATAGGTAATTCTTTTGCTAAGGTCTGAAAAGTAACATTTCATATTTTCAATATTGTTTTGAGTCATTGACGATCAGCATTTTCATGATAAAGTTTTTAGAAGGATTGTACTGCTCCTGGAGAAAAACACAGGGAAATGGTATGTGCCACAGAATTGTGGCATATTTGAGCCCTTCTCTTGCTATAGTAATAAGATCATTCTGAAGTCTTCAAATACGTATTTCTGTGGAGCTTGATCTCTAATTACTGATAAATTGGGTAACCTTGGCAACCGAGAAACACTGTTGTAACACAGGAAGGAGGAGGATGGGTTCTCGGTTGTGACGGCTGAACTTGGGTGCTCAGTTGAGAAGAAAATTGCGCTACTTTCCAAGCGCCATTAATGCACTTTGGTCATTTGTGCTCATCCATCTTTATGTTTTCTTGGTCTTGTTCAATGCTCTTTTAATCCATTTGACACAGCATGGATGGCTTGCTGAGCCAGAGGAAGGGAAGCTTCCATGGTAGGGTTTGTTCTGGCTGTCAGTGTAGATGCAGTAGGCAAGTTTTCGCCATTTATTTTGGTCCTGACTTTACCATGCAAGCCTTTCTTAAGAAAGGAAACGGTAAATTGTTTCGGCTCCACAGGAGCCCGACTTCAGGTTTTGTGCTTGCTGAGTAAGTCCTCATGCACAGTAAGATTTTCAGCTGATGTCCTTGTTCCACTGATGTGGAGGAGGCTTAATTTGCAAGAGGCTCCAGACATGCATATCTCTGACTTGGGGGTAGAAAATAGCTGGGAGAGGCTTTGAAAGCTTATCTTCTGTAACCAGTGCCACCTCCTGTGCTTGATTATATCTCATAATAGACACCCCCCCTTCCTAGGGTGTTGATGTTCGCATCATTGTTTCTTCTCTGCGTGACAGTTGGTACCATCCAGGTCAGCTCGGTAGGACTGAGGAGGACGGGAGTGCATTCCTTCCCCTGCTTCTTCCCACAATACTTTCTATCCCACACCTTCAGAGGCAAAGCAAGGACTTGGCTGAGCCTATCGACTAAGCAATGCAAATCAAAGGCAGATGGGGGGCGGGGGGGGGAAGTTTATATGCTGCTATAACTATAAAACTGTAGCTATAAAACAGTTCTATCAAAATTAAAAAGGGAAACATTGTGTATTCTTGCTTAAGGAGTACTTCTAGCCTTTGTTAACGTAGTTACCAAAATGCATTGTACTTGCTAAAGGAGGTACATGCTAGGAAAAAATACTTATTACAGAAACCTGTTCACTTTCCTTCTCCCAGTAACCTTAAAAAAAAAAAAAAAAAATTGCGCTATCAAGATTAATACGGCACCTGCAGCGAGGTGCCAAGTAGTTTTGCAGGCCTTGCAGCACATATAAAAGAAGTTTTAGTTGGCAGGGGCAGGCATCCAACGCAGCGCAGAGCTGTTAGCAGTTGAGCAACAGCCAGGTGCCAGGGGGTCTGTCTTTAACAGGTCTGGTTTCTCCTCTGAGCTTCCCTGAGCTTGTGAGCAAAGTCTTAGCAGGCTCATAGGAAGGAGAGGGGGAGAAGAAGGTAAGGAAAAGGTTGCTCAGGAAAACCTGGAGTTCTCTTCTTTGTATCTCCAGGCAGGTGGAGGAGAGCACGAAATAGTTGTTAGCAGATGCTACAGCTGTGCCTGGCTAACTGTTTGCAAATAGTGGCTACAAAAAAGCGGTGCATGTATCTAACACGGCAGTTTAGCTGTGTGCATGGGTGCGTTTCATTAACGAGCTCACTGGATACTGACACCACTCCTAGTAGCACCTTCTAACTGTCCTAGGCTTCACTCACCTATTCTAGGAGTAAGAATTACTCCTAGAAGGGCAGGGTCTGTGGCCGGGAGGCAAAGAGTGCATTTGGGTTTGTAGGCTGTGTGCGTGGAGCCTAGACAGGCATCAAGTTATCCGAGGACGGCTTACCGGGGAGGTATGAGCTGAGGTGATGCAGTCTGTAACAGTGAGGAAAAGGCGAGGAAGTTTGGCGAAGTCCGGGGCTGCTTAGTGCTTGTAGAGGAGCATAGCTGCCCTCATTCAAAGGCTCCCTGAGGTGCACGGGGTGCTTTACTGTGATAAAGCGGGGAATTTACAAGGTGCGGTGGCAGACCGCTGGGCTTTGCAGAGGAGGTCTCTTCCCTAAACCAGCTCGCTCTCCGACCAGGGGCTGCAGCACCGAAACACCACCACCACCACCAAAAAACCCACCCCAAACCGTTGCCGCCTCTCCGAGGAGAGGCGAGGCCCTTTCCCCCCGGGGCAAGGCTGGCCGCAGCCGGCTGCCCGCTGTCCCGGCTGGGGTTGGGGGGGCGAACCCGCTCCGGCCGCACCGACCCCGCTGGAGGGCGCCCGGCTCCGCGCCCGCGGCCGCCCCCGCCGGCTGCCCTGCGCGGCTGCTGCCCGCCTCGGCGGCCGGAGCGGGGCTTCCCCCCCCCCCCCCCGGCTCGCCTCTGCGGAGCTCCCCGCACCCCGGAGCGGCTCCGCAGGGCTCCACCGGGCACCCCGGGGAGGGGACGGGACGGAGAGGCGGAGCGGTGCGGGCAGCGGGGGTGGGATCCGCTCCGCGTAATCCCCCATGGGGGGGAGCGGCGGAGCCGCGCTCGGAGCATCCCCCCTTCCCCAGCGCGGGGGAGGCGGCGGCGGCGGCTCGGGGGGGGGGGAGCCGCCACCCGCCCCCCCCCCCCCCCCCCCCCGCTTCCTCCGTTTAAGACCCGGGGCCGGCGGGGTTGAGGGGAGGAGAGGGGCCGCTCCGCAGCTGCCGGCCCCATTTCCGCGGCGGGGGGCGCGCAGGGCGGGCGCTGGATGCGCCGGCGGGGGAAGGCGGGCGGCAGCCGAGCGGGACCTGCGCGCGGCGCGGAGCGATGAGCGCGGGCAGCGGCCCCGCCGGCGCGGCGGGTACCGCCACCTCCGCCCTCTGCCTGCTCCTCTCGCTCACCGCCGTGGCCGTCTGCCTGCTGCTGGGAGCCAAAACGGCGGAGCTGCAGGGCCGGCTGGCCGCCCTGGAGGAGCGGAGCGCGGCCGGCCCCGGGCCGCTGCTGGACGCGCTGCAGCCCCGCGTGGAGCAGCTTTTCCGCGAGGTGAGTGTGTCGGGGCCGTCCCGTAGCGCCCGCGGGCGGGCAGAGCCGCTCGGGGAGGAGAGCTCCGGTCCGCGGCTCAGCCGGCTCCTGTTGCCCGCTGGGAAACCCTCCTCCCTTTTCCCGGACTTTTCCCCTTTTTATTGCCGGTGCCACCGACGGGACCGTGGGGCCAGGCGTGGGCGAAGCCCTCCCGGTTCAGAAGAGCGAATGCCCCAGGTGGGAAGGCGAGCAGTTCAGTGGCTGAGACCGTGCCTCGTTCTGTTCACCGGCACGGGGAACCCGAGTACTTAAATACTCTTTATCTTTGGATGTAATGGACCGTAATTTCCTTGTTGGAAATTCACGAACATGATCCCTCTTATCCGGACTGTCTAGCACGGAGTAAGTATCATGTGGTCCAGCAGTGCTCAACTGATTTGCGATGGGTAGAAGACACTAGCAACTAGTTACTTCCCTTTCAATCCCAGGGTTTTCTGAAATTACTCAGTAAAGATTTCTGTGCCGAAAGATTTCTCCTACTTGGAGAACAATTGTCCACGCTGACGCCCTTCTCCGTAGCTAAACCAAATCTCTGGGAGCCGCTACGCTTGGTCCCAGGGTTATATTTTTTTCCCCGGACTCTGGTGTTTAGGTTTGGGGCTCTTCACAGGCGAGGGGGACGGGGAGGGCTCCCATCGCTCATAGGAAACGCTTGAAGGTCCCACAGCTGGTTTGCTGGATTTGTGTAAACAGTAGTTCATAAAGTGCAGCAAGATTCACCACGGCTTTCGGGGCTGCCGCAGGACACTCCTGAGTGATCGATTCTGACATCTGGGAAAGGTTTTACACTGGGATTTTATTAACGGCCTGACTGGGGTGCGAAACGTGGTGCTGCATTAAAATCGTTACAGCCACGAAGCCTCAATCGTGCAAAAATGTATTTGCGCGCAGTGCCTTCCAGCTGTGAGCGGCTCTGGGGACGCGAGGGGGGTGGAGGCAGCGCTGAGGGGACGGGGAGACGATTCCTCGTGTGCGTGTTACTGTTGGAGTTGCAGTGAGGGTATCGCTGGCACCGCCGCGGCGTGTCCGTTTGGTTGCATCGATGTGCCTTGATAAAAGGGAAATGTTAAAAAATATTTTTGTGAAAACCTTGAATACCAGACCAGAGGGGTGCCTGTGAGGCGTAATCACAAAATCTAGTTAACGTCTTTTCTCCAGGCAGGAATTAGCCTGCCAGTCGTGGCAGTGGTTCTGTTCCAATTACTCCAATAAATGTGCTTAGCAATGGGAATGGTTTCTGTGGCACTGCCTAAGATCATGTGCAACCTCTTGCTGAGATTTAGTTAAGTGTGGAAAGCTTGTTTTGTACTGGGAACGCTCAGATGGAGATTGTACAGGGGAAAATAAAGCAAAACCACATAATTGGGTTTCTAATGCAAGAGTGAGCTTGTTGAAACATTTAGTATGACCAAACTTTTGTCAATACTGAAAGTAAATTTGGAAACGACTAGCAGATTCAAGGAATGCATGGTAGTGGTTGGGCTATCTGTTAATAGTCATTTTAAATGAACTTACGCATTTATGTTAAAGTTTCAGAACGCGTCCGTTTCTTGACCAAACTCCTCTCCGTTACATAAGACCGCTCGCTCGTCGGGCAACTTCTGTCCTTTCTGTGCTTGAGAGTTTGTGGAGAGCGAGAGAATATTTCCATCACCATGAACATCAACTGATGCCTGGGGTCAGTTTTTTTGTTAAGTTCTGTGTTGGTCCTCCTTTGAAGTTTACCACAATATTTCAGAAGTGAAACCAAAGCTCCATACGCTCTCTGTGCATGACCCGGCATACTTTGTTCTCTGCCACTACCCAAAAAGCATTAATCCATATACCAATCTAGGGGTTTGCTGGCATAATTTATGGCAGAGCTGCATATGAAGAGCAGCAAATAAAACACCAACGTGCTGGCTCTGTTCCCTTTAGTGTTGTTTAAAAGTTTGGCAAGTAGGAGAGGCTAGGAAATAATAAAGGAAGGGTGAGTGTGTAGTTAAGGCAATGAAAGCCAATGTGGACAACTAGGATTTAGTTTCTGGCCCTGTGACAGGCATCTGTCTAACTTTGGAGAAATTGCTGATTTTAATATGGCAGCACCTTGCCCTTCCCTTGGCTGTTCCTTTAGCGGGACGTGCTGCCGGGTCCCGCTTTGATGCCCTCCGCAACATTTCCAAGAGCGTGGTCCGAACGTGGCAGCATCTCCACTTGCTCTATGTCAAAAGCCCCAGTTCAAAGCGTATAGTTTTCATACTGAAGGGAAAATGTTAACAGGAGGAGGATTGCAGAAGCATCCAGTTGTTGTAAACAAAGCTGGACCGTTTTGTTCACAAAGGATTTATTGTCCGTGGTAGGCAGAGAGTGTCCAGATTAATCGGTTTCATGACAAGAACAATTCAATGGGAGAACAGAGGACTCGCTTCAGGATTCAGATCTCCTCTGCTGTTCCCAGTGATGTCTGCTGAACTAAAAGGAAGGAAGAGCTTATTTTCATTTCCTCAAGCATCTTCATCATCCAAATGACTTTAAAAATAAACAGATAAAAATTGAGCGACTCTCTAACATTTAGACTGCAAGTGGCTGTCAGAAAAGTCTCTTTAGATACTTTCTTGCCACTTTTTCTCAAGGAAAGCATATGTTTTGCAGAAGGCAGCTGGATCGTTCTGGTATTTATACTTCCCTTAGGACGACTTCTCTGTCAGGTCCTGTGAAACCCTGTTGATACTTTCAGGACCTCTTAGCATCACACCCGAGCAGCTAGAGAGGAATGCACAGGATTTCAACAACAGCTAAAACTACTTAATCCCCAGAATAAAAGGAAAAGAACCTAATTCACAGGTAGCCTAATTCCTGAATAGTCCACAGCGTTCAAATGTTTGAATGTAGACTGGGTTGTCAGCTGTATAAATTTCAAGTCTGAAAACCCTGAATTCAGTAAGTACTTTGAATTTTCTCTCTTTGAAATGTGGGGACTCCAGTTATCAGATTATTGGTTTCTCTCTTGGTAAATACTTTAGGTGAGACAGGGCATTCCTGGAGGACTGAGGGAACAACGATTGCGGGTGAAGATGAGATGTTCCCACCCTTGCCGGGCTGCCCCAGCCATGAAGCGCTATGCCTGAGCTAATATAACTTACCTGTCATCAGGGCTTATTAACTTGGGCTTGGCAGCGTCCTAAATGCAGGCACGAACATTTTGGTTGGCTTAGAGAGCAGGCAGAGTGCGCTCACATCTGCCTGCAATATGCCACGTAGACATTGCTTTAGTTTTGCGAATTTTTACGGGTTCTGGTTGTCCCACTGATGAGTTTTTCACCTTGGAGGTGGATGGAAACACTGGGCGGACCTGGGGGCGGATGAGCACCCCGGTCTCGCTGGCAGTGCCCACCCCACCGTCCTTCACCTCCTCATCCCTCTCCTAAAGAAACCTGTAATACTCCACGTGGCATGAATTTTAAGTATAAAATCAGCCAAATCAGGCCACGTCTGTTGTGCAAATATCACCCTGCTATGCAAACTCCAGGGCATTTGGAAGCAGCTTCGCTGTCGGTGGCAGTGGGGCTTTCCCCGGGGCGTTTGCCCCGCTGTCGGGGCCGGCCGTGGCGGAGCAGAGGGCTCTTTCTCCCCAGCACCGTTCCTGCCACCAAACACGCCGAGACGATGCTGACGTCTGAACACAGGACTCGTAAGAGCTGCTCAGGATGAATCCAGCCCACGGTGCTTGGCTCAAGAGACTTTTGGGATGTGCAGAAGGAGTCTCTGCCTGCCCCGTGCGAGGGTCGTAGGCTGGCCACTTGCTAAGAAACATTTAATATTTTGTGTCCTACTATAGCATGGGGTATTATCCAAAGCGGCTGAACGCAACAGGATGAAACTATTACCTCTCACTGGAAGGAAGCGTGCTGGATGGTTTGGCTGTTGGCATGCACGCGCAGTCCGCATTTAGATATAATGTATTCTCTAAATGGCTATTTTTATTCCTCCTCCAAACAGAAACTGGGTGAAGGATTAGCAAAACTGCGGACGGCGAGAGAGGCTCCGTCAGACTGCATGTGTCCCCCAGGTAGGTGCAAACGTTCCGGCATGGCCAACGCCAGACTGCCCAGGGGCCGCCTGCTCGCTGGACCGATGCCCCTGAGCTCCTCCTCTTCTACCTTATATATTCCTCCGTATCAAGGAAAATGCGTTAAGAAGTGTTTTTTTTTCCAAGCTGAAGCCCTCTGTTGTGCTTGAGACTGTTAACTTCTTCCATTGCCTTGCTTTGGCCTGTTTACAGATAAAGGAGTTTGAGGTTTGGACAAAAGCAACGTTTGGCTATAAGAATAAAAGAGCGAATAGCTTTACTCGGTTGTGAGCCGTGGGTGTTGGGCCAAAACAATTTAGAAGTAGTAACAAAATCACTGGGGCTTAATGCAAGTGTGATAATTAAAAGCTGCAGCCTCTCTGTCTTTTAGGAGGGTAGCGACTTCTCCAGCGCTGCCTTGCTGTATGAAAGCTGTCACTGATTGTTTAAATTTCCTCCCAGAGTTTAATGAACTTCTTAAACTGTCAAAACTTCCTGTTCTGCTGTGGAAGTGCATGCTCCTTGGAAACAATAAACAGCTTAGATTAGTTTGTAAAGGAATCTCATTTATAGAAATGCTCCATTAAGTGCTCTGCTGTCTTACTGAAAGGCATGAATGACTTTGGGCTGAGGCATTTCAAGCTTTCTCTCGTCTTCTCTCTCGTCTTCTCTCTCGTCTTCTCTCTCGTCTTCTCTCTCGTCTTCTCTCTCGTCTTCTCTCTCGTCTTCTCTCTCGTCTTCTCTCTCGTCTTCTCTCTCGTCTTCTCTCTCGTCTTCTCTCTCGTCTTCTCTCTCGTCTTCTCTCTCGTCTTCTCTCTCGTCTTCTCTCTCGTCTTCTCTCTCGTCTTCTCTCTTTTCACAGAAGTAGCAAAAGATGGGTGAAAGATGCGCAGTGCTTTGATGGGGGAGAGTGCATAGCCCTGTTACAAAGCCTTGCAAGCAGCAGATAGTTCAATTCTGGTTTTAAAGAAAAAAACAAAGCTTAAATGCTACATGTAGATGCATAATAGGCAAATGGACAGTCACAATTTCTCCTGCCATCCTGGATACGAATCCTACCAGAACACACAGCGTTAGTCCATGCTCGCAGGACAAAAAAGATGGACTTTTTTCCCTGTAAGATTATGTGTAATAACCTTGGAAACATTTCAGCAACGACGCTCTTAAATGTGCTGCTGCAGTTGTACTCACTGGTTTTCTAGTGGAAGGTTCCTATGAGAGTCCCGTATGCCTCACTGCCTTGTAACCAAACCCTGTCAGCTGAGACACAAATCATGCTTATTTTCAGCTCTTCGGACACTGGTGGTCAAATTAGTTTTCTCCCTTCTGATGCGCAGACACAACCAAGTCCGTCAGCCTCACGGGGCTCTGCGGGCTGCATCTTGCTCTTGCCTGTGCAACTGGGGCACTACTGGTGTGCTTAAGCGGTCAAGAGGCTTTTCCTTTGCTCTGCAGAAAGCAATTGGGATTGAAGAGGCTCCTTTGTGGCCAGGAAAGTCCCGATTCTGTTCTGGGTCACTGAGTTTGCTGGTTGCTGCGTTTGAGAGATGGGGAGAAGAGAGGGGGGGAAGGTTTTCCCACGTGCTGCTGAAATACTTGTTTCAGTCATTAGTAACGAATGTCAAAGTAATTTGTGAGCTGAAGGAAGGAGAAGTGATTTCCTGGTGGGTAGGAAATGTTGTGGCATCGGTGGCTGCTCCCGGCTACCACCGCTGGGAGCCGAGCGCTGTGCTAAGGCGAGGATGTGCTGCCGAGCTGTCGTGAAGCCTTTCAGCTATTTTTGAGCAAAGCAAAGGAATCTTCACACGCGTTTCTTTTTTTTCCTCTTTCTCCTGAAGAAGGCTGAAATGCTGTCTGGTCTGTAGTTAAAGAGCTTGGTCCGGAAGCATCCTGAGAGCTTGTGGCCCTCACTGGTATTTGCTGCAGGGCTACGCCAGGTTGCAAACCAACAGCTAAGCTTCGATTCGCCTCCGTGCACCAAAAAAGCAGCCCCTGGGGAAAAGAAAATCCCCCCATGGAGGGGACAAGGAGATGGGGAGATCCTGCCAGCCCTGCCGACGGGGATGCAGGGAGCGTGGCCGGCATCGGCAGCCCTGGCTGCAGCCCCGCTCCCGCTTCCCAGGGGCAGCTGGAAGCTGGTGGGTGTCCTAAACGCCTGGGCTGGGGGGCTTTTCTCCTCCAGAAACCCTGCTAAGCTTAAGCAGACTTCCTTCGTATCACGGGATTTGAAGCGAGCCCACCGAAGAGCTGTCGATCGTCACGCCGGTGCGGTCCCTCCCTCGGTGACTCTTCGGGAAGAGGGGGACTTGCCGCCCTGCAGACCCGCGGGCAGCGGCGGGAGCAAGCCGTGTCCTGGGCTTGTTTTAAACAAGACCTGTTTTTCCTTGAAGCGAGTCACTTTGGGGGGTTGTTGGGGTTTGAGGGGGTGGGGGTTGTTTGTAGAGGATCGCTTTGGTAAAATTGACTTGCTACACATGAAAAGCAGTTTGGGACAAGATGACTATGATCCACTTAAATGAAGCTCGAGTTATTTCAACTACAGCGAAGTCCCAAATGAGTGCTTGTAAAACACACAAACAAAACAAATACACCCTCCCCCCCCCAAAAAAAAACCCAACCCCAAACTGACCCATTTTGTGCTTTGTGCTCTGCAGTAAGTCACTTCTTTGGCTTATAGGGCTCAAGTGGGTTGTTAAAAAGCAGCTGGACTTCTAAAATGGGACTCTTTGGGGCGAGCAGGGCTGTGGGGGTGCGGGCGGTGGGGCCGGTGGCCAGCAGAGGGGGCCCGGCCATTTTGCCAGGGCCACGGAGACATCCCAATCGTCCAGAAAAATAATAACAATTTAAAAAAAAAACAAGCTTAAAAAATGACTACTCTGGCTCTGACGCTGGGCACGCTGCAGAAAGGTGTCTCCGTAGTCGCTCTCGGCATCTGCGCGCTGCTTTGAGTTGAGTTGTTTTGCTTTATTTGCTCAACCAAAGCGGTGGGAGGAACGATGACAACAACTTCGTGTCACTTTGGCTCCTTCGTGGTTTGGGCATTCCCGTGGCTGAGGGAGACAAAAGCATCCTGGGGGGGTTTGGGGCAGCTGGACCCAGGTGCGGGTCGGGCTCCGAAATGCCGTGACGGGGTGGGTTGGTGACCCCGCTCCGGTGAGGAACGTGGCCTTTCGTCCCCCGTCGTCCCCCCCCCAGCTATTTGGGACGGGACGGCAGCGGTTGCGTGCTGCTGGCGCCAGGCGGGCCCAGGACAGGCTGTCCCCATATGTTGGCTCGCTGTGAAACAGCAGCTCAATATTTTTATTATTGTCATTCCCTGAGCCAGGCCTGTAATATTTTGCAGAGAGGCCCCTCGTCCCCTTATGTTCAGCCTCTTTCTCTGGTGGGATCCTCACACAGCCTTCGCTGCGAGATAAAATCCGGCAGGTGCAGGAACACTTGTTTATGTGGCATTTAGGACAGCTTTCAGCTGATGAGCACTTGGAGGTGGGTTGAAAGCAAGACTAAAGCTTCGTGCTTGCAAACACTTTGTTTTTTAGTTGTGTGGCCTCTGGCTGCCTTCTTTTTTTTTTTTTTTTAAGGAGTCTTTTTTATTTTTCCCCCTCGTATTTTTAAGCACAGTCTTTTGAAACCTGAGGTGCAAAAGGCTCTTGTTAAATACAGTATTTGCCATGCCAAAAGTCTTCAGGGTCTGTAAGAAGGTCCCTGAAGGTGCTAGCTGCACCATTCCTCTTAAATCCAGTAAAAAAAGGCTTAAAACAAGCCCCAGTCCACAGAAAATGCCCTGCCCGGCAGCTGGTCCTTGCTGTATTGCAGACTGAGGGTGTGAAAATCTCCAGCTCTTTCGGCTGCTCTTGCACTGCGTATTTCAACGTATGAGTTGTGTTCCTGTGTGCCTTCTTATTTAAGAGTACCTCCGCAGGCTTTGCACTCCAGAGCCTTGACTGCAAATTTCCTGGCTGCTGGATGATGCATAACCCTGTCTTCATCTTGAATTCACGCTGAGACGGTGTCATATGCTTTTGAACGTATGTATATATTACAAAACAGTGTTAAATGTTCAGTGTAGTAATCTGATGTTCCAGTTAATATGTGACAAATATTTCCCAATAATGGCTTGGCAGCGGGAGGAGCGGAGTGGTACTCCAGCCTGCAGGACGGCGGATTGCTCCATTTCTCCGCAATTCAAACCATGTGTACTAGGGGAAGCTGATCATTTAAAATCCTCCCTACCTCTGCAGACTCAGCAACTCCAGAGGCTCTCTTGTTGTGCTTATTATTATTTAAATAATTTTTTGTTTATTATTATTATTTTTATTTTTTTTTATTTTTACCCTAACTTTATACACAGGGATCAGCTTTCTCCAGCTTGCTGTGGAAGTTTGGCACTGGACTTTTTGTGGTTTCCAGCGATTTGAAATGTCTGCCTAATTTTTACTGGGGTAAATGTTGTCTTCAAGTGTCACTCGGTATCTGCCTTCTCCCCACGTTGTCTCCCCAGGTAATTAGCACAACAGAATTTCCCTAATTGCTGGAGATCAAGGAAGAGAGGGCTCTGCTTGCTTTGTAGTTCTGACAAATGGCAGATGTTTTCCAGCAGGCCAAATGGGATGTGCTGAGCTCTGTTAATGCTGGCTCTTTGTTTCGCACTCTTGCGTGATAGCAGCTCTCTATTATTACTCTCCTTTACATCTTCAGTATCTGGGTCTGTAGTGCTGCGTTTCTGAGTCATGAGTCCTTCAGGATAGTTAAGTAAATATGGAGAAATATCAAATGCAAGCAAGTATTTCTTTTTTAAATTAGTGGTGATCTCTGCTTTTCTGAGTTGCTTTGCATCTACTGAGCTTAAACGTCTGAAGTATTCCTTACTGTGACCTCAAGAGATGCTTTTCTGCCTACTGAAACCATTAAAACTCAGTATTTGTCTGTAATTTCTATGATTTAGAATGAGACAAAGAGCTTTACAACATCTTCAAGTTTTAAAATGTTTCCTAAATCCTCCTTGCCTCAGTTTCCCATACCCTGCCAGTCACTTTGCTTCAGCAGGGTTTACTTTCTTGGTCGGACTTTGCATGCAGGAGGCTAGGGCATTATAATTACAGTATTAGTATAAACAGGATTTTTTTGCACTAAACTTACAAACACAATCAGAATTCTCTCCTGCACAGAAAAACCTGTGCCAGGATTTTAAAAAATGAGCCAGAAGCCAAGCGTTCAAGCTTCTAAATAACGAAGAACAACTGGCTGGGAAGGACTTTTGACAAATGGTGCCATTTAAATGCAGGCACTTACTTTCTGTTTAACGTGTTTTCGAATCCTACCCCTTCAAAAGTACAATCTGATCGCAGATCTTAGCAACTTTTGGAAAAACGCTCTTTGAGCATAGAAATTACTGCTGGCTACCTTCCATCAGCTCCTTCCTGGCGACCATTCCCCAGTCCCTTTTGGATATTTGTGGAAGGCCCCGAGGACATCTGGAGCCGTGTCTGCATGCCACATGTGCGGGAGCCGCCAGCCGCCTTCTCCCAGGAGCTACCTGGGGTGGGCACGGATACCCTCCAGCTTCTTACTGTGGGCACGGATACCCTCCATCATCTTCTTACTGTGGGCACGGATACCCTCCATCATCTTCTTACTGTGGGCACGGATACCCTCCATCATCTTCTTACTAGAAGGTCCCGGAAAGCAGCCGCCGCCGCACCGTGGTGGTCCCCCATCTCATCCTTGGGAACCTCGAAGCTCTGCTTAGGGAGTTGTTTTGTGGCTTTGGAGCTCTCCGTTGATGGAAACCTATGGGTCAGGGGGTTGTTTTCTTGAGCGGTTGCTGTCGATGGAAATAAATGGAGGAGAGGGAGTCTTGCTTGGTTTGGCGTCTCCTCCCAGCCGTACAACTCGTACGTGTGTTGAGCGCTGCAGGGTGCCAGCCGGCAAGGGGGAAGGAGCCCAAAGTCCCTCTTGAAAGTAGAGGAATGATTTTCTCGTGGTCCTGTGGGTTACCGTGTGTCCGGAGAGGGCTGCTGGCACCGAAGCAGCAGCAGCCGGGTATGTCACGGCAGTGTCAGGGGGACTTCTGCTCAGGCTGGCTTGCTTTTCTCTCTCGCAAAGCCACTTTTGGCACTGTTCCGCACCCCTGTTGAGGAGCTGGTGGCGGTGGAGGGAGCGGCAGGCAACAGCCAGGTGTGCAGCAAGGAGCAGGTTTGGGTCTGGGAATTTGGGGATTGCTCTCAAACGGAGCTCCCCAGCACGCTAGCATCCAAGGGAAGGCACGTCCTCCGTTCAACACCCGTCCAAACAATACCCTTACCAGATCAGCTGCTGTGTCAGCCAGCACTGACGTTTAATGTCCTACCGAGGTGACATTAAATGCTGGCTGTGGCCAGGACTTTCCGAGGCAGGAAATAGCGTGGTACCAGTGTTATTCCCAGAGCTGGCAGCACCTCTGACACGGAGTCAGAGGCGTGAGCTAAAAGGCAGTCTGGCCTCAAAACCACTGGTGCAGGAAAATGGGCCGGAGCCATCTCCCAGGGAGACTGCGGCAGCATTTCTCCTGGTGGCATTTGGTGCATCTCCGGCGTTTGGACGCGAAGGCCCAGAGCAGCACACCAGGAACCAGCCCTTTCCCAGCAGCATTCATCTTTAGACCGCTTCAGCAAAAATTAATTAAAACTGGTGACATCAATGGGAGAAGGCTTTGAAAATTTATTTTTTCTAAGTCTGCCAAAGTTATTTTGAGTGTAATGAAAACTACAAAAATAAACCTGATGACCATATCCTCTGCGAGAGGCTCTGTGTAACTTTATCTTTGTCTCGACATATGAAGTCATTTATCTAGGCACAGATATTTTTTGCTGCCAGCCCCTTCAGCGCTGCCTTTCCAGAGAGGAGGCTCTGAAGCAGGTTGGTTCAATGCTCATGGACTGACTCACCTGGGAGTTTCCCATCAGTTTCCAGTTGGTTTCCTCCTCTTTCTTGTTCAAGTGATAGATTAATGTCACCCACGTGAGCAGCGACTTGGCTTTGTAGAACCGATTATTGAAAATAGCCTGCGCTTGGCGTGGTACCCACTGTATCTCCATGCTGTCTCATTGAGGCGGTAGTGCTGTCATCTCCTGTCCATCCTGGGTGTAACAGGATGGGAATGTGTTTCAAACCCAGCATGCTTTAGGTTGATCTTATCATTCATGCAGTGTTGATAGAAACAGGTTTTATGACAGAAATGATTTTTGGGCAGTCAGCTACCGCTGATGTATTCCTGAAGCAAGAGCTGCCTTATTTCTCCACCACCGAGAAGCTCCAGGCTGATGTTTCATGACTCGCGTCGCACAAATACACGCTGCGTAGTAAGCACGATCACTTGCACGTGTGGCTGGGAGTGTGTAGATAACAGCAGTCAAGATCAAACCGGAGCAGAGGGGCTGTATGACTGTGATGCCTCTGCTCTCGCTGCACTGGGTGGGTTTTGCTTCATTCCTCAACAGACACTGTTAAATAACGATCCCTCTGGCCTCTTCCAGGGAGCATCAGCCTAGGCAAAGGCTGGACAAACTGCCCCACCAACCTCTGCCCTTGGCTTCCCACTTGAGAAGTCCCAGACTATCCATAAACCTGGTGTTATCTCCTGGTTTGCCATTCAAAGACCAGAGACGTCGCTCTTACCCTGGTGCTGCTTGTTTGCTCCTGGTTTGTTGCTCTAAGACACGGTCGTTTGTTTTACTTTGTAGGGTTGCAGGGGCAGTAGGTGTAATGCACTTTAAAGAATCCAAATATATCTCCATCACTTGTGTCAATCCTATAAAGGCTGGAATTAATCCCCAAGAGGCAAATCTATCAGTAGCTTTTGGGTTATTTTACAGATTTCTGGACCAGAGAGTCCCTTTCAGCTCTTGTTAAATAGAGTTTCCTTAAAGGAAGGTATTCCTCTGAACTCCAGCACCTGAACAGCACGCCTTCGCGTTGCCAAATCTGCTCATCCTTTGACTGTCATATTTTCACAGGAGGGAGGAGGGTGAATTGGAGAGTAAGACCCATAGTTGGCTGTAGCGGAGAGTCCTAATAGGATTTTAACCAAGTAATGATGTTGCAACAGTTGCTCAGAGAAGTGTGGCTTGCCTGGCTTATGAGGACCAGGGTATGAATCCAAATACCAGCCACGAGCGTGGATCGCCGTGCTTCTCTCTTGCCCTGCTGCTACCACCCCAAAACACAAGCCAAGCATCAATCATGCCAGCTGGGATCATCCTTAAGGGTCCAGGTGTTATTTCAGACATAAAAGCAGAGAGAGATCAGGAAACTTTTGCCTGTTTTCTCAAAATATGTGTCTCGGTTCACTGGGAAGATGCAAAGGGGTTAAAGGGGGAAACCTGTAAATACAGTGAATAACTTCTAGGAACTGCTGGGAGTCAGTGAAGGCAAAGAACAAGAGTGGGTCATACCTCCAAAGAGTTTGGGAAAAAATGTGTTTAGATCATTAAACATTTGTACAACAGAACTTCTTGGGAATTTGGCTTGAGTGAGCTGTTCAGTTAAGCCAGCGGCAGGGAGGAAGGAGGCAGGATTTTCTTTTGCCGAAGGGTTTCATAGCTAAAGCTGCAATAACCCAAGTGAATGGGCATTTTACAGCATGAAAATCCGACTTTTGTCAGAGTCTTTAGTAGATGCTGAGCTTGGTGCATCCTAGTCTTAATCCTGAGCATGGACCAGGATTTACCTTTATTTCAGCAACTGGCTATCTAAATCAGCAGTGAAATTATTTAACTTATCATAGCTGGCACGCAGAGCACCCGGACCTTGGTCCATGGGAAGGTGGTGTGACACCAGCAGGTTTGTCCCCAGATGTGTTAAGGGGGTGGCAGTTCTCCTGCGGCCGTGTGACCGAGTACTCCTGCACCTTCATTTTTCATGAAGCCAGTCTGGCTGTAGGAAATCACTGAAAAGCTATTTTAAAAGCAGCCGCCGTGGAGGATTTGGCCACGGGTTTGTCCATCCGTGGTTGTGAGGACTCTGGAGACAGCATTGCTGCGGTGGTGTCCCTGGGGTCCCTTGGCCCCGGGGTGCCGGGGGGGTGGCAGAGACGCGGTGGCTGTACCTGGCTGAGGTTGGTGCTGGGTGTGCAGGAACCGACCCTTGAACTGACCTCGCCACGCGCGTGCACGAGGTACACGGGTCTCTGAGTGACGGGTCCTCGTGGTGACACGCCGCGAGGAGAAGTAGCATGAGGAGACAGATTCAGCTGCCGATCTTTTTTTAATTGCACCTGTCCTGCCATGATAAACTAGACCGTAAAAAGGCTGGATTTCTTTCTGCTTTTCTAAATCGGACCCAAGAGGCAACAATTCTCGTCATTTCCCAGCTATGACCCCATGGTAATGCCACCACTCGTATGCAGCATCCAGCCCTGGGGGGAGGCGATCGTCTCTGCAGGCTGCGGCTTTCCACCCCGAGCACGGTGGGCGCAAGCGTTTGCGTTAATGCAACCTCGCAGGTTGCACTCACGCGGTTTAGTGACCTCATTAAACCTCCACCTGTTCTTCGTTTGTCACCATCAGTCTTTGTTTTATCATGTGGCAGAAGATACGCTGGTGCCAAGATACTCTTGAACGCTCGGATTTGGCAGCCTGTGCAAATACAATGTGCTTCTTGGGTTTCATCCCTGCGGCAGATGGATCGAGCTCGCAGCCTTTTGTACGAGCGGGGCAAAGAGCTGCTGGAAATGCAGGGAATGGCAGGTCCTGAATGTCCCCCTGCCCACCCGGTCTGTGCTCGTTTGCTTTTTTTAATGTGACCTAGCGGGGCAAGAAGGAGAAAAAACGGCACACGCAGGATGAATCGAGTGCGGCCAGGGGGCTCCCGGAGGGGGCTCCAGAGAGTCTGGTTAAATGCTAATTTGGTGCCAGAAGTCCACCTTTTTCTACAAATTGGAGTTGGGGAGGTATTCATGAAAGATCTCACATTCATCTTGTAGGCCACACTAAATCTTGGTTGGGGTAGGGATTTGGGGCTGCGCTGGTTGCATTTGAAGCTGTTATTTGTGTTTCTGGCACGCTTTTAAATTTGGTCTATTTATGTAATTATTTATTGAAGACATTAAGAGAACTTGGCTTCTCCTGAATGGCGGCTGCCCTTTATGGTTTGTTTTTTCAAAATGATCGCAATCATGACAAGACTCGAAGGCCGAGAAGAGGCAAGCTTTACCTGGGGATGGCTGTATAACACAAATTACTTTTTAAGCCCCCCTGAGCGACCCCATGGCAAGAGCCACTGACCCCCGACAGCACGGGACTTCGTTCATCAGAAGGTCCCCTTTGGTGCAAGTTGACTGGGACCATTTATGTCAAGACAACTCCAGTGGTGGACTTGGCTCCAGCCCACGTGTGATGTTTCTTATGCACTTGCAAGAAATCCCACGTTTCTCCCTTTGCTGCTGGCCCTTTGTAGCACGACCGTGGTCGTTGGCTGTACAAGCAGCACGTGGAGGCCAGTGGCCCCTGGGTGGACATCTTACACTCAAGCTCTGTGCACCACATAAAAATTTTACCCCTCGTGCCCCAGGGTCTTGGGTGGCTTCCCAGCAAGTATGACATGGAGAGGGAAGTATTTACAAAGAAAAATTAAATTGGTTCGATGGAGTTCCCAACCATCTGTATGCTTGTGGTCAGACTTCTAAAAAAAAATACTAATAGAGATGAGGTCTATCAGTACAGTACATCTGGAAATGTTTCTTTCTGGCTTGAGTTTGTCTGGGTTTTCTCCCCGTTTTGTGCTGTCTCTGAGCGGTCCCCATTCGTGCTACTCCAGCGCGTGGCGCGCTCGGTGCAGGAGGATCGAGCAGGTTTGTGCTGCTTCACTGCTAAGAGAGACTGAAGAGCTTGGATGAGATGTTGAACAGATTTTTCTTTTTTTTTTTTTTGTCCTCAGCAGATCTGTCTGGAAGATGAGAACAGTTGGTATTGATATGATCTGCTTCATATTTTGGGAAGCTTTGGCAGTAACTACTAGAAAATAATGATGTTTCTGGGTCCCTATTGTGCAAACATTTAAATATGTTCAACCGTGTTGCGCCGAGACCCTGTCAAGAGACTTAACGCGCCGTCCCAGGGGGACTTGAGGGCATGGCTGATTGCAGAAATGGGTCCTGATAGGGAACTGTAAGGAACGTATGTCCCATTTCTTAAGAGAAAGCCCGTTTTTTTGGCTACTGGCAGCTGCTGTTAACTTATCTGAAAACAGCTGGTTATTTGTTGGAGGAAGAGTAGATGGGAAACGTGCTGTTGGTAGTGGGCTGTGTGCTGCTGGTATGGGTGACGATGCTCATCGGTGCCATGGATGCTGGGACTTCTTGCGTTCATTTGCTTTTTTAAATTTTTGTCCTAAACTTTGCATCCTAAGCCACAGCTTTCCCAGCTCAGTCCTGGAGGGCTGGAGTCGGGGGTCATCCTCGTTACTGGGGTGACTGCTGCGTGTGGGTCGGCCCCTGCCCTCGTCCTGGGCGCATCCTGATCCCACGCTGGAGCGCGGTGTGAAGGCAGAGATGCCCTGACCCCGGACAGAAGTTGCACGTGCTTTTCTTTTCTGATGCATTTTCTTTTTTTAAATTTTTTTTTGATCTATCCATTTTGTAGATCAGGACTGTATAAAAGTCTTATTTTAATTCCAAAGATAGGGTTAAATTCCTCAAGAAGGGGTGTTCAACTCTGACTTGGGAGTTTATGCAGCCCACTTTGACTTGGAGGATAAAAAGCACTGTATTTCAGCTCCTTGAGGGTTGCTTTAATGTGAATTAAGCCAGACTTTAAGGAACTCCGTTTCATTTTCGGAGTGAAAAGATTCACAGTCTTTAAACAATTTCTTCATACAGACGTAAGGTCAGAGTGCATCAGTGCCTTGCAGCATCCCCAGGCGCTCGGTCGTGCCCCAGCGCCGGGGCAGACGGCCGTGCTGGAGATGATCAGACACACGAGGTCTGGAGTATCTGGAGGAGTAGGGGCACAATCACCCCCCTGGTTTGGTTCCCCTTGGTTATAGTGACACAAAGGCACTTTCAGGCCTTTGATAAAAGCCAGGCTTCTCTGCTTTTATACACACACGCAGAAAAAAAAAAAAAAAAAAAGCAGAGAGGGGGAGGCTGTGTTTTGTTAAAGTAGGGACTTGGGATTTAGCAAGAAAAAAACCCCAAACCTCACTTTCTTGAATTAACGGGGGATCTGAAGTTGGAAGCACCCCTTCTCCATCCCTCCCACCCCATCAGGTCAGTGGACATTTCCAACCCCCTCCCGCCCCAGGAACAGCCCCCCTCCTCTTCATCCCTATGGTGGTGTTTATAAGGAAGAAGGGGTTTTTTATATATACAACTATATATATCCCATCCCATTTATAATCCCATATATATGTGTATATACTCTTTAGTGCTTATTAAGTGGCAAAGCAAAATGCAATGAAAACAGAGGAGCAGGGAGTATCAAACAGGTTCCTTCTCCTTGGTGACTAAATGCCCATCCTCTTTTACTGGGTTTTATTCTGAGCTTTGCTTATTGCAGGTTTTAGCTCCTCTTTGCTCCAGAGTGGCCCTGAGTGACAGCCCTGTGCCAAGAGCTCGTCCCCGGGGGGTTTCACTGCAGGAAATGGGTGAAATTGGGTGGCTCCATCCTGATTTGGTTTAAGCTGGTTATTACGTATTGCTTGAACCCAACAGTCCGTTGAACTGTTTTGCTTTAAAATTGATTTGATACCTAATTTTGGGAGTTTTGCCTGCTGTATTTGGGGATTCCCGATGGCTGTAACCACTGCGTGTGTCTATATGCCATTACAGCCCTGAATTTCAGCCACTCTGTAGAGCGAGCTCAGTGCTGCTGGCAGGAATCCCATGCAGAGCCACTGTAATGAACTGACAACGTCAAATCTGGCTCTGATGCCCTGAGGAGTTTGGCCTTTGCCACCAAATGCTGAAAATGTTTCCTTTTTCCTGGGTGTAAAACTGTGCGCAGTCGAGGGAGGGGAAAGGCGTGCATTGAAGCTGTGTCATTTAAGATCTAAAATGCCATTTTGTAGCATCATCACACGCAGGAGTGTTTTATTCTTTAGCTGCTGTCCCGATGGCTGACGTGCTGTCAGCCCCAGCGGGGAGCCCTGGACCTCTAAATGCCTCGCAGCATCCTTCTAGGGGCAAAATAATAAAAAACACTTGGTAGACTTTAGAACTTATGTATATTGACGCTTTTAATGCAATTTTAAAAAATTTGATTGCACATTGGAAAAGTGATGAAATAAGCAACATTTCTTCTCTTAATTGCATAGCTCGCTGTCCTTTTTGACGGTGGAAGGAAAAGCAGCACCGACCGCCAGCCTGGGGAGCGGAGGAGCTGTGCGGCTCCGGGGCTGTGACCCTGGAGGGACTGGGGCCAGGACCTCCTCACCTCGCGAGGCACTCGTCTGCAGGCTGAAAACCGTAACACCGAGCCTGTATTGCCAGATTCTTCTCTCATCCCTTTCTCAAATCCTCCCTGCCCCCCAAGAATCATAGAATCATAGAATCATTTCACCCCAAAACTGGCTGCTGCTTCTTTTTCCGAGGAGCCAGGAGGAACGGCAGGAGCATCTCTCCCTCCTCTGAATATCTCGGGGAGGGGGACAGAAAAGGCAGTAGGGCTGCTCCCCCTCTTCTTGCAGGAGGGAGCAGTGCTTGGTGCGTGCTCTTCCCCCCCCGCACACACAGCCCGTTAAGGAGCATTGCTGTCACCTGCTTTGCTGGGAACTTCACAGCTTCTGCTCCTGATTCATCGCCCTTATCCCAGGTGTGTCTGGAAGGTCCCTCCTGCCCTTCTGGCAAAGTCCGGGCTCGCTGAGCTCTTGTGAGGTCTCGTGTTGATCTACTGAGGCTTTGGTGGGTTTTTCAGGAGCATGGATGGAGCTCCAGGCTGGTGGGATGTGGTTCTGTTCTCCATGGCTGAGGTGAGTCTTGTGATATTTGCTGTTTCTCAGTTCTCGGGGAGGTGCAGCAAAGGGACGATTTGCAAGTGCGTGCTCATGCTGGTGTTAGTTGGGATTGCCTTTCAGCCTGGGAATGGGAGTTACGCACAGATGTCTTTAAAATATCCGAATCCCCTTGCCTTTTAAAATACATGGGAGGGATTAAGATGTACTGGAGTGAAACTCATTGCACGCAGGCAGGAAAGCAGAGGTACGTGTATATTTATGTTCACGCGTGTGTGTGGAAGGGCTTTTGTAAGGTCTGGTCTGTGGGCGGCTGTTGAAGCAGCCTGGGTGCTACCTTGAGAAGCTCTTTGTGTTTTTGCTGTTGGAGATGCGAGGCTGTAGCAAGGCTCTCCGTGCCCAATTTGTTGCAGGAGGTGGTGTTGCTGCCACGGGGGGCTTTTGGTCCGACCGGGGGCACAAGTGTGTTATTTTGAAGTCTGTTTTAACTCATCCCCTCTGGCGCTGGGTGTCAGCTTGCTGCAGACCGTGCTGTAATTGGTGGATGTGAGAAATATTTAACAAATGTGCACCTCGAGGAGAAATCCTGAGTAGAAGGATGAAGTGGCTCAACTTCAAGATGTTAAACCACAGGATGCTTCTGAGGGGTCTTGGCCTTCCTGGCTGGTTTTTGTAGTGCTTTGCTTGTGTAAAGTATTGCTTTTAACCTGGAATAGCTGCAGAGCCTGTGTGTGTTCTCGACCCTCCTGAGCAGGTGGTTTCACTGGAGACCCCTGTGAGCTACCACTTGTAGTCCCCCTGGTTTGTCTGTGAAAGAAGAGGTGTCTGAGGAGTCGAGAAACTTTGTTGAGATGGCTGCTCCCCGAATCCTCCATCCCAGGTTTCCATTTCGTTTGGTGGAGAGCAGGGGCAGAGCCTGGCCATTAGCCCTGGTGAAACAGCAATGTGAGATTTGTGTAGGAATGGCAGATGAAGTGCTGGGTTGTAATCCCAAAAAGGTGACTCCTAGAGATGATGAGGTTTTCCAGGCAGCGGGGGAAAGTTAGTAATAACAGTAATTGGCTTCTGTGTGTGGCAGCCTTTCCAACTCTGTTATGTGACTGCACTATTGACTTCGAGATTTTTTTTTTTCTTTTTTTTTTTTTTTTTTTAATGGAGCGTCTATATTGGGGCAGGGTGGAGCAAGACAAACCTTTATGGATGAAGGAAACATTGTCTGGGGTGGGTGTTACAGAATGCAAAGAGCGGGGGGAGATCCCCCAAATACCCCAAAGCAAGCCCCAATCTTGGAAAAGCATCTTCCCCTGCGATGGGCAGTGACTGCTACCCGCTGTTCGTGCTGCTCATCCGCGCTGATGAAGCGCAAGCTCGTGGCTGGCGGGCGCAGAGGTCACTGCCGACGGGTGCCAGCTTTTGTGTGGTCGGTGCTGAACTCTCTGCTCTTAAACCTCGGTGCTTGGTAGAAGTTAGCAATAGCCTGGCTTAATGTAAAATGGGACGCTGGGTTTAAGCCGTTAATCTTTTCTGCTCGGGGCTGTACCCTTGCCGAGGAGTAAGGAACAGCCTAACGAACGGGGCCAGCTGAAATATGGTTTTCAGCTGGGAGACTGATGGGGACCTCTCTGATCAAGGCCACTTACTGAAGCTGTTTCCACTCAAATTAGGACATGCTGACAGGGCATGGGGATGACACAGCCGTTAGCACCTGAGATGTTGAATAATAATGCCTGTTGAAGGCAATTTGTACTTATCTGATAGTTTGAAGTGCAAAAGCTGGAAGAAGGAAGATGAAGGGACGGAGGCTCAGCCCAGGAGCGGAGGGTTTGATTTCCCTCTCCCGGCTGCCAGCATTTTGATGGGGAGCCAGGAATGCTGTGGGCTGTGAAATGTTTTTGTTTCGCTTCATCAGGTTTGTGCAGCCAAGTCCTAATCGGGGCTGTCATTTCCACGGAGGGAAAATGGGAGGTCTGTGTTTTGAACACCTCTGTGGGACTGTTGGGGGGGAAAGGGTCCTTCCTGGTAGTTTTAAGAGAGCTAAATGTTGCTGGATATTCTTTTTTTTTTTTTTTTTCCTGTTTTCCTTAAAAAGCCTTTTTTTTTTTTTTAGCAGCACAAACTGATTTGCTGGTTAGAGCTGTAAGTGGTACAAAATGGGGCTGAGCTGAAGCTTTCTAGTGCCAAGCATTGCATGTAGCTCTGATCAGCTGGAGGGCTGCAGCCACTATCTGCTTCTTCCAGCTCATCTAGGTAAAAATACATTGGAGATGAACATGTCCCACTGTCTGCATCTTTTTTTTTTTTTTTTTTTTAGGCATCAGCCTAGACGTATGAACATTGCTAATGTGTTATCACTTAAGTCTCTAATTTCTGTTCACATGTGACTCTTCAGCTCTTGTCTATAAATAATACATCTTAAATTGTCAATAGCAAACTGAAGTTGTTTGTCTGCAGATATTTTGGGTTGGAGGAGCCCTCTTTGGTTTGCTTGTCGTCTTTACCAGTTTATATATCTTGACATGTTATTTCCTTCGTGGTCTTCCAACCCTCTCAAAATGGATTTGCATATAAATAATTAAAACCAAAAGGAGACAAATCTCCATCATAAATGTCTTTCACATTGGGTAAGACACGACTTTGGGGGTGAAAGATGACTGATGTAGCCTGTAATTCAAACATTGCAGGCCAACTACCTGGGAATGAAAGGGAACCTGCTCTACAGCTCCAGCTTCTCTCCTGTATCATCTTCTCTTGCTGAACGCTCTGCTTGTACCTGCTGCCCTTTCTTGAATCCCCTCAAAAGAGCAGGAGGGAACCATAGTGATTAAACTAGATAGGAATATGTATTTTTGCAGCAAGTTGCTTAAGGGCGTTGATTTAGTCGACAAGCCCATCCTCTTCTGACAGCCTTCAGTGCAGCCCGTGCTTGCTGAGCCCTTGCCTTACCTTATGCTGCTGAGTTAATCCCAGGTCTCCCTGCAGTATGCAACGAGTCAGGTGTGATTTTAAGGTAGCTCATAATGAGAATGTAACTTTAAATCCGTGGGTTACAGTCAGTCCTGGTTCTAACTTTTGTTGGTCAGTATTGGTTCTGGTTATTGTTAGCAGATTTATTTATTCTTTATTAGGATTGAAAGGTTTTTATTGGGACGTAGAGATTTTTATTAGGCTTGCGTGTGCATTGATTTGTCCAATTGTTGCAATGTTTCTTGTTGAACAGATCACCCAGAAGATCACATTTCCTGCAGGCGGTTTAACTGTATATTCTGTAATGTTGTGATACCACTCCTTAAATAGATTGACCTTTTGGTTCCAGTTCTGCTCTCTTCTGCCAAAATAATTTCCTCCTTACTCTGGTTCACATTATCAAATCGCAAAGCCATTAGTTCTAGTTCTCGGTAAGGGTGCTGCTATCCAAATCTGGGCTTCACTCGGGCTTAATGAAACTCATGGTTATTTGCACAGCCTGAGGCGAAGGACTGGGAAAAATCAGATACAGGATTGAATAGTCCCATCAATGAGAAATGCGTATATCTTTTAAAATTATTTTATTTTGATCACAGCAATGTGTGCTGGGGAGCTCAGGGTGCAGTGCCTATGTGACAAGGACAGCTGTGAATCCTCTTTAGGAAAAAGCAGTGGTGCTGGCTAGTGCTGGTCACTCTCGTGGGGGGCTGGAGGGCTCCACTAAATATCCTCTGCGTCCCTGTACAGGTGTGTGGACAGCACTGGTCTGTGACACCTGCTTTGCAGGAGGGACTTTCAGGAGGAAATAAATTATTTGCGTTTTGGTAGAAACTGGAGTGTGTGTAACTTTTTTCATCCCCCCCCCAAATTACTGGGTAAAAATTCTATTTGAAAATATTGGACTGTTATTTCAAACATTGGCATAAGGAAACTTTTATTAAGCTTGAATTCATCGCTCCCCTATCCCTGCTACATACAAACAGACAACCCAAACGAGCAAATGGTCCTGTAGGAACCCGGCTTGCTTTTGCTTTCTGGGTCCCTCTGGGCTCGCAGGTCGCCGAGTCACATCAGAGAAGCAGGAGCAGCGCTGCTCCGGGGGTCCCAGCACCGCGCAGCCTCTGCGGCTCCCACCAGCATAGAAGAGCTTGTGGAAACTGCAAGCCTGCTGGGATCTAAGGCTTTAGTTATTGAAAAACAACAAAAAAGTCCACCCCCAAAACCACAAACAAACAAGAAACCCCCGCACCACTCCCCACTAAAAAAAAATCCTACAATTTTGAGTATTTACTTTCTTTGGCTTTGAGTGCATTATTCTGATGCTGTTAGTCTACTGTGAGCATCCTACTGTGAGTCTGCAGGTTCCAGTGCAAATCTGCAAAAGGCAAATGGGAACCTGCTGTACTGAACAGCTCTAACTTGTTTCTTTTGCAGGGCAGTAACTCAGATCTAAAATTGTTACTGAGAGTTCAAGAATCACAGTCTTAGTGATAGAAGTGTGTCTGAATAACACAGATGCATTTTGCCATCTGGTGTCAGACCTTCACAAACCAGATTTTTCGTAGATATTCACCTGCTGACCCAGCAGAGCAAACGGTGCGCGCTTGTGGCAGATTCGCTGCTGGTGCACATCGTGCTGAGGGATGCTCGAGGCATTGCTGCTGGTGGGGCAGGAGGAAGAAATCTGGGGTGGGAAGGGGGCAAAGTGGCAAAAAGAGTTTAAAAACTGGCTAGATCCTTGTAATAGTCAGTATATGAAATACTGGCTTGCACTGAATGAGGAGATAGTCTTGGCATAATTTAGCAAAGAACACGACTCTTAAAAATGTGTGGCTTTTCTTTAGATTTCCTCTTAATACACTAAATAATCTCTGGCTTTGACATTTTAATTGTATAGCCCAGATGTGAAAACTTTCCATCAGATCCTGGCAGAAATCCCAGCAAACTGTTTCAAATAGAGAAGTTTAAAAGGGGGAAAAAAAGTGTTTCTTGCACTTGTAAAGCCTATTGTTTCAGAATTTATCAGTTAATATTGAGCTCTCCAGGCTTTATAAAAGTGTTGCAAGTGATAGTGTGGAGGAGATGTGATAGAGGCACTTTTTCTTGAACGTGAAGTAGTGTATTTGGCACTGAAGAAATAGGAAGCTTTTGACACTTCTTTGGTTTTTGTAAGGTCAGAGAGAGGCAGAGATCCAGTCACTGGTGCTCAAAACTGGCCGATATGTTACAGTTTTAGCACTGCTCCTTTGAATTTTATTCAGCTGTACTTTCTTGCAGGGGTCAGAGACTTTTTCCATCTGTTCAGCGAGTAATACCGGACTTGATTGCTTTTGTATCCACTCTGCTGCCAGGAAAGATAGGAAATAGCATAAAAGCTACAAAATATGCATAAAATCAATTATGTAGGGTTTGGGGATTCTTTTGAGTCTGTCTGCTCTAATGGACAAGCTCCTTGAGAGGAGCCAGCCCAGCCCCGCAGCTATCCTCCCTGTGTCCGGAGCGCGTTTGGGGAGGTGGAGGGAGCTCGTGCGGCTGTTTCTTCCCTAAAAGCAGCATCCTGGCTCTGTGCGTGCACGATGGGGCTCTCCCTTAGTAGAGGCCTCCGCTTTCGGAGGTGAAAATGGAGTTTTAATGCAATTCGTGGATTGCTTTTACCAGTTTCTGTGCTGGATGCTTTTGGCATTGATGCCCTCTGTTTGCATCCCGCTTGGCAGCCAAGCGTTTGCCGATTTGTAACAGCTTTGAGGTCGGTAACGTGGTGGGCAGAGCAGGCGAGGGCCGTGGTGATGGAGGGAAGCAGCTTTGCCAGCCCAGCATCTGTGACCGGCGTCTCTGCTCGCGCAGGGTCGGGCACAGCCATGCCGCTTTGCGCCTCTTGCACCCGGGCACGACGCCCGGGTGGTGGAATGGAAAGCATCCCCTGCCTCAGTTCCCAAAGTGCCCGTTAATATCAGCTCGGTTGCAATTAAAGCAGTGTGGTGATGGCCTTCCCCATCCCTTGGTGGGATGCTTGTATGAGGCTAAGCAAAGCAAGATGCACTCTGCTAGATTGCCTGGAGCGTGATGCCTTTTGAGCTTGGTGTCGCATCGGTTCAATAGCTCCTGGGGGAGTTGTAGGCATCCGCAGACAGAGCCTTTGTTGTCCAAGTGTCTTTCCCTGTCCCAGCGGGGGCTGGAAAACCAGTAAGGAAAGATGCAGAACACGGAGCCCTTGTAATTGGGCTGGTAAAGTCAGAATATTGAAACCCCACGCAGACATCTTCCCCTTATCACACAGAGTTTGGACTGATGAATGAGGTAAATCCACAGAAGAGGGATGGGTGAGTACAGAGGGGCCATAGAGGGGCTGTAAATGAAATTCCCATGTGGGAATTTTCTCCCTCTGGGAGGGAGGACTGGTGCATGGCGTGGCTACCACCATAGGAGAGAGGGACTGGAGCTCGCGAGGGCTCAAGTACTGAGGCAAAGAAACATCGCTGGGGGTTTAGCGCTGCTGTAGCAGGGGAGAGAGGGATGAAGTTGAGTTCGCAGACCTCCAGCGGCGTGGCTAGCCTGCTCACGATGGTTCCCGCTGTCATTCTGGCATATGGGAGCCCATCGTGTCCCCTCTGAGGGCACTCGGACCAGCATCGCTATTTAGGGAGGCAGACGCACTAGCAACGCTATTTGGCTTGTCTGTCTCTGGTCTATACCATGCAGTTTTCCTTTGGTGCCAGTTAAAATATTTTTCAAAAATTTGGGGGTTTTTTGTGGATTGCTGGGCTCTTCCACAGAGCTCCAACATCTGAAATCACAGCGAGGCATCTCTGGTGCTTTGCTGATGGAAATCTGAGACATTAGCTTGGAATTGCTGTTAGTGCACTAATTGTATTTCCCCCCCCCCCCCCCTTTTTTTTTTTTTTTTGCCTGCAGGAAAACGTATGGTTTTTTACAAACACTGTTTGTTATTTAGCTCTGGCTTCACAGAATGCCTGTGAAGATTGGTCTCCATGAGAATCAATTGCAGATAATTTTCATTGCAAACAGAATCCTGTAGTACATACATGTGCAGCTGGGTTGGCTTCTCCTCGGAGCATATGTAATGGTTTCTAGATGGAAAGGAAAGTCTGAGATGAAATAGATCATGACATGACATTTTCAAAGTTTATGAAACAATAAAACACAATAATCATGGTTAAAATTTGATAAATATGTGGTGGTGTTTTTCTAGCACAGAATACAGTTCTGCAATAAACCCTAATTAATACAGTCTGTGGTAAACAGATTAATTCCTTTTAAAATCAGAAACTTTCCATGCCCTGAACTGAGACAAACACGCATTTTAGCAGCCAGTGTCTAACCCAGGGAGTAAAAATCTTTCTGCTCTCTTTTTTAAATTGTTATTATATTTTAGTGTATGCCTTGAGCAAAGACAAAAAAGAAAAAAAGCTCAAAAACTGCCCTGGGTGGCACTGGGCTCTGGCTGTGCGTACACAAACCCCTTTCTCTTGCTCTGAAGCACGTATAGCTTAATGTCTGCCTACGTGGGATTGTGTGGGTTTATTTTTTCGTGGAAAGAGTGACTTCTTTGCTAGCTCTGATACGTTTTCTCCAGTGGGCACAATTTCACACCCTCCCCTTTCCCCCGGGCTGAAGCATGTGGCTGCGGGAAGGGACAGAAATGTCCTTGCGAAGCAATGCCTCGAGTGGGGCGAGGTGCTGGAAATAGTTTGAACTGAACTTAATGTTGACTTCAGCTGAAAAGATGCATGGTTGGGGTTTTCTTTTTCTTTTTTTTTTTTTCTTCCCCTGTGCAGAAATGTAGTTAGAATTAATTAACTTGGCTAGTCATCCTCTGGTAAATCAGGATTTCAGAATCCAAGATGCACAGGACATCAGTGTGCGGTGGTGACTGTATCAGGGGACCCATGTTTCAGGAGCAGGAGAACATTTGCCTCCCCAGGTCTGAATTTCCAAGGCCACTTGTGCATCAACTTGATGTTTCCTGGGTGACTACATCTAAAATTGCTGTTGTATCAAGCCTTTAATTTCTTGAAAGCTGGAATATTGCCTAGGTTTTCGGTGTTGATGAAATGAACTTTGTCCTTGCTACCTGCACCGAATAGAATCTGCTCTGAAGATGTACCTTTTCACCTCTGTCCAGCTGTGGTTTTCCTAATATCTGTTTCTGAAATAGACCTGACTGCCAAGGAAAACAATAACTCTTCCGCTTGCTGGGAAGAGAGGATTAAATTCTGCTTCCTGATGGGATGGTGGTGGGATTTCACACAGGTAGTTTAGACCTAATAAAATTCCGTTCTGGGGTGTGCAAAAAAAAAAGAGATTTTTATATTGGCACTGACTTGCAGCTTGGAGAGTGTGTACTTTGGCTTCAGTCATGCAGATTTTGTTTCACTGGAGCGACCTCCTATACCAGCAGCATAAGAAGCCTCTCGTGCAGCTCTAGCTCTGGCCTCCAGAGAAGATGCTCTGCTGTAAAATGTATCTGCAATGTTATTTTAAAAATAAAAAAAAAAAGTTCACTGAGGTGAATGAAAACTTGACAGAATTAGGTGGAGGGTGTATTTATCAAAGCTTTGCGCTCCTACAGTTTGTATTGCGGTTATTGAAAGAAGCAATAGCGATTGTGTTGCGTCTTCCATTTGGCAGCGGTGCCTCAGGTGTGACTCTTGAAAAAAGCAGACAAAATAGCATAGTTGAGCGTGATGGGATCTTTTCTCCAATGCAGCAAGTTTGGTGGAGTCGAATAATGTGCTGGCTAACCAGGAGCTGCGCGCACAGCAGCGGTGGCTGATTGCCTACAGCCCGAAGCCCTAGCAGCCTGATGGGCAGCTGACACTTGCTATGGAAAGCCAAAGGCAAGATCCCCACTGGGAGCAGGGATTGGAAATAACAATTTAAGCAAATGTTCCCGTGAAGTTCAGCTTACTGGTGTGTAAGCCTGTGGTCAGAGCTGGCTTTGGGCTCTCTCTGCTCCATAGACGTAATTAAGAAATTGTCCCGAGAGGATGGGATTTGCTGCAGAGGAATTCCAGGTGGCTGTGGCTTTAAAGAGGAGAGTATGAATCTTTAAGTGCAAAAATGTCTTTCTGTTTGTTAATGTAGGATATATGACTCAAAACCTGATAACATGCCACTGAATATTTCCTAAGTGAATATATAAGTGCCTTGTTTGTTTACTGAACTGACTTTATCATGTCCACAATGTTTATGGCTGTCCCTGGAATACTTCAGGCAGACATATTAATGTGTTTTCACATACCTAAAATTTAAAAAACCGATTGTTTATTGTGCACTTAACCATAAAGAATTGTGCCAGACTGAGTTTTCACTCTGATGCTTATAGACACCGTAAGCATTTCTGCTGTTAATACCTCCTCTGTTAGAGGACTCCCTAGCCTGGACTGATTTCACTGCCTTTAAAACACAGTGACTTCTTCTCACAACCCCTTACATAGCATTGCCTTTGAGTGGTGTGTGTATAACGCGCACGTGCGTGTGTGCATATGTATGTGCGTAGCCATATTAAAAAATAAAGAATACATGCTTTTCCCCCTAGAGAGAGTGATGCTTGAGGCAGGCTGTTTTCAATAATGGGAGAGGATCAGCTGCTGGGTAGGTGCATAAAAAGTGTATTTCAATAGTGGCATAAAATCAACAAGAAAGTCTTGCTTCCTTACTGCCCTCTTTTTTTCAAAGCATGCACAGTATTGGAGATGTAATAACCTGTAAATGTGACGGGCAGGCATCCAGGTGTACTGTGTGGTGTTACAAAATAGTCCTGAATGTTTGAGACTGGACTGTGTTTTATGAAATTATGTGTATTGGTATTTGTAATTGGGGGGATAAGATCAAATGTTCTTAAATATCTCCATAACAAAGTCCCTGGCCACGGGTGGGCTGTCCCCATGCTGGGCTTTGGGAGGGCACAGCAAGGTCTACAACTCGGAGGAGTTTGCTCAGTTAGGATCTCTGTGCATCTAATGATCTCCTGAATCTCCAAGGCTGAAGGAAAAAGCAGTTGTCTGGCTTGTTGTGAGGACTGTTGCAGAAACGCATGGAGACACGTGAATCTCAAATTAAGACTGTTTATAAGCTGTTATCCCCAGGAAGCAACAGGTAGTGAGAAATCCAGTGAGTGAGTAATATTCTCTGTTTAGAATGGTTTCCAGTTTTCTTTTTCCTCTGAGTACCAAAAGGCCTTCAACTAATTCTGACCTGAGTTAAATGAATGCTTTAATTAACGTGTGTTTCTGTTGCTTAACCATGAGGAAAATCACTTGGAAAAAGGTTTGGGGTTGTTTGGGAAACTCTAAATGGCCTGAATAGTTTCAGCCTGAAAACATCCCTGCTTACATTAACACAGCTCTTATTTCGCCAGCCCCCTGTTTCTTTTCTTTAGTAAGCACAGCACTAGCGAGGGAATTTGCGAACTTGGAAGTGAAATAGGTGACAATGCAGGCCCTTTACCCGTTGGGATAAAACACCGCCCTGAATTTCTTGATGGAAGGGGTGATGATGTTGGGGCTCCATGAGAAATGCATCACCAGGTCAGACCTGCATCTGTCTGTCCCAGTACATTCGCGGGACTGGTGGCAATGCACAATGCTGCTTAGGACTTGCGAGTCAGATTGATGTAATGCAGCAGAACTACTGTCAAGGAGTTAACACCTTGCTCCTAAAATCGAGTCAGGAGGTTTCACACGTTCAGCTGCAAAGCAGGTGGAGTGGTTTTAGATGCATGGAAGTGCCTTTGATCACTGGGAAGGTTTCACTGTGGCAAATGTTCCTTCCTTCCCGCAATGGTCAATCATTGCAAATTTGCAAAGCAAACGACTTACCTAGCCTTAAACAAAATCCCTTGTCCTCCTTGGAGCAGCTGCTCCTGCTGGAGCTCCCTCTGAACACTGCTGTCTGCTGTCCTTTTTAATGTCGAGGCAATTAGGGTGACTTAGATACACAGCTGGCTTTCTGCTGTAACCCCTCGGGAAGGAGGTGCTGGGGCTGCTTTTGGTACGGTGCGTTGGGACTTGCAGCCTTGGGTTGGCACTGCATGGGCATGGGTTGTTCTGGAGAACGAATGCAAGAATTCTGATGTTTACCAGGTCTATAAATGTCCTGCTCCTGGCCTTGGTGAACGTGGCCACAGTCCTAAAGGAAATCTTGGGAGAAAGACAAATGGTTGCATTGTCCTATGAAGAGCTCACCATTGCACTGTTGTGTGCCTTGAACTTTCCTACCTGAAATGAATTCTAGCAAGCGCTAAGAGATGGCTCTACTTGAGGGATGTTGTCATGACGGTATTGAGGGGACTGGTACAATTCTCCAACCAGAGTCCTTCTTTTCCCTATACTTCTGTAATCAAGGATGAATAACAAAGTTATTTCATACATGAGAAGGGACTACTCCTTTTGAGTAATTTTTAGTAAAGAGAAGACTAAGTAACTGTTTATAGTGATTAGTTATGAGTTTTCAGATTGAATCAATAGCAGATGTTACTTTTGAATGACCTTTATGAAACGTGTATGTGTTTTCATGCTAGGCTGACTCTTCAGGGTACCCTTGAGGTAAATCAGATGTCTTGAAAAACCCTAACCTGTGGTGTGCCAGAATGCCATGCGCTTATGAAATAAATGACAGACAGCTCTGCTGGCCAGAGCAGCTTGGGATCACCGTAAGTGATTTTGTACTCTTGCGGTGAATGAACATCAGGGTGTGGTTTTCATGCTAATTGACTTGTATCATGTTAGTTTTTGCATGTATAAAATCAACTTCATTTTCATAGAGCAGCTGCAGGAAAAAAAGTGACCAGAGGTTATCTCTGTGGTTCATTTTGGGAACTGTTAATTTAGAAGATGGGACAACTTTATTTCTAACATACTACTTCATGTAACTGGCTGTCTGCTCATTAACAGGATTATAGCTTTTTTTGGCAGTGCAATTAGCAAGCGTCTATGTGAATGGAAAGATCAGATTAAAACCCAAAAATCTGTCCCTTGTCAAAAGTATTTGACTTTGATTTATATGGTTATTCTTCAGGGTTTTTTTTAATGCCAATTTGGCTGCTCTGGAATCTGGTATCATCATCATCATCTACAGCAGAAATATAGAATTGTGATGCTCGAGTTGGATTAACCTGCCTTGCAAAAACATGTTTGAACATGGGTAATCAGCGAATAGGCATCTCAGAATTCTCCCACTTGGTGGGTGAATACCTTGTGTTTTAGGGACTGGAGTAAGACAAAGCGCTCTGGGAGTCTTCATTTTGCTTGCAAGCAGCAGATACCACACCGAGGTCTTCATTCGTGAGTGAGATCTCTTGATATGTTGTGCTCAAACAGCAGGTAACTGAGTTGCTGGCAGGCTGCAGCGACTTTTATCTGTTCCCCATGGAGTTCTGTCTCAAACCAGAGAAGAATGGACGTTTCAAATTTCATCATGATTTTTCTCAATCGGTTGCTAGACTTTGTTTTAACTTGCCTGCAAAATTTACTTGCTGTTTCAGGTATTTCTTAATGTGTTCTTTTGAATAATACAAAGATTTGAGTTAAATCTTTGTTGGCAGCTTAACTCTTTTTCTCCCATCTCTATAATGTTGTTGAACAAAAAGCATTCAGAATCCTTAGCAGGGAGAGATGTTTCCTGATCAGTATTTTTTTCCTGTTAGGAAAACATCCAGATCAACTGTAAAACATGGATGAAATCACAGGTCCATTTCCTCTGGAATGACCCACTTTTATGATGAACACTGAACGTATTTACAGTACGATACCAACTGGATCCCATTTGCAGAGAGCATCCATGCCTGTGCATGATTCACTTTCAGAGAAACTTTCCAGATGTGTTTTTTTACTTGGCCGTTTGATACGTTAACGTGGGAGTGCTCAGTAGCACCTGGCCGTGGTCTTTGTGAAGTTGAAAGCACAGGTGATATCCCAACATCACACATGAGGCACTTAAATCTCACCTGGGGTGGAGGGAAGAAGGAAAGGGAAAATCCAAATAAGTCCCATGAGATGACTTCTCTGCAAACTTTTTGGCCTCAGCTTGATGGACTGAGCTGCTGTGTATGAATGTAGAAATGCAGATAAACTCAAAGCTCACCAGGATATTTCTGAACCTGAAGAAAAAGACAATAGAGTCATTTTAATTGTTACTAAAATCTTCGGTGTGATCAGTAATTACAGTGAATCATCTTCAAGCTCTGGAATTTGTATGCAGAGTGTGGGTGTGTGTTTTGGGAGAGGCAAGGTATGCACTGTTATTTTTTTTTTTTCTTTTCTTTCTTTTGTAGCAGCCTTGCATATGTGGTGTTATATGTAGCACCCAGAAACCTCAGTTAAGAACCATTGTTATACACATCCCAGAAACAAAGTGACCTGAGGGCTTGTAATTCATGGGACTGTTACTGTGGCAGGTTAAAAAAAAGTGGTACTAATTAAGCATTTTTAGGTATTTGGTTGTGTGATATAGCAATGTAGAAAGTACTTGACAAATTTTTCACCATAAACTGCAGGAGAAGGAGAATAAAATCTGTCAGATGCACGTGTGGATGCCTCACTTCTGTTTGAGTGTGTACGTTTTAGTTCAGTGTAATTCTGGTTAAAAGCAATATGCTTAAGTGTACTTGTTCTTTGAAAATCTGGCCCATCCTCTTGGGCTGCGCAAATAATATGGGGAGAAAACCCATCTGGGTCTGATTTGGAAGGGATGTGCTGTGGCACTTGGCTGCCTCTCCCCATCAGAGGCTGTGCGGCATCTCCTGCTGCCCTGCGCTGCCTTCTGGCTGGCTTGCTTTTGCTTCGTCCCTCACTACACATCAAGCTTGGAATATCGAAATCCATTTTTTAGAAGCTCAGTTTTAGCCCAATGTCTAGAAAGAAATAGTGGTGCCATAAGTGGGACTAAATGGAAAATGGGTTTTTAAAGCGCAGTGAATTCTGGTGTTACTTCAGTCTTGGTCCCTCTCTGTCCTAGTTGTGAGAAGTTGTCAACCATGGAGAAAGTTGTGCTGTTGTGAATGCAAGATTTAGAAGTCAATGGGAGATGCACAAAATACTTGCTTTTGACTCTGTTGCTTATAAATTTTTATATTCTTTATATACAGCTTGGCAAAAGATATTTCTTGCATTACACTGTTCTTTGAGTAAGCATAGCAATGTGAGTTCCACATCTACTTGGGGTGACTTAATGAACCTGTGACTCATGATGTAAGACCTGCTTCATGCAATTTAAAGCAGACACAGGTGTTTTCAAGTAATTTGAATTTCTTACAGAAGAATTTTCTTAAGAATGGATGAAATGAGTTAAGTGAGCATTTCTTTTGGACCCAAGGTGAAAATTCTGTCATTGTGAAATGGCCATTGTAAATTACAACAGAGCCCTCTGCTTCAGCGGTGGTGTGGATTAATGTATTGGCTGTTTTTAACTCAGGAGATTCCTGAGGAACTAAACTGAAGCTTCACAAATCGGCCATGTGCTTGATGACACAAAATCAGCAGTTGAAACCCATTTCCTCTGTAGCCGTAGGTGTAGCCAGCTTGCTCTGCAACCTGCTCGGTTATTAATATTAAGCACCCTGCTATGACACGTTTTATGTCTTGAACTAAGTCTCGTGCCTGTAAAGTCTTTGTTAATGATTGTCTAATGTGGAGAAAAAGGCTGTGTGTGACTGTCTCTCCATTGGCAAATAGATCTTCTAAGTCAACTTCTCCAGTGATGTTGTCATCACCCTTGTGCCAGTCTAGTGCACCCTCATTTCTTGCAGGACCGAGGCAGATGATGCAATCACAAGGCAATTGCTCTCTGCCAGATGTTGCTTGCTTTGCTGTTGGGATTATCTAGCCACTTTTTTTCCTTGTTATTAAAGTGGACTTCTTGGTGTCAGTCGGTGATCTAGGTACCGCAAGTCTGTGGTTTAATTGCACGTAAACAGTAAAAGTAATTTAATGAAGGTCCAAGGTGTCAGTGTCTCTTTTTTTACCCTTGCCTGTGTTTCATTCTGGGTCTCGGGTTCTCAGCTCAAGAGGACACTGTTGTGTGTTGTTCACGTGCAGCGTGGGAGAAAGCTGACCGGAGGGGGGGCTGCCCCTGGGGCTGAGTCCCTTCCTCCCTCCTTCCCCTCCGAGGTGCTGCCAGGATAACGGTTGCATCTAGTTTTGCCTATTATTTGGCACGCTCTGTGCTTTTTTTAAATATAGTGTTTCCCTTCTGAGTTTTACTGCCTAAATGTATAATATTACCCTAGCTTTTGCTCAGCAAGTTTTAAAGGCTGTAAACATTTCATAAGTACTGCAACTCGGGGCTGTGTTGAAGCTGTGGCGTGAGAATAGCACCTTCCTTTTTAGCATATGTGTATTTTGAATCCTCTTGGTAGGGGTTTTATTTCTCCTAATGCTGTGGTGTCAATTTGGCAAAGAAGGAAGAAGCTGGGTTTTCTTGTTCTTTTTGGGCTCATGTACCATTAGCAGGGTTTTCCCTTCCTGTGGGAAGGACCTAGCTTGGCTTCCAGACCTTGGGGTGATCTTGGGGGACTGGGAGCTGGATCAATTGGGGTTTTTTTCCTTGATATCTGTAACTGTGAAAATGAGTCAGGACCTCCAGCTAAGCCTTTGCGTAGCTGCTCTTCACACACTTTACTGAAACTGAGGGATAATGGAGAAACTCTTAAAGCCTTGGTGACATTAACAATGCGTTTGGTCTAGCTCTAAGCAAGAGATACAGGCATAGAAATTGTCTCATTCTGACATGGTAAGGTCAACGTATAGAATAAAGTGTCCAAAACAAGCAATACAAGGCAATCCTGAATGAGGTTACGGCAGTGTGAACTGATGTATTGTAGTAACAGTTGTACCAGCCAGAGATCTCAGTTGGGCAGAGCAATGGGCATGCCAAAAGTGCTGTTAAATGTCCTTTTATTAGTTTGGTTAAAACACTTGTAGCTGTAATAGAGTGGCAAAAACTCTTCAAAAGTGAACAATTGCTTTATGGCAATAAAATCTCTGAGCAGGCCTGTCCCTTTGCGAGGGCATAGGCTGCACGCGCCTCCAAGGCGCTTGCCCTTTAGCAAGCATTAATTAGTCTGTTAAGAAAAGACTGCAAAATAGTTTGTTACCCCAGGAAAAATCTTTGTTTAAACTTTTTGAGCTGCTATTGTTTCTTCCGAAGGGAACCTTGAATCGCAGAAACATTGGTGGGAAGGGGTTGCTGGAGGGCTCTCGTCCAGGTTCCTGCGCAGAAGGGTTTGATCAACGTCCCCCTTGATTTGGGGGGCCCAAAGCTGGGTCCAGCCCCCATCTGCACCCATGCCAGCCCCCGCGGAGGGGGATAGTGCTGCTCTCCATCCGCTGCCCACATGGTGCTATTGAGTAATGCAAACCAATAAATCTGTAGTGGATACGGTGTCCTCCTCTAGCCAGCCCCGTGCCACCCTGGGTCATGATATTAGTTTGTAAGGCTAAGCCTTGCTGTTGAAGGATGTGACATTTAACAGTCTGCATTGTAAAATCCATCATCTGTGTTTGGACATCCTCAAATGCCAGCAGGAGAATACAAGGTCACCCGTTAGGCTCACACGTGCGCTTGCACATGTCTGGCTGTGCAACCCTCCATGCTGGAGGGGCTTTTTTTTTTTTTTTTTTTTTTTGCCTTTTGTGCATCACAAACTGTTGCAGCTCTGTGGACCCCACTGAGCTACTGTTTTTTATATTGTGATAAGCCACAGCAGTTTAATTCTCTTGTGAAAAGCATTGTTAAGTGTGTTTAGGCTGAAGGAGCATTTATAACTGTTTGATGTGGTCTGATTATGAATATCATGTGTTGAAAACATAGACTACTTTTTTTAAACACACAACACATGGTGTGGAAGGTGGAAAGCTTTTTTTTTTTTTTTTTTTTCCCTTTGGTCCCACCCCAGCATATAGGGGAAAAACTTAGTCTGACTCTTGTCATGCCTCTGGAGGTTCACCTTAGGTAGCTGTTTGGAGGTTTCCTTCTCACTGGCTTATTTTTAAAAGAGCCGTTAGGGAAAAACTGGATGCTGCTTCATGAAGCTGCATGCATGAACCATCAAAACAAATGGGAAACGGAGCACCAGTCATTCTACTAAATTTGGGCTTTGAAGTGGATACTTGCTGTATACAAGCTTCTGCTTTTGTCAAGCCAAATGTTCTGTGTATCTGCCCCTTTTACTTATAGCATCCATCTCAGTTTCCTGGTCCACTTGCACAGAGAAAGTAGCGCCTTGTGTCACGTGTGTAGGGCAGTGTATAATGGTAACCACTTTCTACATATTATGAAATTTATTATCCGAAAGTATGCATTTTTGCAAGAGACTAGGTTGAGGGAATAAGCAGAGGGGGATGTATGTCTCAGGGTATTCAGCTTGTGAAGAGATGGTAGCTGATGTGGATGGGCTGGAGCACAGTGGCAGAGGTGGAACAGGACATTGACCCCGGAGGCTGCTGTGGTTTGGCTTTAGTGCAATATTGCTGTGACTTACAGAAGAGTAAATCCAACATGACTCCTTCAAGACCTGTGAATTGCTAGCAGAGTTGGATCTGCTCTGCTGAATCTGTTAATACCTGCCTGCAGAATAGGAGAATAGTCCTGTGAAGCTTTGGTACTGCTAAGCTAGTTCCATGTTTTGGTATGCACTTAGGATATTTTATCACTTACAGAAAAATCAGATTTTTTTTTTTTTTTTTTTTTTTGAGAAGGTAAAATTTCTGCAAAAGCGAACACATCAGTAAATTCCATGGAAAGGTTGGTAGGTAATTCAAAATGCTGGCAATACTTTTTGGTTGCTGAAGCTATTTTAATTGTATAAAAACGTGTTGATTAACATAATCTCTGATCTTCAGATAGTTTTGAAAGGGAGCAGGCTTCCTTGTGGGAAGTGAGCTCTCCCATGCTGCCTGGGCGGACCAAAGAACAGGAGAAATGGTGATTGTCTGGAAAAAGACTCTTGTGATTCACTCAAATTCTGTAAACTGATGTGTGCAGGGTTTATTCTTGCTAAAATCCAGAGTGGTAACACCTGGTTTTAGTTTTTAAAGGAGCCTGTTGCCTACACTACTCTATCAGTAGAGCATGACATTTTCCATTACTTTAGGCAAGAGTTTTAAGATGTTTGTTTAACAGATGTACTACTGTGGATTTTTTCCAGCTTCTAAAAATACAAATATTCCATTTTCTAGTAGGAGAGGATGTGTTTCCAGGCGCAAACTGATTACACTCTACATCTTGCCTTATAGTTCAATAGTGTGTATATATCCTTTTTCCAAGGAAAACCCAGAGCTTAGAAGTAGCAGGGAAAGAGTCACAAATACAAATTGCTGCTGCTTTGTTGGATATTCTCACCCTGCACACATGGACGGGTTTATGTGAACTCTTGTAATTATGATCTGGTCCCTAAAATCTGGTTTAATCTCTGCATTGCATTTAATTGTACCTTTTTGCCTATAAACATCTGAAATAAGTCACCATTAGACTTTGCACACGATTTGAGAGAACTCTCCAAAAGCTGAGACTCAATGCTGACAGCAGGAATCAATTATGAAACCTAATATGAGATTAAAAGGTTCCTGAGTATATTTGTAATTGAATTGTACAAAATGCCTGATTTGTGCACTGGACAGTGCACAAGAGACCACAAGCCTAAATGAAGCAAATTATAATTCAATTATATAAATGCTTCCAGAGCAGTTCAAATCCCATCTTTAAGACCGCTTAACGTGGAGAAAATGCTTTTGCTTTTTTCTTTTAAGATATAAAAATAAGCCCTTATCCGAAGGGTGTCCTCTTTACCACTTCTGGCAGCAAAACAAAGTGGAGTATATAACCACACCAGCTATGGTGAAGTTAGTCTCTAGAAGAGAAGAAAAAGAGATGGTTTGTAGAGAAATGAGAGAAAATTATGATCACTTGTAGTGGTGAAAAACAGTCCACTGTGGGAGCTATCTTGCAAGCGCAGCTCAAATTTTACCGTTTTCATGAGGCATTTATGAATTCAGTCCACTCGCAGAAGTTGTCACCAACTAAGTCCACGCTGACTTAAATTTAATTCAATCCAACTTGTGCTTAGCGTCGGGTTTCTGTTTGTTTCCTCCCTTGTAATCTTTCTTTTTTTTTAACTTGTAAAATAAATAAACTCCCAAGCATGCATTGATTTATTTTTATGACAAGCGCTGTAATGTTTAATTAACCCTCTCAGCTGCTTTTAGTTGCATGAGAAATTTAGTCCTCACTAGAGATGCATGTCTATGCCTTACAATAGCAAAAAAATTTGCTAATTTGAACATAAGAACCCAAAATGTCAGAAGATTTGTGAAACATGAACGTTTCAAGTCACTTCTCACTCTTTTTTTTTTTTTCTTTTTTCCAGAAGGTGATATTGGAGTCAATTATTACCACCCCTAGCAAACAAGCAAGGGTATAGCTGTATTCAAAGAGTTGCGAAGAAGTGATGGATAAGGTGTGAAATAAATTAGGCTGGTGACTTGCAGGACTCCTGAAAGCTTAGTTGAGACTGGGATGCTTGGCAAATCACAGGAGAAACAGGAGTTTGGTTGCTTGCTTGACATAAGTCTGACACTAATTCTCATTGTTTTCTAGCAGGTTACTTTAAGAGTAAAAAAAAAATCCCTATTAAATTTTTTTTTTTTTCCTTCCTGGTGGGGCAGATGAGTGTAACATGGCATTAGACTCCTGCAGAGCCAGCAGCAGAAATAACTCTGGCGACAGAGTTGGGTTGTGCTTTCTTGGCCAGACTTCTCAGCTGTTTGGGCATCACTGTTAGTCCCTAAAAAACCTCATTAAAATTAAAAAACAACAAAAAAAAGACACCTTGAAAAACTTGGATGCTGGAAGGGGTACGGCTGTCGGGTGTGCTGGCAGGCTGTAGCCACTCAGTAAATACCACAGGAAATTGCTTAATGAGAGCAGATATAAGAATATCTCTGCCTCTCAAAAGTTTTTGGCTTGGCTGCTCCCAGATAATGTGAATTAGGCTGTGTGCGTCGTGAGGCCCAGAGGGCAAAACTGGCATGACTTTGCTGCCTGTATTAGGAAATAATTGCTGCCTAGATAAGGAAGGGCAAGGTTGCCTATTAATTTTAACTGTAAGCAGTGAATGGGCTTGCTGGTTACTTCAACATATCCTATGGAAAAGCCACTGTTCCTCCATCAGTGGTAACGTAAAAACAAATTTGTGCAATGGTTTGTCGTGTCTCGTCCTGCCCGGAGGAGCTCTGGCTTGGGATGCTCCCGATGCCCTCCTGGCCCAGGGGAAACCTTCTCCAGGATGACCAGGACTGACCCGGGTGAAGAACGCTGATATGAAAAGCTCTATTTCTATACATCAAATTGCTGTGTAAACAAATCGGGTTCAGAAATGAGTCATATATTTAGCTATTTAGCACAAATCTTCAGTGTTATCCAACAGAGTACTGACGAACACGAGCGCTCACATTAACTCTTGTGCAAGTCTTGCATAGCTATAATGTACCCAACAAGTTTAAATGGCTGTCACCTGCAGTCTATAAATATTTTAATTAAAAAAACCCTCTTCCGTATAATTATGCTGAATTTTTAGACGTGATGATATAAATAGCGTTCCACGGATGCATTCAGAACAGCATGCCAGACATGCTTGTCTCAAAGTCAGGAGAGTTGTACCAGAGATGAGTTGAACTTGGTGCATTTAAGGCAAATATCCTTATGTCTGATAGTTCTGGTGTTTGTGGTAGGCATTTCTCAACATTAAACATCTTGCTCATTTTAGTTTCTTCTTTGAAAATTCTGAAGTCTGAAAGACTGTGTGATGAATTGCCAAAGTTCACATTTTAAATTGCATTCCTTCTGGGCTATATAAGAAATAAATGAGCATCATGCTGCTTGTGTATTTCTTGTTCACTTTATTATGTTCTGGTTTCAAAAGAAGTGAATTTTTTTTTAAACTTGTGAAATGAAATATGCTCTTTTGCCAAAATAATGCACATTCAGATTTAGTGGAGAGCCAGTGCTCATGGACAAGGCTTGTATATTGTGCAGCTCTGGGTTTCTGGTACAACCATTTGGACATGTTAATGGAGGTGTTAAAACCCAGTGACTCATCATTCCCTGACTTGAGCTCAAGATACGATCCATGGAGGCTATTTTAAAGAATGAATTAAGACCCACCCATATGCTCCTATAATTATCTTTTCTCTTAAATTCTTCCTGGCTTGATTCTATTCCTTCCGCACAAGCAGTTTGTTCTTCAGCCTGTGCCTCCAGCTCCGTGCTCATCTTCTTTTTCCCTGGGAAAGGCTGTATGAATTGCAGTGGCTCTCGTGAAGCTTTTTGGCTCTCCTCTGACTTGTCATGGCTCACCTGCCTTTCTCTTGTTCCCCAAGGTGAAATGCAGCAGGGCAGATGCCCCCAGGTCTCTGACCGTGGGGATTTGCTTTCCTTTCTCCCTTCCCTGTGCATCGAGCCGGTGGGAAGCGGGGCTTTGGCTTGGTGGCCATGATGTCCCCGTGGAGCTCTGCTTCATGCCCTGGGTGCCTCTGGCCGTGCCGCTGCTCTCTGCAGGTGTCCCCTTAATCCTGACCACACGGACATGTTGCAGCAGGGCGCTTTGCCATCTTGCAGAGCTTTTTTGGGCACGAGGCTCTCGGTTGGCTCCCCCAGCGCAGAGCCCGGCTTCTTCTGTCCTCGTGTGCCAGCCAGCGTGGGAGGTAGGGTGTGTTTTGGAGGGAAAGAGAGAAGTTTTAGGAGACTGTAAGCCTCAGCCAAGTTGACAGTGGCTCATGCACAGCGCAGTTGCTCAGACCTCAGGTTGTCCTCACCATAACTTTTCTTGGTTTGCATTCTTTCCCTGGGCCAGATGAAGAATATTGCTCCTCTGACCTCAGTCTGTGGCTGCTGGCTTTCCTACACCTACTGTAATTCTCCTTTTCATCTCTCCTCCTTGCTCTGAAATGAGTTTGTCTCTTTTCTCCAGGTGCATATGGGCCACATGGCTGAGTTCCTGTAGGTCTGTTGGCTTTGTTGGCAGCTTGGCCATTAGTAACAATGGGATTTTCTGCCAGTATATTTGAGACCACCTTCCATTGGGCCATTAATGGTTATGTGACTTGATGGTATCTTGCCTGCCTTCCCTGCAACCTTGATGCTGATGTAACGTATTAAGCATGGTTTTTAATGTGCTTGCAAGTCATTTGTGCCAAAGGTGGATGTTTGAGAGGTTGCTTATCGCAATAACAGTCCCAAGCGAGATGGGGAAGCGTTGCTGTGCCAGAAGTTGTGAGAATTTGTTTCAGTGCAGGGAAGGGGACAAATCCCACTGGTTATAGAGGGCAGAGTGAAGACCCTGCCCCGTGGCACGAGGAGTAGCGAGAGCCTGTGAGCCGCGGGTCCCTAGCCTTGTGTTTCCTCCTAACGTACACTTGTGACTGAATGGTGGGAAGACCAGTAGGATTTGAGCTTATTGCATCCTACACCAATACTGAAAGCACCAGTGTGTTTAAAGTGACCTAAAGATACATTTACCAGCTGTATTAATTTTTGTGGTCAGGCTGAAGGAGTTGCTTTGTTGTTCTTGAGTGTATTTTAACACCAAATCCCCCAGTTTGTTCTATCTATCAGCAGCACATCTGCAGACCACAGGAGCTGCTCTGTGCAATGGGGTCTCTAAAATGTTGGCGGGCGGTTTGCTGCAAAACTTCCCTTCTTGAGCGTGTTAAGATCTGCCATGAGCTGAGAGCTCAACCCTGTGCTCCACATAAACGTTTCACAGTGCAGCAGGGAAAACTAAGCTCCTTCTGGTCTCAAAAATACTTGCTTCCAAACTGCTCCGCTATTACCCTTGGCCCAGTCTTCCACACAAATACCCCAATAATAAAAACAAGATCTTTATTTTTTAGAGCTCAGTTTCTTTCTGCTTTCCTGAAGTCCTCGTCTTCTGCTAGTGATATGCTCCAACCAGACAACAGACTCTGAATGAATCCACTAGCAATCAAGAAGTTTTCTTGTTTCTTATCCTTTTAAAAACTCTTCTCCCTTCCCTTTCTACGCTTATTCCTACCTCAGTTAAAATATTTATGAGGATAAGTGCAAATTCATAGGCTTTGCTTGCTCAGCTTGAATCTGTTCTCTTTTATGAACGATATTATGTCTTTCCCCAGCTCTACTGAACTGAACATCATCTTTAATCGTCAATAAAGCTCCCAGCGCAGTACACCATGAATGCCTCCAACTTCTTGCTACAGGAACTTCATTTGTTATGTACTTTTTTAGCCTAAGATTAAGGGTTTTGTTAGCTCCCTTTCTCAAATGGTTAATTAAACAACAACAACAAACCAAAACAACCCCAAAACCCCAAAGAAATAATAAAACTTTGAATGAGTTAATTTAGGAAATGGCCCTAAAATACCTTTTGGCAAACTTTTCCAGGAATGGGCAGCTTGCCATACTTGTCTTTGGAGATGCAGGAAGTTTAATCCTCTAGAGCCGATCAAATTTGCAAAGCTTTGAGCTTTTAGTGGCTTGGGTTTTGTGGTAAATGACTGGGTTGAAACAACCCGTGTGTCCCCATGGCCCTTTTTGGGTTAAAAGGGAGAAAACTTCTCCAACGCAGAACAAGTGCTGCTGTTCTTGGCTGCCCCAGCTCTATGTTGTAGGGTTGGGAGCTTTTTTTTTTTTTGGGGGGGGGGGGGGGGGGGTTGGTTGGTTGGTTTTTTTTTACACCTGTTTCTTGAAATTTAACTTGTAACATGTAAGGATGTCTGGTTTAGTATGACATAGCAGGTAGTGGAGGTTAAGCTGGGTGACTGTGGGTGTGATGGAGAAGTGGAGGCGTGGGGCTTAGGTGCGCATTGCCTTGGGGTCAGCCCTTGAGCAAGAGACTTGAGGCCTGGGAAGGGGTGGGGTGATGGGGGGTGGGTTTGGTTTTTTGGTTTTTTTTTTTTTTCTTCCCCCCCCCCCCCCCCCCCCCCCCCCCCCCCAAAAAACCTGCGCTATGCAGACTGAGCTTGCACAGAGCTGGCTGTTTTGGGGAGGTGAGGACTTGGATAAAGAGTCAAGGTTGAGCCCAGTGCAGCATGGTGGGGCTTGTGCCACATTTGCTTCTGCATGCAGGAGAGGTGGCTTTCATTTAAATTAAAAAAAAAAAATAAATTGTGAGTGCTTTAACATGTATATTTTTATGTGTGTGTACTTCATATTCCCTTAGAAATATAGCAAATTACCTATTGCCAGTGCTGGCTCTCTGAAATCTTCCCACTGTATCTCCTGTCATTTCAGGGCAGGAAAGACAGCAAATAGACTATTGTGCCCCTTCTTTAGAGGAAGGCAGAAGGTGGCAGAAAAATCATCACATCTTGTGATGTGAACTTCTTGGTGGAAAAGCCTCCCTTTACTTTTTTTTTTCCCTCCCCCCCCAAAAGGTAAGCTATAAAAGATGGGGCTGATGAATGCTGACTTCAGCTGTAATTCATTTTTTTTCCCCAAAATTAATTATTTTCTTTAAAAAAAAGGTACTTTTGTGTAAGTGAGCAATAGTTCCTCCCAGAGCCCTGTCTGTAGCAGGGTAAGAGGATGTGTAAGAAAATGAAGTAAACCAGACCCTGACCTGCTGCTTTTTATCTGGTTGCCGTCAACTCAACTGATCTTGATTGTCGACTTCTGCGTTCCTGCAGTTTACTTGTTTATCTGAGCGCAGGCCAAATCAAACAGCCGCAGAATGTGCCTTTAATCTCCAGCGATAAAGAATACCTTGGAGAGGAAATTACACTGTAATGCTGGGAGAAGAGGAATAACTGGAGAGAAATGCACGTGAAAGCATTGCTCTGCTTTCCTTAGAAACTTTTTTCCCATCACATTTTTCTCACAGTTCTCCTGAAAGGGGGTGGCTGGAGGGGGAAGGGAAGCTGTGGGGACGGGCAGGTTTCTGCTTGCCATTTCGGAAGGAAATTGCAAAATATTAATTAGGAAGATAAAATTGGGGGGGAATTAAGAGTTGTTATCTTGAAACATTAGTTTTTTTCCTGAATGCTTTGCTGACTTTGCTGTGATGCTGCCTGCCTTTTTTTAATAAGAATTTTTAACTTTGTCCTTACTTGATGCAGTATGCATTAATTATCTTAAAGTTTTCTTTTCTCTTTCTCCATATTTCAAAATATGGGCTGGTGCTGAATTACTTTGAGTTTTTCTGGCCTCATTTGAGTCTCTGGACTTAGCCCTCAGATTGTCAGGCCTTTGAGGAAGGGATCGTATTTCATTATGTGTGGACTATCTAGCCCAGAGGTTTCCTCTCTCCCAGTTGGAAATGCTGATGCCCATATGTTCAGAAATATTCTGCTTTTTAAGTAAAAATAATTGTGAATAAATTTTCCCATGAGTTGTTTTTTTTTTCCTCCTCCAACCAATGGGTTGTCTAAAACCTGGTTTGTGTTTTCTTATTTTCTAGCCCTCGTAATTCTGACTTAACGTTGCTTAAAGTTTTACAAGGAAAGCTGCCTTCGGGCTCAGACGACGCATGGAAAACTTTAGTCCTTTGCAAAATTTGTTTAATAAAGCTATTTGCAACTGAAAAAGGGGATTAAATGGGAAATGCCATCCAGTCCTAATGCTCTCTGCCGTAACCTATGCCCGTACGCGTGCAATAGTGCATATCTTTACCATAACCTCTTGCCTTACCGAGTGGCTTATCTCTGCATGAAATTCCTGCTTAAATATTTTCAGTGAACAAGTTTAAATAAACTGATGGATAATTGCTTTCCCTAGCTTCTTATAGCATTTGGCACTTCTAGACTTTGCAGAGTTTTTTATGAGGCGTTTTAGTCTCATGCTTTAAATTGGTAACCTGAGAAGAAAACTGGTATATGCTTTATTTAAGTGAAATCAGAGCGTTTTAATTAAGCCAATTCTTTGGCTGTGATCGGGACTGGCAGAGATGCAGAATGCAGTGGAGGAGGGATGCTGCGTTGAGCGATGTGGATCTGTCTGTCTCTTGAAGAGGCATCTCTGAGATGTTGCCGAGCCCACGGCTGCGGAGTTGACCTCAGGGTTTGCATTTCTGGAGAGGACTGAGAAACAGGAGGCATCTTGCTTGTCATCAAGAGCCATGGACATCCTCTGCGAAAGGGTTCCTCTGGGTTGGGTGATGCCAATTAGGCAGTTCTCTTGTACAGCAGGAGGAGAGACTGGCATCAGCCCAGTGCTGGTGTTGGCAGTGCGTGTCCCAATTCTGACTTGTTGCTGGTTTTAGCTTCTGTATTTTTTTCAGTGTTTTCGGTTTCAATCTCGTACAAGCCAATGACATGTTAACCTGGTCTTTCAGGTTCATAACCAGCCTGGAAATCTGAGGAAAGTAGCTGTTCCCTAAAGTAAACCCTCATATTATGTTACCAAGTGTGCTGTGAACCAAAGCCAGTCTTGGAAACGTACCATAAAACATAGCTCTGGTGACTCTAATCCCTGGTTTAGGATGGGGTGGAAACTGGCTTCCTGTGCTGTACTGGGTAGTGCTTTCACTGGGGAGCTTATCTGATGGCTGGGAACATAACTTGGTATTTCAAACCTGTCCAGCTGACTTTGGTTGTGATATTTTGCTCTCCCCGGGAGTTTGGGGCATGGAGCCGGAGCTGCGTATCACAGCCGCAAACTTCTGTGGGATTCTGAGAGGAAAATGTTATCCTCCCCTTGTTGCTTTTGAGTAATAAACTCCCATAGTGACTTATGCATTTCATCTCCTCTAACTCCCCAGAGTGAGTTACGTGTTTAGTGGTATTTTGTAGCCAAGAAAGGGAAGGAAATGGACAGGTCCCCTAATGCGTTGCCATTGGTATATTTTTTGTTGAGTTTTTGGGGGGTTGGAAAAGAATATGCAATTGTCCTCTTTAATCTAGATCTTGTGACACATTGCAGATTAAATGCCATGACTCAAAGCTTAATGTTGCCTGAACGTGACAGTTTCAGCCATAAGAAATCAATCATTTTGCAATATAGCCTTGCAGCGCATAAAATGCCCCAGCAATTACATTCACATGCATTGCTTGGACTCATACACTTTAAAATGTTGCTATTTCTGTGCTCTGTTAGAAATGGAGACATCAGAAAGGAGGAACTGGTTGAACCGAATACTTCGCTGTTAACGCAGAAAAAATACTAATACTTGATTAAGTACAAAGTCCCTCGTGTCTGGCTTAGGTATGTGTGTTTGACTGTTGAGTATATGATCGTTTTTTGAGCCTGAAACCGTGAGGGACACAAGTAGCCAAAGCTAGGAAGATGTACGACTAAACTATTTTCATGGAAATAGTGAAAAATCTTGCAAAATTACTCTGATCAGTCAGGGCATGAAACTATGGCATTTAAGGTACTTGCACTCCTGAATAGACTACCCACGTTGGACTTTTGTAAATGTGGGGGGTTTATCCATGGTTGTGAGAGCTGACCATAAACACGCAGGCAAATAAAAATAGAAAAAGCTTCCTTCTTAAAAAGAGTAGTTGCAGACTATGAGGACAAAGCCATGTGTAAAGCTTGTTTTCTCAGTCTTTTAACTCTTTTTTTGGCAGTAAAAAGACCACAACTAGGCTATTGATAGCTCAGAGCGAACATGGAAGAAGCGGATGCTGAACAGGTAACTCCATTCACCTTTCACCTCTGAACTGTGGCACCATCAGTGAAGTTTCCATGATGCCTTCTGAGGCAGATGGAGGATTGCAATAAAAACCTGGGGCTGGGCTCTCATTTTACATACCGAGAAAGGGAGAAGTCACATCCATAGCTTGAAAAACACCAAGTATAGAAAATTTTCTTGTGTTCTAGTTCATGAATTAATACTGGATTGAGTTTAATACCTTAAGGTCGATTTGGATTCATGTCTCTTGCCCTGTTGGGTTAAAAAGCAATTTTAAAGTATATGTGTTCAGATGGTGTTATTCCTGCATTGCTTCTGTGTTTTCATAAAGAAATTTCTCTGAGGAACTTAAATTTTAATAGCTTAAGGAAGCAAAAAGTTTTGAAGTGGACAGTTGTGGTTTTGTCCAAATCTGAAATGATGGTTTACAATTTGATAAGCACAAGTGCTGCTGAGCTGAAATCACTGTGTCCCTCAATAGCTTTTTTTTTTTTTCTGCCAATGTCACGTTGACCCAACCTTTTCTTCTGTTTTGGGGATTAGTCATTGCTTCCTTCTGTTTTTAATCAACCTAATTTATAAAAAACAAAATTAAAGAAAAGCTGAGGCTTGTACCATTCAATTTGTTGATCACAACTGTGGTGTGCGGTTTGACGTAGATACTAGCTGTTGTTGCTGGTTGTCTCTGCAGTAGTGCTTTTGATGTTAAAATACGCCAGAGTTCTTCTATTTGATTGCAAGCACTTTCCAAACCAACCCAAAAAATGGCATTGGACCCCAACTCCTCTGCCTCGTGGCAATCGGGGCTGAATCAGAGTTTCGTGGCAGGCTGAAACCCTGGGATTTGGCAGAACTTAAAAGGGGGGCAGTGTCCGGCTCGTCGCTGGTGGTGGAGACTTGTGCTGTAATCAGGACCATAAAGCAGTTTTCTTACTCACTTAGCTGGATGCTTGCCGTTAGAAATATTTTGGTGGAATATGTGCTGAATTCTGAGATGTGGGCAGTGACATTGATGCCATCAGTCAGAGAGGCTCTGGGTTGCTTGGGAGTCGCAAGCAGTGGGGTCTGGCTGCATTTACATCTCTTTATGCAGGTTCGGAGTTGTAAAATCACTCGGGGTGACCAGAAGAGCTCAAGTTCCCAAGAGGGTCCTTGAGGGGACTCTACCTGGCCAGCTTAAATACGTTGCACTTTGTGTTTGTCATTACCGAGACAGCCTAATTACTGCATTCACGATAGCCAAAGCCTGCTGAAGAAAACAGCAGATGCCAAACGCACCCTGAGCTGTGGGGCTGAGCACGGCTCACTCGCCCTCGCCAAAGTGACTCTGCTAGAAAAGATAAAACCATGTGGCTAAAACCCTGTAGGTCTGTGTTTAGGGACCATGATGTTGAGAGTCCAGCTAGTGCCCTGACAGTACTGATCAGGGCTTTTTAATAACAAATTACTTCCACAGAGTCAATTAGCGCTGTGCTTGCACAGATGTTGTTGAGTGGAGAATTTCTTGCCCTGTGCTCACGGGGAGCAGTGGGGGCTCTGTGCGATTCATCAGATACAGCCTTGTTCATCGTATACCACTAACGTGTTATGCAGGTTTATGTTTTGCAGGGAAGAGGTGATATCTTTTCATTACTCTAGCAGATACGCTTATGAAAGACAGACGTGCTTTTGAACACGAGTGCTTCAGTCCCACAGAGACCTCACCTCTCGGACATACTCAGTCACCTCTGAGGCCATGCTGCTGCTTGTACGACCAGCTCTTCACTTGAGTGGCTGAATATCTCGAGAGCTAAGTGATTTTTCTTTGCAACCTTAATGGTTTTGGTGTTGAACAGTCAATGTAACGTTGAACGATCAGTGCTCTGGGTGGCCGTAAAGTGCCGTTTCTGTTCTGTCAGAGCAGTGCAATAACACGTCCTGTAAAGTGTGGAGTGAAAGGTGTGAGCCTTATTGGAAATGCAGCTGTGCCAGCTGTAATGCTGAAGGAAAGAGCTGGAGTGGTTTTGGCTTCAGCTTAGCAAATGACTGTCAAGCCAGTAGAGCCGCTGTATCTCTGGCGCTGGAAATTCCCCAGGCATGTCATCGAATTGCTGAAAAAGGTCTGATGAGCAGAATTCCCAGGTGATATGGGGGTCTAGCAAGGAAATCCTCGAAGAGAAGGAAGACATTGGGGGAGGGGTGATTATGCTGTATTTTTTCTTTCTTTTTTTTTTTAAAGAAGATAAAGCAAAAAAAAAAAAAAAAGCATGGGTTTCAAAGACGCTACTCAATATCTCTGTGCAGTATGATTTTCTGAGCAAAGATAAAACTCTGTGCTGCAGTAATAGACATAGTTTCACGCAAAGGGATTCCTCTACCGCAAACAACAAAAGCGAGTATTAGTGTACGTTGACTGGGAGAGCAGCTGAACTCTGCAGAACGGCGTGAGATGGAGAGAGGAGACCAAATGGCTACGGGGGAAGAATAAATTGCAGTTGTTTACAGCTCGCATCTGAGTCAGCCACGAGCTGAAAGGTCAGCTTTCCTTGGAGGAAGATGATGCTTGTTGCTGGCATCCTGTTTCAGGCCTGAGGACAAGTCAGATGGCTGAAGAGATGTTTAGACTTTTTTTTTTTTACTATTATTATTTTTAACTGAGTGTAGGTGGGTAACAGGAGGCAATTGGTGGCCCTGGTATCGCTGCCCTCGTATGGCGCTCGGCTTCCCCAGGGACCGGCTGCACGGTTCAGGACAGCTGCAAGCAGACTTTGTGATTTAGAGTAAACCATCCAAGAAATTAAAGGATAAATCTGGTGGCACACAATGTTCCCGAAGGGCAAAACTTAAGACATTTCTGAAAAGAGTAGTTCTCACTCTAAACCTTGGACTACAACAGCTCTCTTGGAGCTTGGAGGGTTCATAAATGTCAGGAAAACATCTGTATTTCTAGGACCTTGGAAGTGCATTCCTGATAAAAACTTGGCTTTGTGCTGCCTGGTCTCTGTGTGGAAGCTCCTGTTGTATTTGACAGATTCCTAATGGTAGCATCATGCACGGTGGCTTTGCTGTTGTTTAAAATATGATAATTGGAACCACTGAAGATAGTGAATTTGGAAATGAGACACTGCACTCTGTCAGCTGGCTGGGACAAGCACGGGGCTACCAGTCTTGCAAGGGAAGTTGTCCCAGTGTCTTGCTTCCACTTTCTACAGAAGAAATGGGAAGTATTATTTAAATAACTGAAGAACTTCTAAGTATTTTGATAAAAAGAGTAAATATCACTGTTTGTAATGGAGTTTGCATTTTAAACTCCGTCAGGCCCCCTGTGAGTACCTACTACCCATGCTGGGGACATGGTTTCATGTTTATGCAGGCTGATGTGCAGCTCAAAAGAGGGCATGGACTCCCCTTTTTCCTTGTGCTTGACTGTGGCGAGTAGCTGGGTCAGCCCGAGAGATTGTCAGTCCCTTTTGCAGGTGCTCTTGGGTTTTGGTGCAGCTCGGTGCTCTGAGCAGCAGGGAGACGTGGGGGAGAAGTTTGCTGTTCCCATGACATGGGAGAGCAAAATGGGGTTGGAAGAAGTTTCCCTTGCGCACTCGGAGTAATTGGAAAAATACCTCCAAGTAACAGGAGTCCTAAAATGATCCATTCTTGCCCTTGAATATCTTTCTTAAAAGGAGTGGAGAAAAGATGAGCAGATGCTAAGCAGCTGAGCAAGGAGGATTAAGGTGTGGGTATTTACTATTTATTGTCTTTTCCTTGGCAGCTGCTGGTTCTTCAGGCTTTTTTTTTTTTTATAGCTATGCGTGAGACTTGGTTTGCTAGTGCTTTTAATTATGAGATACTTCTAAGCTGAGTTGCCTCATTTGGTTTACAGGGGGATTTCAGAAGTCTGTCCAGTCATTTGTCAGCTTTATTTATGTAAACTGAAAATGTCCATGCTCTGAAATACCACATGAAACACTCAGGCTTTCCTGGAAGTTTGCAGCTCTCATTGATAAATTTTGCAGGCCTTTCCACCATGGGACTTGGAGGTAGGAAGAGCATCTGCTGTCAGTCTTTACTTAATGATCGTTCAAGCTGGGGAGGTACCAGATGCCTCATGAAATGCTGGCTCCCCAGCTTTGGGCAGGCGCAGCCCTGGCAGGACAGGGCTCAGGCAGGGCTGAGCTGCCGGCTTCTAGGCATGCACCAGTGATGGTGGTTGTACTATGGGGTGTCTGTCCTCATCTTGGCTGCAGTTCAAAAATTCCATGTTTTTTAAAGCACGCCTGAAGGCTTCTCCTAGACCTCAGCGTGTTCCAGGTCCTTATGGGGAGGAAAGACAAGGTGGAGCATCCCGTTCAGATGTTGGTGTGAAAGAAGCCTTCCAAGGAGACTAACTCTGAGGCTTCTGCCAGATTTGAGTTTTGTCTATTTTTCTGCAGATGTGTTTACACATGCAAATGCATGTGTACAGATGTACGGTGTCCTGCATGAAGGCGCCTTACCCGTGAGTGCGAGAGAGAGCCTCCAGTCTGCTTCACACTGCAACAAATTGATGAACAAGGAACTGCCACCAAAAGGTGCAGCGTCCCTCCGTCCCTGGCAGTGTTCTTGGTGTCAGGGTCATCTTTGCATTGATCTCTGCCCAGGTCCCATGGCAGGGAGAGAGGGCTACTCTTGGAGAAATCCTGCTCTTAGATCCATTTAGACACAACATGAGACTTCTCCATAACACGCGTTTTCCCAGGCAACGTGAACCAGATCTACTCATGTTGCTACCAAAAGAGCTTCATCCACCCTGTGCTGGCTCTTGACCCTCTACCTTCTCCTCCCCTTTGTTGGCATAAACTTTTAGGGATTCAGCCCAACCTTGTTCTCTCCATTTGCCCCCACTAATCTCTATTTTGTGACTGCAGGGTGAACCAGAATAGAGACACCAGCAGTAGGCTAGCACAGGGTTGGATGGGGCTGGAGTTGGGAGCAAGCAGCCGAGCGTCTTCCAGGGGCAGTACTGGATTAAACCTCTCCCATGACAGTAGCTGTAGGTTAAACAATGTGTTGAAACATCCATGGGGGGAAAAACTGACACAACCGCAAGTCCAAGCTCTCATGCCTGGTGCTCTGCGCTGTTCCTGATGAGCTGTACACAGGTTTTTTTTGTTCGCATTTTGTTACTGAGGAAATTGTAAATATTTATAACCTATGACTTGGGAAAACATGTTTGCGAGTGCAACGTGCAACTTAAAACTGAATTAATCTGATTGGGATGGGTTTAAGCTAAAGTGCTGTTACTGAGGATTTTTCTCCTCGAGTTTGTGTACATTAGCCTAAAATTCTGGGAAACTGGCCTCTGCATGACGAGGGTGACAGGATGCTAGAAAAATACTGGCAAGTCACATCTGCTTGTGACCTGGTCCCCCGCCTGTCGAATTGGTGGAAGATCTCCCAATTACTTGTAAAGCTTATCTCCTTAAGTTGCTTTTCCTCTGCTCTTTAAATTTTTGGGTCTCTGCCAAACCCAGCTAGGGCAAGCACAGGACACATCCCGCTTCCCCCATCTCCATTACCACTGAAGGATGTTGTGTGGGTTGAGGCTACAGGGGCTGCTACACAGAGTCAAAGACCTCACTCAGCCCTTTCTGGGGGATTCCCTTGCCCCCTCTCTCTTCTGCTAGGAAAGTGCCTTCTCTTGTCTTCATTAATTTGCCTGCAAAACGAGAGGGTCGTTTCCTTTTTCAATGCTGGGGGAGTCAGGGTGTAAGGAGGGCTTTTGGAGGGGGGAGCAGCAGGGATGAGGTGCGTGGTCCCCCCCAAATTCTGCCAAATCTAAACACTTGGCTACTGGGCTGTGCTGTGGCTTAGTGGACCTCAAGCCTTCCCACCAGTGCTTGCGTAGGGGAGGGTGGCTCTGCTACAGTCTGTGGAGAGCAGTGGTGTTGCAGGACACTGGTCTCCCCAGGTGTGTATTGGTGTTTCTTCATTCAGCCCTTCATCTGTAACAGTTTTTCCAATGTGAAATGTGGAGAAGTGACCGTGCTGGCGGGTAGCTGGGACTTCGGGATGGATATGATCAGAGCTGAACACAAATTGGGTTGTATCCTGGGGTGCTGCTGCATTATCACCCTCTGTTTCTGGCTGGAGGGAGGCTGGTGCTTCCTTGCAGCTCTGTTCTGGGTTATCAGAGCCTTGGAGCTTTTCTGGTTAGGTGGTTTTTTTTGGTTTTTTTGGTTTTTTTTCTTCCACAGTTGTATAAGGATCAGGCTTTCTCACTCATATTCTGATGAAAACAAACCGGAGAATTCCCATATGCTAAATACACTTTCAGCCACCTCTGGCTTATCTAAGGAAGCCTGTGCTTGGGCAATGTTTTGCAGAGGCAAGCAACTGCTTTGTTTTATGAAATCTGCATTTAAAGAGTACATGTGCCATTTGGTCACCAGCTGACTTAGCTTGAAAACGAAAGGCCCTCTTTGACTTCATAAGCTTTCAACTCATGTGTGGCACCTACAGAGACTGACTTAGCAAAGAGAAGTTTTCCAGTAATAATAATTTCATTATAAGGATAAAAATAAGTGTATGAGTCACATAGTAGGGTTAAACACATGGGGAGAATGTCAGCTTTTTGACTACATGGATTATTTGGAAGCTGATGGATGGTTTTTCATAACACGTTCATATCGTCCTGTAGGATGAAGTGGAAAGCTATTGCCCTGTTGATTAAAATACCAAGCATCTACTGTATTGAACTCGAAATTAATTCATTTTGATTTAATTGCCCTTCCTTTAAAATGTCAGTGAGCAACTTATGTAAAACATACATTCACAAAAGATGGTGGGTCCTTGCCAGAGATCTAAAGGCAGAGTTGAGGCCTGAGGAACGAAAAGAAAAACTGCAGGTTATATCTGCAAGGGATGAATCACCTGGGTTCATATTTTGGTTTGCCATTCCTTGCTTGTATCAAATCAAGCTTGCGATTGTCACAAAGTTTTGCAAAACCAACGATGATAATGCTGTCCCAGGGATAACAGGGAATCCTCTTTTCCCAATTCTAGGCTGGAAGAAGCCGTGCCCTTCGAGTGAGCTGCAGTTACTCATAACATGATAGTTAGGAAGAAGCAAGGCAACATCTGCCTGCCCCGTACAGTAGTTGTGTCTGGGGGAGGCGTGAGCGCTTGGGGCTCTGGTTTCTGTTTGCTGAACACTGATACCTGTTGTTCATGTGAACGAATTCCTACCTTCCAGTTGATATTTTTTAATGCCTATTTCTTATGTGTTTTTGTCAACTGGGGGACATCAAAGCTGCTCTACCCAGGAAAAACAAGAGAGATAGAGAATAGCAATTGTTTCAAATTAGATCTTAATGGGGTGCAGATGTTGAGCTGTGCTTGCTAGAATTTCTTTGAAACTGCAGATGGTCTGGTAGTTCAGGGGTAAGAGAGGGGCTGGGAGGTTTTTTGGTTTCGTTTTCCCTTCTGTGCCATTTGCATGACATGTTAGATTAGGGCTGAATGTAAATGAAGAGGTAATACCCTGCTTGGGTCTCTGGTCCTGCAAAAGCAGTGCATGTGTAATTGTGTTATTGGAGCAGATTTTGTTAAGCAGCTTGGGCTTATGTATAATACATCTCCATGCGTTCCCTTTGCATTTAATATTGCTCTGGGTTGGAGGTGAATGGAGGAGAGCAGAGGGGCTGTGAAGTATGCAGAGATATCCCAACTGGCTAGAAATGCTTTGGACTGCTCAAAAATGTATGATTGTATTTTAACAGACCTGGCACAAATTGTCATATTTAAAATGTATACGGCTTTCTCTGCTCTCTTAAACTTGGTAGAATGTAAAATCTGCCTTCTCCCACTAGTTCATACATTTTACTGCTCTCTGGGGTGAATCTCAATAAATAACTGGGAACAAGATCAAAGGCCCATCTTTAAAAGACTTACTGTTCGTAAATGCTCATGTTCTCTAGAAGAGATGATTGTGCACGTTGGAGGACAGGGTTTGGTCTGAACACAATGTGCGTGAGACATGTAAGGCCTGCTTTAAAATACATGTTTTGGTGGCTGCATTTCCTATCCTAAAGGTGCTGAACCTCAGCTTGGCTGAACTCGACAGGGGTTTCAGGCCCTTAGCATATTTGCAAGCCACACTACCCACGCTTATCAGGATAAGTGGGAAGCCCCAAGGAGTGTTTTTAAGCTACTTCAACACCTTGGTGAATAGAGGGATGTGGTTGCTGGTGCCTGTATCCTGCCCCGCTGGGTGTTCTCAGCAGATCTGGCTCCTCTGGTCACACTGCTGAGCCCCAAAGCTCCCACTGCCTGCTGTGAAAGAGGGATTTCCCCCAGAAAATGGGGAACGGCAGCAGTGTTTGTGCTGCAACACCTTGTGTGGCCCCTTATCTCCACGGTGGATTTCTTTGGTGCTGTTTGCACGCTTGGTACTAGCCCTCCTGGTAACGAATGTGGAACGAAGCCCTTATGGTCCCTTTGATGTGATCTTCTGCCTTTTTTCCTCTCTATGTAGTGTTAAGCCTTTTAAATCTAGATAGATAAATACACTATCTAAGGCTGTAAAAGCACTAACGTAATTAAACCTTCAGTAATAAGGTCGCACTTTGTTAGCTCAAAATCCGAGTTATTCTGAAGTAACAGGGCAAGTGAGTTTCAGCATCTCAAAGCCTTTTTCCTATTCAGTAGAGGTTGATGGAGGCATGACGTGGTGCATCTGCTGCCCAGTGCCTCCCCGCAATGCGAGGAGGAATGTGCAATGGGCACGTTTCTGATAACGGGTCAAGGTTGCTGGACCTGGGCTGGCCGTGAGTGCAACTGTGTGGACAAAATGGTTGGGGAAAACAAATGGGGGTTTGTACTGGTGTAGAGGTGGAGGCACCAAAACTGTCTTATGTCATGCTTCTAGGAAACAGAGTTACCAGAATATAGATGGTATTTGTGAGTTTTATGTGACAGGATAAAATGTTTATAATGTAAGACCTACAAAAAATGGTAAATTATGGGGGGGGGGGGTGTAATTTGGAAATGCATATAAGGAAAAGCATTGGCTCTTTTAATTAAGACTGAGCATTTCAAGATATTTTAATGAAATGTTAACTCAAAGTGAAGCTTTTATTTTGTGATGACATCCAGTTTACAACACTGTTATGACAGCAGTTTGCATCAAAGTGTCAATCTGTGTAGTTAAATGTTTCATTTGAAATGAGTATTTGGATGAGCAGATTTAGCCCACAAATTGGAAGATCTTTAACTAGTTAAGGGGAGAGGCTCTGCAACATCATGCAGGCTTTGCCGAGTTTGGCTCTGAGAGGAACTTTTATAATCGAGTTGCACCATTTGTGTTGGTGCAGTGGTGACTTTAGGGAAATACTAGTCCAAGCAGTAATGCGAATACTTGATTTTTAACCTGTCTTTATCTGGCATTAGTTGTTCTTCACTAAATAAAGCTACTGTGGGCTGCAATCTTGCATAGCTCCTCTTTTGAGGAAGGATAATAGGGAATAACATCTGATCTCTGAAAAATGGTGTCATCTTCAAATAAAGGTCAACGTGTCCTTGGGATGTTGGGTAAGGGTGTGCGTTGCCTGGAGTTGTACAGAGGAAGAGGTGGATGTAAGGATTCCCTGACCCCCCCAGTGGGTGCTCAGGGCTGGAGCTATTGGTCCCTTTGAAGCCACCCAAGGTGCTTGGGTGCACGATGCAGATATGCGATGACTGCTTAGTCAAGGTTTGTCTGGATTTTGGAAGGAAAGGGCTCTAGGTGCACTGCAGTTGGCAGTGGCCATCTGTTGATCAGCAAGTCCATAGTTATTAAACATTTCATATTTATCCTCCTTTTTTTTTTTTTTTTTTTCCTTGGAGATAAGTCTTGTGAGATTTTATGTAGGTTTATGTGATTGCAGAGGAGCAACAGGGTTGTAATCTCAGCTCTGGATAACAGATGCCTGACACCCCCAGATTACAGATTAGACTTTTTTTTTTTTTTTTTAAGGCCAGAAAGAATTATTAGGGTTGTTAAGTCTGTGTTTGATACCCTCCACTGCAGGATTTCTTCCAGAAACCAGATTAAAACCTCTCATTTTAGAGAGGTATCTAATCTCTTCTGTAAGACTCCAAGCAGTGGCAAGTCATCCATCACAGACTGCGCTAGTCAAACAGCAATGGGCCAGCAGCAGAGATTTCAGATTTGGGTTTGGAGCAGCACCCAGACTTCACATTCTTGCTCAGAGCTTATCTGGCAAACTCAGACTGCTGGAGCCTGGTGGATTGAGCGCGAGAGCTAATGTGAACAGGCTTCTTCCTTGCGTGGCTGCGCGGAAGCTGCTTTGCCCTTTTTCGTGTGTATCTGGGCACGGAGTAGAGCAATATACCTGGGCTTTTGGAAAAGATTGAGTGCAGGTGCTGGTGTCTTACACCAGGTGTCGAAGCTTTGCTTGATTCTTCCCTTTCCCATGTGCATGTCCTGTATGGACCCAGATAACTACAGAAGTTTGGCCAGAAACAAAATGTGCCTGAAAGCATCTCTTTGTCCATTCCCTTTGGTTTAATCTATGCCAGAGGCATGTGGCTTTAAATTTTCTCACCTTCTTTATTGATCTGTTTGGTCCTCTATCTTAAACAACGTTTTCTTGAGGGGATGTGTTGGAGAAGCAGCTCGTACTGAACTGAGGAAGTGTACGAGCGTCCCAGCTTGTGTCAGGAGCTGCTTTTGAATTTCATGAGTGAAAAGTGAGAAGCTGCAGTGACATAACCTGTCACTGCTGGTGAATGTCGCAGTGCCTACGGGAGAGAAGTGTGGCAAGGGAGGAAGATTTAAAATGAGAAGAGAAAGCATAAAATCAACAAACTTGATGTTCTTCAGTGAAAGTTCGATCTACCCTGTGAGAAAGAGCAGTTCAAAGGGGAAAGGCTCTATTACTTGTTTATTGACAGACAAACTGCATCTGTGTTGTCTATTTTTTAAATACAAGATGCTTTATAGGGATTTGAAACGTATCTGATCGTAAATGATAAACTTGAGCCTGAAGTGGGACATAAGTGGCTGTTAATTGAGGTGGGGGCTTAAATGGTCTTGAGCTGTATTTGAAAGGTGGGAATATTGACAGACAGGTTATATAGTCAGTGCTGTGGTCAGAGTTACAATGTCTACTGACAAGGCTGGGTAAGCTCAAAAAAATCAGGTGATGGTAAAATACAGCCATTATGTAGACATTAACTGCTAATGAGGTGTTTTCTGACTGGTGAAAAGCTGGAGAAAGAGGTTTAGTGACACAGGAATCTTTCTTCTCTGCTCTTTGCACAAAGAACTTTTCTTTATAGGAATTTCTGTCATTAGGAGCTGACTTTGGGTTGAGTTTTTCTTTTGTGTAAAGTTCTCTGAACCTTTTGTAAGCGACTACTAATGATTTTTTTTTTTTTTTGCTTTACTCTTGTTTCAAATAAATTTCTGCTGCAGTGGTCTGTAGAGGCTTTTCTTGCTTTCGCTGGCTGACAGCAGCCCTGCGTCTCAGTCTCTCGTTTAGGTTTCTGCTTACTTTGTTTCAGGCATTGGCATGTTGGCATGGAAAGTGGTCGAAATTTCAAAAATGCTAAAATCTTGACTATCTAGTATTGTGGTGAGAGAAGGAGATTTAAGACATGAGTGGCTTCTTCATGCCCTTGCCATCATGGGAAAGAGAGTGTTGCTGCAGAAAGGATGACCCGAGATGCGAGTCACCGCTTGGGATTCAGAGAGAGCAGCTCTCGGGTGGGAGCGTTGGTGGTGTGAGCCGGGGCAGCTCGTTGCGAAACAGCATCACGCTCGTCGCTGCTGGTCGCCCGTGGGGCCGTGTCTGAACGAGGCGCCTCCCGGCACAGATTGCATCCCCGGGTTGGGGACCGCCTCATTGTTGTGTTTGCTTTTAACTGCAATGCAATTTGGAAGGGATTGTGTTTGCTGCCCACAGACATTCCTGGAGCAGGAGTGCCAACTGGACCCACGGCGTCGTTTTCTCTCCATAACTGCTCAGCTCTAGTCTGAGAAGAAAATGTGTTTTGGACTTTAGAAGAAACGAGTTGTGTTTGATTCACTGCTGATGATCTGGCCTCATGCATAGCCTGGGCTTGAAGTTACACAAAGAGGTAAGCTGTGTTGTTCTCAAAACACAGCAAGTAATGGGTCTGCACAGCAACTGTGTTTCCAGTAGGGTTTCTTAAGAAGTCATGTACAGCAGTGGGATGGCTTGAATTTCTCTGGATATGTCTGGTGCAGACGGGCAAGTGGCAGCAAACTCAGTAAAACTCGGACAAGGTAAAGATCTCGCTCGGTGCTATCAGCTCTGGATTCGCAAACTCTTCCTTGTTGACCCTTGTCTTAAAGGGCTAATCAGAAAATCAATTACAGAGTAAAAACAAGCAGTTAATTTGGGAAGGATTAGACAAGATGAAGTCCCACAGAGTGTCAGAACTGGAAGTGCCTCTTTTCATGTCATCAGCATCAGCAAGGCAATGTTTCTTGGCTGGTTGCTGGTTATTAAGCTGACTACAACCTACATAGTAGCTGGTTAGCAGCCTGGGGCTTGCATGACACCCCAGAACTGTTTCTAGCAATTCAAATAATTAAGACTTTATTACAAAACAAACAAACAAACACACAAAACCCTAACCCTTAATGCCAGGAGTTGTAAGGATATTTATTTATTTATTTAAAGACTTGCATGCCAGAAACGTAAGCAGGTTGGAGCTTTACCTTTGTTTTGCCCACTGAACATAACCTGTTTGCTTTTTCTTCCTAAACTCATCAGTTCCAAGCTGCGGTGAGGGGAAGTTACGAGCTTTAAATGAAAGGAACGTCTTGCCTTGTCTAGAATAAAATAGTGGCAAAGAAGCTTACGGGGCTTAGCGCACCCATGTGTCTGCCGACGTGTCTCTGGGGTGGGCTGGGAGCCTGCAGCTGTGTCAGGGCTCTTGTCTCTACAGCTGGAAGAGGCTCAGCGTCCCCAAGGGTGGCACCGTCCCTGCGCGTAGCACGATGCGGTTGTCCCCCAGGGCTCTTTGCCATCCTTCTCTATTGTGGTCCCTTTCCGTATCGCGGCTCTCCTTCCTCCCCGTCGTGCCAGAGGAAGCCGTCCCTCCGCTCCCCAGCCCTCTCGGCGGTGAAGGGTGCAGCCCTGCGGTCACCGGCTCTTCCTCCCTCGGGCTCTGCCCTCCTTTGAAGGCTCGCCAGGCGTCGGGCAAGCCAGCCCTCTACGTGGGGGGTTCGGGGCAGGTCGGGTGCCGCGGGGCAGAGAAACAGCACGAGCGGTTCTCGTCCTGGTTTTAATCGCTATGGCGGGGATGGCAAAATTGTTTTTCCTTTTGCCTTTGAGTCAACATTCCTGTCTCTTCCTAAACTAGGGTGAGTTTGGAGGATGTATGGCATTTCCTGTCCTCGCCTGTGTTTTGGGTTAAAAGATGGAAAATTCTGTGTTATAATTTTGATGTGGCCTACATAAAAAATGGTTTGATCTGTGCGCAGTGTACACGAACGCTCCGCTGCAAAGGAAGCTCTTTGTAGCTCTTAGTGGTGACTGTCCGTCTCGATCTGGAGGAGACTGGTGGTTTAGGGCACGTATATTAAGTCGGACGTTCAGGCTCCAGCTCCCAAAGGGAATCATTAAGCTTAATCTTGTTGCCCCGGTGGTTTTGCTCCATTGTTCGGTGGCAGCTCTGGATGAAGTGATGCACTGATGGTATCCTGCATTTTGTGGTGCTGCAGTGCTAAGGAAACGAGCTCTGTATGCCTCTTCCTGAAGAAAAGGCTTAAAGGAAAAGATAAAAAAAAACCCCAATTTTTCAGCTGAATAGAAGGCAGGGAAATGATGAAATAAGTGGTATGTTCCTAGTGCCTCCTATTTAACTGCAGAAACTTGATCAGGACCTCCCTTTCTGCTTTCCTGTGACACTTTCCCACCTTTACTCTGGTATTCCCCTGTGCTCCCAAACCGTATCCTTTTCCACCAGCACCCAGAGAGCGGCAGGTCGCGGCCGTTCACCTCCCCTGCGTCGCTGGCTCTGTTCAGCCCAATGCCCCGAATCCCACAGCCCGCGGAGCTGCAAAGCTGCTTCCACCGTGGTGGCATCTACCCAAGCATCCGTGTGGCATGGCCCTTCCAAAAGCAGCCTCTCGCCCAGCCCCTGGAGGTTTGCTGAAGAACCATCTACTCTAATTTTGGAGATGACCAGGAGCTTTCTCTTCCAAAGCACACAAATGGCATTGCAGCGACTCTTGAACTCTGCCTCTCGGGACCCTGCTCCGAGCAGCCGTTTCTTCATGCTGTTTTGTTGGGTTCTTGTACTTCTTTCTAGAAGAAAAAGGAGCATCAGGAAAAGCCCTGAAGAATTTAGCTTTGTCACAATGACTGCTTTATTGCTTCAAATTATAGGAAGAAAATACTGTGCTGTGTATCGATGCTTCCCAGTACACTTGTTCCTGTATTTTTGGCTTCTTGTTGTGTTGCTGTATATAAATCCCATCTTCTGGGGGTTTGTAGACTTTTAGTGCTAATAGCGTCATAGTGTTCCTTTACTTGATTTTTCAGATTCATTAGAAATTGCCAGCTCCCTGGAGGGTTTTCTTTCTTCAAGTAGATGAACCTGCGAGAGAAATTTGAACCAGGTAGACACTGAAAGCTCTGGTTGAGGTGTGTTCCCCCTCGCTGCCCAGCTTTCCTGGGCACCCACCAGCATGGGTACGGGCTGGGGGTTCGTTTCTCCTGCACTGGCTCTTACTGGTCCAGCTGTTTCAGCTTGCTTTTGACTTGATGCACAAGGGTTGCAGGGCAGAATTAAGTATTCGTTATGTATTAAATGAGTATTTGTATACTTGTAATTGAATTTTAGCTTGTCAAAGAAGGACTTTGATTTTTAACAATGGAATTGATAATCGCAAAATCTTAAAATCGTGGCACAGTTTCACCACAGTTCAAGTGTATCTTTGAAATGTTTTCAAGTTGTTCAATCCCCTGTTGCATTCACGTCCTCCTTTTCCCCCGGGGGGACAGGAATCTTCTCTGGTGGAAAGTGGGATTTTTATGCAACGCCCAGCTTCCAGGAACTGCTGTTTGGGGGCGAAGTGCCCATTCTAGCATAAGATTTTTAAAAACAATAGTGATCACTAATGTGTTGATAAAACTAAAATGCTGTTAGTGTTTGACGGGGGCTACACAGCTTCTTGCTAGCGGTGACGCCTTTGAGTTGGTCCCCTGGTGCTGCTAATGCTGAGCCGACAAGACGTCGGTGGTGGCGTGGCATCAGATGGCACAAGCACATGGGATGACTTTCCCCATGCTTTGTGCTCATGGAAAAAACATTAAAAAAACTTTATAGCACGCTTCTACAGAGTTTAAAGAACTGGGGCTGAGCTAGCCAGGATGCCTTGTAGCACCGCAAATACCGGAGATAATAGGGATGTTGTGTTTTCATTTCTTAACTGTAGCGTGCTTGTGCCTTTTCCTGTCCGCAGGAGTCCTGCTCTGTAAAACTGGCTCTCGTGTTTATGGGATTTTCACTTGCAGTGGTACATGTTAGCTGGAATGGAAGGTATTTGAGTGGTCTCCTAATGAACAGGAGGGGGAAAAAAAATTTGCACAGCCATCGCCTACCCTTTTTTGATGGGGAGAGGGAGCGGGATGAGGGCTTTACATAGTGCTACACCTCCTTCCTCGGAGGGAAGCGAGCTGCTCGCTCTCTGCCAGCCCCCAGCTGACGCTGCCTCTGGGGGTTTTGTTGTTTCCCTGTTCACTTTGTGCAAGAACTAACAGACACCAGCTCAAAGACCCTCTGCGCTTTTTTCTTTTGTTCTTTCCTCCCCCAGCCCCATGAAGTTGCTTCCCAGGGAGCCTGAGCCACGCGCTGGGGGTTCCCAGGGAGCATGGAGAGAGAGGCACGGCTTTGGGAATCTTACTTTATTTTTTTTCCCTGTCCTGCTGCTTTCTCAAGCTAGCTATCTCTGAAGTCAGGGCAGGAAATGAAGGGGCTGAGAGGTCAGGGGTGCCTGGGGAGTGCTAAGGACCAGCCTGCCGAAAGCCTGCAGTGACTCTCCAGGCGTGCGCACAAAAGCGGAAGAATTTGCATATACTTAGAAGGGTTTCTTGTTTGGTTTTGTTCATAGCCAAGCCAAAAAATAAACCTGTGGCCCTTCCGAAAGGGGAATATAACTTTGTGTTGAACTGGATGCTGTAGTCGGAGTGCAGGGTTGTATTTTGGGTAGGAGCAGCGTGGATGCTGCCGGATATACGACGCATTGCTCGTTAAAAGTCTATAGGGATTACCTTTGGAGCTCTGTCCTTGTTGCTGTCTTAATTAGCTCGCCCATCAGCTGTCATGAAAAAACTGCAAGACGCTGTCCAGAACTTGAGTCTCAAACTACAAGTGTCCTATTGTAGTTTCCTGGTGGTATTCTGTGTATGAGAGGATATTTTTAAACACTTTCCCAAAACTTTCCATATAAATTTTTCAGTGTTGAGTAACACAGCTCACAGCATCATTAGAGAGGGCTTCTAAGCAGCTTCTCAAAGGATTCCCAGTTCATCAGGGCATGACTGAAGGGAAATGGAAGAGGCTTTCCTCAGTCTGAGCCTTAGTTTAAGCTAAGCCTTATTTAGACACTGTGCTGTGCCAGTGTGTGATCTCCTGTCCAAGTTAAAACCAGTTAAATGAGGTTGTGCGCAAGGGAAATGGGAAAGAGGTGCAGTGCCTGGGGCCGGGGTGCGTGGTTGGGAACGGGGAATTGAAGAACAGGAATGGCTGTTTTTAGCAGCCCCCTGGTCCTGGCCGGCCCCGTCCAACGGCCCATCTGCATCCTCTGCTGCAGGCAGTATTTGCAGCCACGTCTTCTAGGTGTTTGTCCTCTCTATACACGCCCAACCCCTTTTGGGTTGGCAAAAGAGCTTTCCCAGGTTAAATGCCTGTGCCTTTTTAGACGACTGGCTGTTATTTGGCTATTTGCCGTCCGTGCGTGTTCAGTTTAAGGGTGGATTGAGAAAAGTGATGAGCTTCTGGCATGGCCAGAGATGACCTTGCTGATGTGCTGCAGCTGTTTTGCTCCCAGGAGGTAGCTGGGGCTGCTCAGCTATCCTCACCTTGCAGGGATGCCAGTTTAAAAAAAAATGCTCTGAGGAATGGTGTTCAGTGCTTTTGCTTTTTCAGTATAAGTAATTGCAAATAGTAATTGTTTGTTTATTTTGCACCTTTGCTCCCAAGTCATGGTGCGTGTGGTGGGTGCCACTCACCCTGTGGGTGCTGACAGATTGAAGCCTGGAGTGTTTTACCTTATGAGGATGTTTTTCCCCGACTGCTAACGAAGCTTTGTTACCATATGCTTGATGATCTTGTGAGAACTCCAGAAAAAACATTTGGAAAGCAAGATTTCTTTCCTTTTTTGCATTGTCTCCCCATGAGTTTAAATAATAGGGAAGTAAATTCTTGGGCTTTTTAATTAGAATTTTGTTTAGTACTCGTTTATGAGTAATAGATCAGATATCTGCTGTGCAGGTCTCTCTCCTGGCTTGAATTACTTTACTTAGTTCCACATATTTTTTGCCTGAAACCTCTCAGGCTTCTTTATTTTACAAGAAATTTGTTCCCTTCTCTTTCCTTCTGTTATGATTTTTGAATTGTGCCTTACAAAAAAAAAAAAAAAAAAAAAAAACCACCCAAACCCAAGCCAACCAAAAAAACCCCTGCATGTGTGTAGTGTGCTTTTGGGGCATTGCTAATAAGCACACATTTGTAAACCATTAGCTTAAGAATTAATAAGAACAGTTTTGGCGATTCTGTCAAATTGGACATTCCTTTATCTTGGAGGAAGACTTTCCAAGTCATAAGCAGACCAACTCCCATTGGCTTTTTGGAAGAGTAAGATGCATTTCTGCCTTATACAGCACTCTCTTAATGGGATGCAACTTTTTGACCTCCTAAGTTTATGTAGATACAACTATAATTGTATAGCACTTTTATTATTTAATTATGAAGTTCCAAAGGGGTGATTAAAAATTGCTGGTATTCCTCCAATATTCCTGAAGATAAGTTCTCCTGTGGCCTTATACTGAATGCTTTTTCAAGTAGCTTGTGTGTAAACTGCTCTATGGCCTTAAAAGGAGTAGGAAAGGTGTCCTCTTCCGTCTGTATGGTGATATCTAATGTTCACGGGGAAAAAACAGATGGGATACTTATGACTGCTTCATTTCTTCCTGTATTTTCTCAGGTCATTTCACACTTCTTTTCCTGCTTTTTACCCCATTAGTCGGTGTTTGGGTTTGGACCTTCTCTGAGGTATTCTTGGCTCTTCCTTTCTTCCTGCTGCAGCTGGAAATGTCCTGTTGCAGGAGCTGCTGCGTGACGGTTGCTCCCATCACGTGCCGAGAAGCTTGTGCCTTTGGGGCAGGAGGAGGCAGAGGTACTGTAGCCATCCCTGCCAAAAGCCTGGGTCTCCTTGGGGTCACTGTCCTGGCATGGCCTTGGCAATTGGTGCTGGGAGCCTGGCGTGGGACCTCTCGTTGTGTTGGTGCCTCTCCGTCCTGGACCGCTGGAAGAGCGTGCTCGTGCCTTAAGTAGCAGGGCAGACTTAACATGGGTTTATAGTGGTTTTTCCCTTGAACCGTGTGGCTTGCTGCACATTGGGAGCACTGATACCCCGTGCACTGCATGTGCAGCCCATGAGCTGTGTCAGACATCAGCAACTTGCACCAGTTACCATCATGAGCTGTGTTTTCTGGGAGATGAGCTGCCCTGGTCTCTTGCTGCCTATTTTTGATGTTAGGGAGTCACTTTCTTTACCAGACTGAGTGACTTCCAGCTCTTGCTCATTTACTTGCCAAAGCTGTGAATGTGGAGCCTTTTAACGCTGGCGTGGCTTTTTTTGGTCCTATAGGTCTCTTGACCACAGATTCATACGTTAGGTTATAACTGAGTGTCAGCATCTGCAAAAGTTCCTTTCTGTTTGTATTCAGAAATATATGCTCAGTTTTCAGATGTAGAGTTGTAAAATCATCTCATAGAGGAAACACGCTTTCTGCATTACCTCAGTTAGTGTTGCAACTTTGTAGAAAAACAAATGATCTTCATCAAAAATAACACAGAGCTGGTGCCAGTTCTTCTATTGCTCAATTCTCACATTTTTTCATACAAGCACCTTCATGCTTGGGAGGGGCTGCATGTAGACATCTGCAAAGCCATCTCATCATTCCCATCCTCATTCCTACTCATAAATCTCTCTCTGGCTATCAAGACTTTAAAAAATAGAAAATGCTAGGACATTGATACTACGTTGATCATTAGGGGGTTTTGTGCTCCTCTGTTGGTTAGATTGGGCTGTTACCTTATGAATTGAAGGGATTTGGGGTAAGAGATTACCTGTGTTTATGTGTTTATGGGGTACTTGCCATGGTTCTTGTGCATGACTGGGGTGGGATAACACAGTAATGCCAAAAACTACAAGTGCTGCTAATAAGGGTAAAATTTGCCTGGCAGGACTGTAAGCTCCTTAGTTTCCAAGGAGAGGAATGAATTTCCATTATGGATGGCGCTTGCTTGCTCACTTCCCAAAGCTGTTGAATTGCTTTTCTTCTCTGAAAACATTTTTTTGTACTGGAAAAACCACCAAAGCAGATCTGTACTTTTCTCCTCCCTCCTTCTTGCTGGGTTTTGAGGATGGCTAACAGGGAGCCAGGTGTTTAGCTGGAGGGAAAGCCATTGGCACAACTGCGCAATGGCTGTTGTTGCTGCTCTACAATGCCATGGCAGATCTTGTAGAGCTCCCTGTTCTGAAGCTGCTCTCTCCTGAGGACACTCATAGCTGAAGAGTGAGTAGTCATTCCTGAAGGGTCAGAGAGGAAACAGTTTGTCTTCTCCGAGTCCAGTGATACTTCCTTGTCATTAATTGATCTTCCAGTGCTGAACATCAGAACGACTTTTTAAGAATGAAACAAGCAGTCAGGACTGTTCTTTAGAAGATATTTTAAGTGTTTGTAATATAATCTGTGTGGTTCATGGTCTTAGTAGTCATTTTCCAGAGTAGCTAAGAGTCAATGGAGGGGTCAATTACACATGCATGGAGAGGAGGAGTTGGGAGAATAAACACAGGAGAAAAATATTGTATGCTGCAATAAAAATAAGCAAAGTCTTTCTCATGGGCTCCTGGACTCTGGCCTGGGTTTGATGGGCAGCATGAGGTTTGCAGCTGTCATTCTCCAGCCTCTTGATGTGACAGCTTCATAACTTGGGAGGTCTTTAAATAAAAGCAGCAGATCAAAAACAAGAGGAGGAATTCAAGCTCTGGGCTTGATGCTTGCCCACTAGGTAATGTTACTTGTTTTAATAGCTCGCTCTTTTTTTTTTTTTTTTTAAAGCATGCAAGGAATTGTGTGCTGCTAGCACCGCAACTTTTTTTTGCGGTTTGCAGATGTAAATGCAGTGCTCAGTGCTAACAACACTAACTAAAAGGCTCTCAACTTTGATTTATGGCTGCTACGCATGGCAGTGAAATAGTATCCCCAACGTGAGTGCGCTGGTATGAGTGCCATGCAGAATGCGTCTGCGCAAGAAACAGGTGGTCACGTATTATTTGGGGCTCCGAATCTCCTGTGTTGTATGTTTTGTATAGGGTGAAAATTAATGTTCAGCTGTTGGCTGCCTTTGATGGCCATGCTTGTCTCCACAGGAAAAGTGGCTGGTGCTGCAAAGGCAGGATAGTTCTGCTCCTGCAGCTGTATTGGCAGATTTCCTTTCTGTAGCCCAAACAAATCTTATTTTGGTGCAGGTTGTCAGTAGTAGCTATTTTCCCCTGCAGACAAGATAGAGCGGTCATCCATGCCTTCAATAGTTATCCTTAGGTTTGCATACAGTCCCCTTTTCTAAAAGGGTTAATGAATTTTGTTACGAATGTGCAGCAGAAATCTTATTTGACTAGTACCATCAAACACCAAAACATTTCTATTCTGCAGTGAACTTCAAAGGGGGAGAAGCAGAAGAACAAGGCTAGAAAGAAGATAAAAACAAACATGCTGACTATCCAGGATGCTGTAAAGCCTTTATTGCTTTTGCTTGGGAAGACCTTCATAATTCTACCAGACCTGAACTCAAAGCAATAAAATCTTTAAAGGAATCTCTACCATCATATGTTCTCTCTATACTTGAATTTCATAAGCAGTGTAAACATGGAATTTTACCAGACTCTAGTCCCGGAGGGAGGCTTTTACATACACAAATAAGAGCAAGGATATTAGTGCTTTTCCCAATTTTTTTTCCCCTTGCGTGTTGTTTACCATCTAGATTTCATGGACTCATATATTTTCCTGATTATTATCCAAAGGGAAACCACAGTAATTAGGGAGGTTTTGGTATATACTAACATCCTAGTATGTCTCCATAAAAGACAAAATGATGATGATATGACTTGGGGACTTGGGGTCAAATAGTGTTGTAAACCTCCGTCTGAGAGTCCCTCCCTTGGAGCTGTGCTCTTCGTGGCAGTATCGAAGCAGCACACTGGGATGTTATTGTGGGGACGCTCTCAGACTTGTGTGTCTGTGATGAGTATCAGCAGGACATTAGGGTACTATTAGTTATCTGAAGGCCAGGGAGTCTGTGGAAATTGTTTTTTAAAAGGAAAAGAAGGAGAAACACTTTAAGATGCGTGTTTATTTTCTTAGGATTCTGTTTCCAATCGAGAACATGATTCAACTATATGGTTTAAAGTCTTCTGCAAATGTTCACATGTTAGGTTTTGTAGCAGAAATATTGTTGTTCTGAAATGCACTTTCATGTCTGCATTGAGATATGCAATTTGTGGACTCATGTAGAAAGCAAGCTGCTTTCGGTTCTTGTGATGATAAACTTGAAAAGTGGAGGTTAGAGATCCCTGTTTGGTGGAAACCACTGTAATCCTGTGGTGTAAAGTGGAGAAATTGTGTGGTATGGATGAAAGATGTGTGCTTTTCTTGGAAATAAGAAAGGAAAAGAGACTCAAACTTCTTGAAGAATGTATCGGTTGGGCGTAATCCAGTTGTGGACTTTGAAGAAAGCGAGATGTGTGATGAACGTGGTTTATCGTATTGTAAAATCACTGCTCACTATCTAATTATTTGTTGTGTTCTTCAGCTGGAATTTTCTCAGGTTTTTTTAACACATATAAATGCACATTTTTTTGATAGATGCAGAAGTGATCTGGCCAGAACCAGATACAAATTCTTATGATGTTTATGCATCCAGGAGGTAACTTTTGTTTGTGGAGACAACTTTTAACAGTACTCCCAAATAATAATCTCTCGTGTTTGTGCTTTTTTAAAAAGTATCTCTCTGAAACGCATGGTTCCGATCAACCTTTGTCCCTCCTTTGTCTCTTTCTAACCAGGCTCACTCAAACTTCTTAAGATATAGCTGTCATAGTAGCTTGAAAGGTGTGGTGGGATGTTTGGCAAAGTGGTTTCTATAAAAGCGGGACAGGCCTGTGGCACAGATCTGTTACAAGCCCTCCAGGGAGCTTTCCTTGAGGTCAGAGCTGCACATGTGTCGTGAAGAGCTCGGGTGTGGTTGGGTTGGGGTTTTGCTCTGCTACGTGGGGTTTTGGAGGTTGCTTTCTAATGACTAGATACATGTGGCGTATCCGTGTTGTAATTTCCCAACAGCTGCTTGAGTGCCAGGCGATAAAATGACAGACAAAATGTGGTGCAGATAAATAGTCGTGCGTGTGGGAGAGGAGTAATTAGTGGGAAAGACGAAAGAAATTTAGGCCTCACCTACATCTTGAAACAGTATGTGCATCTTCTCTCTTCTCCAGGAGGAGATAGAGGACCTCCAAAGTGTGTGGAGGAGGGTGAAAAGGATGATGAAATTTATGGGACAGCAAGGAATGGTTAAATATACAGTTCTTGCATGTTTTTAAGTACCTGCCCAAGAGCAAGAGAGGCCCCTGGCTGTTTTGGTTGCACGATTTGGGTTTTTAGTCAGGAAAGAGTGCAAATGCGGTTCCCCCCAGCACAGATTCCACAGTTGTTTCCTGCTCCCAGGGAAATGATAGGAGTTGGTGCAAGCACGTAGCACAAGAGACGATCCTCGGACTGGGAAAACCATCCTCCTGATCTCCACCATTGGACACGGGTTAATAATAAGGAGAAGAGTCATCCCACACATGTTCATGTTTCAGCTTCTTACTAATGTTGTCATGTTCCTCAGCAAAACTGACAACAGCAGAACCGTGTAATGCTTTCTTCCCCCAGCACGGCTGTACTCCCTTGTGCAGTACAGTTGGAAGTCTCGCTCCCAGTGCCTTTTTTTTTTTTTTTTTTTTTTCTTTAGTCTAGATCCTGTTCATACTCATGGCATGTAATCTTAACCCACCATAGAGAAAATTGGATTTGTGGGTTTAGCAGACCCATTATGATGGCACGTGAGCACCAAAAACTAGGCAAATCATTGCACAGTTGTGGAAGAGCTTGAAGCAAGCACCTTGCTCCTGCTAGACAGCCTGTGCGGGTAGGCAGCACTGGAAGAGTAGCTGTCTTTTACTGAAACCCTTTTGTTAGCAAACTCTTGAGGTGGTTCTTTTGGTTATTCACTGGGCCTTCTCTTTTCATTAAAAAGAATCTAATAGTGGTTTTCTGATTAGAATTAAGCTTTCACTTTTTCTGAAGCATGTCCATAGGCTAAGTTCTGTTGAAGCCAATTCTTGGGCAGTTGTGTAACCAAATGTTAAGGTTCTCCTCTTGATTTCGCTAGAGCTCTGGTTGGGTCTGAAGTTATGTGGGAGCTTTTTTGGTAGGTTGATTTTTTTCTTTTTTTCTTTTTTTCTTTTTTTCTTTTTTTCTTTTTTTCTTTTTTTCTTTTTTTCTTTTTTCTTTTTTTCTTTTTTTCTTTTTTTCTTTTTTTCTTTTTTTCTTTTTTTCTTTTTTTCTTTTTTTCTTTTTTTCTTTTTTTCTTTTTTTCTTTTTTTCTTTTTTTCTTTCCCCCTGTAGAGTAAAAAGGCATCATCTCTCAAGTTCGGGCAGCTGCAGTTGAGATTTCCTGGTTTTAATAAAGCATCATGTAGCTGGATAAATGGTTGTCTCTTATGTTGACCCAGGAACTGGTCTTGCTTGCCTGTTTGTGAAGGGGAATATTGTCATATCAAAACAAAGGAAGAACTTCCAAATGTTAGAACCACTGGTGTAAGACATGTGCAGACATTTATGAGTCTTTGGACCCCTAAAAAAAGAGTATGAATATTGGAAGGAAAAAACCCCTGTTTATAAGTAGCCTTATGTCAATGATAGGCTCAGAATAATTTGCCATGCATGGTTTTACTAGCAGTGTTCATTAACAAGGAAATGTCTTTGGTCATTTTATGTGCTACATTAATCTTTCTAGTTAATGTTCTCCAATTAAGCAGGCCAGAGATGGGCAGACACTAAGCTGAATTCATCTGTCTAAATGTATGCACTGTCAAATGTCAAAATGTACCTGTTCTCTGGGTCTGAGTCCACCAGACAGACCCAGTTAAAAGTCGATGGTGAGAAGCCGGCTCTTCTGAGGACAGCAGACCTCTCTGGAGGCTGCCATCAAGAGGAAACAAGTTGTGAGCAATCCTTTCCTCTCACTGTAAAGGGGTTGGGATGACCAGCTCTAATGGAAAACTCAACCTTGAAGGCAAGTCAAGGCAGGTGAGAGAAATCCCACTCTCAAATCCTTATCAAACATGCTGGAATAATATTGCTTTGGTTTGAGGCTTTCTCTCATAACGTAGTGCCAAGAATAGTGAACTATCTTCAATTTACTCAAGAATTTAGTTTTTATAACTTCTTTCAGATAGCAACATGTGAACACGTTTCATAATTTCCTCTACAATTGTGTGCATCCATCTATGCAAATATACAGGCTGTTTGAATTATTTAATGTTGGAGTGCTTTGAAAATGTAATGTGCTGTGTAAATGCAAAGTATCAACGATATAGTCCTACGATTAATAAGGCCTTTTATTAAATAAATGCCGGCCCCTGCCAAAATTCCAGAGAGACTTGTGGTAGAGCATGTGTACTTAACAGGTCAGAATGTGAAAGTAATAACACACATTCTCAAATAGAAAACACATGTATTTGTTTTTAAACTTGGATATATTATTTTAAATTCTTAATACCCTCACCCTTCTTTGATTAAAGGGCCATAGACTAAGTGGGGTTTTGTAAGAGATTTTCTAACAGATGTTCACTGCTGAGAACATTTCAAACTGAAGACAGAACAGATGAAAATCTGTAGAGGAAAATATAATATAATATTGATCTTTAAACTTGTAAGACTGTGGGAAATAACAAGCATAGCTTTCCTTCTCTTAGCAGTTGGTGCTTCGTACTGACTGGGAGGTTGCAGAACTCCGTGTGCAGCGGTAGTAAGGGGAAGAAATGAAATGGTAAAAATGGGAAAATGGGTTTGAGTATTAAATAATACTCTGATCACACAGAGAAATTAGGCTGGTTGTGCTAATCCCAATGAATGCCACTTAAGTGAGCAAGTACGTAAAGTTATACTAAGGCTTAGGTCTCTGACCTGTCTCAACTGCATTGTCTTAAGTGGAAATGTTGCTCAGATTGATGGAGGTCTGGTTATCAAGTGCTCCTTTATTAGTATTAGGCTCAGGTCTTGTTTCTGTTCCATTTATCAGCTGTTACTACAAACAGATTAGAAGCACTAGAAGCTTTATCTCAGCAAAAAATGAGCTGAAAGCCTCAAGATTTGGTCATGAATAATACTGTTTTGTTACAAAGACCACTGGAAAAAAAGTGAACTAATCAATGAAATAAATTGCATGGACACTTAGAAGCTTGGGCTTTTGAAAAGAGATTACCTTTGCTATTGAATAGCATGGGTTGCAGTAAATTACTTTGTAGTGGTTTGGTGGTAGGGAGATGGCGGAGGATGGGACTTCAGATCTGGGGCTTCAGTGTCCCAAAGTATTTAAGTTTCCAAGCATGATGTGAAGGTGCCTAACAGACTCCCTAGCTGCTTGCATCAAAGTGGGTGTTTTGACCATTACAAAGGAATCTGAGATCAAAATCTATTGTAGCACAACTATAGATAACATCAGTAAACAAACAGAATAACCACATTTAAAAAAAAAGAGAACAAAGAAAACCCCTGAAACTGAAGAACATGTGACCTTCAATGCTCTGGGCTCCCTTCTTTCTTTTTTTTCCCCTAACAAAAAAAGGGGATGGGAACCTCTCGGAGTGAGAACTTGCTGTATTTTACTGGTTCAGGGCTGTGGTGTTCCAGCCTCAATCCACACCTTGTTCCTTGTCGGGGAGGCACAGTAACCAAAGGGGACGGGGCTGGCACAGCTGGCTGCGGTGTGTGCCCAGCGGCGGGCTCCCCAGGGACGGACTGCTGGGAGCACCGTTATTAACATGTAGGCTGGAGCCGCGTATTGATTTGGAAATCCACTGCAGATGAGTGTTTAGGGGGCAAATGGACACCACCATTGACGTGGTACGTCCTATCTGTTTTGATGGATGCGAGATGGTATGTTCTCCCCATCATGAACTCTTGTTTTTCGCATTGCTGTGTGAGAGCGTGCACGGAGCAGCTGGCAGCGTGGGTTGATTTTTAACTGATAGAGCACAAGGACACCGATACTGATTTGTGGCAGCTTCTCTCACAAGCAAGTTCATTTTGCATATTAAACTGCTGAGTAGCTGCTAAAAATGGTTAGAACAGAATATGGTCATTCTTACTATTAGAATGTATCTGTTAATTAGTTTCTACCTCTGTTTAAGCTGCTTTCATTCTTCCTTTTGTTTATCTATTGATTTAAATAGTGAACCAAGCAGGTGAGAACAGTTTGATCTTCACTGTCAACCTCCTATAATTTTCGAGTTGTCTTTAGACTTATATTTTACTTCATAGCATACTGCAAATATGAAACTGGTTTCTGATTCTGCAAAACTTTGGCATATCTTCTTTGAAAAAATTTTGCTCTGCTTATTATCTTGATGCTGTGATGTGGCTATATCTAATGTCTCTTTGTTCTGGGTTGGTTGTTTGGGGGGGGGGGGGTTTGCTATTAAATATTAATAGACAATATGTTTGGGGAAAGCTTTTTTTTTTTCTGCATTGAATTTTGCGTTAGCTGTGCTGGAGCTCCGTGGTGTGCGTGTCAGGAACCAGCTCCCCTGCCCATTTTGGTATGGGGAGAGTCTGGCTTTGGTTTCTATACAAGAATTTGTTAAAAGCAGGAGGACCATCTTTCGTTTCATTTACGAAGGGAAACATGTTTCGCTGCAAACCAAGTTTGGAAATAGGAGAATGCAGTTTGGGGAGAAGGAAAATTATCAGGGTTGGGATAGCAAGGGCTGTCAGCTTGGGAGGCAGTGGCCCTGCTGCTCACCCGCTGCTGAAAAATGGTGACATCTATCAATCCATCAAAGGGCAGAGCAGTAAGGTAAACAACGGCTGTAAACAGGGACATCTGGCTCCCATAAATTAATTGGCCATTTACACAGTGAGGGCTGTTTGCATGTAAAAGAAGGCTTTCCTGCTAACACTGTCATACGCTTTTGATTCTCCTGGTTCATCTGTGAATTAGGTCGGCTTGTTTTAGTCAGCTGGATTTAATTTATTTTACTTTGTCACTCTTGAAATGAAGAGGAACTGGGCGGTCATGAATCATCTGACACTGACACTTTGTCTTTTGATCCTCTGGGGTCTTGCTTATATTTTCTCTTATAATAAGAAACCCAAGAAAAGGGGATGATGAGCCTGTCTGCACGAACGTGAGTTCAGACTCCTCTTCCCCTGAGAAATCTTTCCCCCCCGCACTGCCACCAGTGCTGTTGAGTGTAATTGATGGTGCCTTGGGCTGAAGAGGTTTCCTTCTTGCTAAAAACGTTCTGAAAAGTCCCCGTATGTGAGAGCAGTCCAGGTTCCCTGAACCAACGGTGGCAACGCCTCATGAGTTACTAACTGGGCATGATGAGCTCCGAGGCCTGGGCTTCACTCTGGTGCAATCAAAATGTTGTAGCTGACCGGACTTTTGAAAAATGCAAGGGCGGACGGAGGGGTGCAGAGATGCTGCCGTTAGGATGGACAGGGCTTTGGACTACATCCAGTGGAAAGACTGAAGCAAACTCAATCCAGTGTAGGGAATAGATTTATGTTCCTGGGCCCGAGGCCAGGACATGCTGAATGCATCCCAGAAGTGTTGTACTACTTAGTTCACATGCCTTTTGCAGGGTTAAGAGAAGTTTGCCCTTCAGGGTTGCTCTCCTTGATTCATCCATTAAGTAGTGTTGCGGGAGGAGGGGAGGGCAATGCTACTAACATGTTGTTTTAGCTTGAATGAAGTAACCCCTGCTGCCATATGTGGCACTGAGGATTGTCATCCAAATTTTTGAGTCTCTTAAATAGTTGAGGCTTCCTCTCTTCTTCACCCTGAGGTGAACAACACATGGTCCTGCTTTTCCAGGAGCGTAGTTGAACTGAGATGGTGGGGGGAAGGAGGTTTGGGTTTGGTGGTGTTTTGGGGGGTTGGTTTGTTTTGGTTTTTTTCCTGGCATCTGTCAGCAGTGCTGTGGGGTGGGCGGCTGACGGGACAGCCTGTGCCCTGCGATGCTCTTCTGCTTCCCCGCTGCACCCATTCCTAAGCACCAACCGACCTACTGAGGAACAGGAGCAGAGCTTCTGCAGACTTTCTAAAACCTATAGAAGTCACCCAAATATCTTTCCATTGATAAGCATTGCTGAAGATAAGCCCAATGGGCAGTAGTTAGCAGTTGTTGGGGTTGTGTTGGGCTATCCTGTCCTACTGGCAATGAAACATAACACAAATGCTGTTAATGTGATGGACAAACTGGTTTTGTGAATGGTACCAAAATATTTCTGGAGTTCTCAGGGAGAAGATTATTGATTTTAATCATTCCAGGTATAATTGCTTGAGTGTGTTATGGGGGGGGGGAGGCGGATCAAAAAGGTATTTTAAGGAGGGAGGGAGGAAGCAATTTAAAACTGTTTTCATGTTTATATTCCTCTTTGGGTTTTAATGGTAATTATCCCTGGCTCCTGACAGTATCCCCTTACATGCATCTCCCACCCACCATTGTGCTGCACTGTTAGACGTCTCCCACCACCCATTTCCCTCATCCTGCTCCTCCGTGGTTTCAGCTGCCCCACGGCAGGTCAGCCTTGCAGGGACTGGGACCTCCTGGGGGGTTTTCCTGCAGCAGAAAGCTTTCTGTCAGCCCAGGGAGCTCAAAACACCTTCACGAACTGCAGCCATGTAAGGGTAAAAGTTATTTCTCACACATAAGGTACTAGGTCAGTTATGGCTTTGCAGGTTAAAATGATATCCCTATAAGCTAGGTGCCTCTGACAATCTTATGTATTCAGGTTTGAGTTTCTTTTAATTTGCTGCTCAGCAGATGTATTTGAGGAGGCAAAAGAATAAGTCCTGCTGTGTGAAGCTAATGAAATATGTACTGGAGTGGAAGAAGCACTGCTGGCTTACGAGACAAGATGCTTGCTCTAGACCTGATGGGTCTGAGAACATGTGTTTTGCTGCTGCTTTTTTCTTTGAGACTATGCAAAGATTTTTTGTTTTTTTTTTTTTTTTTTCTTCTTCTGTTTGGCAATCTCTGCTCCAAGATTTCAGGATTTTACTCTGCCAAACAGCCCCTCAACTGCGTCGTGGTTTGGCTGGGTGGATGGACCCTCCACAAACCCATGAGTCTGGTAGATGTGGGTTTCAGGATCAGGACCATCTGGAGTGCAATGAAAAGAAATTTGCCATTGCATCCAACCAGGGAATCCAGCTTTTCTTGAAAAAGCACTATGGGATTTTTTTTTTTTTTTTTTTTTGAGCCAGTCTGTAAGCCACTTGAGAGAATACTAAGTAAATATGTACAGTTGGATCAGGCAGGCTTTGTAGTAAAGAGGGAATTTATTAGAAAGTATTCAGAGAATAATAAACATCACTGAGAATTCCTGGGTTCCTGCCCATGGATTTATGAGTTCATGCTTTAGCTGGATAAATCTCTCTGCCTTAGTTTCCCCTTTGGGATGGAGTGTCATCTCCAGCCCTCTTTCCCTGCTCTTATCTTGAAACTGGAAAATGCTATAACCAAAAAGATATGTTAATCGTTCCTGTAAGCCTTCCATCATATGTCGCTCCGTGGGCTTGTCTGACTCATGGTGAAAGTTCTGTTGATTGCTAAGTGGCTGTTACTGTCAGGGTGGAGATTTAGGGAGATCCCTGCAGGGTCCAGGGTCTCAGTGAGTTGTTCCCCACGCAGTAACTTCTTTGCCGTCTGCTTGGATGTGTTTCCCTGAGCTGTAAGTCCTTGGGGCTGCTTCTGAACACTTCCAGTTCTGAGAACAGAGGAGGCATATTTTCAACAAGAGCACGTAAAAGCGAATGAGTCTGAAAGCAGGTACACCGTTCCAATGTTGTCAAAGAGATACTAAATCCTGTTCTGCAGCTTTGTGAGTTACCATTGTTTTAAATGCTGGTGCTGGCACCTTGGCTGTAAAACCCACTGATTTTTAGTATGACTAATTGAGGTCTGCCCTGGGAAGGGGAGATGCAGCGCTGACCCTCGCAACCTCCCAGGAGCATCTCCTCTCCACTGAGGGTTCCCTGCAGGAATGAAAAAACCACCGACCTTTCTGTACCAAATACGCGCCTCTTTTGAGGGATGTTTTCTAAGGAGAAATGTTCTTGCTTCATGCTGCCCAGTATGATACCAAACATAGCTGAAGAGGAGGTTGGTTGTAGCTTTCTGAGCAGTGACAACTTGAGGTATGGGGACTTGCTAACCTTGGGAAAGTAAGAGCTGTCTTGGAGCGCTTCATTAGGTGAGACTTGCAGGGAGATAAAAAAACTGCACGATGGGGAGCACTGGTTTGGGGTTTGCTTTTTCTGAAGTGAAGGCAAAGTTAACTGGAGATAGAAACTCTTCTCCCTACTTCCTACTTGAGCAGAGAAGTTTATCAGTATCTGAGCCCACCAGGCTTCACACTGTGCCTATGACTTCCCCAGCCAGCAGTGGCGTGGTGGCTTTTGCTAGAGGGAGGGAAATGATAAGAAAAGTCAACGGCGAATTCTCTGCTCTTTTCACCTGGTTCAGGTAAAGTCTTCCATGATGCAAAGTCTCCAGGGGTCCAACCCAGAAACAAATGATGGGACTCCAGGCACTTTTCAGCAGGACCTGTCTACATCTTCCCGTCCTCCCTTTCCAGCCCCAGGAAGAAACTGCCTTAAAAACTGCCGTGTTTCCGAGGTTACTTTTTTTTTTTTTTTTTGCCAAAACCTTTTGTTGCCAGGCCACTGCGATGGTAAATGGAGCGGTGTGTGATTTGGGGAGTGCTGTTGAAAGAGGCCTTCCGCTCGTTTCCTTCTCAAGGTGGTCCAGGTTGAACCCACTTATCTCCTTTCCTGTGGATTATCAAGAACTTGTTTGCGCGCTCCCAAGCCCTGTCTCTTGGGCTTCATCTGCTCGCTTTAAAACGTAGCAGGCTTTCGGAAGCTGCGAGGCATCAATGGCAAAGCACGGGAGCAGTATTTGGGTTTTGATGGTAAAGATACAAGCAGCAGGGGTTTTTTTTTTTTGTATTTGCGTTACTTCTGAAGCTCGGAGCAGTGAAGAGTTTTCATTTGTGCTTCCAGAAGTTACCTCCAGAATGAACAATGTAGGTCTTTGTGTGGCTACATATTAATTCTCTTAGTGTGTTTCTACTCATATTTCATCAATAAAGGAAACATGTTCTAATAAATGTTTTTCTAGTGACATTCAATAATGCATTCTCTTATGAACAAGTTGAAATATATCCATAAATTTTAAGCAGACTCTTTGTTAGTCAGGGTTGGCTCGAATATTTGAATCTCTGTCCAGTGCTGTAAAATGTAACAAGCATTTTGGATAAGTAGTCTGGGGCTATTTTTTTACTTCAGTGTGAATGTTGGTTTTTTTTTTTTTCTAGTACGTCTAACTTAAATAATCAAATTGATACTGCTTGCATTTTCTAAGCAGAGAAATAGTTTTGATGGATGGCATGCTTTGATAAGAAGAGATTAAAGTAGCAAATGTTTACTTTAATGATGTAGTGAGATACAGTTTGCAGATACTCCTTATAATTTAGGATTTGATAAAAGTCTTTCTAGGTTTATAGTGCATTCTTGTAGTCTCATTTCCCATTATCTTGTTGTGGTACAGGGACTATAACTTATTAAATGAGGAGCTGGAGTTTAATTTATTATGGGTAACTCTCTCTTAAATTCTACTTTCATGTACAGATGGGCTGTAGCACTTTTAAGTGACTGGTGGACAGAATGATCTATTTATTTTTGTTACTGCTTGATAGAGAAGAATTTTCCCCAGGGATGCAGTACTGCACAACTGACCTATTGCATTAAATAAATTCTCTGCTTTCCTTTGGAGTAAGCAAACCAGTCTATTCCCAGAGCAATTATGGATGTGTGCCCCTTCCCCTTGCTTATTCGTACCACATTGGTACAAAGTCTGTAAATAAACAGAGCTGAATTTTTACCTAACTGTTTTACATGGGAATGATGCACGTTCGGCTGGCTGTGAGGGTGATGTGATCCATTTGAACAATTGCAGCTGTGCCTGAGAATTGCCTTGACACATCGACCTCGTGGAAAAGGCTCGGAGGTGAGCGTTGCAGGCACGGGGGGCTGGAGAGACGGTTGCAGCCTTGAGTGGTTATAAAGAATAAAGCAGTAGCTCTGGCACGATGGCTTTGAGCCTCAAGGAAGAGACAAGTACAGTACAGCACACAGTCTTGAGCTATCCTCGATGGGTAGCTGAGGACAGAAATACGATGCAGCTCCATCTTGATGATGGTGCTTGCAGCCTGGGGTGCGGTGCTGAGCTGCCTATAGTACCACGGTGGCACGGGAACGGGCAAATACCGTGCAGTGTTTTGCTCTGTAGCCGAGATGATTAAAGCAGCTCTAATGCTAATTCTCAGCCCTGTTCCAGATTTCCTTTCTAGATTTTACAAACTGCCGTTTGTGGGAGAGCCCAGTTTATCTTGATATCATCTGAGCGCTTGACATGAGCACAGATGTTGTCGACAGAAACTCCCAAAGAATTGGCACCAGATCTGCTGCTTTGCCTCTCTTTATTGAGCCTCTATTCCCCTAATGAGCAGACATGCTCAGGGGCCGAGAGGAGCAATCTGGCCTCCTGTCTTCAGCACACCTGACACATCTGCTGGCTTATTCTTTATGGATGGTTTTCCCCAAACATGACTTTGTTCTCATCGCTGGAGTTTTTCTTTGCTTTAATTCCCTTTGACTTCCCACCTTCTGATAAGCATTTAAAGCAAAGAATTATGCAATAGAGACATGAACAACCTAAGCCCTGTTCCCAACATGTTTTAATGAACAACAGAAAATGAGAAGGAAGTAACACTACTGCCAAACCCTAATGTATGACATAAGTTCCAGAAAGCATCACAAACTCATACATGTAGTCTTGAGTCCTAGCACTCAGGCTGAGGGTTTTATGGGAAATTCTACCACTGCAACAGCTTTCTTAACAAATTATGTCAGGCAGTGGTCTAAAATAGTCAAGAAATTGTCCTCATTTTGCTTCAGATGGTGACAAACTTACTCTTAAAGTGAGAACCTGTTAAACTTGGATTTGAAGCTGGATATAGTTACCTTAAATGCACAAATTCAGCCTATTAAGCCTCGCCTCTGGTCATGGGGACTATATAGGGAAAAACTCTGGAAAGTAAAGTATTCTCTGGTTTTGATTGCAAAAAAAACCCCCTGTTTTCTTTCCTTATAGCTTCAGGGCTTGCTTATACTGCATGGTAGCTACACTTCATAACAACTTTATAATATACAAAATTGACTTGGCATTAAGTACTTTGCTTATAAAAAAGGAGTACTTTAGCCTGCAAGTGCTGGTGTTCCTGAGACTCGGGGATATTAGTTATTCTAAAGTATGCAATAATTTCTATCACTCAAAGTTTTAGACTTACATACAGAAAGCAAACCTTTCCTAAATGTATTCCATGTCTGTTCTGTGAAATGGGAGTGCTGCTACGAAAAGGGATCCTCTGAAAATATTTTTGTATGCAGATGTCTCTAATAATTGGTTTTTTTGAAGGCAAGTGTCAGGGCATTCTTCCACAAAGCTTTATGGTTATGAAGTTGAAGATCACAAAAAAGCAGTGTTGTGTTTTATCTGATGGATTGCTGCTGTAGATAAGTCTAAAGCTTTCAATGAAATGCAACAGCAGATTCCCCACCAGCCTTAGTGTTGTAGGGTGTCTTATTCACTGCTATTAACTTGGAGGTTTTGTTGTTGAAAAGCAGGTTGTGATACTGAAATAGATACGCCACTATCCTGTCCCATGTAGGCCAGTAGAAATCCCATCAGACTCACACTAAACTTTATCTACGACTTCTTGACTTTCCCCAGTGCTGTGTCCAGCTGTAGTGTCTGATTTCATGGGCAGGAAAACAGAATATCATGTGAGCTTTAAATGATAAACAGCTGTCAATCCAGGCTGTGTGCTTTTACTGTTTTTTATCCTTTTTCTGTATTGAAACCTGGTATTGTGTTTGAGTTGTTTAGTTTTCTTTCTGTGAGAACACGAGACCCACATCTTTGGAGTATTAGAAGGACACGGAGTCATTTGTTGTGATTATTTTCAAAATGAATTATTTACTGTTTTTATAGTAAAACATGACAGCTTGAAAGAAACTTGTGCCCTGTCCAGGGATAGCTGGGTCTTCCTCAGTTACATGCACAGCCTCAAGCTTTTGTGTGATTACTGAAAGCAGCTAATAGGATGTCTGAGGAGTAAATTAACTCCATCCCTTATGGCTGTATCCTTCCGTTATTAGCAGCAGCATTTAATTAAGAACTGCAGAGCCTGGAATACTAACCCAACTATAGGAAGGTACACCTTGTCCTGAAGAAATGAGTATTTAAACAAATGAAAAACACTTCTAAGAGGCATAGGCACAGAAAGAAATTACTTACTGAAGGCTACAGCATCGTAACCTTGAGCAAGCTGTTACTGAAGGGCAGCAGTGAGTAAATCCAGGCCTCCTGGGGCATGGTCAGGTCTTCTGCCCCATGGATCAGGCTCTTCTGAACTTTCTTCTTTATCCCAAGATTTTCCACTTACTGCCCCTTTCCGACGGCTTCTCGGCACGTGCTGCCAATGTAGTCTCATCTCTGCCTCCACGATTGCTGCCCACCTCTCTCCTGAGGATGCCCTGCAACAGCATCTCTGCTTGCAGCTGAGTTTTGTGGAGCTGGGGCTGTTGCCAACGCTAATGTCTGTGTCAGCTGAAGGAGCTGCTTCTGTCGAGTGATTGCTCTTCATTTCAGACCGCCCTCGATAGTTTTCTTTTCTTCCATCTCTTTGGAGTTCTGATTTTACTGAGTTTCGCTTCATGTATGTTGTTTTAAGCTGATAACTGTGCCCTGTTGAGACATTTTTCAACTGTACAGGAATTGATTAATCTGAGCACTGGAGTGGTGCCATTGACAAAATATGTGCACATGTTTCTGTGTTTTGATCAGTATAGAAAGACTAGTAGTCATTCATCATTGTTTTTTTCCAATAAAGTTTTTATTTTAAGAGATGTCAAATACCTCTTGGAGCCAAGGAGAGGTTTGTTCTGAGTCAACTGAAAAACAAGATCCTAAATACCAGTAGGAGATTTTTCTAATCAGATTTGTTGATCATATGCGAATGTAGCATGCTAAAATGGAGCTCTTTGAAACACATGCCGTTTCTTGGATTATGGTAATTACAGAGCAGAGAAAAACTTAGGCTAGTGGAAAAATAAACTTGTACTTGACAATTTACATACTGACATCCAGAAACAATAAGATGTACTTGATGTGCAAATAAACAGATTCTCCTCTCTGATGAATTCAAGTGGCATAGCTCCAAGCACAATAGTTTTCCAAGGAGGACGTTTTCAGGAAAAAAGCATGGGTTTACAACTTTTTTTGTTTTCATCCCTAGAGAATGTACAATTTGGGCAATTATAAGGGTCTTGCTAGAAACTGTGCCAATAAATGGACCTTGGTGGTGTTGTCTTTGGCAGCCAACCAGGGAATAATTCTGAATTAGTTTTGAAAGTCCTGTTTCTAAGAAGTCCTAGCAGACCAAGGTCAGGGTTGAAATGACCCAGTAAGGCAGGATACCAAGGCCATTTTGTATCTTAAACTACGCCTGTTTTAGCATGCTAATCTCGCTCTGTGTGTCGAGCACTGATAATTGTGCCCAGGCACCTGTGCGAGCGAGATAGTGCTTGCGTGGGCTGATGGAAAAGGATGCAGCAGAAGTCCTTGACACAGCTACCTTTAAGGAAGAAAGTGATAGTGCACGTGGTATTGTTGGAAGACTGCTGGGGGACACTAAATGTTGATTTTTGTGACTTGAATGTCTTTGATAAAATATTCTGATTTAAAGAAGAAATGGTATGGTTGAAGAATTGATCATCAGGAAAGGTTGGTTGGTGTAAATACAGTGTTTATTTCTTCTTTGGACATGTAACTCGTGGGCACAAAGCCACAGCGGGAATGCACTGCTCCTGTCTGTCCAGCAAGAGGAAGGGAGCTGGGCCAGCAGCCTTGGGCGCTCAGCGCCACCAGGGTATCCTGAGGGTCAGGGATGGATGCCTGGAGGTTTAGCACCTCTTTTTTATCCCTCTGGTTGCTCAAGGTCTAATCCTGCAAATGCTAATGGGGAGTGAGGAGCAGGATGCTGTGGAAGGGAAGGAGCCCTGTGGTGGGCTTTTGGGGCTCACCAGGAGGAGCTCCTGGTGGGGATCAGCCAAGCTTCGAGCTCTCCATCGCTGAGGACTGGTGGAGGTGATTTTCTTCTCCTCACTTCTATGAAAGAGCAGGAAGGAATACAGTCTGTAGCTTTGAATTCGTGGGCGAAGAACTGAGTTACCGTCTTGTCGTGGTTTAACCCCAGCCAGCAACTAAGCACCACGCAGCCGCTCACTCACTCCACCCCCACCCAGTGGGATGGGGGAGAAAATCGGGAAAAGAAGCAAAACCCATGGGTTGAGATAAGAACAGTTTAATAGAACAGAAAAGAAGAAACGAATAATGATAATGATAACACTAATAAAATGACAACAGCAATAATGAAAGGATTGGAATGTACAAATGATGCGCAGTGCAATTGCTCACCACCCACTGACCGACACCCAGCCAGTCCCCGAGCGGCGATTCCCCGCCCCCACTTCCCAGTTCCTATACTGGATGGGATGTCACATGGTCTGGAATACCCTGTTGGCCAGTTTGGGTCAGGTGCCCTGGCTGTGTCCTGTGCCAACTTCTTGTGCCCCTCCAGCTTTCTCGCTGGCTGGGCATGAGAAGCTGAAAAATCCTTGACATTAGTCTAAACACTACTAGCAGCAACTGAAAACATCAGTGTTATCAACATTCTTCACATACTGAACTCAAAACATAGTACCGTACCAGCTACTAGGAAGACAGTTAACTCTATCCCAGCTGAAACTAGGACATGTCTTTGTCAGCCAAAAGTCAGTTGAAAAGGTTTTCAATTCACTACCACCCCCCACGCCGAGTAGATCTGCATTATACAGTATATTGCAAAGCTGACAGGATATCACTGCAGTGTGTTTCTCTTGCATATACGTATGTGACTTTTTTACATATATAATGGATGCAATTTATATGTATGTGTGTGCGGATGAGTTGCATCCATATATAGGAAAAAAACCAAACGCACATGGATGTTGTCGTGAACACCTTTCCAGAAACTAGTCTTTTTGCTGCTTATTTAGTGCAGAACATCTGAGAAAGGAGGTGTGCAGGTGCCTGTAGGGGAGTGCTGGCCGTAGCCCCAGCTCCACGTGTTCCGTCACGTGAGGAAACCCCGCTGTCCTCATGAACCTCGCTGCAGCTGGTGATGCTCTGCGCACATACTGGGTCTGCAGATCCGCTTGCGTGATTGCAGCCCATGTTTCATGTTTGGGATGACTGTAAATTCTGTAATATGACAAAGGTTTAAAAAAAACCCTCTTCCACGGAATATTGTGCTGCTTAAACGCTGAAGTCATTTTGATTTACTACATAATGAAGTTATACGTGGCTTTGAAATATTATGTGCGTAGTTTACCAAGAGGTCCTTCCAAATTTTTTTAAATCTTACCACAAAGTATCACGACTGCGGAATGGCTTGTATTTGGTCTGTGGTTTTGCAAATAGACTCCAAGACTGGAGTTTAAAAAACAACAACGAAAACCTCAGAACTTCGAAACATGTCCCTAGCTCTATTTTAGGATCCAGAGCTACAAAGGAGCTGGAAGAAGCGGGAGCCGAGGTCTGCTCTTGGTTACCCTACTGAAGTAGGGAGTTATTTAAAGCTGTCGTCCGACCAATGCTTCTTGCAGCAAGAATGCCAGCATAAGTAGCATCTGATGCTCTGCATGGTGAAACGGGCTGGGACCTGACTCGGTTACCGAAAATAACATGTGGAAATGGCTCTTCTGAGTCTCAGCCAGGTCCTAATCGGGTACCATTGGCACTGTCACCCAGGGAAATCCTTCTCGTATTGCATGCTCAGGTAATTGCAGCAGCCCTCTTGCTGCATGGAGTAAACAAGACTGTTTGCGGCCAGCTGCTCGTTTTCTAGACAAAAAAAAAACCCTATTTGAAAACCTCAAACCTGCTGCTGTGAAAAAAGGGCAAGGGGATGCGTTTGAAAGGTTGAGAGAGGGCTTGGGGTGGACTTTGTCCAGTCCTGGTCATGGATGTAAGTGCTCGGTGCTGGGGTGATGCTCAGCTGTGCCAGTGGGACTGAGGTTCTTGTACTTGATTTACCCAGGAGACATCAGCTGAGAAACAGCATCTGGTTTTCAGCTTGCTTTTACCTAGATTTTCAGCTGGGTTGACAAAGGCCCAGGGAAGCCCACAGCAATCTGTCCTGGGCCATGTGGTGAATCAATGGCTTATTTTAGTTACCAAATGATCACAAGCCCTTCTAGGTTGTGGTCCTGGTAGTCATTGCTAGAGCTGTACTAACTTTATTAAAATACACAGATGTCCTTCATCTTAATAAGCCAATAATTCACATATTGTTTGGAAATGCAGAGAGATGAATCCAGCTGAATCTCAGTGTTGCTGGAGTATTGCATTTATAATTACTAAATTTGATCTCCTTAAGGCACAATGTGTTCATGTTTCACATGGTATGTAAAATATTACCTGGACCGTGAAACCCAAGAGCCAAGGGATGAACTGTTCTTTACCTGCTGTACCTAAAGCAAGTTTATCTCGGAAATACCAGCTGAATGCAGAGCTGACTCTTGCATATGCAACTTGGGAGCTGCTTACTTTTTTTTTAATCGCTAAAAGCTTATTGCTAGCACCAGGGTATCCTGTGTTGAGGCATTCTTTTTGTGGTTTTCCTTTTGGAAATGCTCCCACGTTGCCTGAAAGCGCAGACACACTGCTGTCTAGTTGAGCCTCTCCAACTCACGGAGCAGGAGGCTGCGCGAAGGTGCTGCCAGCTTTTTAAGACCCGAGACGTACAAATACCTTTGTTTTAGTGTGACATGGCAAGCAGAGGTGTCTGGCCTCTGTCAGATCTTACAGGGAAAAGGAGTTTTGCCAAGGAAAGCTGCGTATCTCCCCTCCAGCTGGACTGGGGCTCTTGGTTCACCGAAGGGTGCTGTCAGGGGTGGGAAGCGCATCTCAAAAGCAAAGTCCAGAAATGGAAAGAGCAATAGCGGCATGAGGGGAATACAAGCATTAGCGTGTTGTGCTTTTCTGTAGCACCTGGCAGTTTGAGGTCTTGTGGGTGCAGCTATGTGCCCGTCTCTGGTGCGGGCTGTGGGTGCTGCTGCGTGGCAAAGCCGGAGCTGAGCTGTGCTGTGCGTCTCCCCCAACCTTACACAATTCAGATCAGCTACACGTGGGTGTTTAGGTTGCTCTGGAGTTGGTTTATTGCATTCACATGCTGCTTTCATTATACCTTACAGCCGCCTTTTTTTTTTTTTTCCCCCCCTCATTCTTAGGGGAGGGAATAAAAAGAGGAACAAATCCAAAACTAAAATTAGTCAATTGAGAGTCCAAGTTTGTTTTTCATTTGTTTGCAGTTAGGATGGGTTTGGGTTGGGGGAGGTTTGCCGAGGGAAGGGAACGGCAAAGATGAGTTGTGGGGCTGAGGCGTTGATGTTTCTTCTCCCTCGATGTCCGCGTAGTCCTTTTGCAGTCACACCTATGCTAACGGAACACTGAGGTCTTGGTGTTTTATTACAGTTTTCCTCCCCCGGCTCTTCTCACTCGAGGCGTTTATGTGGTGGAGACGAGTTACGGCCAAGCCACCCTCATCAGCACTCACAAGCACCTCGATGCTTGGTGCTGGGGTGGCTGATCTCCTCGTGGGGCTCTTGCTGTGCCCCATCATTGCTTCATGCTGGAGTGACTGGTGGGACAGGCTCCGAGTGAAAAAAATAGCACAGGTCAGATGTGGTCCAGGTGTCATCCCCCACTGCCTCCCTGATGCTGGTGTCTTTTTGGTGGGTATTTCTGATATTTAGTCAATGGCATGTCTATGTCATCGTTGTGTCCTGTTAGCGCTCAGAAATCATGATGTATTCTCCAGTCTCCTGGGGCTGGCCTGGAAATGGTGCTGTTCTCGGGTGAGATAGTGGTTTGGTGTGTGCCAGGGTGATTGGTGTGTGCTCCAGCTTGAGCTGCAGTCTTGATTTTGACAGGGTGCCCACCCCCAGGCACCCTTCCCTGCCACCGTACCACCAGTCCTCATCCTGACTCAAAACCAGCACGTTTTGTACATCTGCGCTAATTTGCCAACAGAAGTCTGAGGGACGGGGCTTCATTGGCTGGGGCTCCTTAGTCTGCTCAAATTGCAGCTTTTGGGATACTCAGCACAGGGGCTCCCCGCTGCCCTTGTCCCAAAGTTTTTTGGTTTTTTTGTTTGTTTTTTTTTTTTCCCTGCGATTACAAAACTGTCTTTTCCCCAGTGCCTGGCCTTCTCCTACAGCTTGCAATACCGCTGGGAGATCTGGCCGTACTGATCGACAGCTCCTCCCTGGCAGTGGGCTTGGGGCCAGTCGCTCATTAACACGTACTTAGATCCCTGTTGAATAGTAAAAAAATATAGTTGTTTCCAACATGTGCTGGCCCCCTACCAATCACCTGGAGGTAAAATGCGTAGTGTCTATTGCTGTTCCTTAATTCTGCGCCTTCCCCGCCGTTCCTCTTGCAGACCCCGTGTAGGGACAGGCTCCATCCAGCATCCCTGCACGGTGCTGGGCTGCCCAGGGGAGGGAGCAGGGCAACGTGCCCGTGTTTCCTGCCAGGGGATATCTCGGCTTGAGGGGTTTCAGAAAGTTGGGTCTTGGTCCTGCCACAGCGTTAGCAAACCTGCTGGTGGGGTATCGTAAAACTGAAACAAGATAAATCTCCTTCATCCCCCTAATCCTGCCTCACTTCTGGCTTCTCCTGTGCAGGATTGTGCCCTCCCACAAAGCTGTCTAGGTGATTTTTAAAAGTAGCAAGAAACTCTTTTCTACTTCTCCCCGTGGGAGCTTATGCTGTGAGCTCATACATCTTCCTGATGGGATGTTTCTCCTGGCTGCCAACCTAAACTTTATCTTTTCCATTTTCCTAGGGGTCAGGTAGCAGCATGCACTAGATCATGGCTGTCCTCTTTGTGTTTATGCTACCTCTGCTTGGTCAAGTCACTACAAGGCTCTTTTCAGGTTTTCTTTAGCCACCTCATCATCATCTTTCTTTTTTTTTTTTTTCCTGTATTTCTTTTTTTTCCTCCTGTATGAAGGTAATATTGTGGTTGCAGAAGAACTGAAGTGACTCATTGCCACCCTGGTTTCCGGTCGGAGCGCAGCAAAAATGAGAAAACTTTCTTCCTTGTTTGCAGGCTTGTTAACACTGCAACCTTTTGTCTAATATATAGATCTTTTTATTCACACTTTCCTTCTGGAGTTACTGCTTCTCTGATTTCTTCCATTTGAAGAAGTTGCTAGGAATGATGGTACTGGCCTTACCCAGCAATAACCGTAGCATAGGGCTACAATGCATTCACTTGCACCCTGTTGGTGATAAAAACACGTCCTGGTGTGCTTTTACAGTGTATCAATTCAAGCATCAGCTTTGTTCATATTTTCTTTTAAACATTGATAAATCCCCTTGTATAAAATCTAATTTGAGATTTATAAGGAGAGATTTGAAACAGGAAAAACATCTGAGTAGAAACGGAACAAAAATCCTATTAATGATGTGTTATTGAATTTCATGTCAGTCAAACGGTCATAAAACATGTTACAGTAACTACGCTGAGAACAAAATTGCTCGCTACTTTTTGGCTCTGGTGATTTAGTTCTTCAATGTGAACGTAACTTTATAATACTGGTTTTGTACATATTTTTATAGATTTTTTTTTTTAAATATGTGCTGGAGAGAGTCTTATAAGATCCTTATCGATTACTTTTAACCCCTTCAATGTTCCTAATGGAAATTTCAGGAGAACAGGCTGTTGCATTTGCTGTAAGTTGTTTCTGATGGTGTTTTGTTGAGACGTAGAACGTATGTCTTAAGAGCTGCACGAGTGCCCTTTGGGTGGAAACAGGCTGCGCTGTGAGTTAACAAAAATTGATCGTGCCTGGGCAGAGAGAGGAGGGAGAAAATGCACTACATATCCTCCTTCCTCCCACCCCCTTTTCCTCTTTGGCATCAAATAAAACGATGTCTCATATGGTATAGTACGCGGTTCCTGATGAGCTTACTGTCTCCATACCACCCAGGATGGGTCTGGTTCTTATTGTGCATACTTGCACAGTGTGGAAAACCAGACTCCTGTGCCAAAACCCAGAAATTTCAAAGCACAGTTAAGTGACAATTACACACCTATTACCTTAGGGGAGAAGCCTGCAGGGTGGATGTAATTTTCTTCAACTGGGATTTGTGCAGATTGGGATGGAAAAGGAGATGGTGAACTCTTTCCTTCTTTGATGAACAGTCCAGCTCTGATCTTGTTTTTTTGTGGGCTCTCCGCATCTCTCCTGCTTTTGCTATTTTGTGCACAAGTGTAACCTGTGGATTTATCTCTTGTTGCTCATGCCCTACTGTTAGTCAGTAATAAATATAAGCACAAATGATAGCAGAGCTGTGCTACCCAACAGAGAAAGGGCGGGGGCTGTGGTAAGGGGCTGTGCACTAGAGGAGCTGAGTGAGAGCACTTGGCTTTGGTTTCCACCTCAAGCACGGTGTGAACGAAGCTTGACAAATTGTTGTCATTTTGTCTCCTGTCTAAAAAGTGCAGAAATTATGTCACAGCCTCAAGATAACTACTGAAATGCATGGTGGTCATTCATGGCTCCGGTCTGACTCCAGTACGTGGCCTCCCCAAAAACAGGGGAAGGACCTTTGGAGGAAGTGTCTTTATAGAAAGAGATATTGCTTCATCCTCAGCCCTGCTGTTTCTTGGTAAGTGGCAAAATCAAGGTAGAGAAGTGAGGCATTTTACCTCTAGCAGGTTGGAAATGGTGTTATTTGTTAGCATTTCCTCCATGCTCAGAAGCCCAACAATAGCGGCTCTAGTTTGGCTTGGGTTCAGCCTGAAAGTGCTGGCCACGTTACGACAGCGTGTCGCCTCCCCAAAGGCGAGGAGGATAAATGTGTGTGGAAAATGTCCCAGCTGTGGGCTCGCTTGGCATAATTCACCTGAAATCACCTAAAGTAAATTCTGTATTTAAAAAAAAAAAAAGTAAATTTCTTCTTTCCCACCCACTTCTGTATGACAGTTTTATGACTCAAGAGATGCAGAACAGGTCTGTGATGGACTGGACAGCTTGTTTAGAGCTTTTATCTACCTTTGAATCCAAAATGCTGTAACGCTGAAGAGTCAAAGTGTGCTGTAAATTATTGGAATGAGGGAACCAGCAGAATTTGTCTGAGCTTCTTTTGACTCTGAAGAAACTTTGGGTTTTGCCTAGAGCAGTTGATGTAGGAATATAATCATGTCCATGCTAAATATTACAACAGTGTAATATACTTTCAGTGAATTTGGGGTCCAGAAACTCTACTCCAGGGAATGTTAAAATTGTCTTGGATGTGCAAGTAACCAATGTGTATTTATGAGATTCACTGTTGGACTTGGTGTGAGAATGTGAATCACAGCAGGTATTTGTGGATTTTATAGGGATCTTTTACGATACACTTTAATGAGGGGTTTATTACTGGTTCTAGATTTGGGTTTGGCACCATGCTGGCACCAAAGTGTTGGGAGAGTCTCAGCATGAGATTTGCAACATTCAGATAAAACATTAAGCCCACGTTGAGTGGTTTTTCCAGACAAATTTAAGATTGTTGTGACATACTTGCAAAAGATGGGGGAGCACCTCTCCATCCTCTTTTCCCACTGGGAGGCCCCCCTCCCAACAAGCCCTGAGCTCCAAGGCTCAACACAAGCCCTTGCGAAGCATATAATAACTGCTCTGTCTGCCCACGCCGCCGTGGAGGGCCAGCGCTGGCACCGCTTGCGTGCTATGGGAAGCGCAACTATGCAGAACAAAACAGCTTAACAGCCCACAAAAATCTTGTAGACGCCAATATACTTCATCAGCCAATGTTTTCATGAGGATTAGGTTAGGTCGTTTGATAAAATGCACTGGGTGCATACAAGAGCCATTGTGTGTTATCGTCTGGTACACCAGGGCAGATTCGCATTAGCACTGATGTGCTAACGTCAATGAAAGGCAGCCGCAATGACTCTTCAGATGTCCAAGGAGGCTGATGACAAGCGTGCTCACTCAGACCCCTTCAATAAAGTCACTCGTGGGCTGCGGTATTCCCTCTGTGGGCAGCGCGGTCGGATGGGGCCGTGGCTGGCAGACGGACCGGCCACAGCCGATGGGAAACCCTATGAGGGCTCCAGCGTGGAGCTAAGAAGAAATTAGAGACATGGGCAGAAACAGTTAGATAAACAGAGATTATGCTTAAGATATTTTTCTTTCATTTTGATTTATGACAGCTGCGCAGAGAAATCTAAATAAGTTAATCTTGCCTAATAAAAACATGGAGTCATTTATCCTGCAAGAGAAGGCGGTGCTGGGGGAGGGATGGGATGTGACAGCATGGGGACTCCAGGGTGGGAATTTTCCTTGGTTTACATGAACTTGCTGTTTTCATTGGGGTGTTTGCCCCACTGTTGGGGATGGTGGTGTAAGAAGTTGGCTGTTTGAAGTGTGGGAGCCCTGTCCCAGATGTGTAGTGCTGTCTCGGAAAGGAGGAGGGAGGAAAGGGTTTTGATATAAGCTGCATGCTCCTTGCTGCAGCTTGTTGTGTTGGGTACACCCCAAGGGGGTTAGTGGCTATTCATATTGGCCTGGTAAGACCTTCCATGTAGGTCTTAACACCAGTTTCCAGCCAGATACAAGGATTTGTAAGCATGTCCCAAAAGGAAAAATAAAAATTATCTTTCCCGCTTGCAGATTAAACCAAAAAAGTTTTGGTTTGGGTTTTGGTCAGAGCGAAATCAGAGCTTCAGCAGTATGTTTCTCTTTTTAATGTGAAATGCTGAGCTCCTTCCTCTCAGGCTGAGCAAATCCAGACTGACATCTACAAGCAGGTCTCCCAGGGTTGTCCTTTCTCAGCCAGGTGTTTTTGGTGTAGCGGAAATGAGGAGCTGGAGTGTTGGGAAGCAGCTGTAGGAATTAGCTCTCTGAAGCAGTAAATCCATAGCCGGGCAGCTCACAAGTACTGCAGGGGGGATTTTCACTCTGCTTTGAGCCACTGTAGTTTCACTAGTGAGGGAAATAAAGCTTAGCAGCTCCCCTTAGCTGTGGTTTGAACTCTAAAAAGAAAAAATAGCTTGTTTTTAAAAATTGAGTTTTAATACTGCTCTTAATATATCCTTTCCAAGAACTAAAATCTGCCTTCTTTGAAAGTGACACTGGGGTATTGCATCTGCTACTCAAACACATTAATAAATTCCATATTTAAGTCTCCACCATAAAACCCTGGGCTGTTGTGTTTTCTTCTTTTCCATGTTTCAAATATCTGTGCGCTCCACCGTGATGTGTCTAGTCCCACTTAAAAGCCTTAATGGTGTCTCTGGGAGAAACGTGGAATAGTTTCTGCTTTGTAATGAGGTTTAAAGCCATACACCCAATTATTTAGTGTTAAATACTGAAGAAGAAGATAATACTACTCAACAAAGAACAACCAAAACTCGTGTTAGAGGGAAAAGGGAAGATTTTACTGTTATAAAAAAAAAAAAAATAAGTTAATCTTTGACTTTTGCAAACAGTTCCTGATGGTGCGAATCATCAGCACCACTAAAATACACACACACATTCCCTAACCCCAAGTTATTAAAAGTGCGGTGGCTGCTATGTGCAGGCAGCTGAACGGCACAGTGTGTGAAATGAGACCCGAGTTTTGAAAAGCATCTACACTTGAAAAATCAGATGGGTGAAACTGGACCTCTAACTGTGGGTGCACTGAGGCTGCGGGGGTCTGGGCAGCACAGCTCATGCAACTTCTTGACTCCGTGCTAAACACTAAAGAGCAACATCTGAAAGGAAAATACCGAAATACCTAAGGGATGCCTGTACTGATTTTTTTTTAAAGTATTAGTCACTATGAGAAAGGGAGCAACTTCCCGTCTGCATGGCAGAAGTTTATCGCAATGTGGAAGTACTGTGCTGACAGCAAATAAAATTATCTCTTCAGATTACTTTCTAGCTGACTCTTCTGATCACTTCAGTGCCTTTTTAAAGTGAGCGGAGATGTTACAAACTCCAAATTATTGTTCTTTTATAGGATTCTTCATTCTAATGTGCTGTTTCCTTGGGCTTGGAAAGTTTTCCCTCTTTAAACTCAGCAGTAGGAGGCAATAAGAGGTTCTGAGAAGAAAGGACTGTGCTGGATCCCCTGATAATAAGGGTTTGCTGCCAGTAACTTGCTGCTTCTGAACTCTTGACTTGGGAGAGAAGTTCATTTATGGTCTGCCTGGGAAGCCAGGCAGGTCATTCCCACACACGTCTGCACTCCAACAGGCTTTTTGGACATGATGTGTCTCATTGACGTGACCAAGGGGGAATTTCCAATGTTTCCTGTTAATGGCAATTAGCCAACCTCCTATTCCTTCAGAAATGGATTTGGGGAGCGCGTGGCAGTGCGGTGGGCTGGGGGCAATGGCAAGCTCCCGTGGCTGGGGCATGGAGCTGGGCGTTTGAAGAGTTGGGTTTGGGTCTCACTGTGCGATCGTGCACATCAGTGTGCATTATAATATCTCTATGTGAATCCATTGCTGTCTGTGGGTGCAAAAATCACATGAATGCTCCATTGTGAGGCTTCTGGTTCCACAAAGGTGTGTGAAGATCCTAACTTGTGTTACAAGTGGTAATTAGCGCTTAAATTCACTACACGCCAGTAGTTGCAATTACCTACTAACGTTGCAATTGAGTTTTCCCTGCTTTTGAGCAACCCGCGCCATAAAGCCTAAAACAGCATACGCTGAAGTAGACTTTCACAATCTGTTCTTAATCCTAACCTAGGGCAAGACAACCTCTGCTGGAAATGAGTCTTCAAGTAATCGTGACAGTTTGGCAAAAGAGGGAGAGCGTGTTAAATCTCACGTTATGTGACCTACCATTCTACTTACTGAATCATCTACTACTTTAGTCACTTTTTGGAAGGGAGGCTTTTATTTTTATTTTTATTTTGCTATGTGCTTAGCAGAGGTTCAAATGCTACTAATATTATGGAAACTTTTTTCCCCTGTGTGTCTCCTGGTACTTTGCAAGCAGCACCAGTTTGCTCGTTGGCCTGCTTTTATTAGGGTTGTTGCCCTTGCATAACAATGAAAGTTTGGGTTACTTTGGGTAGTAACTGGATGTTAGTGTAGTTACAAGTCCAAATTCTTCATTTGCTTTAATGCGGAAGCAACTGAAACTCTTAAACTTTACTGGTCCCAAAGTAAAGAAGCAAGCAAGGGTTAGTAATTAGGTTAAGTACAATGCCTTGTAAAGGCAGTTTGTCTTTATGGTGTTATTTGAACCTTACAAACGTATTTTCTTTTTGGACCAAAAGACTTCAAAACTGACAGTTGAAAACCCAAAGGAAAACATAATCCTACAGCGATTTATTCCCATCAGAGCACTCAGATATTTTAGTGTCTGACCTACACAACCTATTTTCATTTTAAAGACAACTAGATATCAACCACAATCAACGTGTAACACTGGAAGAGTGGTAAAAGGCTGATGGATTAGTGCTTCCCCTCCCCTTTTGAAGCCTTAGGAATTGGATTATTGCTGTGAATGCACAAAAAAATAGTCTCTTGTAAGGCAGGGTTGGGAGTCAGAAAGTCTTTCTAGGGATGAAAGGTCAAAAGCTGGTGTTCAGAGGCAGGATATCAGAGTAAGTGTCATACAGACATTTTTAAGAAGCCTCCACAACTTCAAAGCCCAGACAACTGGGTGTTCGTGCCAGAGGGTCACTTCCTCTATGAATTGCTAAGATGCACGAAGAAACCCTTCAGAGAAATCCATGGCTTAGAAATTCATGGTACAGTGCCAAAAGTTTAATACTCATAGGGTCATCTTTGTTGTTTGGTTTGGGGTTTTTTCTCCTTATAAAAATATTTTGGGAAGAGAAATACTGCTTTTCAGGATCTTACTCTTTCTTGAGTTTTTGCAACCCCTGGTAATACCTTGCAAGTCTTTATTCTTTCATGCAGAGATAGTGTTAGGTTTGTTTATTTTATTGTTGTGTCTCATTGGACTATTTCATTCCCTATTTGTAATTAAATCTTTTGCATTTGTTTCTTAGCTCATTGCTTACCCTGGTGCTTATGCATAGGCGTATGGGGCTGGGAACAGCAGACTGGGAGGAGAGAAGGAAGGGCAGAGAGTGGGTGGTTGTTTCTGTATCAGCTTCTGCGATGGTCCTGGAGGGCAGCTGGGAAGGGCTGTGGGGGGAGTCTCACGTCTCGCCTTGGATGGACCAATATCACAGACCCCTGACTTGCGTCAAAGACCAGAAATAGGTATTTCACCCTGCATCTTTCACCAACTTTGCTTTGTGCTTTCCGGGCTGGGGACAGTCCAGCCACTGTTGCTGCAAGAAGGTATTCCCTGTTTTATTATCATTCGAACAGCAGCAGCTATTTGAATTCCCAGCCTAGCAGTGAAGAAAACAGAACCAGTTCTTACTGAGAAAACCGTGGGTGTTAGGAGCAATAAAACCAGGCCTGTTGTTTAAGGGCTTGACTTAGCGCAACTGGTATTTATGACTGTACAGACAACAGGAACGCTTATTGAGGATGCTTATTTTAGACTAACATTTTTGCGGGGTTAAATTGTCTTTGTCCCTTCTGCCCCCACTTAGATGCTTGCTGATACTGTGATTTCAATAGCTGGGATGCCATGGCATGGCTTGCGAGCTCAAGCAGCACTATGCAAGTGCATGAGCTTATTTTGCACTGGTTTGGGCAGCTGTATGGAAAGCACCCACCCACACCTGCCCTTCCCCTGGTACCTGTACTTAGTAAGTGTGAAAAAGCAACTTGAAATAAACTGCCACTGGGCGAAGGAATGGGATGGGAGGAATTGGGCTAGCCTTGAAAGTTTCCTGCATTTGCCAGCTGCTGGGCTTGTTTTATGAGCAGTACGTAAATCTGATGGAATTCCTTTTAGAAATCTCACTTTGGACTGCACTTGTGCAGCTTTCCAAGAACTGTCATGTTGGCAGACTCTCTGAGAGTCATTCACATTCAAGCTAGACCGTGCTCGCAGGAGGATGGTTTTTCCTTCAAGACCTGTGCAAGCAGGTTTGGAATTAGTTTTAAAAAAAAAAAAAAAAAAAAAAAAATCATACCGGTTCATGGAAAGGGGAGGTATATAAACCCCTTTGCCAGTAGCCTCCTTATTTGGTGTTTTGTGCTTCCCTGCAGCCCAATTTGGACCAGCAACTAGTTTCTTTGTGGGGCAAACAGATCCTGATGTGATTTTGGTTAAGTGTCTTGCAGGTCTCTGGGGGCAGCCACTGAAACACGTCAAAGAAGAGCAATTAGTTCATGTAAGAGGGAAAATTGAGTGTCTTCTCCTTCCCCCGTTGCAGTGGGTTGATGGGACCTGCTCCATGGGGTCCATCAGCAGTGGTCCAGAGAAGTAGGGTCACTTCTCTGGCCTCTTTCCTTCAAAGGGCAGTGGGATTGCTATAACACCCGTTACCTAAACGTTTGCTTTCTGTCCTTCCCGTGAGTCTATCCAGAGACTATTGCAGACCTGCTCAGGTCTGTGTAAGATCAGACGATCAGTTCCCTGTGTGGCCTGAAGTTGGTTGGTTGCCACGCAGTCTGTGAGAGGATCTGCCGCACGTTGCTTTCTTTAAACTGGAACTTAGTTGTACTGTGTGGTTTTTGCAAACTTTCTAAATTTAAGAACAACTCTAGAGCATGCAGTGTTTCAGTAGCTGTATGAGAGAGACATCAATTTTTTGGCAAAAAAGGCAAAACCTTTTGTGTGTAGTGTGGGTTCTGTTCTACCCTAAATGGGCTATTTTAAGTCATGTTGCTGTGATAGAAATCATTTCAAGATTGGTAAATCTTGCTCCTGCAGTGAGTATCAGAAGCAGTTAGAATTTTACATACAGTGTAAACAAAAGGATGATCATTAGCCATAATAAGATTTTTATGGGTTTGTAAGCTGACTCATGCCCCCTGGAACTTTTGCGCAGCAAGCTAAAGACATGCCAAGGTTTAGAAAAGCGTGATTGGTCTTAGGCTTGTAAAAATATCAAGTTTGGATGTACAGCTGTTGTGTGTTCCCTAATAATAATAAGACAAAAATGCTGTAACCTTTACTCGTTGCTTCTTCCAGCAAACTTTCCATGGGATTGAGTAAGAGCTTCAGGATGTAGTTTGCGGACACTGGCTGTTAATGTTAGATTGGAAAGCCAGCAGCAAAAATAGCCAAACTCTGATGTTTCTTCAGTTTTGGGGGGTGCCAAAGATAGCAGGCTTCTGAGTGGGCAGCAGATCTCAGTCCAGGCTTTGAAGTGCTGAAAAATATCAACTGTAACAGCAAGCCTTGGCATTTTGGAAGACCTGAAACCATGTGGTACATTGTGGGTGAGGAGCAAGACTTTCTGTAGGGCACTCCTGAAGATCTTGAAACAGCTCTAGCAAAGTTCCCTCTGAAACTCAACAGGTGACTAACTCCTGAGCACGTCGTGCAAGTCTGTGTCTTGTACCTATGAGGCTTTTATAGCTTCTTACAACTGTCTATTGACACAGAGCACGCTGGGTTAGATAATTCTTCTTTTGATCTGCAAATCTGTTGACATTAATTTCTATTTTCAAACCCTTTACAAAAAATATTTTCTTGAAATGCAGCTTGCTGCTTAGGTGGTCCCTGAGGCAATTGGCTATCATCGGAGCTCTTCTGGCTCCTTTGAGGTGAGAAGTTCAGTCTGGCACCTGAAGGTCTCTGGGTTGAATGTGGTGGGCAGGACTCGGGGACAGTGACGATGTCCCTTCTCCCTGTGCAGCCTGATGTCTTCTGCCATCACTTTGTCACCATTGCTGCTGCAGGTGTGCTTGATCTTCCCTGATGTCAGTGTCCAGCACAGCTGTGCCTGGATAAGGTACAGGCTTGACCCCAGACTCCGACTGCCCAGGTAATGCTTTGTGGGGCTGGTGGGTTTGGACACTGTTTTCCCTTGCCAGTGTCTGTACCTCACACCTTGATCTGGCAAAATTCTCTGCTTCTCGTGTCTCTATGCAATAAATTAAATTGCACGTGTAAGAGACAGGAAAGTCCTCCTCCTGGTTGACAAAATGATTGCATAATTTCTCTGAAGAAAATCAGAAAATTGAAAAATACGGAACTACTCTCCCTCAAAATGGCTGTTCCCTCTGGGGTTTTTTTTTGCATATGGAGGAGGTTTTCTGCATGGTTAGGGGATACTGAGATGGTTCAAATGAAGGTACGCCTGTCCTCAAAGGACTGAGCACATAGATATGTGTAAATATGGAAATAAGCAGACTGGTTTCTCAGTGCTGATCTCCCCATTAGAAGGCACAGAGGCTGCAAGGCACAGAGTCACTTCTACAGCTCTGGCAAAATGCATGAACTGGCCTAAGACGATGATGTACTGGGGTCTGTTCAGACTGAAATTGTATAGATGCTGCTCACTTAAGAAGGGGGTTGCTTTACCACTGTGTTAAAGCATAATGATAATACAGTAGCGTAAAGCATATCGCTTTTTTATTTAACCCTGTTGGTACTGCTGCTTATCACCTGATAAGAGACCGTGGGCAAGAAATGGTCCTGTGTCGCTTGGAAAAAATCAGACAATAGAATTGACTAGCATTTGTACGCTTCTACAGTGTGTCATTCTGGAAACCCCTAATCAGAAACAGGAGCTTTGAGCTGTTCTGGGTCTGAATTCTCAGTCGCTTACTTGTCCTTCCTCGCCCACTTGCCCAGTCATTGCTGGGTGATGCTGAAGGTTGGTAGCCAGATGACTGAGAGTGGCTTGTGGGCTGTTTGCAAGTTTGCTTTTGACTTTCGGGAGTGGATGCTGTGCTACCTCTGTGGAGATTTTTTTTTTTTTTTTTTTTTAAGCATCTGTTGTACATTTGTCTATGGCAAGAATTACAATCCCCGAAGGAATTGTTGGCTGATGTATAGATGATGCCAGATGAGGAAAAGCACCGTTTGGCACATTCCAAATTAAGCAGCTCTCCGTGTATGACACTGTCATTTGGAGATGATTTACACAGCCGCTTTTGCCATCAGGATGTCATCTGCCCTCTCTGCACTGTTGAGCTTTAAGGCTTGGATGCCGCCTGACTACTTAAACACACTGCCATGATTGGAAACACACCGAGGAAAACAAATGCATGCGCTTGCCTTTTGTTGCAAACTGTTTTATTTCAATGGAAAGCAGAAGTAGTGGAGTCATTTTTCCCCCCTCTGATGTTGATGTCAGGATTTCAAGCCTGACTGCCTGAATGACGAGAGCCGTGGTATTTCCATAGGACAGAGCCGTTGTCAGGTTTCAATGTGTTCCCATTAATGTGGAGGGAGAAAACTTCAGTCTCCTTCCCATCTCGGCCAGATGTTTCCATGCATTAGCATTGGGATTGTGCGTGTTCTTCCAGCTGCATTTTGTCCTTGGGAGATGATTTTGGTTTTCGTCCTTTCCTCTCCATTTTGCACAATGTAAAAATAACCATGGGCAAGTTGTGATGATTAGCACTTCTCTCCGGATAAGGTCTGGATCCTGTGCTGGTGTAAATCAGCATAGCTCTGTTGACTTCTACGAGATGACCAAGTCTGATCTCCTTGCTGGTTTTTGCCCATGTGCGTTGTTGTTGGAGGGGGGTTGTCTCCATCCCCCATTGCGGGTGGCTGTGGCGATGGCTGGACCAGCAGCTCCTCTTCCCTCCAGCCCTCAGCTGAGCTGCTTACAGAGCTCTTACCTAGTTTCAGTGAAAATGGGCTTATCAGTTTTAGTAGCAGCAAAATCCCTAATGTTAACATTGTTGAAACAACGCAAGAAGGTCGAAAAGATCTTATCCCCGTCTCTCTGCCCTGCCTCCCCAATTTGGGGCAAAAGAAAGTCTGTCTATTGATATAACCATCCCAACTGTAGGAGTTGACTTGTACCACTGAAATCGATCTGTGGACAGTTCTTTGTTTTCAGCTTTATATTTAGTGTGTTAAGATTTGTACATGTCTAGAAGACAAATATTTCATTCTGTAGTTAACTTTAATAGTCTTTCTGAGACCGTGAAGTTACTTAATCAGTAATCCTTGCCCCCAAATGCTGTCTTTCCCCACCAAAAGCTTCCAACTTGAGACAGATCCAGTTCTGCAAATTTTCCATAAAGTTCCAGTTTTCCCAGCATACGTCTGCCCTTACTGGCTTAATAAAGCATTTGCTGGAGTAAAGCTTGTGGCTCTGAGAGGATGATGGTGGTGACTTCTCCCCTTCGTATGACAAGGAAACACTGGCAAATATAAGTCAAGCTTAAAACCAGAGTTTTCCTCCTCTCTCAGGTAGCATACTGATTTTAAGCTGAATTTAGGACAACTTAGACAATTGTTTTACTTCCTGGGTTTGGTCTGTGGAAGCTAAATTTGATATTTTCAAAGGAATAAAGCAAAAATGAATTTCCATTCTGCTGTTGGCACTGTATCAACGTTTATGTAGCAATGTGAAAGTTTTAAACTGTGAAAGAAATAATTGCCTGCTCTAATCAATATTTTAGGGGGAAGGCTTATTAAAGCACTGATACATTATCTTAAACTTTTGAGTACTGTTCCTTCCATTTACAAGAACGTGAACTTTCCATAGCTGCTTTGATAAACTTTTCAACAGGGTTCGAAAAAACTAACAAATGATCCCATTACACCATACGTTAAAAATCTATTCGTCTTATACTAATGAGTTAGTGGACATGCATAAAATGAAAATATCTGTTGCTTTTATATTGTTTAAATTGCTACTGTCAGGTACTTCAACTCCAAATGATAGCGTGTGTTTAAAAAAATAAATACGTTTATGTTTCATGTTATTTTAAAATGTCTGTGACTTTTTTCAACTGATTTATATTGTGTTTGTGATCCAAGCCTGAAAGTATGCTAAGAGGCCCAGGGAGAAGAAAACTTGTTTTAAAAGCAGAGTGTTTCCCATGCTATTACCCCCAACCAGTGGAGTAATGAAATACAGTAAAGATATTGGAACAGACTGCTGTTTTTATCTTTAGTGAGTTTATTTAAAACACAATATTTTATAAAATGACAAATCAATTTAGTGATGAGACCTATAATATGGAATGCCTGAGTAATCCTTCTGTATTACGCCTCATTTGCTTCCCCTTGTGGTTTGTTTTCAAGACATGCAACTGTAATATCTTGGAAGAATCAGTCACGTATTATTGTAAGCACCTCTTTCAAATGGTGGCCAGTCTTCTGGTTTGATATGCATCTCTGACATTAAATTATAATGCAGAAAGAGCACTGACCTTTCAGAAACTCTTCATGGACATGCGTGCTAAATGGAAAGGGCTGTAGGTACAAAAAGCCCTGTTTGGCTTAATCTGTAGGAGAGAGAACAAGAAGCTCCTATAGAGAGATATCTCTACAGTGAGAAAATATACGCTGGGTAGTATCTTTCCCATACAGCTTCTGCTTTACCCATCTCGTGCTGTGAAGACATGCCGTCAGCATCTTCCTCCTGGTGCAGTAGCTATGTGTTGATGTATTCTGGTTGCCTTCAGCAGTCTGATGCAAGTAGATTTGGAGAGCGCTTGAATAGCTGATGTCAACTAACGTTTAAGTAAGATATCCAGCAAAAGCCGTCATTGATCAGACAGCCGGTTCCTGCGCTGAAACAGGAACACATGTGAAGTATAATTACCAAGAGGAGTCAGGGGTTTTATAGCTGCTAATGCAGCTCAACTCTGGTGACTGTGGACTATCAAGTTTGTCCCAACAGATTCCCTGCAGGGAACTTCTTGATTCAACTCCCTCTGTATCGTTCAGAGATGCTCCAGGAAAGTGGAAACAGCACAGGGATGATGGATCTCCTGAGAGCACTGCCCAGCAAGTAATCACATTTGTTTAATCCTAATTTTAAAACAGTGACGCTCTTAAAACCACTTTTTTTTGTCTGTACTCATCTGTCCAAAAACTATTCCATATCTTTTGTCGGTCGCAAACCTCCTAATTTTTAACATCAGTTTATTCACGGTCAGTTTATTATTCTTATGCCAGCACTGTCCTATAGTTTAAACAGCTTTTTGAGAACAAAACTGGGCGTATCTCCCTTTTGTTGTGTTTATAGATGGCAATCTGTCCCATCTGTCTTTGTTTTTCTAGGCTAAGCATGGCAGGCTCCTCTGGTCCCTTGGCCAAGGCTGGACCTCCAGTGTCCTGCTCCTCTCTGGCTCCCACTGGTTAAGGAATCAAAGTAGGAATAAATGTTTCCGCTAAAAGCCACCTTCAGAAGGCAACACAGAGCCAGGCTTCTCTCTGGAGCTTCATTGTTTTAGTTTTATTGTATTTCCTGATGGCAATTTAAAAAATGTGTGTGAGAAGTGCGAGAATGCTGTTGTGGATCCAAAGGGCTCTCCTTTGAAACAAAGTGGGTGTGCGTTCACCGTGTCCAGGCACTGGTGAAAATGCCATAGTGGTGGTGTATTTCCACATCTCTAAGGCAGTGATTGTGCTGACATTAATCTGTAGGGAACAAAAGTAAAATCAGATGTAAGCTTATTACTTTAGCTCTTTGCATTTTCAGTGTTATCTTGAAATTGAATAACTCGGTAATTTTGATTTTTTTTTTTTTTAGAACCTTCACCCTTAGCAAATCCTACTGATATTTTTTAAAAGAATAACTTTTTTTGAAATTTGCCTGGTTATTTGGGGAGGATGTGCAAAACTAACTTGAAGCAACCCGTAAACACGTTCTTTCAAGAAAGAGTCTACAAACATTACTTTGACGATAGCGTCGTGTCCTTCTGAAGACACACCTGGGTTTGAAATAGGACTAGCAAAGGGAAGGCAGGTATGGCCCATGCGGTGGTTTTACCAAGCTGATGTCTGTCACAGCAGTGGAAATGCTGCTTATGGATTAAGACTATTTTCTTAACTGTGTGGCTGAAAACCAGCCGATCTTAAAAGCACTGTCCTGAAAAACCAGCTGTGTAAATATTTCAGTACATTTTTCCCTCCTGATTTGTTATTCTTCCCCCACCCCCAGCCCCCTTTGCGATAGCAGATTATTCACTTTTCCTTCGGAAAAGGATCTTTGCAGTTTGAAGTTTCCCGGCATCAAACTCCGGGGGGGACCTTCACTCTCCTTTCCAGCAGCATGTCAAGCCCTTGCCGTCCCATCGGTCAGAATTAAAACTAAATGATCCTTGGTATCTTCTTGCCAGATGACCAGATGTCACGCACAGTGAAAAGGACGTAGCGGGCAAGTCCAGCACCTGACTACCCAAATCTCTGGCTGTTTCATTCCCGCTTTTGGTATTGAATATGGGAATTTTACTGTAGATCTTGCAGATGGAGTTGTCTGAACCTGGGGTTTTGGTTTAGTCTCTAATCTATTTTGTTATTAGCTGTATTGTTATCTGTTTTTTAATCTGCTGGAATAATTTGCAGGAAATCAGTGTGACTTTCTCTAAACCAAGAGAAGCAGAAAGACTTTGCTTTCCTGTTTTCACAAGGGCTTCAGTTCTGCAGGTTGAAAAAATCCAGTGGGTTTTTCGAAGCTTGTAATAAAGTCTAGTCAGTAAATATTTATTCCACTTGAGATACCATCTTAATGGGCACAAAGAGGAGTGTCCAGCTAGAAGTGTGCTTCAGAAATAGAGCTGCTTTTCCAGTATAGACCAAATTATCCGGGCAGACTTGGTTTACTGCTGCAACTGTAGCCTGTGACTGATGCTCCCGAGGAATTGCTCTGGAGACAAGTCTGGTCCCTAGCAGGTGATTTACTTACGTCCTTCAAAAGGATGAAAGGGTGGTTTGGGGGTTTGTTTGGGTTTTTTTCCTTTTTTAATATGGACCAGTCTGGACTGGCAGACCTTCTTATATTCATATGTAATCTTCAGAAGAGGAGGAAGCGCTGCCCTGCAAGGCACTGAGCATTCCTCACTCCCACTTTGCTGCGGGACTTCTGCAGACCAGCTCAGGACCCGGCGGTGCCCTGAACCAGGCTTCAGGCACTGGATGAGACCCCCCCCCCAAGGATGCGGCACCCAGGGTTTCTACCACCCTGCACCTCCACCCTGCTTGCAGCCAGAGCAACACTTGCGCACATCTGCTTGCAGAATACTGGGAGAGCTGGGAGGGCTGATGGGGCTGTAACTGGTGGGGCTGTTTGGGTGTGAATTGGCAACCAGTTGTCAGCGGCGAGCCCTCCTCCCTTGCTCGTGCTGGGACCTCCATCCTTGTTATTATGAACCCCAGCTTGGATTTTTCCTTAACTGACACCTGATACATGCAAATGAGCTTTTTTTTTTTTCTTTGTGGCTTGTAGTTTTCTCCTGCAATATTGTATTCTAGTTTCTGTCCAGGGATGCCATCATAGCTGTGTTAGTCCACAAGGTTTATCATTGTGGTTTGCTCTTAACTTCTCTTAAACTGGGAATTGCAAAGCCTGCAAGAGCTGGACACTGATAACCTTATAACAGGAATTGTTTCATGTAACTGTATCTTAAATGGATAAATCCATACCTAAACAGCCTTTTCATATGCAGTACCCTAAAGAATGTCTAGTCTTTCTGAAATACAGGTCAGTTTTCTGAAATTAAACACAAAAATTTTTGTAGAAGATGGGAAAAAAGCATTATATTCAGATCTCCCTGCAAGCACCATTCACTTGATTTTTGATGTCGGATCTTAAAAGCAGGATCTTTGGTGGGAAATACCAACACCAGGCTGGGTGACTGCCAGCTGTGCGTGTCTGGCTCGTGGTATTTGTAAGCAAATGCGGCAGCTACTGCTCAGAAACCACCCGGGTGCAAGGGGAAAGCACGAGTCTTACGTGAGACATAGAAGTTCTTGTTCAACGTATGCTTTTTTTTTTTTTTTTTTTTTTTAAAACATCACTCTGTGTATGAACTTGAGAAAGGGGATCTGTGGAGTCAGGAAAGCCTGGAAACATTATAGCTGATAAAGTGCTCCCTTTAGCACTGCTCTCCGTCCTAATGCACTTTGCAGGCTGCGAACAAGCAGTATGAAAGTCATTGGTTTGCTACTGAAATGCAACTTGGGTCTTTTTACGTCTGTGTTGACTTAGAATAGAAAATAAATGTATAAACGGTGTCCAGTTGATGTTGCAGGGGACTCTTTAAATGGGCTGAAGGAAATTCCTCTGGCCAGAATTTAGTGCAGCTATTCCCGGCTGCACCTGCGGGTTTTCCCCATCTTCTGCTTGCAGGAGATGCGTCATCCCACGTATCACTTGTACTTAAGTAAAAAAACTCTTTAAAAAGAAAGAAAGAAAAAAAAAATGAAAACAAAACCAAACAAGTTACCATGGTGGGGAAATGGGCATTTGCCTGTAGCATGGCATTGGCTTGCTGAAGGCTGGAGATGAGCGGAGCTGGCTTGGGGCAAACTGTATCTGGTGGGATCACTTGGAGGTGTGCTAGTGAAGGGTTTGGACTCCCCATATTTTAAATTCTGCTTTTTCCCTCCCTTCCACTGGCTTTTCGTATCAATTATGAAGACTGGAGGGAAATGAAGTTCCAGGCTTGTGTCTAAAGACAGGATTCGTGTGCTATACGCACGGCTCCGGAGGAGACTCGGGATGCGTTTATGCTCCTTATTGTGAAGGAGCTGAGTAACCTGGCTCGTACCGAGCTCCTCGCCCTTGTTGGTTTGCAGAATCCCAGTTACCGTGCGCATGTCTACCTGCATGGCACAAATTGCTGGGGGTGGTACATCTGCCAGCCAAACAAAAAGGTATTATTTGGGATGAAGCTGATATTCTTTCATCAAAAGTGGATTTGGATGCCACTTTTACATCACTACGCTTGCATCTATCTTTATTGTAGTCATTGTTAGGTGTCTTAGGAGCTTTTCCTCAATGGGTGGAGCCTAAGGAGATAGTAGCCAAAAATATTCTGTATGTTGTTCAAATTCTGCCTGCAAGTAAGGACTGAACATGTTAACACTTGACAAAAAAACAAAAACCCCTCTGCTTTAGAGAGAGATGTCAAGCCCTTATTTAAATTGGCACTCTGTGCTGTGTCCCCCATTGACGGACAGTATTCCCTCTGATTATTTTTTTTTAAAGTAGTAATTTAATAGAGTGGAATTTAATTAAGTGGAAACTTTTTCAGAAAGGCACTGACTTGTATAATCGCAAATGAAAAATAGGCTGTAACCACCATCATTCTCTAAGCATAATTTGCAAAAAATACTTACATCAACTGAGTAAATGTGATCTGAATCAGAAAATGATCCTGAAAGACTGTTTTAGCTTAGCTTCAACCAAATTAATGTCAGTATGGTTAGTGGCTTGATAATAAACATGCTTCTGCTTTCTGAAGCCACTACTGTATAATCTGATTACAGCTGATGTGGCTGGCGGCGAGCCAGCCCCGGCTCTCGCAGCGGCCTCCTTCCCCGCTGGAATGTTCCAATAAAAAACACAAAATTTGCTTTTGAAAGCGATCGGCCGAGGCGGCAGCGTGGGACTGCATCCCAACCGGTGGCTCTGCTCCTCGCCTTCGTTCCCTCAAGGTGACTTCTTGGCTTTAATGTCTTTTTCTAGCTGCAAGGGGAGAAGCAGCTGGGGTGGCAGCGATTCGGGGCCCCTCTCTGAAGGCTAGCTCGTGCTGAGCGTGCTCAAGCTAGAGGGTCGACGTTCAGAGGTGATGTCTCTCTTGGGGCTGGCATTATCGAAAAACAGCGAACGCAGGGGTTCCTTGCAAGGTTTTATCAGATATCGGTTAAGGTGCTGCTTCTACTGCTTACATTCGCTTCCCAATCAGCCACCGTGGTGTGACTGTCTGACGCTTCTCAGTCAGAAACCTTGCCCCCAGACCCTGCTGTTAATGGAACGTTTTTTCTATATCGAGTTGTACGGCTTGCTGTAACTTATTTGCAGTTTTGCTGATGGCCTTTTCAACACCACGCTTTTTCTACTCGTGCAGTAAGGGCTGTTGTATTGCTGTCTGCAGCAGAAGGTGGTGCTGGGAATAAAGCACGGGCAATGCAGTGGAGAAACCTGCAGTGATGAAGGGCTGCAGCTTCATGCAGCGTTACTGGAATGGGAATTTTTCTTGTGATAAGCTCTTATTGAAGTGTTCTATTTCTATTTTAAAAATTGAAAGTTTTCCAAGGTTTGTTTTTTTTTATGTTTTACTCTCTGTCTCTGCAGTACAGGGACATTCTGCAAAGTGGGTTGGATACCACAAGGGTGGTTTCCTGGGCAAGTCAAATGCAAAGGATCATCTCTTCCAGATAAGAATTATTTTATTTCTTGGCAGCTGGATTGCTTTTAGTGCCTGAACATCTTCAAAGACTATAAAAATGGAGACTTCTTACTGTTATTTCAAGGACTTTGTCCAAGATGTTGCTCCCCGGATGCTATATATATACACACAGGGTCTGTTTCTTATATTTCCAGAGTTGCTGGCATGAAGGCTAATGTAGGAAATCAGAAACAACGTCTTCTGAAGTGGAAGAAAATTAGAAATACCTTCACCTGAAGGTAACCAGTGATGAGTAAAGGAGTTTAAAAGAAAAAAATTATTAGTGAAGTCTTTCCATATTGCTAGTAAAATCAGCAAGCTATTTTGGTGCTTTCGTGACAATGAGCTTTTCCTCCGCTGATGACTTCTCCAACCCTCTCGGAAAAGCTCACAGGGTGCAGGATCGGCCAAGCTCACGGGCAGTGAAATTCTCCTGGGACACGTCCCGAGAGCCAGATCAAGACTTCAGAAATGGCAGCTTGTGCGTTCTGGTGTTGGTTGGGGGTTTTTTTCGTTGTTGGTTTTTTTTTTTTTTTAAATAGGGTTTTAGATAATATGGCCACAAATGCTTGTTGTTGGTCCAGGCTCTAAATTCTTTGAAGCTGGTTATCAAAGTCTTAACCGCGAAGCAAGCAGGCCTTTGAGAGATAGCGGTGATGGTCAAGGCTGGCTCTGCAGAAGCGCTTGTTGGATTAGGGGTGGGATGTATTTGGCCATTTACCTTGAAGTCTGATTAGATACCAGCGATGAATAAATACTTTTTCCGGCTGCGAGGAGGCGATGCCTTTGGTGGGCATTGCAGTGGGACACGTACACTGGGGGGAGCGGCACGGGGTGGTTTCATGCTGGGTGAGTCGGTGGTGTGGGGAAGGTGCGTGGTGGAACAACGTAGCCATCAAAACATGGTGCAAAGTTGGGGGGCTGTGCCCGTCTGCACCCACAGCCTCAGCCCCAAGAGCAGGAGGGGGTGAGCTGCTTGGGGTGGAAATGGGTGTCCCTCAGGTTTGTAAAGCTTTTGGATCAAAGCAGACACACCTTTGGGTGCCAAAAGAGCTTGTTGCTCTGCATCATTCATTTGTCCCGCACGTTGTAAAAGTGGCACCTCCTTCAAGCCATACACTTGTTCGTATGTGCGTGTAGGGGGTGAACTCCATCTCTCCATTATAAATTATAATGTCAGCTAATAGAAAACAGAACTGTGCTCTGTTTGCTTACAGTCATTACACTGTAATAGGTTAAATTTTTATATTCCAGCTGAAAAGAGTTAGACATAGATGATTGACACGCAAAATAGGAGAAGATTGGGGTGGAAAAGAAAATTATGTTGACTTTTTAAAGAACTAACTCTAAAATTGCATTTAATGTTGTTTAATGGATTGCTAAGAAAAGCACCTGAAACAATAATTTCACATAAACTGCAGATCATTAGTGGGTTTTTAATAACGGAGACAGAACAGGAACCTGAAAGAATTTCAGGAAAGAAAAATCAACTTGTAAATGGGTACCTCATTTCCTAGCAAGATTCATCTCTAAATTTTCCAAATGTTTTAAGCATTCTCTAAAGTGCTGCAGATACTGAAATCTGGAGAGTGTGCTGGTGTTCTGATAAGTTGAACAAAATAACGAGTCTTCCTGCAGCTTTAGAGAGGCATTTTATTTAAGTTTATATTTGTATAATATAGAATACAGTCTGCACCAAAGAGGTCTGGACTGTGGAGATATTAACTATTTCTTTGCCAAGATGGGAAATCTGCCACAAGATTAGCAGAAAGTATCTGTTCTGCCATTCTCTTCTCTGCTTCCCATGGGACACGAGAAATAAAAACAACTTGTGTCCCAAGCTTTTCAATTTGCAAAGCAATTTGTTCAGTTTTCCAATACCTGATTGCTGAATGGAGGAGACACACAAGACCCTTGAAAATATGGACTTCTGTATAGTTTGCATTTATTTTGCAAGAGAGCATCTAATGTTTCAGTAAATTCATTCGGTAGAAATGTTTGGTTAGCTAAGAGAAAAATGGGACATTAGAAAAGTTTTCCCACTTCATTGTCTTGCCTTTTTTTTACATGTTTCTGCAAAGGTTTTACAGATTTTAACTGGAACCTTTATTGGGACCATAAATCACTGAGTTTCATTGGGGTTTTTTTTTGTTTTGCTTTTATAAATACATATCACTGCCAAAGCAGACAAACAGCTTCAAGGTTAATAAAGGCAGAGGAGATGCAGGTTCTTCCAGAGCCATGAATGTTTTTGGTTTATTTGTTGCTATTGAATTTGAACCTACTTTTCAATAAAACTGGAAAGGAAATGCTATTATTTTCCCACAAAATTGTGCCAGGAAATGAATTTGCTGTGATTCAGTTTCATCTTGGATGTGGTGGCTGAAGCACTTATTGAAAGTTCTCAATTATTACAGCCATGGTCATCCTGCACGTGGCTCTAAATGGGGAATCTGAGTCCCTGGGGGTTTCTTGGAGCTTTGAGGTAGGACTCCAAGTCCAAAAGTGTGCTGTGGTCCTCCTCATCATCTCTGCCATCGGGTCTCGCATCAGCCTGCCCTTTCCTGCTCTGTCTAAAGGAGATGCTGGGGCTCATTTATTGCTCATGGGGTTTTTTGGTAGGGATGACTATAGGAAAATACAGGAACTGGCATATCTACTTGGACTATAACTCTTTTTTTTTTTTTTTTTTTATTTCTTCTAGGTGTGATGTGTAAAGCTGTATATATGCAGGTGTGTGGGCACCACTTCTGTGTGCAAGTGTCTGTGCAACAGATCTGCACTACTCAAAACCCATGAGAATTTTAGTATGTGGTGAGATTCTGCTCATCATCTAGGCAGCATTGTGCCTCCGTAGTAATTACTGTGCACCTTATGGGTTGAAAACCCGTTTTTAAAGAGTTATATGGAAATCTTAATCCTGGGGACTAAACTGTTGTAACTGACTGGAATCATGTAACATCTTGCAACAAAACGTGTGTGTGTGTGGTGTGTTTGTATATGTAACCTTTTCTTTTGAATAAAAGCACAATGCTTTTTCTGGTTTCTTTAATTTCCTTCCCAGCAGGCCAGGTCTCTGCAGCACTCCTGCCTGCACCTCAGCTGTGCTGGACCAACACAAGAGACAGTGGAGGAGGTATCAGACCTTTTTCCATGAAACCAGCGCTGAAGGACACACTTGTAGTGCAAATGGAGACGCAGCCTCCTGTTGCTTTTCTAGCATAGGTGTGGCAACTGCGAAGCCAGGGGATTTCCAGATCAAACGGGGGGAGGGCATCCTTGTTTGGGAGGTACCAGCAATTCCCCAGCCTGCTCCCGCACCTCCTCCTCCTCCATCGGGGCATCTCCATGTACTTGCAAAAAGCAGAATTCTTGAATCTAGACTGGAAGTGATGAAAACAGCTTCATCAGGTCCTGGTCCTGGTCTGTAGCCTCTTTTCTCCAGTCTGCTCAGTTTCTCCTTGCTCCCTTATGTAGTGAAGTTACAGGCAGAGTTTCTCTGCTGACTGACCATGTATACGGGGAGGGATTTCTCTGCATAGGTTAGGTACGGTGCAAATACTAAGTGCTTGGCCCTGGCCACCCTCCTGCTCTACCCCGGGGTGATTCAGCTCTTATTTTGCGAATACGTGGCTGTAATGTTTTGAGAAATCATGGCAATTGAGTTAATGTTATCTACCCTGCTTTCACTGGCCTCTGATGCCAGGGAAGAGGGAACTTCCCTGCTGCAGTTAATCCCTAGGGTGAGACCACCCTTTCTCTTTTGTTTAAAAGTGTTCGAATTGGTAAATGAATGCGGTAGCATCTGCAGCTCCGTGCTTCCTGGGCAGGCTCCCGGGGGAGGCACAGCAGATGTCGGGACCTGCCGCAGTAACTGCATCAGAAATTGTGGCCAAGCGAAGCTGCTGGAAAAGCTCTTCCCCACAACAGGAGGCCCAAGGCACTGGCAGTTTCCTGCACAAATAATCCACTTTCACTTGGTCCTAAGGAGATTTTGGTTTTCCATGTCCTTAAAATAGAGGAAGACCGGCTGTTCCCCCCCCTCCTTTGCACGGGTCACATGTGAAACAAGGAGCTGCAAGGCTTTTGGGGCAAAGGGTGTCTCTTCGTACTGGGTTCCTACAGAACCAGGTGTCCCGATGCTCAGAGCTGTGGCTGTTGCCCTTAGGATGCACCTACAAAAAAAAAAAAAAAAAAAAAAAAAAAAGCCATCCCTGTGCACCTGGAGCTGAGAGATTTTGAAATTTTGTGCCTCTTTCTCAGATTGAAGTTGGCCATGGACATCCCTGTTTGCTGATGCCTGTTGCCGTACATTAGTTGCACATAGTGCCAAGGGATGTTAAGCGGTGCTGGTGGTATTGACTGGAGGTTTTCCACCAGTATGATTTTCCGTTTTTTAAGCCAGCTGTTGCTGGGGGGGCTTTGCGTGCGTGTCTGAGTGTTTTGGAATTGCAGAGGATTTGGGGTTCTGTTTTTTAGCAGACTCATAAAATTCTACCAGGGTCTTTAACGCGGTGTGTACTTCTAGCACTGCTGCTCTGCAGCTGTATGGTTATTGAAATGTTTTATTATTTCAATAACATTTTGAAAGGGATGTTTCCCTCCCAGCTTGAGAGAAGAAAATTGAATCCCCTTTCTGTTGTCTTATGGCCATGGGACTAAAACTGATGTGCTTGGACCTCATCTGAAAAGGGTTCATTGCCTGTGCCCACGCATACTGGTGTGGGAGAGGACAGAGCATGTCTCTCAGCAGATATCTGTTGCAAAGACCAGTTTTATGAGTATATTTTGCTCACTGTGAGATGTTACTTGCGAATATAAAGGCTTTCTTCCAATAAGTCTTAAGAGATTTCTGCTGTCTGGCTCTGTGCTGATACGTACTCTAGCAAGGAGCAGCAGGTAATGTATTTATACTAAAAAAAAAAAAAAAAAAAAAAAATCTGTTTAAGAATAGTTTTTCCCAGAGATCCCCTGGCTTATGAAGTTGTAAATTAGAGATGAATTCATACCAGCTGATAAAAACAAAAAGTATTGAGCTTTTCTGCTCTATATTGATGAAGGTCATATGTGCAAAATGCTCTCTTTTATTTTCATTGTCAGCCCCTGGTGCTGCCAGCATTGGTATGCCCATCCTGCACGATGCATGCCTGGCACCAGGTCCTGGGCAGGGCTTTCCAGCCACCCTGCTCCCAGGCTGGGCAGCCTCAGAGCACTCGGATGGCATCACTCGGGATTTTCTGAGTCATCATGACGTTGGTTGGGCTCTGCTTGTGTTGTGCAAGGAGGGTTTTACTTTGAAGTCGCTCCTGGCCTCTGTTCCGTTGAGCAAACGTGTAGTAGGACCTTGTTTTCTGGCTGTCCTGTGTTGGATTAGTTCATTCCTGGCTTGGTGTGTCAGAGAGTGGTGGTTGACAGTTGACATTAGGACCAGGTTTTCCTGTGTGCGGCATTCCCTGTTCAGATGGGAGTGGGCACTGATGTGAAAGCAAGATCGGTTTTCAGTGTTTTATCCATTATTTTTGTTCTTTCTTCTGAAAGGAGGAATTCCTATCTGTGTAAGAAGAGTTTGCGCTCTGGAGGTTAGGTTGAGAAGCTATTTAGATCCCATGTTAAAGTTGGATGTTCTGCTTAAATGTGTTTCCAACATCCTACTGGTTTAATAACAGCTTCAGAGTCACCAGACCTACGCTCTTCAGGTCCGTCCTCAGGGCTGGCAATGCCGCCTTGGTGGCTCTTGAAGGGTACTGAAAGAAACCAGAAGTTAAATGCATTTATTGAATTTTGTACTCTTTGTGGCTGGAAATGAATTAATTAGCTCAAAACAATAATAAAGAGGTGACTCCGCTGTGCTGGTCTCCAGTGAGGCAAGCAGGGTGGGCTGGGCTGGTGAGTTTTGCTGGGGGGGATAGCTGTGCTGCTGGCCGGGAAGGGAAGGCAAGGATGGGTCGTGCTTCAGAAGGGTGGAGGGATCGAGAGTATTTGATTTTTAAGTAAAAGTTAACTTAAGCATAAAACCTCAGGAACAGCCGAGGAGCACTGTTTACAAAATCCTGCTGAGTGGAAAGTCTCTGGTGAGGGTGCCAGAGGTGGTGTGAGCCTCTGAGCCGCCTCGGTGCCCAGCCAGGACCCAGTTGGTGCTTCGGCTCCTGCCCAGCTTGGGTACTGGGAGGGGAGTGCTCCCTTTCACAAGGCTTGGTTGTATGGTGAGCACATGTACACATTAATATCTCTTACTATTGTTAATATGAGCATTTTTATTACTATTTAATATTAAGCAGTTGTCATTTGCACTACTTTCATGCCTCCAAGATTCAGCAAAGAGCCGGACCCCGTTTTGTACTCAGTTGTCTGTGCTGCCAAGGAACCCGGCCGCGCTGCAAGTCGTGGCTGCCATCTGCTCAGCATCGCTCGTGGCTGGCTTTGCACCGAGCCTTTCCCAAACTACACCAAGATAACCCCATAGTATAGGCAGGGCTGCACAACAGCATCAAAACGTGCAGCTGTACAGTTACAGAGAGCGACTCACGGGCTAAATTGTCTGAGATGGCTCCAGAAAATTTTCCTTATTATTTAGTAGCAGATTTACAGCTTCATTTTCTGAAATAGATTCCAAGATGGGTGATTAAAGAAAGGGGTGAATTGGAAAGCATATGTGTTATTCTCAAATACCAAATCAAGAAGGGGATGGGGAGGTGGGGAACAACCCTTGTCAGGTCAATAGCTGGAAAGCACAGGGAAAGGTGAGGCTGAAGACCTGCTTAGGCTGACTTTTAGATCTTCCCTTGCTTGACTTTTTTCCTTGCCCCACCATCCCCAGCAACGCAGGTGAAAGTAAGATGCCCAAGGTGTGGACCTGATGACAGAACACGGGTCCCTTTGTTCGCTGCTAAGCACAGGGTTCTGTAAGCAAACCAAAGGATTAATGAAAGAAGTTCCTATAGACACAATGAAAAATGATTTGATTGCCAAGAAACTGTCGTCCTAATGAACTCAGATAGTCTGTTTGTTGGAAACACCAGAAAATGGAAATGGGCTTGCATAGCTTTATTATATTCAAAAATAGACTTTAACTAGAACGTTCTGTATTCTTTCCTGTTTGAGTAAAAACAGGGGCTGATAGAAGTTGAAAGCAGTAGATAAGCTGATGTGGAGACACATATGGCTTGAAGCTAGTGTTTAAAAAGCAAAGAAACTATAATCGGTTGAAGGTAAAAAGAAAAATGTTCATAGTATAGAGTCCTGTTCTCAAGGCATCGCTTCACATTGGTATGAAGACAAGTTTCGATTAACTCCAGATAAATTCTTTTTTTTAATGTGCACCTCATGCAGAGTGGATGTTTGTCACCGTTTCTCTTCGTTACTAGGGAGGAAAAAATGTGGAAGCATGTTGCTGCTCATGCATTTGGGGTCTTAATGCTAGAAATCAATTCAATGTGATCATCTTAGGAAAATGCTCTAAACAGCCCATGTGCTGCTCTGATTTTTAGTTGAAAAGGATAAATTTCCTTCATAATCAGTACAGTAAGATGGGATACAGAAAATTCAGTTTTCTCTCTGAAGACTGCTTTTTCTAGGGGTGTTCAACGGACCTGGGAAATGGTTCGGTAAAGTAACTTAGATTTGCTGGAGGAGGGAGGACCCATGGTGATGGGAAAAGGGACCTGTCCCGTCTGACATGATGTGTGGCCAAGCGCAAGGACCTGGCTGCGTCTCTGCTGGTGGGACCTTGAACCGTGGTCACTTGTGCCTCGTATCTCTGGGACACCTGCAATATTGTTGGTATTTGCTGGGATCTTTCACTTCCACATAGTGAAGTCACTAGAGCAGGATGCCTGCGTGAAAATGTTCTCTGCCTCGGACACTTTCTATTTTGAAAGAAAAGAGGGAAAAGAGTTTTTACAAAATTCAGAACATTTTCAACTTGAATACTGTTTTCAATTGGAAAATGTAAATGGTTGTGTTGAATTCTTGGCTATTTACTTTTTAAGTTAAAATATTCACTGGAGAACACCCCCACTTTCTCTCCGGTATCAGGGTCTTGATACTTTGGATAAGGCAATGGTTGTCTGGTCTCAGTTTCCTGTGGCAGAAGTGCAACATTGGCCTTTTATAGATGCTATGAATTTGAGAAGCAGCATCATGACACTGGCAAATCAGCAGAATGATGGGGAGTTATCTCACATAGACAGGAATGAAATATAAAAAGACAATATGGGGGGGGGTTTCATAAACTGTTGCCCTTAGTTTTCAGCAATCAGATTAGAGTATAAAAAGCAAAGATAGTTGCAGAAAATTGAACCCGAAGGAGTAATTTGCTTGCTTTCAAGACTTTGTGTACCTAGAATTTAGTTGGTAGGGAATATGTAAGTGATTCTTAAAGTTAGGCAGCAACACAGCACGTACATGGGTGAACGCAGCAGTACAAGTGCTCCAGGTGGTACCCAGGATGAGTGTTGCCTTTTGAACTGGAAACCAGAAAACTTGACATTGTTCCTGGCCATAACTGCTATTATTGGGTAAACACTTCAAATGTTGAAGAGTTGTGTTCCCTGTATGTAAAATATGAATAATAACACTGTATAAATGTTCTTTGATCTCTTCCTATGAAAAGCTCTATGGAAATTCCAAGAATTCAATATTTAATGCTGGATTTAACCTTTGATGAAAATTAAGACTGTTAAGTTATTTATAAATATTTTTTTTAAGTAAAATATTCATTTGGCACAGTTAATGCTTTTTACTGTAGTCAAATACAAGTGGCTAACAATAAAAGCAGTTCTATAGTAGCAGTGATTAAACAATACAATGTCTGTATCTACGGTATGTTCAGAGGCAGATTAAAAATGCCACAATGCAACGAGTACTGCAGTAATATGGAGTTCGTGAATTATCTGAGGTAAATCCGAGGCAAGAATTGTGGCTGGGACTGTATAGCACTGGAAGAGAGAGTTGTCACCACATGTGAAAGGAGTCGAAATGGTACTTCTCCAAGTCAAACGGGAATTGACTGGTTATTTCTGGTTTAACAGGCATAAAATCTAAGTCAAGAAGAATACTGCAATTCAGGCTTTGTCACATAATTTTGTATCATTTGAACTTATGTGCAACAGCTTCTTGATTCCCCACCATCAGCCTTCTCCTTAGGAACTGCAAGCTGAAGTTAATGGCTTTCATCATAACGGCAATGAAAATACCATTTACCTATTTAAAATGCTCAGCAGGGAAATGCTCAAGAATGATTCCTTGTGCTCCAGGCTATTCATCCAGTTTGATGAAATCTCAATTTTTCCTTATGGCTGTGTGTACGCAGACGTGCCGCGAAGCTTTGAGCTCTCTATCGGTTTTGAGCATGATTAATTTGTGTCCGCACCAGACAGCTTGTTGTGCATTAAGCCCTGCCAGCCAACAGATAATTTTTCTAGCATTTAAACCAATTTACGATCTAGCTGACGTGCTCATTGTTTCACTAAACCTGGCCAGTCAGCGCCGTCTCTGCCACAGAGCAGGAAATTAATCTTTGCAGATATTTGACTCCATCAGCTTTCCTACCTGCTGCATGCAATTGTAGAGGAATTTGGCAAACTTTCTGCAAGAGCTGCATCCTCAAACTGTGTTCACAATAGCTCCCAGTAATCCTCCGCTCCCTTTCCTGGACGATGTCTCCCGGGGCATCATCTCTTCTCCCACCCACCCAGCTGGGTGGAACCAGAGCACCCAAAGCCCAGGGGAGAGGGTTTGGCTGTGGCATCTGTACAACCCAGGAGGGAGTGTCGGAGGTTGCTGGACTCACCTTAGGAGTACACAGTAAATACGTGACTGGGGTGATCTGAAGACCCATCTTAAATCTTGTACTGTTGGCTTTAATAGCTTGGGGCTATTAAAAGAAAGACTTGGAGGGTACCAGCTTAGCTCTTTGGTTTATGTACCTGGTTTAAGGTATGGGCACGGATGAAATTAGGCTGAAACTTCAGCAGGGTCAAGAGAGAAATCGCAAAGGAGGCGTTAGCCAAAATGTATACTTTTACCTGTGTGTTCATACAGATGCTTTACAAAAAGACGAATACGAAGCTCGTGTGTTGATTGCGCTGTGCTGTTGCAGTTGTCGCTCTTAAGAGATGAAAAACCATATAGGAATTGGAAAGGAAGTTCAGTTCAAATTTCCCTTAATAAAGAGTGCAGTAAAACTGGCACAAAACCAGGCCTGTGCCCAAGCCCTGTTCAGGTAACCCCCCCTATTTGCATAATGAAGGTAAGACTGAGCCTTGCGTGCAGCCCGGCGGGGTGGGATGGGTTTGGCTCTGCCGAAGCCTTGCTGGGACTCTCTCATTTCGGTCTTCCCGATATCTACCTGTGTCCTTGCACTGGAAGGAGTTCACTTTGAATCTCTCATACACAATTTGAGCTAGTGTCAATTTTATGATGACTCTCTGCTTAAAATGAAAGCTTGTAAATTCAAGTTATTGGGCTTACAACTTGCATGACTAGGAAAAGGCAGTTTGATTTGTTTTTTTTAATTTTCAAGGACTGTGGAGACAGCTGTCGTGCGGAGAGATTCACAGCAGATAATGAGATCCATCAAAGACATGCAAGAAGATAAATTTCAAGCAATCTGAAATTAATTCGGAGATCCCAAGGAGATCCCACTAAGTGACCAGTGTTTTGCTGAAATGCCAGCATCATTTTTCTTTCCAATTTTGTTTTCTCTCTGAGCCATATCTATTGCCTTTGAAGTAGCTACAGCTGAGGCCAAAATTTGTGAATGCTGGGAAACCAGCAGTTCTGAGCAAGGAAAAACCTTTGTAGTCTGTTCACAGACAGAGCAACAGAGTAGGCAAAGATATTTTTTTTTTCTTATTAATATTTTATTTCCAAGCCTCTAGCATTTGGCCCTCAGCTTCAGCCTGGCTGCATTAAAATGCATGGTGCAATCTTAAAGGTTAGTCAGCCGTTAAGCAAAGAGCTTCCTGGTCAAGGAGACCTGATGGGGAGAGTTTCCCTCTATGCTCCTGTATTGCCAAATGGTTTAGGTTAAGGAAAGCAAGTCATGGGCTGAAACGTGATTGACTTCAAGATGCAACACATTGCCCCTTCCGGGCAGTTGCATTGGTTAGTTAGGAGTGTGGTTAATGTCAGGAAATCTAGCCTTGGTTAAAACGTATGCAGTGCTTGCATTGGCCAACTTGGATTTCAAAAATTAAGCATCGTGAGCATTAAAGCTAAGCAGTAAAATGTGTGTTCTTTGTGATTACCATTTGCGTGTTGTAGCTTGTTCATGTTTCAGTTCTCAACCTCATGTCCACAATTGCTAAATTGGAAATACCTTTGGTTGTGACACTTACAATTCCTGTTACCATCTGATTTCTAGTCTGTGCTATTGTAAGAACCAGCAGGTATTATTTAGGCGTGTTAAAAAATAAAGATAAAAACCAATATTAAATCTCATACTTAAGATGCTCACTCAACTGAGCAACAGAAGTTGGCATCTTGTAGCATGGATCCTGCCACGACAGTGCTGCTGTTGCAAGTGAAAGCTGAAACTAATGCCACTTCTTTCAGGGATTTCAAGATCTTTATATTTTCCCATGATACTGTGTTCCTTTCGATTAATTTCAAAAGAAAAGACTACAAAAATTCAAATACAAAACAGTCTGGATGTCATCTGGAATTTATTTGACCTCTTACACTGGCTCTAAAAGAAATCATAAACAAATAAACAAATAAAACTTCTTTTCTAAGATAAAAAAGACACTTCATTTAATAACTAGATTAAAAAACAATTTGAAACTTAGTGGGGGAGGTTGCGTGTGGCACAAGGAAGGAAGGAGCACATTTCATTTTCATGGTGAGTGGAGATGCTGCCAGTTTGTTTGGTATGAACCCCTTGTCAGGGGCGTGAAGAAATTCCTGTTGTGCTGAGCACCCTGCAGCTGCAGTGACCTGTGCTCCCTCAAGTTAGTGAAGTTGGGATCTTTATATGGAGGGTTTGGATGTTTGAGAAGAAAATGGTTATTTTCTTTTGGAGGGAGTGAAATTTTAGGGCTGGTATTTGGAAAGGGCATCTTTCTTCACTAGGCAGCCCCAGTACTCCCCAGTTACTCTAAATCTATGTGACGATCACCAGTCTTTTTTTGGAAAATTAATAACTAGCTTTCTCCACCTTTAAAAAGCTAACTTTTATTTAGGCTCAAATGCACAGTTTGGGGCACAGAGGGGTCCTTGCTTTTTTTAGTAGGACATGGTCCCAGCTCTCTCCCTGTCTCCCCCAACACCACTCTTCCTTCCCATGAGGCGCCACTGTAGATCTCTTGGATAAAATGTGTTGCTAGACATAAAACAAGAAAAATATTTGTTTATTCTGCTGCAGACAGCTGTTTAGGATGCTGTGGAAGTCCAAGTCTTCCAGTAGTTTTGCAGTTGTTGTTTGTATGTGACTTTTTCTTGGAAATCATCCTTGTTAGGAGGCACTGAGGGTTTCTGTGCATCCCTTGGTAAAGAGTCAGGCTTTTTTCCTGCAGTATCTTTGTCCAAGGAGTTTGAAGGAGAAGGGACAGTGTGTCGCCAATGTTCAGTCAAAAAGAGGACCCATTTGTCCTTGAGCTACCAAAAAGTTTTTCTGGGCATGAACTGGGACGTTCAGTGTGTCCAAAGTCCAACTGGGCTGGAAAAAAAAACCTTCCCTCCCTTCTGGTAAAATGTAGAGCAAACTTGGAGTGACCTGTATGGAAGTGGTGGACAATGTCTAGGAACAGGTCTTTTATGCAGGAAAACTGTTTTGGATGGTCTGTGCTTCCAGTTGGGTTAAAAAGAGCTGGTTTGGTGGGATTAATCTGCAAATCTCTGATGCACAGTGAGAAAAGTGGCTCCCCGGGGTGATGGCTGTAGGGCAAAGCAGGTTTCTCTCCAGAGGTGCGGATATACGTGCACTCACATTTGAATACTTACGTATTTCTATTAAGATAATTCGGCCAACAAAACCTATAGCCAAGGGTGATAGAAATTGAGGAATGTGGACTCTTTCTTGGCAGCTCAAATCTGGCTTGGAAATGTTTCAGGGGAGGATTAAATCTTGCTGCTCGGCAGGTCAGGGTTGGGGTAATCAGCAGAGGTTGGGGATGGCTGAACCGGGGATTAGTGCGGCACAGCGGAGAGTCTGGGACTGCTGTAAATGAGGATACAAATGAAAATATGTCAAGCGCCTTTCATCTTAGGCATTTCCAAAGGGACTGTGGTATTTTTCAGGTGCTTTGAGTCTGTTGAGTGGGGAGAGACAGCAAAGCTGCTATCTCTGCTCAGCACGGGTTTCTGTCTGGGGTTAGGTGGGAAGGCAAGAGCACTCTGGGCTTGTTTGATCCTGTTTTGTTTCCTTGGGGGGGACTCCAATACCTGAAGTCCCACAATGAAAAACTGATTTCTGTGCCCTGATGTTGTTTGCTTTGTGAAACTATCCACTTTGTCATTAGTTCGCCTGGTTTTGTGCAATATGTGCATTGTATGCAAATTAATATGGTTAAAACAATGTCAAACAGGCTTACATTTGAGAAAAGTTAATATTTCTCTTGGCAGTTCCGATGTCCTTTGTTCTTTATATGCTGAATTAATTTCTTCTGCCAGCTCTTGCTCTGTGCACATGGTGATAGCGTCCGAGTGACTTGCTGAAAGGGCTTTGCTTTTTCTGAACAAGGTAGCAATTCCTCTGTTTTGTAAAGTGCATATCTGATATGTAACTGCTTCTGCACAGCTTCTAGAACAAGACAGTGGAGCAAAACAAAAGCTAATATTAAACAGTTTATGGTATGAAGCTACCACAACCAAAGCAAAGCTGGCCTTGGCCTCGTCTTTGGGTTTCTCCAGTTTGCCGGATGGACTGTGCCAGGAGGCTCGGTGCCGGGATATGGGATGGATCCAGAGTGGTGGCTCGGTGCTCGTGTCCTTGCCACGCTGCTGTACATGCCAGTAACGGGGTTTAAACCTAAACGTAGGGTGCAATCACCCAGGCTCCAAATGCAAACTGCAATTTTTGGATGCATAGCTACAAATTTGGATTTCACCTACTGTTGTCAACAAGAACTAAAACCAGAGATGGTGCTGGTCTGCACTATGCTCAGTGCGGGTGTTAATTGCTGTCTTTAACTGCTGGGCAGGAGCTGCTGCCAATGGTGCGGTAGCACTTCAAGAATACAGCGTTTCTCAGCCATTTCTCAGGTTGTCACATCCATTAAAACAGATTCAGGTTGGTTTGTCGGGTGTAAACTAAGCCCTCGGGTTTTGTGCAGGTTGGTTCAGCGGTGGTATGTGGGGCAGGTCATCGTGGCCCTACGAAAGGTGCAATTTCCCCAGTGCTGTTGGTGCAGCCGTGTGGAAACGGCAAAGCGGCGCTGGTTTTGTAGTTGGTCTAAATTGAGAATTTTGTGAAGTTAGAAATGCTTATAATTTCCATAGTGTTGTCCAGGGGAGCAAACCTCCTATGGTGTCTCCATGAGCTGCTTCTCTCTCTTCTGGGCTCCATCGCTGCTTCTTCTACCCAGCAGAAGAACGAGTAAATGCTTTCGACTTTGGGGTTTTCGGTGGCTTAAATGAAGGCACTGATGTATGTCCCAGGCCGTGTCCGTGGTGGAGCCCATCGGGCAGGACCAGGGAGGTAGGTGGTGGTGCAGGAGCAGTGCTGGAGGAGAAGGGAATGCTCGATATACATGCACAAAGGTTTTGGGCTGAACCCATCCATTATTCTTGTGTTTATTTCGCATTCCATCAACTTAAGTTGTGTTTCTGGCAACTGTTTGTTTGCTTTGGGCAGTTATAGTTATATTAGTGTAAATATTTTCTAGTGATTGTCAAGTGTCCCATTTACTTTAGTTTCTTGCAATTTCCTGCTGTAGTTTAAAAAAAAAAAAAAAAAAAAATTTAAAGGCAGAAAATCACCCTTCCCATAAGCATCAAACTGTCCTTTTTCAGGCAAAACTCATACCTCTGAAATTTCAAAAGGTGCTTTTTTTGTGATTTGAGAACTGAAAAAAAAAAAAAAAAAAATAGGTGGCATCTACACAATTGGAGTGAATTCTCCATGGTTGTGAAATGGTACAATAAAACCCGCATGAGTCACGGCTGCTGGAGTTAAGTGACCACGGGAAATTTATGGTCATACCCTAGTTCTTGTTTATCCTCTTCTTTATCCCATCCGTTTCCTATTGAGACTCATTTTTGTTGTTGTGTATGTATATTAAATAGCAGTGTCTTTGGAACGGGAGTCTTGTATGCGTGCGCTTTGCAAAGCATAAAAGTCTCCTGGTTGCTGTAACAGTAATAGCATAATAAATGCTCAGAGTCAAACCATGCTGAATATCTGTAATCTGGGATTTTCTTTTTCTTTTTTTTTTTTCCATTGTAAAGGTACTCTTTTTTTCCTAAATGCTTTCTCCAGTTTCCCATTCAGATCCTGGGCAAGTGGGCACAGGCATCATGAGAGCTGGCTTGTGCGCTGCGCTGGTCTTGCGATGCCCTACTTTTGCAAAATTAATTTTTCTTGCAGAAATATGAGCAAGGGCTGGATCTTATTTATTTTACTGAAGTCATTTTTTCAGTATGCGAACAATTAATAAATGATTATGGAAAAGAAATTCAGCATTTGTTCCCCAACCCCTATAAATAAGGTAATTGCCTTCTCCAGAGGGAATGGAGTTGGCAGAAGTTTCACAGGGAACTGTTGAACTGTAGTATTTGTTTGACATGTTTTAAATGGTTTACCAAGTAAAATCAGACACAAAAGGAAAGGGGCTTGTCAATCAGCCGGCTTGCATTGGGCTCTGAATGTCCCCCTGTCAATCAGAGCAATAGCGACTTTTCTAGGCGGCTGAGAAGTTGCTGGAGGCAGGGGGGGAGCAGCTGTGATAATTTGGGTTTTTTTAGACTTTCCAATTTTATACAAGTGAGACACGTAGTTTCTTGGAGAATCTGATTTATTATTATATGGATTCAGGCAGAGTGTTTCCGAAATTTACTCTACTTTATGGTATTGCAGCAAATGTAAACATGTATAATTCAACAGTGCCAGAAGAAAATGGCCTTTGTCAGCAGCAGGGGGGGGGTTAGAGAGAGCTGTGAAAAAGAGACAAGAGGCAGAGTTGTGACCAATAGTAAGATTTTTTTTTTTTTTTTTTTTTTTTTTTTATCTCGAAGAGGAAGACTATGGGTCATTTTTGAGGAAAAAACAGAAGTAAAGCGATGCCAGGAGTTAGGGCAGGCTCATGCTTCATGGGATGGCGCCCGGCACCAGACCGGCGATGGGGAAGGTGCCGTGGTGGGTTTCCCTGCCTGGGACCCAGGGTACGGGGGGCCCGTCGGGGCTGACCCCCGCAGCAGCTGGCTCCTTCGCTCAGCTGGAACTTGTTTTAGCTCCAAACGCAAGCAAAACGATAAGAAACAGAAACATCAGCAAGAGAGAGGTTTGACAGCCAAGTTGTGCAGAAACCAGATGTCGTTCTTCAGAGCTTGCTTTCACCCGGGTAACGCGGGTTGTTGCACCTCTCTGGGTAAGGGAACGTCTCCCTCCCAACCAAAAGTCTGCTTTAGGACCAATTTTTAGCTGTGGTTGCAGTGGGCTTCGTGGTTATGGGCCTGTACAAGCACTTGTGAGCGTGTGGCAGTGATGGACAAACGTGACCGGAGCCTCCCATGCCGAAGGAGACGCTTCCCAGGGACATGGGGCTCCCCAGCAGGCAGCGGTACCCCCCTGGGGACAAGATTTTCTGCTCCCCAGTTCAGTAAATGTCATTGCTCTGTATCGCATTAATTTTTTTCAATGGCAGAGAATTGTGCGGTGTGAAATACCCGTTCTCTGCTGTAGGGCAGCGTTGCTCCAAGACACAGGCAGCCGGCAGCGGTACGTTTCGCAGGGGATGCTCAGCCACGTACGGACCTGACTGAAGCGTCGCGCTAAGATAACGTGGAGACGATGTGGTTGCAAAGCAAAATATAGTTTGGGGATTTACTCTGGCTTTGTGGTCTTTCTAATAACCTGGAAAATCCAGACCCAGAACTGATCTTTACTGAATTCTGAGGCTGTTGAAAAATTTAGAGGGGGGAGGAAATACCATTTTTTGTTATTTTGTGTGAGTTCTTAGTTTAGTTCTACAGACGCCTATTTAGTTTCTGTAAAACCTTGTTGGATCTATAGGTATTTCTGCTCTTAGGTTGGGGATTCTTTAAATATTTTCTGAAACCTACAATGATTGGAAATGTTGGGATTTGGTTTTGCTTTCAGACTGGGCTTCATGGCTCAGTACTCCCTCAATCCCTCAAAGTCCCATTCTGTAACACAAACTGGCTGTGCATTATTCAGCTGGGGATGCAGTAAATGCTGAAAGGCTGATTGTGAATATTGATTAATAATCAAGTGACACCAACCCAATTCTTGGAGGAATGAGTCAGATATGCTAAAAAACTTTCATCTGTGGGGAGAAAAATACGGGTTGAAGCAGTGGGTTGAAAAGGTTATGATCCTGAAGACCACTACCAGCATGCAGGACTTTTCCAGGATACAGATGAACTTACCTGAAGACCTTGTGAATTCAGCTAATGAAACCCAGACAGCTCACAGCTGTTCATTGTGGCTTTGTGGATCACAATTAGGAGGGTGGTGACCCAGAGAGGGAAATGGGCATATGGATATATGGGGGGGTGTCCTGCTTTCAGTGTTAATTTCCATCTGTTACACTCTCATACATGGTTAACTGCCTTTCCAAAGACTTCACTTATCTCCATTTCAGAATTAGGCAGCAATATATCTATATTCATACAGGACTCTCAAGGTTTCTACTTGAAGTACTCTTAGATCCTCAGGTGAAATTACATCCAGTATATCAATAGTTTAAAAGTGTATCCTGGAATCCAGAAAGTAAAATTGAAAGCAGGATTCGGCTTATTGTGTTATGTCTTAAATCCAGGTCTGATTTTAGTTAAAAACTTGGCAAGATGCGGCAATAGGCATCGTATATTAATCAATGAAAGATGAAGGCCAACCCGCTGCCCTGCTTTGGGGAGAAACCTGCCTTTTTTTACTGTCTTTCAAGAACAAGGTAGACTTGGAGAGTTAGCAAAAGTCTTCATGCGGTAACTGGAGCATATAATTGGGAAAATGGTGGTCTATGGACAAAATGGTTCATAGAATGGTTCAATCGAGCCTCAAATTGACGTACTTGGTAAGTGAAATCTTACGTGCTGATTCTGTTTTGCAAATATTTGTCCCTTACTGTGGCAAAAGGATGTGATGTTTCTCCCATGCCCATGTATCTGCAGCTTCGGTCCACGCGGTTCCACCACTGCACTTATCCCTAACACCAAACCAAAAGAAAGTCGGGTGCTTTTTGTGTTTCCCTTTTGTATTTCTCTGGCCTGGTTTCCTGCTTTCACCATATTTTGCACCTTTTTTTCTCAAACTTGGACAGTTTAAAACACAAGTGGAAACTGATGGTAGTATCCAAACTTAGTAACATATTGGATAGCTTTGCTTGGAATAATTGCCTCTTTCTTTTCATCTCATCTCAATGTTTAAAGAACAACAATACCTCATCTCCGCTAAACCTTTGAACCTTTCCTGGATATTGTTTGGTAAGTTAAACTGGCAATCCAGCATTTGTTTAGCTGATCTCTAAAACACACAGACGATAGGAACTCAAGTGTTTGGAGGTAAAAAGTTGCACCTTTGGGATTGTCAGAAATAATTTATATTTCCTGTTTGATCTTTGAGATGCTTTTTGCTATTAAAAAAGAAAGTAAAACACCGCATCTCCCACACTGCTGCCTTTCTAGTCTATCAATACTTTAAAATGGGGAAAGAATGTGTTTAGCTGTCATGGTAAAAGATTTATAGACCTACTGCTTTATAGACAACCCAAACTTTGGAGCTGAAAATGGTCTAAGTACCTCTGAAAGATGCATTTGGCTGTTTGGTAACAAATTAAGCATCTGGAAGAAGCAGCTGAGCAAAGTCAGTCACTTCATTATGGCTTTTTGAGCTGTTTGCAAGACTAGTGGTCCTGAAGCAGCCAAATAAAACAAACTATTCATCAAATATGATGCATGGAGTAAGCAAGTGAACATGGTTAAACAAATCATGGTGGTAATTTTGCTAATTCATGAATTTAATGTGCACTCGCAGAGCTCCACAATGGAAAGCCGTTGGCCGAGCCGCGCGCTTGGAAGCGGCTCGGTGCAACGCGTTGGCCTGGGAGAAGGCTTTGGTCTAAAATGAAGTTGTTACCGAAACATTCCCCGGATGTGTGAGCAATATATCATCCCCTCTTTGCACTTGAATAAAAACAACCATTGCCACTGAATTCTGGGCCAGAGCAGGCCCAAAACATGGTAGAAAGGGGCAATAACAGAGTTTGCCTTTGCAATTTCTGTGAGTGTTGGCTCGTGCTGTTTCATTAATTGCGCCTGTTCCCCACCTTGTGCCAACCACCTCCGAGGCATGGCATGTGCCAAAGAAATGTCAGCATGCTCTCTGGTATCTCAACTATGTTTTTATACATACCGATATACTTTCCTTCCCTCTCCAGTCTCCCTACAGCAGTTTTATACTCGGTCTTATTGCTAACTGTATGCTTAGCATCCACGTTCCCAGCCTGGGGCGAGCTATCGTTCACCCTGACTCTGATCTCTGCAGCCTGGTCACCCGGGGCTGGACATGACCAAAGGGAGATTTTGTGTCTCTGTGGCCAGGTATCTTAGATTTGAGTTGTCTTGCCTTCTGGTGGCAGTTGTAATTAATTTCTGGGGTGGCCTTTTATATTTCATGGGGTTGCCCAGAGGCTTGTGCAGTTGTTGTTGCCTGTGTCCAGCCTGAAAGCGCTGGTGCTCTTTGATTTGTTTTTGGTTTGGGTTTTTTTTAATATTTTTTTATCAATGCCTTTGCATTAGCTGTCGTGCTCCTGCTTGTTAATTGAATTCAGACTTGACACAGATTAGCATTATGACTGGAAGCCTAATTCTTTAAACGGAGACACAAATGCTGCTCTTAAGTTAGTTGTTAATTGCTTTTATTTATCAGAGCTCTTAAGTGTGGCTGTTTAGATCTCAGCTAGCAATTTTAACTGCGACTGCCTCAGCGTATTTCTGCTGGAAGCTGTGCGATGTAGGTCAGATACATGACAGTAAAAAGTATTATATTGTTTTGATCATTCACACTTGCTACAGGAAACACCATATTCTTTCTATGGAGTGAATATGACTGTAGCACATGCTGGTTCTGTCTATATAATGGAAACTATATTTTCCATAAAAGTTCATATATTCCTTTATTGGAAGGATCTCAGATGAGTGGAAAAGCAAACAGTTTACACGCAGCAAGTCTGGTGTTTGCCCAGGGTCGTCAGGGAGAGAAGACAACTGTACCTTTAATTATATGCTCAGTTAAAATGAGGAGAAGCTTGGTGATTAAATCTTCAGCATGGTGAAAACTCAAGGTATAAATGTTGCATTTCAACAGGCAACAAACCCAAAGTCTTTAAAAAAGAAATACTTTTTTTTTTTTCTCTGTATCTCTTCTGTAAAATTTTTTCATCACTGATTTCATTGCATTATCAGGACTAGAATGAGAAACACTGCTTACGAGCAAATATAGCATTTGAATATGGGCCAGGAATTCCTTTTACAGTATAAGCTTTTGTGTGAAATAAATCCAAACAGCTGCTCACAACTTAAGTCTGAGTAAGTGAGCTAATGCTATTGCTCTGGTCTCAAATTTGAGGCTAAATTGTTTCTTTGCCAAAGACTTCGTGCCAACCTACCTGGTCCCAATTTGTGAGAACAAAGTACATTGTTTCTGCTGATCTGGGAGTGAAATCATTTTATTTGACATTTTTTTCCATTATAATTTCAACCCTCATGTGGGAAGCCTCCACGAGGTTGAGACTTTACTTCTCATCTCCAGTTCTCCAGGATATATCTCAAGCAGGAAAAAACCTCCTTGTAAGGCTAGTCCAGCGTGATGTATAGGGGTATTTTAATATACCTGAAGACTCTTTTTTTTGGCCATTAGTGTAATTGGCTTTTGATTTCTTTTGTTCTTTTTTCCTTAGATCTTCTATTCTCATTCTTTTCCTCCTACTTATTTTGCTGTGCTCTTCATCAGCTGCTTTCCAGGCTTTCCCTAGATCACCCTGCCGCCATGTGAAACCTCTTCCCAAGGGCTGCCCGAGAGACCGCCACAGCCCAAACTGGACACCCCCATCCAGAGCCGAGCCTTGGTGGAGCATTAGCCATGACTAAGCCTTTTGGCATCAAAGCTCCCTCAGACCTCGCGGAAAAGCTTAATTTGGGACAAGGAAGATATCCCCAAATGACTTAAGTAAAGATTTCTAAGGACTTTGGATGCTCCTAAATACAGGAGATAACCAAAGGCTAGTATACGTGGGGCAGCTGGCTTTTCAGTTGTCTGGTTCCTCCTCCATACAACCACACTTGTACATTATTGGGAGGATAGAGGGAATGTTTAAAATAACTACAAAACATTGTGGCCCGGTGGTGTTTCAATTTAGACCACTAATTTTCATGCTTCAGGAAAAAAAGGTCAAAGTACCAAGAAGGGAACTTCCCTAGCTATGGAAAAGGCAGAGTATTTTCTACAACCGTGTGGGGCACAGGATGTATCTCTCAAATAAATGGTTATGCACTTGCCCTTTCACAAAAGGTTATAATTTCCAAAGAATTTGAATTATGCTCTAAGTGTACAGTTAGAGCTTCAGTTCCTGTAAGATTTATTGCAAACAAATTAGCAGAAGGGAGGAGAAAAACCCATTGGCCAAGAAATGTCATGTCCTCTCCCGTGGTGGTGACTGCCTTAGCTGCTACCCAGAGAAATATCAGAGACCCCAGCCTCACAGGGCAAAACAGAGGATTTACATACTCATTCTAAAAATTGTTTATTTTAATAGAAACTAAAAATGAAGATGTTTGAAGTATGTATGTATTGTATTTAGAAGTTTACGTTGTTATTGAGCTTTTTTCTACCTAAAAAACTAACTACAGGTTTAAAGAGTTTAGGTGCATTGATGTGATAAACACAGCATAAAAATTTGGGTGCTAAGAAAATAGGAAGATTTCCTGAAGTCACTTGGTCTGCCTCCTGAATGTGTTAAATCATCCACTCAATTCACATGGTGCAGTTGCCTGTGTTTCTTCTGGTTGCTCTTCCATTCCACCCGTGGCCAGTTAGAAGATGTTTTCCTGGCAGTGAACAGCATCATTTTGTATCTGTTGCCACTGTCCTCAGACAAATTCCAATCTCTGCAAGGTCACAGTAATGTTAATAATAGCCCTTTCCTGAGTGCTGAGTGGTATTTTAACACCACTGCTCAGAGTACCTCTCCTAGCATTGTTCCACTGACACATTTACTGGGAGAGTGGAGTTCCTGATGGCTGAATCATGTCTCCTTTAAATTACATTGTCAAAAAGATCATTTATCTTGTGCGTTATGACTGGCGCAAACAGTAAATTGAATAACACTCAGTCGGTAATCGTCTAATGTACTAGTCTGTGCTGCAACATAGTTCATCTTGCAAAATCCTCTCCCGAAATCATCAGTCGTAGTTGCCTGGCTTCGCAGATAACTGCACGTGTTCCTGCTTCTAGATCCCACGTGGTGCTGAGCGGTGGGTGAGATGCAGTGTCCTGAAGCTGTATGCCCCATCTCTGCTCCAGGAGCCCCTTAAACAGCTATGCCAGGAGAAGGGTCACTCTGTATGCAGGAGAGGACTTTTTTCTTTTTACTTTTCTCTCTTTTTTTTTTTTTTTTTTTTTTTTCTTGTGTCAGCAACTGGCTGCTGGCAGATGGTCTACTTTCTTAGATGGACTTCTTGTTGGATAATTCAGGGCAGTATGAATTCACACATCAATTTCATTTTGAGTGTTTGGGAGGAGGATCGCCTGGGTCCATCTTTTATCACTTCACTCTGTTGAAGACAGTGTGGTAGTTTCACTGGGAATTTTATACCAGGTAAAATTACTTTGAAACAGCCAACCTTGTTAATATCCATCATTTATAGGTGTGACGCTGCTGTCATTGTTATAAAATTATATGATTAATTTTTTTTTTGTTCTGCACAGCCTTTACGAGGCTTCATTAATGCTAGCTTGTTGCTCATCACCTGGTTGGATTCCTGGAGACTGCAGGCTTTTTGGAAGCTAAGCCAACATAATACTATTAGGTTTTCAAAATCAGTTGTTGTTGCTTATGCTGAACTTGGCCAGGAGCACACAAACACCAAATGGCTGCTGTAGTTGGTTCGGAGCAAAACTTAAATCCCCGATGTAGTGTTCTCTGGTTTCCCTTGATCTGTAGCATCTGCCGGGATGTGCATGTGCTGGTGGTAGCTTGCTGGTACCATCGTGTAGAAGAAAATATCCCTAGCTGTGGCATTTTCTCCCCATGTAATATATCCCACATGGAAGGGATTTTGCTCTGTGGGTTTTGTTTTGCTAAGGTGAGCTTTTGCTCGGTCTTCTGAAGCATATGGCATCGTGGAGCCCTGGTCAAAGGTTAATGCAGGTAGTGGAAATAGAAACAGCTCCAGAAGCTGACTTCGTATTTGTTTGACAGGCTATTCCTGATCTTCTGTCTTTATAAAGATGTTGCCTGGGGGGCAATGTGTAGAAAACAAGGTGGTTCTTAAAGAGGTTGATGAAATGCCTTCTGCATGCAGAAAACTTGGGGGGAGGATTAAACAGGAGAAAAATGTTTCTTTTGAAGACCACAGGAGGAAGAATTTAAAAGCTTTTTTAAAGATGCTGAAATTGTGACATGTAATAGTGCAGTGTTGGATGAGTTTTGAAACAGGAAAACTTTGATTTTTATGTCCAACTTGATTTGTAACATGGAAGTGAAATCTGTTGGTGATATTAGCGTGATAGTTGTGGGCTTGCTCTTAGGATGGGCTTGGCCCCGTCCCTTGGATGCTTTATGGTTTGCACATGGCAGCTTGTGCGCTCTTTTTTAGGAAGCTGAGGAACAATGAGGGTGGAAAATCCTGCCAAAATGGGCATTAACTGTAGACTATGTCCACAAATGTGTTTGTGTAATAATAATATTTAAATATGAAGTACGTGATTCTTTGCTTAAAGTCTCTAATGTATACGCTTCTCTATAGTTACTGGGATCTTTTTTGGATATATGAGAAACAGCATTATTCAGCTGCTCTCAGTCTTGACTTGCTGGTTTCTCTTCTCCTGCAATTTTTGTATATTGAAAATGACAAAGAATATTTTATTTTTTTGCTGTGGGATTCCGGCTCTGGAATGACTAATTTTGATTGTAGATAATAAGCATTAGCTTTGAGTACTTCTCTGCTCCAAAAATGCAATTCATCAAAACCCAAGTACTTTGTGTCAGATCTGAATGTTTCACGAGAGATTTTGTAATCCAACATGTCAAACTTGTTTAATTGTGAGACTGTAACTGAAAACCAAAGGAAGCAGTAAGTGCTTCTTTATCTTGCTTACCTTATAGATGTGACTTGCAGTTCTGGGGAAAAAAGAAAATTACCTCATTTCTGCAAGAAATACACAACTACCTCATGCTGTAGAGGCATTCCCAATATGTGCATCTGCTCCCTGTGTTTGTAAACAGCCTGATGTTTCAGAGGGGCAAATGTATTGACTCGAGTAGAGCAATGCTTATCTCCCTCTGCTGAATAACCCCATGCAACTTGGTCACTGGTGACTTCTTGCTTCTTCCCGGAGACACCTTTGTGTTAGCAATTATCTGAGCAGGAAAAAGCCTAATTTACAAATGCTTTCTGAGAAAGCAGACCTTGAGGGTATCCATTTGTTCGTCTGTTCCAGGCAGCGATGCTTCAAGTTACCTAGTGCTGAAGATACTGTAAGGGTGATGAATTTCAGTCAAATGCTACCAGCAGACTCCAGTGTGAGTTTGGCATCACTTTTGTTCCCCAGTTCTATCGCTACATGGTTTTCTGACTTGTATCCGTAGCAGGAAAAGTAGTCTGTGTTCATTTTCCAGATTCACATTGATAAAACTGTGCCTGACTTGCCTAACCCATAAATCTCTGAAAAGAAGAGACTGTGACTTGCTTATGATTTTTCTAACCTTTCTAGGTGTTTTAAGTGTGTAGGAGCATATGGGTGCGATGCACAGGGTCACCGTTCTCACAAAGAAACACAAAACCGAATATGTGTGCGTGTTTGTGCGTAGACCCTTACTTTCTGAAAGATTTTCAAAGTTACCGTCTCTGTCCAGGACTCGTACTGAAGCAGCTGTCTCGGTGCAGATGTGAGAAACTGAAATCTGCTATGAAAACCTTTCTACCTTGTATATAGCAGCCCCTAGAGCTGCCAAAATATGCATCCTCTTGTTTTAAAAATAGAGGGGAGTATACTGCATACATCTGCTCCTGCCCTGCACAGTGCTGCAGCTGTGCCAGCATATTATCTGGAAATGGCCTGAGTAAGACCAGCCATAACAAGAGGGAAAAAAATCCCATGTTTGATGTAAGTGCAATTGTGGCTTTATTCCAGTCACTTCTTAATTTATATCTCAAATTCAGTTTATCTTCATGCCCTAGTGACTAAACAAAAGAGCTATATGCACTTGACTGTTTGAAGAAACTGTCTCTGGGTGTGGGGGGAAAAAAAAAAAAAAAAAAGATGGGGGTGTGTGCAAATCCAGAGTACTGAGCGAGCAGCACCATCTCAGTTGTTTTAAATGGAGCATAATTAGCGCTTTGAGTGGTTTCAGTACGCTTGTATATAACACTTCACTCTTTGAATGAGCTTGAATATTTTTTTTTCTTTTGCAACAAGCATCCACCCAGGGGAACAGTGGCCTCCGTTGGCTGCAATTAAGAAAAACACATAAACACCCCAAATTTGCCTCTGGTCTTGAACAGTTGTGTCATCTCAAGCTAATATATCTCGTGTGCGGGTTTCATTGGTGCTGGTGAACGTTAGATTTGGGACTTGGACTGGCTCTGCCCCATCTTGTTGGGAGGGTTTAAGACTCTGCCCCCCCACCCCCAGCTGCATGCCCCATCCCATCCTCTCACTGGGAATCCCTCATTTTAGCTCAGCTGTAGGTAAAGGAGAGTTTAAGACTGTAAACCTTTAGTCTTGAGGTCCTGAGATGCTTTAGCCAAAACATACCTTAAATGTTACCCCCTTATTATTCCAATAATAATAGCAATATTCCAGTTTGGTTCCTGGAGCAGGAGTTTTCTTCCCCGACACGTTGCAAGGAGGATGCTTGTGTGCGTCCTCGCTCAGAAAGGCTGCGGTGGAGGTATAAGAAGGAAAACTATTTGTTGCTTGTTCTGTATCTTGAAAGCAACTGGATCACGTGTTGAACTGCAAGGAGCTCTCCTCAGCTAACAACCAGAGGTTGCTTTCTGGGTGGCTTTTCTACTAACATAAAACGTAGCCCAGGATTTCAGAGAGCTTTTGGGGCACTGGGGCCAAATTTGAAATGAATCTAGATATTATTTTTTTTGTTTTATTTGGAAAAACGGCTGTAGACTGTATGTGCTGCGTGTTTCCAATCTGCATCTGGTATTTGCTTTGAATCTTTGGGTCCGTTGGAATCCAAAGCCAAAAAGGTTCACGCAAAGTGTTGTGACCCAAAACTGTTTAATCTTAGATCTGTGGTCTCGGAGCCTGTAGCTCGACTTGAATACCTGATGAGTATCAGCTGAGCAAGCAGCGCAGAATCTGACTTCTGCCCATGAACCATAAACCTTTTCCCCAGGGAACAAGAAAGTAAATTGGCCTTTGTGGAGGAACAGCCAGCCTAGACCAGGGCCGTGGTTTCCTCATGCTCAATACCAGACCCTGCGGTACGCTGCCGCGAAGTTCTCCTTGCTTCTAAGTGAAGCCATATGAAAAAAAAAAAAAAAAAATCCACTTTCCTGAGAGTGGCTGAACCAACCAATTTGTTCAAGCTATTCTTCTGGTTGACTCATTTTTAAATGAAAAAACACTGACATATTAAAGGCAACTTGAAAAATGCCGAACGGGAAGAAGGGGAAACAGAATCTAAACCATTTCAACCTCACAAAAAAAAAAAAAAAAAAAAAAAAATTAAGTGAAAGCACGTGAGCAGGTAGACCCTCCGAAATGGTTTAAAAACTTAATCCCATGTTAGAGTATGATGAGTTAGATATGAGTTCATCTAGAAAATAAGGCTCTAAAAGTAAGCTCAACATTTATGACTAAGAGGTTACAACATGATCATCTCACTGTGTCATGCTTGTAAGGGAAAAAGAATCCTCTGATTTAAAGATACGCAGTAAACCAGGTCTTCATTTTGCTTGGCCAAGGTTTTTACTTGAACGTTGTTCCCAACTACTTCTCTGTATCAATGTACCCCCAAAAAAGTCCCCAAGAGCCTCAGCAGCACATGGCCTGAAGAAAGAGATGGGCACAGATTTATGGTTAATATGTCTGTGTATATGTTCTCTGTGGAAAAGGGCGATGTGTAGAAGTGTAAGTGAAAAGAGAGCGCAAGCCTTGTGCCACGAGTTCTTGGGTAAAAATGTGCTTCGCTGGCTTAACGTTTAAAACGCGTCGGCTATCTTCAGTGAGGTTTTGTATCAGGCTCTTTTTCTTGCTGGCATTTTAAACTTGCTTTATGTTTGATGAACATTGATTTCCCGTATGCCCAACAGTAAGGCAGGCAGCAATTTGCCCATCAAGCTGAAGGGGCAGGAGGCAGTGATACAGCCTCCCAAGCCTGGGAACGTGGGTCAAGGACCAGATCTGATTTAATTACAAGGGGTAAAAAGACATTAAACACGCGTAGTACCATAGACCTGCTTTCCTGATACTGATGGATTACGGTGTTCATTGAGCAGCTCGACTTGCAGTTGCCCAATTTGCAATGGATAAATTAGTTCAAGTAAGGGTAACTTACTGCACTGTGGACAAATACATGGTTTTGGCTTTTGACAATATTTTACGTGAACTATGCAGTGATGTTGATTTTTTTTTTTTAATATTTCATTTACTCACCCACAATAGATGACATAAGTGGCTGCTACCCAGCAGAACAGCGAAGTCAATCGAGTCTATTTACTGTGAACTTTTTACCTTGTTTCTGAGTAGCTATTCTTTAGATGCACCCATCAGCTCATCCTCATAATGTTTCCAAATAGCAATATATTTCATTCTCTTCCTTTGTCTTTGGTTTACTAAATCTATCATCTTACTGGAAAGCTTACGGTGTTGTCAGAAGCTGCATATTATGCCCTGGATTAAGGCTGTTTAGCTTGAACGTGACAAGTTGTTTAAAAATAGACTGGTTTATGCTTTGTATTCATTCTCCTCTCCAAAACTGTCTTTCATAACAACGTAAATAAGGAACTCCCAGAACTGATACAGCGGAGCTGGCACGGTTAGAAGAAAAGGCTCAGCTATTACCCAACAGACATTAATGCAACATAAATCTTAATTATATTGAACAAGCATCAAACTGCAAGGTCTTAGGAGAAGGAGTCATTAGGTAACAGTTTACAGTCAACATTTATCTTCAAACAAATTCTTAGGCCTCCTTAATTTCCTTTGTAGTCTCTTAAATGGTTTGGAAATGAGAGGTGTGATATGGATTCACTTTATGCCTTTTAGTGAGTATCTTTTAGCAGTATCCATCATAGGCTAGAAATCGCTAAAATAATAATTTCCAGTCGTGCAGACCATGGACTTAATCCCATCTGCACAGGGCGAGGTTGTAGATAGCGTTAATGACTCCTGGGTTACTCCTGTGTGCTGTCCTCCCGCTGCAGGGAGCCGGGAGGTCTCTGTCCTTCTGCTCACCCACATCTGTATCACAGGAGTGCGACTTGCAAGTCTTGCCCACAGTGGATACTGAGTGTGATGTTCTTCCTTTAAATCCCCGCTAAAATCTTCTCTCCTCAGAGATGTTGCCATATTCAGCTATCGATTGGCAGCAGGATTCTAGATACTGTTTCTAAAATACTACTTTTTTGTTGTTGTTTTTGACCAAATTGCTTTCTGATAAAAAACAGCAAGTAAAACAGATGAGAATGGGTTTGGTTGGTTTTTGGGCTGGTTTTTTTTTTTTGCTTTGTCAACTTTGGTTTAATTAACGGTTTCCACAAGCGTGCTATACTTGTAATTCCATGTGCTGCCCCCATCTTACAGTTTTCCTTGAAGACTGTAGGGAAAGAATTACAGGATCACAGCATGGCTTGGGTTGGAAGGGAACTTTAAAGGTCATGTAGTCCAACCCCACTGCAATGAGCAGGGACATCCTCAACTCGATCAGGTTGCTCACAGCTCTGTCCAACCTGACCTTGAATGTTTCCAGGGATGGGAATCTACCCATGGTAGGCATCTACCACCTCTCTGGGGAGCCTGTTCCAGCGTAGGCAATAGTCAGTTTTTCACTTTTGGCATGATACGTTAAGAAATCCCTTAAATTTTAAAAAATACAAAAACCAGTATTAAATTTCTTTTTAAACAGAATTTTTGGTTTCTCATGTTGGCAGTTGAAAGGCTCCAACCTGAGCTTTATGTAGGAGCTCTGTGCATTCACCCTTCGATATCAGTCCTCCTCTGAATTGCCTAAAAGCATCGCTACCAACTCATTAGTCACTTGCTTAAAATCTTGGCCTCCCGCTCCTACAGCTTCATTAGGACCTTTCCTCCTCCCTAGGAAACCCTGGGCTTTCTCATCACTGCTAGCAGAAGAGGTAAAGTAAAATTGTTAGCGAGTCGCCCCAGATAAAATGCATCCAGGAGGAGTCTATCACAAGACACCGGAGGATTAAGCAAGGCTGGTGTTTAAAGCACCCTGGGGCAGCGGTGGGTGGACGGGGAGGCTGCAGCCTGCTGAAGCCCAGGCTCTGCCGCAATTAGCCAAGAGGGTGGCACAGGTAGATTAGCTTTAATTGCTCAGTCACGTCTGGTCTCCGAGGTTGGAAAAGGTGCTTCATCAGAGTTGTGGTTCCCCTCCGGAGCAGCTTGACTTCAGGCTGGAGGGAGTAAAACATTCCTCCTGGGTGTAATGTGGTATAAGCATCTACCTGATTTCAAGAATTAATGAGGCTGAAAATATGCCTTTTTTTTTTTTTTTTTTCCTTTTTTTCCTCCCCCAAAGAAAATTGCAAGCAAGTTGCTTAGGGAATTCTGATAGACGTTTTCTACCAAGCCGTTGCGAGCTAACCCCTATAGCTGCCATCCCCATAGCAGAGGAGCATGTGGGGCTTGGAGCTCCTGCCATAGCCCACCTGCAAGGGCTCCGGAGAGGGAGCGCTGGGCAGTTCGTCCAAACTTTAAAGAGAAAAGGCCATGGCTGGAGACGCAGTTACACATTTGGGTACAGAAACATTTAGGCAGCAGGGGAAATTTTGATAGGAGTGCAGAAATATTTAGTGATCTTTGTTTATCATCCTTTTCCCTTAAAACTAAAAAAAAAAAAAAAAAGGCAGCAGAAAGGAGGGGAAGCAGCGTAGTTTCACAGATAAAAAGTGAGCTCTTGCTTTTTGTTGTTAACATCGCTGTCACCCAGCAAACATTCCTCCAGAGCTGGCTGACCTGCTGCAGAAGGCTACAAAAAAGTGGGTTTTTGTTTCCTTCTGGCAACGCACTTGTTGCAGGAGCGTGGATGCTGCCAGATCCCGGGCAGGGAAGCCTTGCTCCAGCCGAGAGGCTGTAACGTGTCAGCTAACAGCACAGCGGACACGGCGTTACGGCTTTGTCGGAGAGCTGGATGCTCTACGTGTGCTGGAGGAGCAGTGTTCTGCATCTGTGTTTATTGTTTTAAGTGCCTTTTTCTTTCTTGATTAAAGGTATTTTGTCATTTATGGTATTTTATGAATCACTTAGCTATTGCTATCCAGAAGGGTGAGAATACAAGCAAGTTTTATATCTGAAACCTGGGTCTGAAATTATAAATGTATGATCAGATCTAGGCTGCGTTAGTAGTCTGCACAAAAACTTTTTCTGACTCATATAACAATTAGTAGCAGAAGGTTTCCGTTCCTCATTTTAATACTCTAAATATTGTGATTTGCAAGACTGTAACAGCCATTTGCAGCATGCATGAACTGTGCAGGACTGCCAACTGCTCTGCAAAGTTTTTTCCGGAATTTTGGAGCGCTTAAGACCTGGTTCCCTCTACTACGTGGGCAACGCCGATAACTTCAAAACCTGCTTCCCACCTTGCCTAGGAGCCTGGGCTCAGCTTTTTCACCAAAATTATATATTTTGTGAAAAAAGCGGTGTTAAAGATGTGCAGCCTACTATTTTTTTTGGGTAGTTGGGAAAGGGGGGAAGACCCAAGGTGGTCTGGATCCGAAGAGAAGGTCATGGGGCGGGTTCCCTCCCGAACTCGCTGCCTGCTAACCCTCTACTCTCTGCTTTCCGCAGGCCCTCCGGGGAGGCGGGGGAAGCCCGGCCGGCGCGGAGAACCGGGTAAGCATCGCCTTTCCCCAGCGACATCGCTGGGCACCCTGCGAGTCTCACTGGGCTGGGTGTGGGAACCTTTCAATCGTGATGCTGGTCATCTTCATCTAATGGGCTGCAGAATGGGGGCTTCCCACATCCCTGTGTGCTGGACACAAAAGTTTTTATGAAAACGAAAAAAATAAACCCAAACCCTAAAAAAAAACCCAAAAAACCCAACCAACCAAACGCAACTCCCCCCAAAAAACCCAACGACGACAAAAAAAACCAACCAAACAAAAAAACCCTCAAAACACCCACTGCTGTCACATATTTTATCCATCCTTCCGTTTCTCCCTCATAGCATTCAGACCCGTTATTATCCCATTCAGCAGTGAAGCGGGACTGGGAATTAGCACAAATCCGTAGAAGCCCCACAGCCGTGCTAGATGGGAGGTGTGCGCTGGCTTGTTCCCCGCGTGTGGACGTGCCCATACGTTGCCTGCGGGTGCCACGTGTGTGATGGATGGTGTCTGCGTTTTGGAGCCGGGGGGTAACCAAACCTCGACCACCGGCCTTGGGCACATCCCCGGAGCGCTCAGTGTGCCCTCGGACCGGGTGAAACCACAGACTGGCCTCACTGGGAATCTTTATTTGAGCTGTTTGGTTTAATTATATGCCTCTGTCATTTTGGTGTCTGGTGGGTTGGGTTTTTTTTTCTTCCTGTCTTGTGAAATGGGAAAGCACAGATCCCGTTTCAGCTGGGGAGAAGTGTTGTTTATATTCTGCTGTTAGGTCTGAAGTGCTGTTGGAGAGGGGAGAGATGCGGTTGGTGTTGCTCTTTCTAAGGAAAACAGAGAGGAATGTACCTAGAAAGCCACACGGAGTTTGCAACTGCCTCTGTGTATCGGAAAGCAGCAGACGGAATTTTATGCTCCTCGGCTCTTATGTTCTTGAATGTTAAGAGAATGAATGGAGGCCGGGTAGATTTTTATTTAGTGTGGAGGCTGTTCTCTGCTGCCTGTTGCTATAGGAAATACATGGCTGGGTTTTCAAAAAAAGAATAGGCAAAAAAAGGGCAGCATAACTTTCTGATCACTGATATTTTAAACAATTTTTTTAACTCTGGGGAAAGGAAATCAGGGGGTTTGTGCTGCCGACTATGGACTGATCTCCGTGGAAGGCAGGCAGGCATTTCCCTTCTCTCTCTTCCACGGATGGTATTTCACGGTGCTTTATGTGTTTTCGGAGATATTTGTGCTCCTGAAGCATCAGGGATTACTCATGCCTAAGGGATGGGTACTGCACTCATGGGGGTAGTGATGGATCCCAGCCAGCTTCATTAAACTCCATTTTCCTAGCAGTTAGGCTGTAGGAATAGCCACCAGGTAGCTTTGATTCTCTTATTGTTCGTTTGTTGTTTGTTTTTTTTTTTAAATATTACTAAGGGCTTTAAGGAGCACAGTGGAGTACAGCATTCAGCCAAGGGCAGCTGGTGAGGTCAGCTAATGAATTTGGGTTTTATATGCAGGCTTTTATGTAAACATTGTCCGAGATGTCTCTCTAGTCCATACAAAAATTGGGGAGGTAGTGCTGAGCTTGAGCATGCCCTTGCCCTTTGCTGCCTTCTCCCTATTTCACGCAAGACCTTCTGAGAAGTGATGTTTGCCCTCGTGCAGCGGCATGTCCACAGGTGCTGCTCGAGCATCGTTCTGACAAAGCGGAAAGCTGCTAGGGAGTTGATGCAGGACCAGCAGGAAAACAAGCATTATAAAATATATTAAAAAAAAAAAAAAAAAAAAAAGAAAAAAGAAAAAAATCAATCATTAATAACAACTTATGATCTTTTTTGAACTTCTCTGCAATTGCTGAGGAAAACTGAGGAGAGTGCAGCAGACACCCACGTGCACACAAACGCACGCACAGACACACTTGATGGGACACAACAGTTAAATCCATCTAATGCAACGCAGCCCCTGCGGATTCCTCCGCTGCACTGCAGATAGAAACACAGAGAGCAGATGTCCCTCTGTGTATTGATTTTGGCTGAGCTGCCAGATGTTTGTTTTCATAGCTAGCTTGAATATATATTTCTATATTTGTTTGAGAACCTGACCACACATAAACCAGGTCCTTGTTCCTTTGCTACAGCTGATAAATGTGAATAAAACTTTGTTTGCATAGCATGATAGTGTCCATCCCCAGGGACCCTGCGTGGTTATAGCTTTACAGCCTCCAGACAAATGCTGCTGTAGAGCCAGAAGGCTCAGAGCTGGTCTCAGCCCTGCCAAGGGGAGCGTTTTTTCTGGCAATTGTTGAAATGGTCATGTTGAAAAACTTTTTCTGATTCATATTGAAACTTTCAACATATATCTCTTAGAAACAAGCAGAGAAACCTTTAAGAGAACATTCTGGCCCTTTTCAATCGCACCTTCTTGTTGATTTAAACCGAGACTGAATTTTACTTTTTTTCTTTTGCTGTGATGGATTCATAGAATTTTTTTCTTTTCCAAATTATAACAGCTCTGTTTCTCTAAACTAAGAATTCATCATTCTGAAAGCATGCCCAAGACAACCGCTCTCTGCCATAGAAAGACACCGTACCATAAGAGATTCATTTTTAAACCATTTCTGGGGAGGGGGCGGGGGGGAATCACTATTTAGACTGATTGGAAGAGCGGCAAGCCTGGCTGCACATACATGCTTCAAAAAGCACTTACCAAAATGTGGGGGTGAACCACTGTTGCTGCCTCCTGATTCCCCCCCCCCAGGGAGCTGCCTCTGGGCTTGGAATAGTTTATTTTGTTGTAGAGAAGCATAAATGCAACAAGTTTCTCCCCTCCCAGGGAGCCTGTGAGCAGGGGGGCTGCGCTAAACCCCAGCCTTTCCTTCTGGTTCCTTTCTCTGGCAGCAGCTCGAGCTTCCCATGGTGGCACGGTCGTCCCCGCTGTCATCTCTTCCCTGACCTCAAACACGAAGATCGGGCACCTGGGGGTCTGCCGCTGTCAGCCCGAGCTCAACAAACCAGGGAGTAACTGAGTCGGATGGCTCCATCCGACCCGTTTTAATTCCTCTCGCTGTCGTCTGGCCCCGCGGGATTCGCGGCCGCGGCAGGGAAACGGCACGCGTGTCCTACGGGGATGGAGCTGCCGTAGCGACAGTCACCCGAGCGCTACCGCTGTGGGAGAGGTTACTTCTAAAAACCAATTTGTTGGTGCTACCGCGAGGCCAGGAAAAGTCACACCAGCAGCCTCCCTGGGAAGGTGTCACTCCTGACCTGGCCCTTCAGCTGCCCAGTCTGGTCCAGCGTGTCCCCAGCTCCATCCCAACCTGCCAGGGCCAACGCACGGGTCCCATCGTCCTCGTTCCCACACACGAGCATCAGGGGGAGCTGGAAAGCAAGCGCAGCCTTGAAGACCCGCGTGCACGCACCCAGGGAAAAGGTGTATAAAAAAGAAAAACACGTTTTAATACAACCTTCCGTGGGATTTGCAGCCTTCTCTGAGCGTGAGGTGGAAGGAAGGTTTTGCAGCACTAGCTGCTGTGGTTGGTCCTGACAGCCAGCCTGCACGCCTCAGATACAGTTCCCTTTCCATGCCAAAGACAAAATCATGTTTAATGTCATGTTAGCTTATTTTTTTAACATGATATGTCCCAGCGAGGACGTAGTTCAACTGTTGTAGTGAGCGTTTGTGAAATAACATGGATTTTTAGCAGGGGACCTGGGAGGTTTTGCTTCCCCTCTTGCTGCCAGCTGGTGCTGCGTGAGCGGGATGGAGTATGGCTGCGCAGTCCTCCTGGGGCTTTATGTTTATTTTTTTTAAAGATTGATCTATTTTGGGGTGTTCCTGAAGGATGGATTAATCACATCCAGGATTTGGGAATTTAGTTAGTTTAAGTATTGGTTCAAAGTCTCTGCATAACTAGATGGTGGGAGATGATGCTCGTGTCTGTTGTAATGGCATGCTGCTTTCTTCCCGTGGCTTGAAGATTATCCAAAACCTGATCTAAATCTCAAAATTCATCAAGAAAAAACAGGAAAAAATATACCTGAAATACTTGTACTCAGAGATTTCCCGGACTATCTCTGCTCTCCTCTTATGAAGCAAGAGCTGGTTCTGGAGGTAAACACCCAAAGCTAATGGCTGCAGTGTTGGGTAGCGCCTGTTTGCATCAACTGTCTGCAGCTTCAGCAGAAGGGAATAAATGTTGGCCATTTTAGGCACAAAATTGCCCTTACAGGTAGGCCTGGAAGGGTATTTTTTGACGAAGTGTTATTTCATGGGAAAATGTTGACTCGGCAAAATTGCTGTTTCTGGCAGTAAAAGTTTTGTCTACAGAATTTTTCCATTTCAAAAACACTTGTAGGGGAAATATTTTGAAATTGTTGAAATGGGATAAAAGTCTTCTGCCCCATCCCCCATCACTTTTGGTTTCCAAATTTACATTACGCTACAACTGTTTCTTTAATTTGAACTTCTAACAAAGTTTTGATTCAAAGTTTGTTTGTAAGGGTTTTTTTCTTACCGCTGTTCTGTTTACAGTAATATCCTGATTTGGAACAGGGAAGAATCTAAAGCTCTTTTTAAGAAACAAAATCAATTTATTTCTCTCCCAGCCCTACATGTACTTAAACCCCATATTTTACACATTAAGAGCCTTTCAAAGCCCTTGGCCATGTGATTGTGTGGACAAGTGTAAATATACCGTTGTTATTCAGTAAGCACGTGTGTGCCTGCATGCATGTGGGTAAATCATGCAGAACTTTGTATTTATTTGGGGATTTTCATTGCTCCCTGTATTTCTCATGATGAATTGCATACATATACCCTTGTACCTGAGGACTGCTTTGGCTTCTGCTGAACTTTAGGAAAAATCCGATCTGTCCCACGTTTGCTCTCAATAACAAGACTCTCTGCTAGGAGAGCGTATTCCCTGTGTGCACCGGTGCTGAGGCACGGATAGGAATTATTGAGGTCAACAGGCAATAACAAATACTCTTTTTCAGACTGATGTAGAGTCGATCTCTGCAACTTCTTGTGACTGTAGCAGTTGCCCTCCTTCCTTGTTGCCTATGACTTAGTTATTCCCCTTATTGTATCCTGGGTTAATAACTCTGTGTGTATGTATAGACATACTCTGTGTGTGTATGAGTACACATACATATGTTTATATATTAAAGATATTTATCTGTATACATGTTTTTTTAAATTATCATTTTTTTAATGTCTTCAGGTGGCCACAGATGTGTGTGTGCTCCCTTGGGGATGGGTCCTTTGCCCAGTAAGGGCAGCAGCAAAGTCCCCTCTGACTTTTCTTGAGCTGTTGGAAAGGTCTGGCTGGGTTTGTTTCCCCCACCTGGCAGTGCTCTCTCCTGTCCTGGCAGGAAAGCTTGCATGATAAATGATTTACAGATTAAGTAGAAATAGTAGCTTATCCCAAAATTCCCAAGCTGCAAAAATACTTGGAAATAAATGACTGTGACCTGTCATTTCCCATATGTTTGTGTACTGCTGGGGATGATGCCACTGTGACCTGCCAGGTCTCTGGATATACAAAATAACATTCGTGTTAGTCAATCAGGAAATCTGGGTCATTTATTTTGAATGAGTTTCTATTTTCACATCCCGCTAGCACAATTGTTCATGGTCTTAAGGAATCTCTTGGTGTTTCCAAATATCTTCGTGCCCTTGCAGGCTCAGGTACTAGGTGTTCACTCCCAGCAATACAGCAGTAACATATGCTGCAGATCATGGAAAAGCACGGCACATTTCCTGTGTTTGGAGCAAATCAATCATAGACCAAGCCCTGTGTATTTGCAGGTTATTTTGTCTTTTTCCTCTCTGTTCTGTAATAAGCCCCCAAGTGAATTTGTTACAGAGTTTTAAATACACAAAGGCTGTTTCTAACTTTTATTCATTATAATAAGAATTTCCAAGTGGTTTCATTCTTCCTTTTGAGCTCTCAAATTGATTCTCACTAGTCCAAATTATTAGCAGTAAATTCTGGCAAATGTCTGTGAAAAGAGTGTGTGTCTTGTGCAATGTGCCCACATTGAGGAGACGACTGGGTGGGGGGCAGCCCCTGGGTACACGATTAACTTTATTTATTGTTGCCTTGCAAAATATTTGACTTTCTTCCATAGGAAACAAGTGTCTTGTGGCTAGGCTTTTGAAAAACACGTTCAGCAAGTTATCTTGTTCTTAGGAGGAGAAAAGATCAATTCAATAGGTTTAACTTCATGCCTTGATGACGGTTTATCTAGCCCCATTTGGCCAACAGTGCAGCTGAAGACTAGAGTAACCCCACTGATGTGGATGGAGAGCATCCCATGTTGCATATACAGACCCCCCATCTAGGTTTGATTCCTGTATTTGAGAGGAAAGCATTTTAAAAGAGCACTTGCCTGCACATGTTGGGAGAAAACAGTAGCTGAGAAAAGGAAAGAGGCAACGAATTCCAAGGAGATTATAATTGGTACATGATTGAAATCCCATATTAAAATAATTTCCTGACCGCTTCTTATTCGAGACTTAGTTTTCACTTTTCTACAAAAGGACTTTTGTGGGTAGCTTGGCATAAGTGAGTTAATAAATCGGGTTTATGATTCTCAGTTAATAAATTGGCATAGAGCCATTGACTTCTGTATTCATAAGAAATTAAACCAAGGAGAGCGAGCTAAGAGCCTGTGTGAATTTTAGCCCTAAAGAAAATAGGCTTCTGGGCACGGAGGGAGATTTGGAGGTTGTCTTCTCCCCTCCATGGCGGCTGGGTGCTTGGCCGCGGTCGTGTGCGGAGTTGACTACGTTAAGCTGACGAATGCAGGTTAACGGGCTAATTCTTGGCAGCAGGCGCTGCCTGTTGTTACTTGCTTCCAGTCCTCGTTCTTGGGCTTTTCTGGGGTTTTGCTATTCAACTTTTCAATGTTTTAATTTTTATAAAAATTTTAAGAACCTTGAAAACACGTTAGCTTGAAATATGCTTCTTGTTTTATATTCTTGAATAATATAAGATGAACCAAGCTGATATTTTTTTTTTCCCCCTCCATTTTAATTTTTCCCACATTTTTTCTTTTTTAATTGTGATTAGTTTCTGGTTTTGATCAGGCAGGAAATGGAGCATGAAGAAGCCCTAAACAGAGTACTATAGGCTGTCTTGCGAACAAGAGTGAAATGTGGATTGCATTAGATTAGGGGCTCCGAGTTCACCTCTGCGTAGCACCAGCCCGGGCGAGCGGTGGGAAAGCTGCAGAAATCGGTGCGGCAGGCGGCAAAGACCCCTGCGCCGCACGGCGATGTAGGGTGTTTATTTTTTTCCTAACTGCCATTAATCACAGCTTCAGACTGTGGCACCGGTACCCAAAGCCCGTTGTAGATGCGATGGTTTTTTTTTTTTCCCCTGGGTCTAAGGCACCGTGCGTCAGCCCACCGGCTGCCTCTGAGCGCAGCAAAGCCCTCGAGCGGGGGCTGCGTGGAGGTGACGCAGGACCGCGGGGCTGTGTGACGTGTTTTGAGGTCAGGGAGGAGTGGGAACCAAATTACAGTGATGTTTGGGATCGGTGGCAGCTGCATCCTTGCCCGGTGCCCCTGGCACCGCACTGCTTCTTGGCTTTTGCAAGTGTATCTCTAGCTCCTCTTGTATAACCTGAAGAAAAACAAGCTCCGTAGTGAAAACGTACTTCTTGCTCATAAAATTCCAGCTGCGTCTATCTGCTTTTTGCTGGCGCTGCTCTGCGGTGGCTCGTGGTGCCCCAAGCCCTGAACGCGGGCGATGCCTTGTGACGTGCCCGGGGTCTCGTGGGGGGAGACGGAACAGAGCGACTCTGGGGAAAAGGTGGGAAAAGATTGGGTTTACACCCCTGTGAGTACTGCCGTGCCAGCAGCAGGGGTGAGATGTTCCCGTAACGGGAGGATGCGGATGGTGTGAAGTGTATCTGGAAAGTCATCCCGTTGGAAATGAACTGAAAAGTACTGAATCGTTCTGATTTCGGTTCCTGCTATGTGCTGTTTTATCGGATTATACTTTTTCTTTGTAATTAAGTGACTTTTTTTTCTTTGTTTTTCTTTTGTTTTCCAGGACCTGCCGTAAGTATCCTGGATTTTACTGTTGGATCAACAAAGTTAAGGCTTCCCCTTCCCCCCTCCCCTGCCGTTCGGTGTCATTGCAAAAGCACAGCATTTTTTGGTAGAGGTGTGTCTGGAAGCAAAATTGGTACCAGATGCTGCTGTATTTTTTTTTTTTCACGATTGTAGACAAATAGAGAAGGGGAAAAAAAGTTTTTAAATGTTTAACTTGTTGCCCTGAGGGACTTGCAGTAATTTTAAACCCAGAAAATATTCAGTAAAAAAGAGTTTTCCCTTTAAAGAGTTCTTTGGTCCGCTTCCATTTAGCAGAAAGAGTGCTGTACTAATATTTTAACATTTTAGTGGGTTTTTTAGTTCTAAAACTCTGTCTTGCTTTTCTTATCTGTCGTGTTTCTATCATTTAATATGGGTTTGGTAGCCTCACAAGGGTGGCTAGAAGGAAAACCATAGCTTGCTTGCTTCTCTCTTTGAAGTGTTGGGGAGAATAACGAGCATTCCCACCAATGCAACCAGAAAATTTATGGGGAATTTGTTGTTTGAAGGGATAATAGTTGAAAATGTGTCAACTCCTCCTTCCAAATGTGCAGACGTGCCTTTGGCTGTGCCACCACCACGTCCAAATCTGATGTTCTCCTGCTGGTTTTGGAGTGAGAAAACAGCATTTCATTTGTGCCCTCCAAGTTGCTGAGGGATTCTTAAAAAAGAAATTAGGGGCATTAGGTGCTTCTGGTTTTCTACCTTTCTTCCCTGAGAGGAAGAGGAGGAGGAGGAGAGGCACAGGCTGTTTGCAGCCATGTATTTCCTTCTCCGTCGTTGCACTAAGAGATGTTTCTTCACGTTGTTCTCTTCCTATAGAGCATCACTGAGTTGAAAAGGGATCGCTTCAGGAAAAATAAATTTGCTAACTATTCCTGGGCTAATTAATTTCCAGTTCTGTAAATCTGTGTAAAAGCCAAAAGGCGGCAAGGAAATGGACGTGAAGCGTGGGGGCTGTCACGGTGCCGTGGCTTGGTTCTCCTGGGATCGGCAGCGCTGCCTGTGGGTTTAGCTGATGGCTTTCAGCCCTTTGAATTTTTGCTTCTATTTCAAGTTCATTTTTTAATGTAAAGATTTAAGAGGGCTTTGAGCAAAATTATTATTTGGCCAGGTTTTGAAGGAGCAAATCGGGGAAATTTAAGACTTAAAAGCTTTGGCTTGACTATCCTTACGGGAGATCTAAATTAATTTGCTCTGAAAGTTGTACCCAGCATTTGCAATAAATCCAAGACTCTGGCTCGAGAAATGCAAACAGATGAATTTTTCTTGCTAGTTTGTGTTCAGAAATGTAGCCTATCAATAAATTAATTTTCCGGTAAATATTCTGTAATTAAAAACTGCAGCGCAGCCTCTCCAACCCACACAACAAAAGTGACTCTGTGGGTTTTTGAAATATTAGTGACTTGGGCATTGACTGCAGGAGCACCGTTGGGAGGTGAATTCCCACCTGCCCGGCCCAGAGCTCGGCACCGCTGCCCGGCAGCACGGCTGTTTACCTGCTTCACCAAAACCTGCATCGCAGTCACGTCGTCGGGCAAGATCCTGAGGTCACGGAGAGCATCCGCTGAGGCTGAGCGCAGCCTTGTGCAGCTGGGGAGCCCTTTTGGGTGCTAGAGTCGGTCCCTGCAGGGCTTCTGCCTGGTGATTATATGGTTTTGGTTTTTTTTCCCTCTCTGCAATTCATGCAATTGGGCTTAATTATTGAAAAGAAAAAAAAAAAAAAAAAAAATTTCTCAGTCAATGGCGGGTTACCAATGAAGAGGATACTGCCTATTTAAAACTCCATATTATACATCTTTTAAGGGATGTTTTTCTCTTCTTTGAAGTACTTTGGCTTATTTAAAATGGATTTATTTAACCATTTCGGCTCTGCTCCTGCTCAGAGGCAGTTATCAGCCCACACGCAGCCAGCTGGGTTACGCTTCCTCACGTGTGCTGTCTGTTCACTTTTATTGTATGCGATTTGACATAGGCAACATATGGTGCACTATTAATTTTTCTTTGTCTCTAGTTGGTTTCATTTCCTGGTTCCCACGGCACTATTGGATTGCAAACGGAGTACAGGGGAGATTTAACACAAACAAGACTTTTTTCTCCCCCCGCCCCGCCCCTTGCCCTTCTTTAAAAGACAACTCCTGGTTTAGTTCATTTAAAAAAAAAAAAAAAAAAAAAAAAAAATCCTGCAAGCAGTATTTGCCAGAGACTTCTTTAAACATAATATATAATAAAAGTCCTAGAACCCACAGAACCACAATATTATTTTATTTCAACAGTACTGTATTTAACTCTATTAGTTTCTTCTGTTTCTTGATTTTGGCCATAAGGAATCGATTACATCTTACATGTACAGCATCACACTCTGCTAAAACTGTATCCTCAATTCTGTTGTTCCCTAGTAGCAGTTGTTCTGGTATTTTATTTTTTGGCTGTCATAAGCTAGTTGTGTATATGAAATTATTAGAATTTGTGGTACAGGATTTGTGGCTGTTGGATGATTTATCGTCCTGTCTGTGAGTAAGGGGTATTCTGCTCAGATGTGCTATAAACCCTCTGTTTTGGAGGGTATTAAAATCACATGCTGGGTAGGAAATTTCTACAGTTGAAGGATAGACTTACCACAGACCGTAATTAAACATTTACAGTCCCAGATATTAACAAACACTTTATGTATTAGCATGCTGGCTGGGGAACTCACCAGCGAGCAAGGGCTGGGAGTTACAAGTGTTTCCTATTTATCTGCGTGTGCTCCAGTGCCATACATCTCCATAAAAATCTCACTGTACACTTTATCCCAAGACTGTAATTTGTTAAATAGGTGGTTGTTGAAGTCAATGTTGTTTCTGGATGAATCAGTAGGGCTGCAGGAGGCATTGAAAGCTGCAGGGGCACTTAGCAAGACGGGAGAACCACCGTACGTGGTATGAAGGGGGCTGCCAGAGCTATTTCGTGCCCTAAGAAATGTATGAATCCGACTGTATAGCCGCAGCATGCTGACATAACCTATGTTTATGGTAGCAGACGACATTGCTGTACCAGATACACGCTTTACTGCCTACTTGTGTACCAGCTAATACTTAACAGCTCCTTCCCGGGAATCTGCCTTACGTCTGGCTTGCAGCAGGCTCCTCTGCTCTTGCTCACGGCATGTTTAACGGCAGCTCGAGCTGTAAATGCCTTTGGGAACCCCCCTGAGGAGAGCAGAAAAGGTGAAATATCCTGAAATGGGTTGTGGTTTCTTCCGCTGATCTTGCAGGTGTTGCTAGCAGCTTAAGTAAGGTCTTTTCCCGTAGCATCAGCTTTTCTTTCTGCTTCGTTGCAAACTAAAGCAAAGCTTAGAGGTGAGCTGGGAGAGCCGCATCCTGCGAGGAAATTAATGGATCTAAGAGGGGGGGAAACCTTCATTGAACCAAGGGCTGGAATAGGAGTTTGAAGCTCAGCAATTGCTCCGGGCAGGCGGGCTGTCCCAGCCGCCGGCTCGGCATCGCCGCAGCCTCCCCGGCCTCTCCCCGGCACCCGGGTGCTCCCGTACCCCTCGGTACCCACGTCCCGGGGGGGTTTATGGCCGGGATCTGGTGGGTACCGTGCACATCCACGGCGGCAGGGACCGAGCGCAGGCAGCCGGGGTGGGTGTGAGTTGGCAAAAGCCTCGGTAAGTAGCTAAAGGGAAGCACGAGATCAAAATCTGCGGAAAATGTGCTGTAAGTGTGACCTTCCTGAAAGGAAAATTTGCCCTGAGAGGTTTCTCTGGAGAGAGTTTAGTCCCGGGGCTGGCTGGGGAGCTGATGGCCCCGTCTCCTGCCTGCTGCTATGTGTTGTGATGCTGCTACGGGTGCATTGACTGACTTGTTATCTCACTTGTTCCCCCACCACAGGGGCAGTCAGGACGTGATGGTTACCCGGTAACTCCGCTATTCCTTTTATTTTTATTCTCTTCTAATCTGCTCTCCGTGGTCCTCTCCATCTTTTCCATGACACTTGATTTTCTTTCCCTGTCTTGGTCTGTCTCTTTTTTTTTTTTTTTTATCTTGCTTCCCTCCCTTTTCATTAGTGATAGCTTTTGAGGGATTCAGCCGTAAAATGCAGGAGCCTGTGCAGTATTCTCCATTAATGTTTATAGGGGTGAAATACTTGAGCCCTTTCATGGTATTATTTGTGCTCTTGCCTAAGAGTTCACTGGACTGCAAAGTCAGTGAAGGCTTTGGGGTTTGTCCCACTCGCAGCTGGAGGTGGCCAAATTTGGGGACATTGGTGAAAGAGCTTCAGGTGTTGAAAGAGGTCCTCATTCACCAATCTCCAAAAAAATTTTCCCTGGGGGCAGAGGTGTCCTGCCCAGCCTGTCGGCAAGGAGAGATTTTGCAGAGGCTCGGAGGAGGAGGAGGAGGGGTAGTCTGGGAGTTGGTGCCCTTGCCGTGCCCGTGGGCACCACTGAAATGTCTGTGTTAGAGGGAGGCGTCTTCTCGGGGAGAAATAACGCTGGTGACCTGGGGCTGTTAAAGGCTCTGAGCCGCTTTCCGCAGGAGGAGGGAGACCTTGTTCTGGCCAGATCCCAAAGTGCAGCCTCCCGGCTGGTTCCCCTCGTCCCCGTTAATGCACTTGGATGGCCGCGGTGCTCCAGCTCCGAGGGGCTCGATGGCTCGTCGGGGAGCGACTCCCATGTTAGGCGCTCATTGTGATGGGTTGGTAAAAAGCGCTGTCTAGATCCTCCGTGTTCACAGCACGTTTCCAGCTCTGTTCGTGCTTTTTCAATGGGTGCAGCAAGTCCTGCACTGCCTGATGCTCTGGAAGGGTCTTCCTGGCTATTTGCCCTGCTGTTCCATTTATGAGGTAAAGAAAAGTACTTAGCCTTCTCCTTCCTGTGGTTGATGCCCTTTTTTTTTCTTTTCCTTCCTTCTTTTCCTTCCTTCTTTTCCTTCCTTCTTTTCCTTCCTTCTTTTCCTTCCTTCTTTTCCTTCCTTCTTTTCCTTCCTTCTTTTCCTTCCTTCTTTTCCTTCCTTCTTTTCCTTCCTTCTTTTCCTTCCTTCTTTTCCTTCCTTCCTTCTTTTCCTTCCTTCCTTCTTTTCCTTCCTTCCTTCTTTTCCTTCCTTCCTTCTTTTCCTTCCCCCCAAAGGGAGTGTGTGTTAGGAAAACTCAGTCCTTGTCTCTGCCACCTCATGCCCTGGCCCGGTTCCCCCTGAACACCCATAAACCACGGAAACATCTGTTGAGTTTTCTGTGTGTGATGGACTTGGGAGCTCAAGGGAAGGAGGATCGGAAGGGAAAGAGAGCGCTGTTTTCAGTTTTCATTCCCCCTGGACCCCTGTGAGCCTCCCTGGGGAAGACAGCAGCGTTTCTTTCCCCAGCAGCACCGGCCGCAGAAGGGGAGCGGTGCGAGATGGGGTTAATTTTGCAGAACGAATCTGCGCTGCTGTTGCATCCCTAACACGAAAGCACCCGGGGCTTCACCAATTTCAAAAAATTTAGTGTGAGGGAAGGGTGGGGAAGTCTGTGAGCAAACAGGGCTGCTGATTTGGGAGGGCAGGAGGGCCGGGGTGGGCGCAGAGCGGTGGTTTGTCTCCCTCAGGCGGTGCCTGCCTGGCCCTGGAGGTTATACAAATGTACAAGTGGTTTGTTGGAAATGAAGAGTTTAATTGATTACAAATTAAGATGGGAGAGTTTGCTCTAATTGGGCTGTTTAATGGCAGTTTTAGGGTGGCTTTCTGTTCTTGGGGGATGTGGGTAACCGCCTCTGGATTAGCAGTGCCCATGGCAGGTTTGCCCCCTTCTCTGTGTCAGTCGTATTCTGGCAAAGCTTGTGCGTATGGTTTGGTTGCAGAGCTCTGAAAACCAGAAACGCTGGGGGGAAATAGTGACTTTTCCCTAGGACGGAGCATCACCCCCAGCCTGTCCGGGTGGGCAGCCCCGGCACTGTACCCATCCCAGCTCCTGGTGAGGGATTTTGGTGCTGCTTCGGCTCTCCTGGATGGTGTCAGGGCCTGGCAGCGATCTCCAGCTCTGCTGCCGTATCTGCACCGGGGAAATGGTGTTACTGTTGCCGAGAGGTTTTCCCTCCTCTCTCCTTCCCTCCAGGACCTGCAGTCCAGGCGAGCTGTGTGGCTGGTCTTATTCCTGACTTTGTAAAACTGGCTGAGCCAAACCCAGCAAACACTGAGTTACTGCATCCACATGGCTGTGGCTATGCTAATTAGCTTTATCTAATAAGGAGGTGGCGATAATTGCATTTCCAAAGCAATACGTATACCTGAAGAAGGAGGAAACTAAACATAAAACAGCCTTGAGAGTCTTACTCAGCAGAAGCATATGGACAGGCTTTATTACATCCAGTTGTGTAGTCAAATCAATTTAATTATTCAGTTCCCTTCAGGGTGATCAAACAAATTCCGAGCTGTTTCAGGAGGTGAATGTGGTGCAAATGCAGAAGTAGCAAGTGGTGTCAGAGACAGGTGTGGTGACACGTGCATCCCTTGGCTAGCAGTGCTTTGAGTTTATTTGTGAGCTGCTGGTGTATAACCGACCTGCAAGCAATGGAAGCTTTAAAGGGATGAAGTGAACCAGAGCTCTGGAGACAGGGCCCAAAGAGAAAACAGCTTTTGTAAGATGCTTTCAATATTTTGATAGTTAACATCTTAAGGGGAGGGGTTTGTGCCCTGCAATAAAACTTTACAGCAGAAACAGTTTCTTCTTTATGAAGTTCTATAGGTTCATTATTATTATTTTTTAAACCCTGGAGAGGATTTAGTTTCTATTTTTAGACCTATGGCGTAGCCTACTAACATTACCATAACAGCGATGAAGAATGTCGGGTTTTGTTGCTTTTCTGGTCTTGTTTGACTTGGTTTTGACATCCCATTGAACGTGGATCGCAGCATATAACTCAGCCTGAATTTCAACGTAGGTTCCTATGGGCTAAGGGCTGCATGGGTCTGTCTTCTCTCCTCTTTCCCCAGTAACTTTTGAACCTGGCCCATTTCAGCCAAATTTGACAGCAGGACAAAGGCTGTGCAGATGATTAGTTTAACATGGACTTTTGATATCAGGGGCAGGTTAAGCAAAAAAGAGCCTTTTTGGTATCTGTGGTGAGGCACGAACTCGTGCTGCCATACACGTGCCTTTGTAGTATCAGCTGCTTCAGAGGTTGCCTGAAGATTGTCTTTTCTGAGACTTTCTGTTTCTTTTTTAATTGCAGTGCTGGGGAGGCTTTTAAAACTTTTTTTGAGCCCCTGGCCAATAATCTAATCCATTTCGGGGTTTTTCTAACAGGTGGGGAAAGCTGATGTCGGAAGGGTGAAACTTGGGCTGTCAGATTTGTAACTGCACTTAACAAATAACAAAATTGCGACATAAAAACCGCTCTGCAGGTAATCCAGTTACACACAGGGGAAATTGCATTCAGCCTGGGTCGGGCAGAGACGGCTCCCACGGGCTCACCCAGACCCCGGTGACTGATGAACGAGGCAGAAGCCCACGGCTCGCTGTGCTTCTCGCTTTAGCTGCTGAGAGAACCGGCTCTTGGGGGGAAGAAGGGTCTCGGAGCCAATTTAAGAGTCATTATATTGAATATCATTTGGGTTCTGCGGGGACTTGAATGTGGGTCGTGCGTGTGTGTGCTCTGTGGAGAGCTGAGGGCAGAGAAAGGCAGAAGATCTCTTTAGTGTCCAAAGCACTGGCAGTTTTTTCGGTTTTTTTCTTATCTTGGCTGTGTAATTTGCCCATGGTAATGGTGTCAGTGTGATAATCATAAGCTCCTGAGTTTCAAGGGGCAAATCTGCTTAGTCTGAGAGCCTGCCTTGCACCTCCTGAGCTTGCAAGAACGCAAATGAAGGCAGCGGGGAGGCTTTTACTCTTTTGGATGCCAAAACGCTAATCTTGGAAAGTCCTTTTTGGAGAAAATTACCTAAAAAAACTTCTGGGGGGGAAGCAGAGCGCTTTACCCCGAAGATGGAGGAGAACCAGCAGGTCGCTTTTCTCATCTGATGTCTGCGTGGTCCTTCTTGCTGGACACCACGATGTTCCTCTGGCTCTTTGTGCTGGTGGTGGTGGGCTGGAGTAACACATCGGTGTGTGGCGGATCGTGTCCTGGGGTGAACTGGCAGCATCGGTGACTGAAAACTACAGGATAAATGATTCCTTTCTACAGAAACCCCAGAATAATTGATAATTACAGATTGATTACAGGGCTCCATTGATTCATTAGAGACGCAGCGGTCTCTAAGGAAAAAACAGGGATAAAAAACCGCTGCAAAACAAGCCGTTCAGGAGAGAAAAACGTCAGTTTTCTAGACGAGGTCCTGAGCAACCTGCTCTACCTTTGGTTAGCCCTGCCTGGTGGTACGGCTGTGTCGGCAAGTCCCCTGCTGGGGGACCTGCCCAGTGGCTGTGGGTATGGTGGTGGAGCCGCGGTTGTCCTCTCTCCGGGCTTTGCGCGGGTCCGAGTGCGTGCTGAGGTCTGCCTGCTGCCGTGGAGGGTGTTCCTGCAGGAGGGCCGCCAGCCACCGCCGGTTTAACTGCTTCGTTTTGCTCTGGTGCTTCCCATCGCCAGCTCTTCTGAAGAGACGACAGCGGCCTTTAGATCAGATTGATGAGGAAAATTTGGGTGACACCTTTGCCAAAAGCCCACCCCGCCCATCCCCAAACCGAAGCGCAGCCCTGAAGTTTGAGCTCGGGTTTGCACAAGGGCGTGCCGGAGCAGAGCAAAAGCAGATGTGCGGCCGCCGCGGTGATGGAAATGTGTTTCTTGTTGGGCAGACCCAGGCGCTGGGACCGGGATCCCCTGGGACTTGTCCCGAGCCATGCTTTCTGAAGCAAGGAGCATCCGCGCTGCCGAGTGGCTCCCCTCGACTTGATGTGCTGTCAGTGCGTCAGCGTGTCGGGGGGCATTTGCCCTCGTAAAGCTGGGAGGGGAGCAGAGGGATTGGCTGTGCAGAGGGCTGATGCGGCGGGGCTTTCAGCTGCTTACGTTAGCAGGGCGGGCAGCTGCATCTGGGCAGGAGGAAAAAAGAGAAAATGAGGAGCAGATGGAAGAGCTGAACTGCAAGTAGGCTTTGCAGCTGACCTTTCAGTGCAGGCGGATCTTCCCGTTATGTAGCTGTTTAATGGAGTCAAAAAAACGTATGGAGGGGAGAAGCAATGGTTGGGTGATGCTTTTTGCCCCCATCCCTTCCCCTGCCCCATGCAGGGATGGTTTTATACTTGCCTTCAAACTACTCAGCTGTCCTCCTGCACGATGTTTCTCTTTTCCAATGAGATGCTGCCTTTGTGGTTCATCAGAACCCATTCCCTTCCCTCTTCCCGTCTACTGGAGAGGCCTTTTGAAGCCAAAGTCTCTGTTTCTCGAGAGTTTCATCTGTCTCTGCTACTTGTCCCTCCCTAAAATTAGTCTCTGCTACGTGACATCCCGAATGGAGGGTTGTCACTTCAAGTGGGAAGAAACCAAAAGAATGAAGTTGATTAATGAGGGGAATTACTTCATGTGCATGTCTTCATTAATAAAAAGCAGAGCAGGGAAGAGGCTTTGCAGAAAAAAAAGTATGATATGAAACAGAGTTGTCTCCTATGTTATACATTTTCCTTAGAATATTAGCATCTATTTTTAGTTGAGCAGTGTTATTAATTTTGTTTCTCTAGCATATAATGTTTGCCTTCTGAATTTTGTAAGTCACTCGTGTTGCCTGAAAGAGCCCAAGCATCGTCCTGCCTGTCTCTCTTAATGGTGGGAACTCTTTAGGAAGGCAGGGAGAAAAGGGCTTCAAGTTCTGTCTGCTTAGAAGTAATGCAGCTTGTTACTCAAAATAATTCAATAATGAGTAGTAGCATCCTTTTCTAATGACAGGTAACTACACCAATATAATTAAATAATGGACTTATGGCAAAGGAGAGACACAACACAGGCATTGCTCAACACTGGCACACCTTCCAGGGAATAATTGCTCAGTCAAAATTGAAATATTCTTGTACAGGCCATTCTCAGGTATTTAAAGTCCACTTCACGCTAAGATGCTGTTGGAGCTAAGCAGCTCAGCATCTTCAGAAACTTTATTTTGGGAGCCATGTACAGTGAGCTAATGTCTTCCTTTTGCTACAGTGTTGTAAATCCAGAGTTATCCACTGAAGTCAACTGTAATGCCTGTAGCCGGAAATCAGCTTGTAAGGATGATAAACTCTGTTTTTAATTAATTTTCAAGACATAAAGTGAAGCCAAATGTTTTTTCTGAGCTGATGTCTGGGAGAGGGGTTGGAGGAGCACATGCAGAAGGGAAGTTGGTTCCTTGACTTGCACGACCCCAGTGCAGTGGAGTAGCGTGACGGGGGCTTTGGTGGCAGCTCTAGACCTTGGCCGTAACCAATGGAGTTTGGGGTTTTCTCCCCTCAGCAATTAAGAATTTCAATTAGTGTAGATAACTTAGCAAGGGAAAGTCTGTGCAGGCTGTTTGTGTGTTGACCCATAAATGTATTATGAATACAGACAGGCTGACCTGGGGGAAATGAGGAACACGTGCCCAAGCCCGTTCCTGGTGGCAGTTCCTCCGTCCCGTTGCGGTCCCTCAGAGTTTACCAGAAAGCTCCAAGACTTGCACTTAGCCAGGCATTTTGGAAATGGCAACACCAGAAAACCAGATGTGATGTTAATAATAAACTGTTTTTTCAGGAGAACTGTAAAAGTAACTTGGAATTGGACTGCCTGGTGACTCGATGAGTTGCCTCTATCTATGCAATTATCTCCAAGTCCCGCTTGGGCACGCTCAGGGTGCAGCCGGGGAGGGTCACAGAAGGAGCCGTGCAGAGCTCGAGATTGCTCCGTGCCCAAACCAGAGCAACAGGCAGTGGTTTAACTCTTCAGGAGGGCTGCCAGAAATCCCATGTGAGATATGGGAGACCACGCTACGTGGCCAGATCTAATGGGCTGTAGGGAAGAGCGTGTGGATCTCAGACTTTTCCTGTTTTTTCACAGTGGGTGGATGCTTTCCAGACCCTGGGTGGTAGCTCATGCACGGACACGGAGCGTCTGTACATTGCGTGGGTGTTTTGGTTGGTTGTGCATGCACAGAATAAAAAAATTTCATATTTAATATCTGGCATCTCTAGACAGATATTTTCAAATACTGCATCATGTGATCGGTGTCCATCCCCAAAATGAAGGCTTCTGTTGGTAAGCTGGCTATTTAGTTTTCTTAGCAAGGTTCATCAAGGTCATAACTGTAATTTAGGGTTTGGTCCTGTGTTTGTTCTTCTGAGTATCTTTACTCATAAATATTCAGAATTCAAGGAGCATGAATTCTCCTGTGAATGAAGTCATTTGCACGCATACTTCTCCCAGTAAGAGCCCAAAAGACAGAAGTAACAAATATTCATTTTACAAGGCAAAGTTTGTAGTTCTAGTCTTTTTCATTTTATTTTAATATCAGTTTTGTGGCCAATTCACGTAATTATTTGCCTAGAGGGGAAAATCGCTTTATGCAAGGAAAGCAGATCCAGCGTATTTTCCTGCTACATCTGTTTACTGGCTCTCTGATGTGGAGACAACAATGACTTTGTAAAGACCAGCTCTTCGTGGCAGCAGTTTATTTTTCTTTTGATTTAGAGGTAATTCTTCCACAGGGGAAATAAGAAGTTGTCTTATATCTCACCCAGCAGAGGAATTGCAGATGCATTTGTTGATCTTCTGCGCTCCCCGTGTTTCTGGCCAGGGAGAGGAGAGGGCCTGGTGAAGGTGCCGACAGCAATAGCAAGGAGAACTTTTCTGCCCAAATTGCACAAACAGATTTCTGACATGGGGCATGCACGGCTTTTCAGGTGATGGCTTGGACCCAGCTGGCCGCCTTGTCCTGAGCTGGCTCGTGCAGGGGGAGGCTTAGGGATATGGATGGTGGAAAAGGTCCTTCACCACCCGATGCCTGGTTGAAGCAGGGATTTGGTTTCTGGCTTCTCATGCTGCTTTTCCTCTGGTTTCCTGCTTCAAGTGCGGGTGCAGCTGGTGGATCTATGTCTCTGTTTCCAGTGCATTCGGGCACAGCCATGTGGTACTGAGGCTTGGCTTGTAGGCAGAGGAAAACTGAGGAAAAACAAGAAGTTTGCTCATTAACCACAAAAGAGAGGTAAACCAAACAGCAGCTGTCAACTAGGGGTGGCGCTGGTGGGGGAAGAATATAAAACAGCAAGTGGTTGAAGTGTTTGCTTGAAATGTCAATATTCTTCCAAAACAATTGCTTACCAACTTCAAAATTGCATTCCCACCACAGAGGCTATCTCCTCTCTCATAGTTGGACATTAAAAAAAAAAAAAAAAAGAAAATCCAAAACCCAATTGAAAACCAAATGCTTGAAACAAGCAGTTGCACAGAACACGTGGAACTCATTTAAGCCTCAGAAATTTGGGGGAAGTCGGGGGAACTCTTTCTTCCATAAAACCACTTTGTTGTTTTGGAAGGAAACTGGTGCAATGTGATGCACAGATGAGTGAGCTGTTGCTTCTGAAATGATGCTAAGCAGCAGATAAGCTGGTGTGACATGCTGGGGTGCTCCTGGCAGAGAGCTGCTGGCCCAGGAGTCGAGGCAGTTGGCCGCGGTGGCTCCTGCCCTTCCCTTTGCATCAGGAGGAGCGAACGAAGCGGCTCTGTTGTGGCATTTCTTTGCACTTTATCCGAGTAACCTTGCTCGCAAACGCAAGCGGTGTCCCACGCAGCTCCAGCCCAGCGCTTGCTTTCCGCCCCTTTGGACCGGTCAGCGTTAGATTTGCTTCCAGGTGTTTTTCTCGAGCATCTTTGAGAAGACATCCAGTAAAACAAGGAGGGAGCTCCGCGAACGGATGGAAGGAGGCATATCTTGCGTTTAAGGAAAAGGAGAAAAGGTGCCTTAACTCCACAACGAAGCCCTGATGGAGGTGATTGGCATGTCTGGGAAGAGAGCTGGGAACCGAAATGCTCCGGTGAGCCCACGCTGGCGATGCAAAGGAGGGGCTGAACAGCAGGCAGGGCCTGGCGCTGCCCCAAAAACATTCTCAAGATAGGGTTTGGGTGGTGTTTGTTTTTTTTTTCCTGGGATTTTTTTTGTTTTGTTTTTGTTTCCCAAGGATTTCAGAAACCCTTGCAAGTGTTTGTGCCCTGTGGAAGGGAGCTGGGCTCTCGTTGCAGAGGCTGCGCGGCTGCCGGATGCCCGGCGTGGACCAGCCCAGCCTCCGAGGTGGCTGCTCTCTTGCAGAGCCCCACAGTCTGGTTTGCATTATGGGTGAAGTTTTTAGCAAATTACTGCTCCTTTCTGCTCTGTTTCCATCAAAGAATGGGCAGAGGCCGCCCAGCAGTCTGAGGACAGATTTTTTTTTTTTTTTTTTTTTTTTTTTTCTTGGACTAGAGCACAGATTTGTGGGGTTTTTTTTGGTTGGTTTGTTAACACACACTTGGCTCTTATCAGGCTGCTGCTCTGCATCGTTTGCCTGACATCTCTATTGGGGGATTTACTGCTGTCAGTTTGGACTGTGGGATGCTGTTTACCCCCAAAGAAATGTTTCAGAGGAGCCTTTGGGGCTTTGGTGATGCTGAGCCCCACCAGATGCTGCGGGCAATGCCTGGGCTGTGCTCAGGTGGCCTTTTGGGAAAGAAATTTAGCAGAGGGGTGAGAACTGCTACAGCCTGGGGGGATTTGCAGGCAAGGGGGGCTCAGGTCACCCCACTGCCTGGAGCAGCCCCATCGGGATCCCCCCCCAAGACTGGGGTTGGATGTTACGTGCAGGGTTGTGGTTTGCAAGGAGATGGATTTTGGGGAACCCCTAATTGCCTTCCCTGGTAAAACGAAATAGGGTTTTCTCGCTGAACCTGGCTCTGAGACCGTACAGGACGGCAGCAACAAATGGAATAGAGGAGGGAGAGAACCAAACCAGAAGATGGTTTCCCATTAAACTCTCAAAAACCTTCATGGCAGTGACTCTTCCCCCCAAAACTTGTACACCGAGCTGTCTCCAGGCATGGGGTAATACGCACATATAGGCAGAAGTGGCCGTGCCTGGGTTTCGGAATCCTCTTGCTTCTTGTGCTACACCACGAGCAGGGTTTGGTCTATCGAGGGAAGCCGAATGAAAACGCTGTGCAACACCTTCTGTTACACAGGTGTCTCCTGCTGGGCTTTAAATCCAGAGCTGTCCCGAAGGGGAGCTGCCACTGGTAATAGTAATTTCTCTTACCTGCTGCCCTCATGATAAATAGACTAATGAAGCCTGACATCTAAAGTAGCTTTTGATCCAGGAATACAACTTAATGGCTAAATAAATACCCACGTCTGGCTTATCTTCTACTTCTATGACATCTTGCCGCCGCCTTGGAGAAGACTATAAATCAGCTGATACTTGCGTGCGGAAAGCTGTGGACCCAGTGCCTGGCTGTCAGCCTGCGTTAGGATGCAGGTGCCATCAAGGCTGATTTGGGGGGTGGCAGCAGCCCCTGGACTACCTGCCACGATGGCCTGGGGGGGGACCTGCCCTGCAGGAGGTACCTGTGTTTGCAAAAAGGTATTACCTAAATTACCGAGGTTGGATGTATTTAAAGCTTAACTTATGCAAAACTGGGACCTCAGGGAATGCCGTGTGTAAATGGTTTCTGTGTTAAATCTGGCAACAGGGTGTTTATCAGGACTTGCTTTAGAGCTTTGCTCTTTTTAGTGATTTTGAAAAAAAGAAAAAAAGATCTTTTATCGATTTACCCAGACAATATGTTTAAAAGACCTGTATGCCTTGTGGGGCAGCCGAGCTAGTGAAGTTGCCCTCTTTTCAATTATTCTTTGCTTCTGTTTTTAAAGCAAATATACTGATGTGTGGCATGACAAGTGTAAATTAATTTCAAAGTTAAAACAATTAGTATTACAAACATTAAAAAAATAATCATGCCTCATCAATATCACTGTTTTGTGCTTGTAAGAGAACTGTAGAAGCTATATGATTTTTTTAAAAATGAAGAAAAAAACCCTATCACCTAGTAATGAAAAAGTAGGCTTTGGGGTTTTATGCAGATATGGACCAAAGGGGAATTTGTGTTGGACAGTACTGAAGTAGCTTTTTTTGAACAAAGAAACAAAGAAAACTGTTAGCAAAGGATTGTTAATAATCCTGTTCATGCTGAAAAAAAATTACTTATTTATTTTTAAGTGCAGGGCTGTTCCCCTGTGAAGCAACCCCATCCTATTCCAGTGAGACCATCCACACTGTATATAATTAAACATGAAGCTATCGTGATTTTGATGATCTTAATGCTTAAATACGACAGCTTCTGGTAGGAACGTTTCCAATGCTGTGTCGTGCCCCAGGCTGATGTGATTTCAGGGTCTCACACCGGGGACCCCAGAGGTCAGGGCAGATGCAGGAGGAACCTCCCACCAAGGATTTGTCTTCTGGGCTCAGAGCCATTGCAGTCGGTGTGCGGGCAGCATAATTCCTTGTATGTCTAAATTCATACGTGAAGTCTACCTCTTCACAGATATTTAAATGCTGTTATTTGGAAGGGCAAATGATTACTGTAGCAGAGGTGGTATTGGATGGAGTAGAAACCTGCTTTTTTTATAAGGGCTTCTGCACTGAGGACTTTTCGGGAGGGAGGAGAGAGTAGCAGTAATTGGGGATGAGGATGAGGTGACATCCCAGAGCATGTCTCTTGTACTCGATTCATTTGCAGTTAGCACCAGTGGTTCTCAGCTGCTATTTAGGGGACTCACTTTTCATTTCTCAGTCCCTCTTCTCTCCTTTTCCTTCAGCTGGGAAGTTCGGGGGAGCCGCAGCAACCTGGCTGCCATTCTCCACTTTCCTTGTGACGGGTCTGGCAGGGCGTGCGTGGCCACAGCTTTCGACAGAGCTTTCTTCTCATACAAAAATGTGCTGAGGAACCGCATCGCCAGCAGACACTGTCCCACTTGCGAAGATTTACAGCGTAGCCTATAGGAAAGGATGGTCCCTGCTCCCTGGCTGCACTGCAAACCATGCTGCCTAATGACCCAGGGCCCTTTGCAGGGATACTAAAATATTGTCGTGCTCTTTTGTTCTGACACTTTCCTCCTTCTCAAATGTAAGATTTTACCATTTTTTGAAACCACAGAGACAGAGATTGAAGGCAGCCCTTTGAATTTGTTAAAATTTGACTGCAGGGTTCCTTCTGACCCCTGTGCTAATTTTTAGCAGAGCAGGAAACATTAAAAATAACTATGAGAGAAGATTTCCCAACTCAGAAGGATTGTCCTCTTAATAATATCTGGCTTTGTTTTCACTAGATATTTTCCCCCCTTAAATTCCTGTAACGCTGCTAGAGCAAGTACATCCCTGCCAGCAGCAGTAGTGGCACCAGAGGAGGAAGGCAGAAGGCCAGTTAGCCAGGCTGGCACCTAGGCTTGCTCTGAGCAGGGGTAAGGAATGTATGGGGAAAATGCTTGTTACTTATTGGAAGAGCTTTTGCACATGAATCAGAGCTCGTAAACTCCATGTCTTCCCTTTTTGGTGAACTCAAAACTGTTCCCAAGCCTTCAGCTGATCTCGGCATGGGGTGAACCTCACTTTTGCAATGAGAGGTGATATTTTGGTGCTATATCTCAAGACTTCTGAGCTTCTACTGTGAAACAAAACAAAAAAATCGGAATTTGTTTTAAAACATATCTGAACGTAGCCCCTTCCCCTGAAATTCAAATGTTGCATGGACAAACCAAGGCATGCAGCAAGAGCGCATGACGTAGTAACGAGCTCTGCTCAAGCCCCAGCATCTAATCTGACATGTGTCTGCATTCTCAGCATCATTGTATCAAATATATATCATTAAATAATATATCATTAATGTATACCACAAAATATATATTATTAGATGAATAATGTCCTCACCCGGGTGATGGCAGTGGGGGACGCACCATGGTTTGGGTCATTACGCCCGCAGGAACACCACGTGCTTATGTTACTGTTTGTGAGGGGTGAAAGCAAGGCAAGAATCGCAATTATCACTCACCCCTGCTCCGTGTCACTAGCTCTCCCCGCTAACCCAGCTCCTCCCAGCCTGGCAACCTGAGGGCTCCAGCCAGATGTTGCGGATATATTTTCTTTATCAAACTGACTGCAAAATTTCCTCTTTTCTCTTCAAACATGAAAGATGCCTCGCAGAGCTGCGTTGGCCTGGCACCGAACGCAGCTGATCCTTACTGCTGTGTGGTCAGAAAATGAGATCTGAGTTGATTATCAGCTAGGAGTGAGCTCTGACGTCCACCGAATGATGTTGGCTGGGACAACATCAGCGTTGTCTTCCTTGAAGCACCCAGGATCGATGGGTTTTGTGCTACTTGGCCGGTGCAGCGACGGTTTTGGCCAGAGCCATGTTTCGGGGGAAGTTGGTCAAGTTTTCTCTCTACCTTGTCTTAAAGCATCAGGTTTGTCCTAGGCAGAAAATTCATCCTGTCTCGATGTAGTGAGCATGTAATTATGTAAAGTGCGATCACTGTGTGTGTGATTTGGAGCAAAAGGCTTGTAACTGAGAGTGGGCAAAGGCATGAGCGAAATTTTTCCCTGGGCAATAAGCACAGCATGAAGCTACTGTGATGCTCTCTCTTAATTAGGCCCTGTAACGGGGTGCCCAGAAAACTCACCTTTTTCTTATGCTTTGTGCTGGTCGTTTAAGTGGAAGTGATTTTTGTCCCCCCAAAATGAAAACTTCTATAGAGGTGGTTTTTGACTGGAGGAGTAAGTGGTTACTTCTTGTTTTCCTGTTTCTTAGTTATCAAATAAACTAAAGATTGCTTCATCTTTAATTAAATGACATGGAGCAGAATTCAAATAAGACAATAACGATCTCAACACATGGGTGCTCCTCAAAGTTGCAGGCAATCAAGTAAGCAAGCCCGGATTTCAGATGCTCTCTCCTACTTCACACGTGCAGTCCTCTGGCTGCTCTCGGAAACCTGGCCTTTGCTCACGCAGACGTTTGGCTGGGCAGGTAAAGTGGAGTCAATTAAATCTCCAGACTAACAAAACATTTAAAAGTCTGAGTTAGTCTTGTCCATTCAGTGGCACAGCTGGCTGAGAGCCCCTTTGAAAGCCCGACAGATATTGTTTCTCTCAAGCATTAAATGCTTTCCCTCAAACAAACATCCTTTGAATAGGCTATTGTTTTTCCTTCTGGATGTCCCTTTGTGGATTGATACAAGAATAGCTAAAAGCTGCTGAATTGGTATTGTAAATTAAAAAAAAAAAAAAAAAAAAAAAAAAAAAAAATTCTGGGACTTCTACTCCTTTGAGAAGTTGAATGTGCTGCAAGTTCTCTGCTCGGGTCCTGCATATTGTCCTCTAGAGGTCAGCGAGTTGCATCAAGAGCTTCAGGTGAATCGCCTCAATCAATCATAGTTTCAGGAAAGAAGCTCCATGCACCCCATGCCTTTCCCAGGTGTTATAACGCAAGGAATTGAGGTGAGACAAAGTATGGAGGGGGTGTTAGGGGAAGGAAGTAGTAGTTTGGTTGTGACCTGTAAGCCTTTGCATTAATGGACGCAACTGCATTCGTTTATATTTTTCATTACTGCTATGTAGCAGTTGTGTACTGGTAGTTCCTTATGAGAAACAATACACATCATGTGAACAATATAACCTATGTTTGGTCACTTCAGAAATCTTGTGTGTAAAGAAAACCTCATTTATTTTTGGTTGAACATCTCTTGTACAGCTCCCTTAGTCCTTATAACGCAGGTACCGATGCCCTGCCCAAGATTCAGCCGCCTGGATTTACCTCTTTTTCCTAACAGAGCTGTGTTGTTTCATATTCTAAGCCCCATCCCCATAGCCACTCCAGACTGATTTATTCCTTATCGATGGCCAGAGCTGTGAGCTGGAAGGATGCTATTTTCAATGCGGCCCTTAGGCTTCTCTTACACACCTTTCTCTTTTTTGCTCAATTTCACCATCCTAGATTTAAGCTGCACTAAAAAAGGTTCACCCTAATCGGTTCCCTAAGAAATACAGAAAACTCTGATGCTTTATCATTGTGCTATAGCGTAGTCCAAACTACATTTGCTTCGGTGCGTCCTCCTGGTTTACAGGGCTGCAATGCAAGAAGATGTTTCAGCCCCGCATGTCTGTAGAAGGAGCCAGGAGGATGCGCGTGTGGCCGTGTTGGGCAGACGTAGGAGGGAGCGGGTGCTGATCCCAAGGTACCGTTTTGCAAGTAGCCCTTGAATTTGCAGCAGTGAGTGACAAGAGCAAGGCCAGGTTGGGTTTGCGATCACAGGAGCAGCCAGCCAGGCTGCAGCGCCGGGGCAGGCTTTGCCGCCGTTCGGCACAGCCCACGGCTCGCTCCGGAGCAGATCCTTGCCCAGCAAAGCATGTGAGCGCGTGTTGGAAATCTGGGAATGAACCAGGTCTCCGAGGGCTTTGCTGACTCGCGACCATCGTGCCGTGTCTCTTCAGGAATGGTTTGTAGGTCTGAGCCTTCTTTGGGTTTAAATGAGGATAGGTTTTAATTTCTGGGGCGGCAGGTCGTGGATCGGTGGAAATGCTGTTCTGGGATTTACTGAAACTGTTGGGTTTTGAACTGCTTCTCTTCATCCCCAAGTGCCTGCGTGCCAGCTCCAGCTGACAGAGGGGGCAGCTTTGGCTTTGTCCGTGGGCCTTGGAGCATCTGTGCCTCCTCTCCCCACGCGCATCCTTCCTCAAAAGCAAGGTTTCCTATGGCCCAATATGTTCAGTGGCTTCCTGTTATTTAAGGGCTGCATGCCAGAAACAATGGGGAAATAACCATTTATCACGTCAATTTACCATGCAGTCCTGCGGCACCCCTAGAAAGGGGAGGCCTGGGGAAGAACTGGGGTGACCAAGCGTTTGGTCCTGCAAATACAAGCGTGTTTCCAGCTTTGTACCGCTGCAGATGAGTAAATCACTCGGGTATCAGCCCGCAGGGCAGATGCACCCTTCCTTCCTCCGCAGCAAAGACGCTCCTTCCCATCAGTGAGATTTACCATTATGGGCTGAGGGTGATGGCTGATTCCCACATCTTGGGTAAAATGGTAGAGTTTCAGCAAGTCCTTTTGCCAAAACAAATGGTTCAGATCTGAGGCTGATGTCAATGACTCCCAGGATCTGTTCAGTTTAACCAAATCAGGCGTGTTTTACTGCTGCTTTCTTAGTCTTTAAAAACCTCAGGGAGTCCCAAGCGCTGTGCCAGAGCAGTGTCACCTTATCCCTGTCACTAATCCTGTCGCTTCTTTTCACGCTCCTTCATACTCTGCAAATTGTTTGACGCCTCTTACTGTACTTCTGTGAAACCTTCCTGCTGGATTGCATGGATGAAGGATTAGGTATATAAGTAACATAGCCAAAGATTGTACTGTATGTAAGCAGAGCCTGTTTCAGAGCATGACTGATATTGCTATGTTCGTAAATTGATTATTTTATTATTCTTATTTCTTTTTTTAATAATACTGTCTTTTCCTTCCCTTTTCAGGGGCCTCTTGGTTTGGATGGCAAACCAGTAAGTAGCACCGCGTACCAAATGTAACATGTCTTTATTCACACTGCTCTGCAATAGATGGGCAGAATCTCAACTATTACTCATTTATTACTACATATGTAACTGTTCAGGAGACAAAATTGTATTTAGAAAAAAACATTCTGTGGTCTGTAACACATGCAAGTTTAAATTCTGAGCCAGGGCTGGCCAGCACAGCTAGAAGTGAGCTTTCTCTACCTGTCAGCTCATCTCGGCTGCTGCTCCCCTTCCTGTGCCAGCTCAGCTAGCGGAGACGTTGCAGATGGGCGGCAGGCCAAATTTGGGAAATAAACTTCAGTAGCACCTTGGAAGAAGCAAAGTCAGTAATCTTGGTTGTGTGCTCCTGGTACTACAAATGGGTATCATAAAAATAATTGTTCCCAAACTGGGTTCATTTGCCTCCAAAGGAGCTCAGGTGGGAAGTGCTTGAGAGTGTCCAGTGTCTATGCAATACTTTGTGGAACAGCCTGGACTTCATTTTATGAGCCGTTTTCTTGACTTCATTTTTGCTCAGAAGCCTTTTGGATAGTCAGGTGCTCCAGCCTTTTCTTACTTATTTTACAGAAACACAGACTTTTTTATTTTTATGCTAGCTGAACGCTAGCCAGCTCTGATTCCTTCGACTGGATGGTTGCTGCAGGAGGTCGCAGCTCAGTATTTTGTGGCCAAATCCCACTCTATTCCACCACGTTCACTAGAGGGCACCATTTGAAATCTTTCCAAGCTCTGGTCTTAAACCAACTGTGATTTTCAAAGTGTGCAGAAGTCTTTCAGTCTTTGCAATTGAAAAGTTACTCCAGACGCTTATTTTTAGCCAGTTGGGGAGCGTTTTGTTATAGCTGTACGTTGCTGCAGTTGGTTTTTATCCTACCCCTGAAGATGACAAATGTGAATGAAAAGAAAACTAGAAATAAAGCATTAGAAAAGAAAAAAGGCAGGCCAGCTCACACCGCTGTGCTCAGGGCTTGGCTTTGAATTAGCAAAACCCCGTGATGGAAGAGCAGCGCAAACCCCAGCAGCACGCTCCTGCGCCCGCTGCCCTTGGCAGGCGTGTGGATGCGAATGGCTGCAAGTCGTGCCGGTGCACCGGGCAGGAGCGAGACCTCCGAGTGAGAGGCAGGGAAAATCTGGACGAAAAAGCAAACTTATCAAATGGCCAAACTCCAACCAGACTGTTCGTGATCTCTTCCGTGACAGCAAGGGGCCAGCAGCGTTGCTTAGAGCCAAATTAACAGCAGGAGGGATGCTGCGCGGGGATGCAGATGCTGCTGCTGTCAGCTACTGCATCCCACCGGGTCCCGCTTCGGCAAACACTGTGAATCGGGCTGAACCCTGAGATTCGGCATTTTTCTGTGCTGGATGGAGGATGCAGAGCAGGCACATCAAAGCGTGGCTCTGCAGCTTCTCTTTGGGGCTGCAGCGTGTCTCTGCCTGCCTGTCTTACGGAGAGCCGCTTAGAGGGGAAGATGACTTATGTCTTCAGCAAATAGGCCAAAGAAAGCAGCCCATCCTCCTTGTTTATTTCAAACAGATGTATAATTGTTGTAATGATATGCTGAGCATGTGTTTTTCTAGAAGTGATTTAATACTTCAAGAAATCTCTTGCATCTATTTCGAGTCACGTGTTTGCGAGCGGCTGTCACTGTCCCTGCCGGGCCCCGGTCCTTCTCCCGTCCTCTGTCCTGGCAAGAGCAGGCAGGACCTCACTGGGGCTTTTTAGTAGCCTGCAGCTCATGTGAAGCAGTGTATAAGTTGAAATAATAGCATGTATAACTTAAAATAATAGCAAACATGGCTCAGGTTTGTGAATTGATGAATGTAGTCTCCTTGGTTTTGATGTTGTGTGCATTGACGATTCTGCTGTTTCTTAACTCGGATCCTTCTTGCGTATTTCCAGGGACCTCCAGGACCAAAAGGGGAAAAGGTAAAGACTGCATTAACACATGGCTTTTGGGGAAGCAGCTGTATATTCTCCTTCTGCTGTAATTCTTTCAGTTCAGATTATTCCAATACGCCAGCATGACATTAACACCGAGTTTTGTTGAGACATGGAGCCGTGACAGCAGCTTGTCAGGTTGCCCTTGGAAAAGCCCCAGGAAGGGGAGGGCAGAAAGAATTTGCAAAAATGTAGGAGGAGTAAGCGTGGCCTTAAAGCTCATCCATGCTATAGGGTTCCTGGTAACCCACTGAGGGTTAGAAGAGTGGGATACAACTCTCTTCTTGTTCTCCTCCAAGAGCAAGGCTGTGGGCTCCATCGCTCTGTGTTTGCATGACATCCTCCCACAAAATTAGAGCAGCCAAAGAAGGTCATTACTGTACTGAAAGTGATGTTAATCCTCGCATGTGTAGGACATAAGTAGTTGCTGGGGAGCCTTAGAGTTGGAAACAATCCGCTATTTCTGATTTATTACCTGTTTCATCGCCTGCCAGGGCAGAATCATTCCCTATTGTGTTGTCTGGAGCCCTTCTCCTCCCTGGTTTTGAATACGTTAAGCAATAGGACTCTTCCCACTTCCCTTGTGTGCTGTTCCCGCGTCCAGCTGACCCTGCGCTCGGTCCTTCGTGGTTGAAATTTGAACTCTAATAGCTGACCCTTGCTGTTTTGCCTGATGCGCAGGGTGAAGCAGGGGACATCGGCCCGAGGGTAAGTAGTGACACGGCACGTTGATTTGTTCTAAAATCTGGTTGGGTTTGGTCACTGCACAAAACAAGGCTCCATGCAGCTTTGTCGCTGCAAACCGAGGTACGGTAACGGTTCTTGAAACGTTTAGTTTTGCCATTGGAGCTCTTTGTGGCGGTGGTTTTCCTAACTTTGACCGTGGGAAAACAAGAGTTAAAGATCTTCAGGTACCTCATGAAGGGTTTTGCTTTTACTGGGCTTTCCTATCCCTGATGCCCTCTTCCAGTGTCAGAGGCAGACTCCATGATTCCCTTGAAGCCGTGCTCCTCTTTTGTTGGTATTAGAGCAACAGTGTGTGGTGGTAAGACCTGGTGTCCCAAGGAAAGGCCCGGCACGGTGTTGGGCAGGGTGGAAAGTTCCTCCTTTCTTGCTGAGCTACCTGCCTGGGAGTGTGGTGGCATGCAGGCGATATCTAGGCTGCCTTTGAAAATAAAGGGTTTAAAGTAACTGGGAAAACTGTTTTGGCCATAACATAGAGAAATCAGTGGAGTTTTTTGGAAATGGCTCTCATGGGGCTGCGTGAAGTTGAGATTTACTGCAGTGCATCAGGATAGGTCCCCACGTGGCGCAAAGGGCATGCGGCTGTCCCACGGTCCCCGCAGCGGTGCTGGTGATGGCGGCAGCAGCAGCACGAGGTCTCTCACGTTGGGGATGAGACGGGAGGGCTCGCCACGAGGTGTGTGGTATTTCCGAGGTGGGCTCCGTCGCAGTAAGGGAGGTGCGGTTGGCCGTGGGTTACGGATGGAAACCCGCCGCGGGGGTGCGCTGGGATGCTGGCGTATGGGCCTCACGCAGAGGCCGGATTCGGAACTGGCGCCCGGGAGTCTGCTGGTAGGTTTAGATGCGGTTGCTGGAAACGTAGCCAGGCCCTCGGAGGCTAACATCGGGCGGAGATGCCTCGGAGTCATTTTTCTTTTTTCCCCTAGAGGCTGTTAAGTCACTTTTTGAAGTCGGTGTCATTTTCTGAAGCGGCTCCCAACCGTCTTGGGTGCCTTTAGAAAAGTCACCCTCGGGCTCTGAGAGCCCCTAAAACTTCTCCGATAGATTTATGCCCTGCGTGGCTAAGGAGGAGCTCGGCATAAGGTCTCAACCTTGTCTAAGTGCCCACCCACGCACTCAGAAAAGGCTTTAAGAGGTGATTCAGCGGCACATGGGCATGAGTTTTCAGTCCTCAGCCGGGGCTGCGGATGACTTTGGGGCTGGTGACTCGGGCGATGCCGGAGGAGCTGCTCAGGCTCCGAAGCCCCTGTGGTCTGTGCTGCCAAATAACGCAGGAACCCACCTCCTGCTGCGGCTCCTGTTTGCGCTGCGGGAGATGCTCGGGGGACGGGCTCCGCCTGGACTCGCAGGGGCAGGTGCCAGCTCCCAAGGTAACGTTTGTCCTATGTTTTATCAGTAGATTAAAAACATGTGCTTTTTTTTTCTCCTGATGTGCATTTGTCTAGATTTCGCTTTACTTTTAGATTTATTTATGTCTTTTTGCACAAGAGTAAGAAAAAGGCTCGGAAACAATTTGGGAGGAAAGGGAGAGAAACAAGCCTGGCAGAGCCATGCACAAGTAGGTCTAACAACTGGTGCCTGGCTTTGAAAATAGCTTTCTTTATGTCTCCAGACACTCGGGGTTGTGGATTGGGTACGAAACTTTTTAGTACCATCTGGCCTAGATTATTTTTTATTTCTTAATTTAATCTATCTTCTTCCTCAAATTTCAGCGGTGGCTTTGTTTAGCTGATTTTGAAAGATGTGTCGCAGCAAGTCATCGCATCAACGGGAGGATAAATAACTTGGAATATATCCAGCGCTGCCTCCCTTGTAAATGTGCATGTCTATGGGCGGTGGAGTGGGGATCGTGTGTGTCAGTGAACACAAAAATATTATCATTGGGAATGATAGATTAAAAGAGAGTAACGCTTGGGGAGGCTTTGGAGGGACTGTCTGCAGTGGAAGTGAGACGAAGGCAATTAGGGATTAGCTACTGAATATGTTTGTGTGTGCGCTGCTTCTCTTTCTGTCTCTAATAAACACCTGCCACCAGCGTGGACAAAGAAGAGGTTATTGCACGTGTGAGCGTAATGCAGATGTTGGAGGGTGATTTTGGGGAGGTGAGGAAGGAGTTCACGTTGGGTTGAGTTAGGTGCTGAACGCCAGTGCTTGCAAATGGCATCAGGGAGGCTGTTGTGCAGCCTCACCTAATCAAGATGGGGAATAAACCTACTCAAATATACTGACAAAATGCATGTAAGTGTATTTACAGGCAGAAAATGAGAACATGCTCTGGGGAGGAAAGAGAAAGTCGAAGCGGGATGCTGCCAAGGCTGGGACTGGTGTGCCTGATATTTGTGGTTGTACTTCCCTCTTAAAATCAAATATATTGCTACCGCTGTGAAAAGGACTGTTCTCATAAGCCAGACTCGCTCCCTGAGCCGGCACTGGGCTGACCACTCTGGACTGGGTGATCTTGTTCTTACTGACTGTTCCGGTGTTTAGACAAATGATGGGATTGATGAATCTTTGCACATCTGCCGAGGGAGGTGGCACCAGTAATGTTTGTACCTGTATGTTGAGTTGCTGTGGGACTAAACACTGGCATGGCTGGACTGGCTTTATAGCGACAGGCTGGAGTTTAGGCTGCAGACAGAAAAGTGGCTTCTCTCTTACTTTCTGCAGAAATGTAAGTGCTTGCCAAGCTCACATTGCAGATAAAAGCTCAGCACACAAAGCGTCCTGCAGAGCTCACAACGACAGTCAACAGAGACACCTATGGATACTTCTATTTTATTTTATTTTATTTGCTTGTTTTGGAACATTATGTTGAAATGGCTAAATCTTGTAGTCTAAAGCTGGAAATTACTGGTGTTCAAGGTTTCTGTGCTCTAAGACTCCATTGCTACACAGAGTCAGACCCAAGAGCCACTTAGCCCAGTGTCCCGTGACCAGGTGGGCCCATCTGTAACAGGGATTGTTGAAAATTAAATGTGTGATGGCTGGATTTGGTGGGGTATGGCGTGTTTGGCCTCAGAGCAAATGCAAATTGTCATTTCACGTTAAAACAGATAGGGCTGGACTTGGAAGGTGTTTACTTGGATGGTGCTCAGCAACCTGAGCGGTAAGAAAAAGGTTTCAGTTCCCATCTGGCTCCTTGGGCTTTTTTGAAAATCCCGCTTAATGCTCTTGTGTATCTTCACGCATATAAGAAGCCATAAAACTAGGTCCCTTGGGTCTACCACAAAACCCTTTGCTCTCAGTAGAGCCTGTTTGGTGGTTTCTGTAGTATCTGGAGGGCCTGGCCAAGTGCAAGGGCTCTGTGTCCCCATTAATTTCAATGTGGCATCATCTTGGGTTTTTAAAATCTCAGGATTTCAGTGTTGTTCCTCCCCAAAATGGCTGTATTTAAGTGAGGGCCGAGCTAAAGCCTCTCTCTACAGCTTGAAAAAAATCCTTGGGAGGGGTTTGTTTTCCAGGGCTGATTAGTTTTTTCTATCTGGCTTTGGTTTTCCCCTCCCATTCCAAGATGACTGCGTTAAAATATCCGTGCTCGATTACCTGTGGATGCCTGCTGCTAAGCCTGTCCTGGGAGGCTGGGCAGGACGGTGGGCTTGCCTATGCAATATTTACCCCAAAATTGAGTTTTGGGGTTATCTGTTATTTGCATGAAAGGTTTAAAAGCTCCCTGGGCAATTTGGACAAGAGGTTTGTTCCTTAGAACTCTTCCAAAATCCTTATGGAGGATGTACTGTGTGTTCCTGCTGGGCTTCTCGTGGCTTCGTTCCATCCCTTTGGTCCTCCTACGGATGCGTGCAGGGATGGACGGGGGAAAGGGAGACGCAAGCAGTGTGCTGAGAAAGGAAATGTCTTACTGGTTCTCCCTAGATAGATAAGTGGAAAGGCTAAAAGACAATAGCAATGACTACTGACACGGTCTGAATACATTGTTTTTGCATCATATAAATCTGAGAGATTTATCTGTGTTTTGCAGGCTGGGGAATACATCAGTATTCATTTTAGCCTCTGAAAAAAAAATACAAAATTTGGTCTCAGGAGAAATGCTGGGATATATCCCCTGTGGGGTTTACTGGAATAATGCTCTTTATTCTGCAGAAAGCCCTGCAGTAGGGGAATCCTCTGTACCCCAGCTGCTTTGAATGTCCTATTGTGCAGTAAACTAATGAAAAGATACTTGTTTCCCTCTGTTTACAGCTTACCAAGCTCCAGTGTATCCAGAATGTTAAAACAATCACTATTGGCTACCTAGATTATTTAATAAAATTATAGAATGGTTTGGGTTGGAAGGGACCTTAAAGATCATCCAGTTCCAGCCCCCCTGCCATGGGCAGGGACACCTTCCACTAGACCAGGTTGCTCAAAGCCCCGTCCAACCTGGCCTTGAACACTGCCAGGGACGGGGCATCCACAGCCTCTCTGGGCAACCTGTCCCAGTGCCTCACCACCCTCACAGTGAGGAACTTCTTCCTTCCATCTAATCTAAATCTGCCCTCTTTCAGTTTAAATCCATTACCCCTTGTCCTATCACTACACGCCCTTGTACAAAGTCCCTCTCCAGCTTTCCTGTAGGTCCCCTTTAGGTACTGGCAGGCTGCCATAAGGTCTGCCCAGAGCCTTCTCTTCTCCAGGCTGAAGAACCTCAACCCTCTCAGCCTCACTTCATAGGAGAGGTGCTCCAGCCCTCTGATCGTTTTTGTGCCCTTCCTCTGGACCCACTCCAACAGGTCCATGTCCTGCTGATGTTGGGGCCCCAGAGCTGAACGCAGTACTGCAGGGGGGGTCTCACCCGAGCGGAGCAGAGGGGCAGAATCCCCTCCCTCGACCTGCTGGTCACGCTGCTTTTGATGCAGCCCAGGATACGGTTGGCTTTCTGGGCTGCAAACGCACGTTGGTGGGTCATGTTGAGCTTCTCACCAACCAACACCCCCAAGTCCTTCTCCTCGGGACTGCTCTCAATCCACTCATCGCCCAGCCTGTATTTGTGCCTGGGATTGCCCCGACCCATGTGCAGGACCTTGCACTTGGCCTTGTTGAACTTCGTGAGGTTCACACGGGCTCACCTCAAGCCTGTCCAGGTCCCTCTGGATGGCATCCCTTCCCTCCAGCCTGTCGACCGCACCACACAGCTTGGTGTCGTTGGCAAACTTGCGAAGGGCGCACTCGATCCCGCTGTCCGTGTCACTGACAAAGATGTTAAACGGCACCGGTCCCAGTACCGACCCCTGAGGAACACCAGTCGTTCATCCTCATGCATTAATTAATTATCGAGGAAAAATTGTTATGTATTGTTACAGCCTTTAAAACATATTGTTCTGCTGTGCTTTCATCTTGAATTCTTGCTCTTTCCTCCTCTGCCTCCCACTTCACCTGGCTAGATGGTTTTTCCCCGGCTCAATCATGGATTTCTGGCTAACGATCAGCTTGTCTTTAGCCGGCGAGTGCTCAAGGTAGATGTATCGGATCTGATGCCGCTGGTTTGCTGTGATTCTTTGAGTTGCTTTCGTTTCTTCTTTCTGGCTGATAGTGCACTATTGCTATTTTAAGTTGTCGCTACTGTGGCTACGTTCAGAAGTGCTTGTTGGGAGCACGCTTGAGTGAAACCCCATTGGATTTAGAGGGAGTTTTTTCAACAGACACATAAAAGTGATGGGTTTTAGGATTTGGCCACTTGTGGGAAGTGGGGATCAAGCAGCAAAGTCCTATAAATGTTCATATGAACAGTGCGGGTATTGTAAAATAAAATGCATTAAAACTAGAGTTGTCTAAATCCTTGTACTCTTAAATGTGAATTTTGCCTAATTAAAACATCAGTGGGAGACTCCTGACTTGACATAATTGGATGCAGTGTTCAGCGTTTGCAATAGGATTTTTTTCAAAACTATGCAAGTGATTTAGGAGCACAGATCTTGTTGAAAGGCCGTGGGATTTGTGCTGCTAAGTCACTTAAGGACTTCTGAAAATCCCACACTTGTCCCTGATTTGAGGGTGGACCACATATTAAATACAGTCCTCATACTGCCTCGGTGGTAACCCTTCCAGATGTTGCTAAAAGATTTACGAGACGGCCTTTCCATGAGGCTTTCCATTGTGCAGCCACATGGCTGTGCCCGGCCACAGCCCCGGGGCTGGGCTGCGGCGGCCGGCGGGGGGTCCGGAGCCGATAACTGGGTGGCGAAGCCCCGCGGGGTGCTCACCTCCGGAGCGGGCACCTACCAAACCTTCGCGATCACACGGAGATACAGCTGCTGCTTTTTAATTTGCGTCCAAGCGATGCAGGGCGTGAGCTACGCTGCGTGTTTATATATGACCTTGGCTGTATTTAAAGGGTACCGCTAAGCACTACTTTTGTGCGTGTGTGTGTTTATTTTGGTGTGGTGCACTAAGCTATGGAAGTGCGTGCATGCTCTGTGCCGGCATGTTGTCGGGACTGGGTTAATTCTGGGTACTGTCAAATTGGTGGTTTCCACGGAGAGTCGCTGGCCAAGGCTTAATGAGATAAAACCTCGTTGGAAGGCATGGGGCAAAATCCTCATTAAGGAACCAGACCCAAAGGGCGTGAATCGGCCATGAGCTCGCTTCCAGCCTTCCCAATTGGAAGCTGTAATTAAATTCCTCTGGGACGGCAGAGGCCAGCGTGCCGATGGCCCGGGGACGCGGTGCATGTGTCGCGGGCACCTCGTGGGCACCGCTTGCCGACGCCGCTTCATCTCACCATGTCTGTGTGAACTTCTTCCAGGGTGATCAAGGTCGAGATGGAGCCACTGGCCCCCCTGGTCCGCCAGGACCCCCAGGTGCCCGGGGGCCTCCTGGTGACACGGGAAAAGATGGCCCAAGAGGACCTTCAGGCCCCCCTGTAAGGACGGGAGATGCGCAGCGAGCACGTGCCGGGCAGTTCCCACCCCAGCGAGGGACAGGAGGGTGAAGGGCGTCCCCTTCACTGGTGCTGGGTCCCCAGCCTGGGCCAGCAGTTGGGCTCCGGTGGCTGCTCGTACAGCAAAACTTTGGGGCATGGGGCCGAGGGAGCAGGAGGGGACCTTCCACCTTCAGTTTCGGAGCAAAGAGCTGGACCCGGAGCGTGTATTTGCAGGTGCTGGTTGTCATTCAGAGAGCCCGGAGGAGATCTCTTCCCCAATCTGTAGCCTTCAGATGACCTGTTGCAAATCTCCAGATCACCGGCAATTTATTTAATAAAAAAAAAAATAGGCTAAAACATAATGCTGCTGAACATTCTCCTTGCTGCTGAGCATTTTGGAGAATGAGGGGTAATAGTTTCAATGTGGGCCTTTTTATTTTTGCAGGGTTTCAAAGGCGAGCCGGGAGAGGATGGCCTCGTGGTTAGTATTGCCCAGAAGCATCCGTGCGTGCGTGCCTCTCGCTTTACATCACCCTTCAGCTCGCTGCAGCGAGTGGTTTTGTGTCGTTGCTTACGGAGGCCAAAAAACCCCACTGGCAATTATAGATGCCCTAAAATGGATGTTTGTCCAGGGGTACCTGTGCCCTGGGGAGAAGAGAGGCCAGTGTTTGTCCCCTTGGCTCCTCTGGAGGGATGTGCTGCTCCTGTATCCCCACTGCTGCCCCTCTGAAGCCTCCTGGCATTGTAACTCCAATTCACTAAGGTCTAGGTTGGAGAAAAAGGTGCTCATTATACATAAAATACACCAGCTGTAAAAGAATATTTATTATTTACTGGGAGCACAGAGAACTTATGGCTTTATTTGTAAGGGAAGATGAGAAGTTGGTATCTATGTCATTTTTTTTTCACGGGAATTCAAGTACTCTTGGAAATGTTTTTATGCCGTTATACTCTATTGTCAAACAAGTATACCAACTACTCTTACATTCAACAGGGTGCCAGGGGACCTCCCGGACCAAAGGTGGGTAACAAGTAATTTCTTAGCTGTCTAATTTTAATATGAATTCTTGAAATATTGCTGTGTAATGGGGGTGGAGATGAACATAGGTATTTTGCACCGGACTTGCACTCATCTGTATATATCAGATACAAAATTTCTAAGGTATCACATTAGCCATTGACTTGGAGCTGCCAATGTCTGAATGTTGCCTCCTACTCAGTATCACACCCACTGCCCATGTTAAAACCTTGAAATGGGAGTGGAGGGAGCCACAAGGGGCTGGACACTGGTGTACTGTGGGAATGTGCTTTCTTGCATTTGGGGAGGATAAAGATGATCAACACAAGCCAAGTATTTTAGTTTTACAATTAATTTTTACTATCTATACAGTTGGTCTTATTTTCTATTATGTCCCTAAACTTCTTTCTCCTCTGTGCGTGTTGCTGTTGAAGGGTGAGCCTGGCATCCAAGGCAAAAAGGTAAAATGGTGATTTCCCCCCCCCCCCCCCCCCCCCCCCCCCCCCCCCCCCCCTTTGCATTACTTGGTGCTCAACTAGGGAAACCATTGCCAGAGACTGATGAAGCTGTGGCTGTCCATACCGAGCCCTTCCTTTTGTTCCCCGGGGTTTCTCACACATGAGACCCTGAGGCACGGGCACGGCTGTGCCTTCAGCCTGGTTTTCATTACCACAAGCAAGCCAGAAGCTGCAATCACATCTGCCCAACAGACAAAGAATAAAATAGCAAATGCCAAACAAAGCAGTAGGTCTTGAGCCCTTTCGCTCCAATAATTCAGGCTGAACCGGGAAGCGCCTGGAGGCTGTTATCTGCCCAGGGGCCCCTGGGCTGGGTTTGAGGTTCCCGGGATGGGCATCGCCAGGCAGCACCTCGGTCTCGTGGGGGTTGCCCACTCTCTTAAGGACAGGCACGCTGCTTGGGTCGGGCGTTGAAGACTGCGGGAGATGCACGTGTCCAAGCTCTCCACATTTTCTTCTGGTGGTGCCATCCAGTAGTGGATAAATCACTGCCTTTAACTGAAGCTGAAGCGCTGACAGGGCCCAGCGTTTCCCTCTTACTGCTTTGCCCCAGAACAGGCGTGGCCGCGGGTGTTTTTCAGGCCAGAATTTGGCTTAAAAAATTTCATAACTGGCCAGTAAAATTAACCTCTTCAGCACCTATGAAGTGGTCACGCTTCATTGTTCTCCTGGAGTAAAACAAGTGAAACAAGAATCTGCTCCTGGCAGATAGGTGTGCTGGTGACTTGTGATGGAAGTCCATGAAGATGAGTGGCAGCTTGCAGGAGGTCTTTGGGATCCAAAAAGCCTAAATGGATTAAATACCTAATTTCTATTAAAGGTGGGAGAGCACCTTCCCCAGGGCCTGCTGTAGGCAAATGCTGGGAGATGCCCGTCCACCTCCCTGGGAGCAGGAGACCGTGCTGGAGCCTCCTGGGCTCCTTGCTGCAGCTTTCCCCTGGCCTCCTGCAAACCTGTGTGGGTCTCGGTGGGATCAATGACACTCCGTGGGGTCAAATGACGTGTTGGATCCTAATGATACATGTGTAAGAGCTCGTTGTATTTCACCTTTTATATTTTATTTCGTTAGGGTGATGATGGGGTGCCTGGGGAACCAGGACTTACGGGCCCTAAGGTATGTTCTGCTCTGCGTCCATCCGACGTATGTGCTTGGCAGCACCTTTTGCTATCTGGGTTCTTGGCACAGTATCACGGTTGGGGCAGACAGAGAAGCACATTTCTCCCCTGACATGGAAAAAGAACAAAAAAAAAAAGAGAAAGAGAAGCATAACCCACCTCTCTGCCATGGTATCTCACCCAGAAGAAGTTTGCAAACGCAACTTGTTGGCTTTGGCAGAGAATTGCTATTTAGAGGCTCGTCTTGCAGAAGTGAATTGGGGAGCGTTGCTGGGGGTGGCCGGGAGCGGGGGTTCGGGATGTGGGTTTGTGCTGCCCAGATCAGGGTGCAGCGGGCTCTCCACGGGAGCCTTCTCCAGGTGCTGCAGTTTTGGGGCTAACTTTATGGCTGAACATACCACCCGCAGCCAAGCCATTAAGCCTGAAAGCTTCGTTTTTACCTCAAAGACTCCCCTTGTGCACCTAGGCAACGTGATGTATTTCAGGCTAGAAGCAGAGCTTTGCTCATTCACGTATGTAAAAGTAAAGCTAAAGCAAGAAAATTATAACCTGAAGAAATCTCTCCATCCTACCCGTATAGCGTTTATCGAAATTGTCTTGTTTTCAGGGAGAAAAAGGAAGCGTGGGTCCCAAGGGAGAGAACGGCACAGATGGCTTGCCAGGACCCAAGGTAAATAAAAGTCCATTAGCTGGGAAGCTGGGCACAGCCCTCTTGAGGCAGAGGGGTTCAGCTGAGTAGGTGTTTTAGGCCTTTGCCTTCTAAAAGGCTCATAAAATGCCCAAACTGAAATAAAACAGGGGGATGTTAAGTATTTTACCTTTTTGCGGTGATGAAAGCTGGATTCAAGCAGAGAACAGCGTAAGAGTTCTTAAAATCGTCTCCTTGCATGTTTTTCATTGAATTGCCTCCTTTTCCCCAAGAGAGCTAAACCTCTGATCACATTTTGATCCGATGTATTGATGGCTGCAGTATCGCTTCAAAGCCTAGAGCACTTAAGTGCCGTCCTGTTCTACTGACCTTCCTAACTGCCAAGAAATGCAATAAGACAGTCTTGATCTGTTACGTGGTGATGATGAGACCCGGACAGCATTTGTGGGCTGTTGTTTTCCCCCCTCAGCTGCTTCTTATTTAGTATGATCTGCATCCAGTCGTGTTTTCTATATCAAACAGTCGTGGCTCCTTGTTGGGCAAGAAACTGTATATGATGGAGAAATGTGGGCTCAGGTGACCCTTAGCCATTTTTTCTTCTAAAACCATAGCAGCAGTGCTGGTTTGTTCCCTCTGGGATCTGCTGAATTGAGTTTTCTTATGGAGAGTCTTTGTGTTTATACCTTTTTTTTACTTTTTGGAGAGCTTTAATTTGGCCAACAAATGGATTTCCATGGTATGGCGAAAGGTACATTTTTTGAATACCGAACTGAATTTTAGGTCACTGCTGTGAGAGTGCTACAGCTTTCCAAAACTTCCCAATTAAAAAAAAAAAAAGGAAAAAAAAAAAAAGGGGGGGGGGGGGAAATTTGGCACAGCCCTTTTCCTTAAACTCATCCTTGAAAATGGTTTAAAAGTGTCGGCCGACACTTTCCATGCGCAAAATTCAGCCTAAAGCAAAGAGAGGGCTATGTGAAACTTCAGCACAAAGAGCCAGAGCTTGGCACGCTCAGAGCGGACAGCTTGGCCCCGAGCAGGCCACTCTGCTCCCTCTGCGATGAGACATTTTCTTACTGTCAACTAGCTCACACCAATGTTATTTTTTGCAAAATATTTGCTCTGAAGTCAAATCTTTTTTTTTTTTGCTTTCCTTGTTGGTGCCATACTTTTCCTCATCTAAACCGTATCTTGGCATCTCATGTAGTTACAGTATTTTTAAGATAAATATCCTATATTTTCCTTGGTCTCTTTGAACCAAAAATGTGATTTTGATTTTCAGGGTGAACCTGGTGAGAAGGGAGGAATTGGCTCCATTGGACCCCGGGTATGGATGTTCAGGGTTTTGCTTTTTCAGTTTGGAGTTGTGTATTTGCCTTGACCTGAGCTGTTCCCCACCACCTCTTTCTGCTTAGTGTGAGGTTGAATTGCTTCAGGATCATTCAGTGCTAGAAAATAGAGATGGTGCATATTTAAACAAATCATTATGTAGGTACTGAACGCTGCCATGGGAGATAGCTCTGGGAAATGCAATCAAAATCCAATTTTCTTATCAAAGTGACCATCCTGTGACCCTTTTTTTGCAAGAGGGAAGCTGTGAATAGTGATAATGAAGTGAGGATTTCTATGCAGTTCTCCATTACACAAATTGATGCCCTTTTGAGGTTTGGTTGGGTGACGGTTACAGCTGTCAGACTAGGAATTGATTAAATTGATGGTGTTTGTAAGGTGAGAATCCCCAAACACCTGGGTGTCAGGTCTTTGCTTTCGTACCACCTGCTTCTCAGATGCTGCAAAAACTAAATAGGATTCGTCCCCGGTTGCAGGGTCCCCCCGGCCTGAAAGGGGAACAGGGTGACACCGTAGTGATCGACTACGATGGCCGAATCCTGGATGCGCTCAAGGTAAGTCGCACCATGGCCATGTCAATTCCTGTGGGTTAATGGGAAAGGACTGAAAAACTGCCAAGCTTTGCCACAGTGATGTTGTGGCATTGCGTCTGTCCCCGTCCTACATCTCCTTCCCGAGATCTCGGTCTCAGCACAGAGCTGGCCGGGAGGCAAGAGCTTATTGCGTCTGGGAGCTGAGGATATTTGGGATGTACCAGCAAAAGAGTGGCAAAACTCGAGGCTGTGAACTCAGGCTGGGTACCAGGCTCGTGGGATCCGGCTGTGGGATGTGAGTTAATATTCTGCAGGTAACAGCAACCTGACACAGCCCGTGACATATAAACAACCGACGCAACGAGTGCGAGCAGCCAAATTACAGCTTAAACCCTGCTGGCTGCGGGGCGTTATTCCCACGGCACGGTGCGGAGCTGCGATTTTCACTGCGCGTCCTCTGGAGCGGTTTTCTCTGCAAGCAGCGGTCGGGATGCGGGAGGAAGGGAAACTGTGCCCAAGCCCTCATCTGCCTGACCGAACAATGCCCTACCATTTTTGTTAAGATGAAAGAAGCTGAATAGAATAAATACTTAATTACAGATATATTTGAGAACCATCCTAATTGTTTTATAACAGGCTGCAGGGATACACAAAGTGATGGTAATTACCGTTTGCCAGATGTCTGCACGGCATGCAGCTTTGTGAGTGGAGTTTGTGGAGTGCAGTGGTTGGAGAGGCTCCATCAAACGTCTGGAGACTTCATCTGCTGGGCCCAGACCCTCTCCCCTGTGCTGCATGCGGAGATTGCCGAGGGGCACGTCATTGAACCTCCCTAACTTTGCCGTTTTCCTGCTTATGAGCCGTTTTCAGTGTTTGCGTGCTGACCTGTCTCATGGACAGTGCTTTGGAAAGGGGTGGCTCTACATGCTTCCAGTGGGATTAAATGTAACAGTATCTGACTGTGCACTCATGGAAAAAGGTGCTTGAGGATATGATACCGTTTTGTTTTTCAGCTGAGCGAGACCATGCGTTTTGCTGTTTGGGATAAATTTGCAAGTTGAAAAATATTTGTTCATCTCAAGGCAGATCGTGGTCTCCACACCCAGCAGTGCCCAGGAAAAACAGATTATTTAAGTGTGCAAGTTTTCCTGCTGTTAGTGCTCACACAAACCCCTTCATTTCCCCTCTTTAATTGCACCTCCCTGGCTGGTTGTTGCACTTTTCAGCAGGATGCTTCTCCCCAGGCCAGCTGGCTGGAGCGGGGAGAGTGCAAAAAGAGACCACCAGATCTGGGGCCACATCTCCAGCTAAAGGCATTTTGCCTCTTAACACATGTACTGCTGCACCTGTACACCCGGCTAGCTCCGGTTGTGTTTTCTTTTGCATGACCTTCCCCTGTGCCAGAGGGGCCCTTGGGTCGCTTTGTGTCAGCTGAGCTCATCGTGGTGTTTGGGCAACCCCGGTCCCACAAGTGTCTGTTGTAGATCATGGTTGGGAGCTTCTCCCAGCTCATCCCCAGCAGCATGAGGACAGCGTGCTTTAGTATTAGTCATGCTCATGCCCGTTTTGTTTGCTGTGTTTCAGGGTTCACCAGGTCCCCCAGGGCCACCGGGGCCCCAAGGCGCTCCAGGTCCCAAGGTGAGCCCAACCTCTGCCATGCAGACCTTGTTTCCTAGAGAGCGATGCGGTCGTTAGCAGCTCTCCATGTAGCAAGTGTTTCCCAAGCCAAAATAAGGCAGGCAATGCTGGCTGTGGGACCTGAGACTACGCGTGGTAAAGGAAATGCTATTTAACACTTTCTTGGGCTGAAAAAGGAGGTTTTCACACAAAAGCCAAAGTTTTGTTGACCTCTCTCTGGTCTCCAGCCTCTTCTGGAGGATGCTGTCCCAGAAACGAATCTGCTCCCAATTCCACACCTGATGGGTGAAATCCCAGCCCCTCCGAGACTTCCTCATTGCACGTGGCAGGAGGCAGAAGTAAATGGGAGAAGCAGTTGTGAAGAAGGGCCGGCATTCCCAAAGGCTGTGCCGAGCCGCCCTCCATCCCGCCTGCCCCGTGTGCCACTTACTGCCCCGGCACCGCATCCGAGCGGGACTCCTGTCCTCCCCCTCCACAAGCAATAGCCGGTAACCTACAGTCAGCTGTAGTTTCTGTAAGAGAAGAATTTAACCTACAGAAAAGCATCTCTCGGGATGGAGCAGGATTTTGGTGCCTCTCGAGGTCACCATGCTGCCCAAATCCAGATGAGACGGTAATGCTGGCACATCACTGAAACCTCCTTGCTGCTGCTCCTGAGCCTGGCAATGCCAAACCCATAACCACAACAGTTGATACACACGAATAACTCGTTTCCTTGCAAAATGCTTTCCCGAGATGATTTTCTGATTTAACTTACCGTGGGCTCCCCTTTCTTTGTGTCGCTTCAGGGAGAGCTGGGCTTGCCGGGTCCACCTGGACTGGACGGTGAAAAGGTGCGCGGGGCATGGCTGGAGCGAGACCTCGCAGGAGCTGAGTTAAAAAGGAGTTTACGTGTGTGTCTGTGAGAGCTGTTGCTGTGAAAAGTAAATCTCAGCCTGCCAGGAGCAAGTTCCTGCCCTGTAATGTTCAGCTGCATCTCCTTGAATTAATTGCCCTTTGCCTACGGCCCTGTGCTCAGCCGTGAGTGCGCAGATGCTGCTCACGGTCATGTCTGCTGGGTTAAAGGGGCTCCTTTTACGAGTGGTTCATCAGACACTGTCTCAAATTTTGTCATAAACCTTCCCAACCCTAACTGGCTGCAATCCCTGCTACGGCCCAGCCAAATTCTGCTGTGCCCGCAAAATTGGCATGTGTAAGTTTTAATGTTAAAACATGTTTTTGTAAGCTCGTGCTGCGATATGGAGAGAAAGAGTGGAAAGGCAGAAATGGCTGTTGTGGGGGGGGTTTAAATGGTTTTCTCCTAAGCAAGTTGTTTTCTGTAAACTTCCAGGGTCCCAAAGGAGCAAAGGGTGACCAGGGCAGCGTGGGAATCACGGGACAGAAAGGAGAGACAGGAGAAATGGGCTTAGCGGGTCCACCGGTACGTCCCTCCTTCTGTCCCTGTACGTCTGCTGCTTGGTTCTTTAATGTATTGATTTCTGCAAATGCTCAGAATATGGCCGGGTTTGCTGATTTAAGCAATGGCCTGTCCACACCTCGTTACTGCGGAGCTGGAGGATGCGGGAGCTTTAAATTTTCTTTGCTAATGATGATGATAACAGCTTATTCAGAAGGTGATCTAAGCCGGTAGCAAAAGGAGAAAATCTTTTCTCAAAGTCCCCTGGGGATGAACATGAGTTTTGCTTGAGCCAAGGCTGGAGTTTAGAGGAAAACAAATGTATTTTTCTCTTGGTTTTGCTTTCCTGGAAGACTCACCACATTGGCATTACACTGTTATCTTTTAGGGAGCAGAAGGGCCAAAAGGAGACAAAGGAGAAAAAGGAGACACCGGGTCACCGTGTTTGCAGAATAATCATGTAAGATCCTGGCAACATAAAGCCTCTTCCATGACGTGGGGTCAGGCGAAATCGGGGTGTGCAGGCTGGAGCCACCAGTCTCATATTCATCAATGTAGCAGAGGGGAACAAAACCCAGCTGCTTTCTACGGGAACTTTCAAATGCATCTAAATGGGGTTTATTTGTTAGGGAAGAACAGTTTGCATACTCGGCACCGCAAAGTTACTTTAGATTTTGCATTGATGGTTGAGATACTGGATGCTGCTGTTATAATTATATTTTGTTCTAAAAACATATCGGGCTCCTTGCAGTTTTATAGCATTTCTGCATCCTTTTTAACTTATTCATGCCTTTTGCTTAAAAAAAGAAGTGGTGGTGGGTTTGATAGCTTTTTATTAATGACATGAGAGCTCTAATTTTGTTCTGGTTTTTTTGTTTGTTTTGTTTTTTTTTTTAATCAAAAAGTCTGGTTTCCTCCAGTCTGTACAGAAAATGGCATCATTTTCCATTACATCCATTTTGCGACTGGCAAATACACTGAGTAGTGTGGGTTACATCTCTCATTTCAGAAGCTATCTTGATTCATATGCTTATTACGACTCATTTGTTTATAAGTCCTACAAGCAGCTCTTTGATTAGCAGATATTTTGATTAAAGCCATTAAATCATGATTTTGGGCCGTGTGAGGTTTCTATTCCCAAACTGTCTTCTCTCTGTGCCCAGCCCCATTAACATGCTGTTTAATTCCCTTCTGCAGATCATACCCGAGCCTGGACCCCCCGGATTACCCGGCCCTATGGTAGGACTCTGGAAAGAGGCTCTTTGAGCATTGCTGCAGATTTGTTATCGCATGTGATTAGTTGAGGACAAGGGTGGCTTGCTCTGTTTAATCGTTGTGGGCTGCTGTGAATCCAGGAAAAAAATGAAGGATGAGCTACAGCACTGGGTGCTCTTGTTGGAGAGATGGAAGGACCTGATTTAGGAGAGTACGTCAGCATTTGTGGCATAGTTTGCAAATAACCAAGCCGTTCCTTGGGATGGGGAAAAGATAAAACCTTGTGGGATGGGAAAACCTGTTCCCCACCACAGTGGTGTCTGTATTCCCATAAATTTGCCATGGTTTTTTGCCGTCAACTGCAGCGGGAGAGGCTGCGGGTGGTGATGAACCCGCAGAGCGTTTTTGATGCGGATGTCTAAGGTGTTTGGGTACCTGCGATGCTCCAAAAGGCTGAGGAGCCGTCAAGTGCATCAGGAGGGTCAGGATGCCTCTGCTGTGTCCAAGATGCACCTTGAGAGACCGCACTTCAAAACCAGGCCGCCTTCCAGGTGGCATTCGTAACCGGGGAGGTGTCCCCAGCCCTGCCCGAGCTCGGAGGGCCGTGGTGGCAGCGTGCCGCCCTCCGCAGCTTGCTGTCACTTGCTTCAGCAGCGCTCGCTCCCCAAAGCTCATGTTGCAGAGCTTTATTGTTGCCTGTTACGCAAAGCGGTCCCTTTCAGTTCCCCTTCCCTCTGACTTGACGTCGGAGAACCAAATAAACTGCCACCTGTCTTGAAAAGAAATATTTGGCCATTGTCAGCCCATAATTTGAGCAAGAAATGGTTTGGGAAGCAAACTTTGGGGTTTGTTTTTTAAAATCTGGTTTTCAAATGCACCATTGTCTTTCCCGCAGGGTCCTCCAGGAATCCAGGGGCCTAAAGTAAGTCAATAAATTAAATGTCACCCACTGTTTCCAGGCTGCCAGTGCATTATTTACAGGCTCACAAAGGCCTGTCAGCTCTGGGGACTGATTTTTTTGTCAGTTTGACAACACATCCCTGGGTTGTGCTGTGCAGCGGTTGGTGTTTTGGAAAACAAGCCATTTTTCCTTCCAAACACATTTACAATCTTAAATCCTCCTCCAGCACGGAGTCCTGAGGGCCAGCGGCACATGCGAGTTAGGGTTTCCAAACCCACAGGCTTAAACCTGTATTTTCAACTATTTTCTTATATGAGCCGGTCAAGAGGAGAATGTTACCAGCCGCGCAGGTATAAGCATCCCAGGAGGTGGTGGATGCACGGGGTGGCTGTCCTGGGCAGAGCTGCCCGGTCTTCTTGGTTGATGCCATTTCATTTATGCAGGGCTTGGACGGGGCAAAGGGAGAAAAAGGTGACAGCGGTGAGAAGGGGGACCACGGCGACACTGGACCTGCTGTGAGTCGTTTTCCCGTATCTCATTTCTGGCCATCAACAGAAACCTGCCTTACAGCAACTATCCCAATGCCTTGTTCCTGTTTTCTTTAAGGGTCTCCCGGGTGCTCCAGGGCTCATCGGTTTACCCGGTACCAAAGGAGAGAAGGTAATTATCGGTGTGGGAAAGAGGCGGTGAAGTTGTGGTGTAATCCTAAAATAGGGGCTGTAAAATCCTGCCACGGTGGGTCCAGCCAGAACTGCAGAGCTGGGCTTACCAGCACTATCCCGATGCGTGGCGAGGAGCTCCCCTCGAACCCCAGGGGCTGTTGGGTGAGCCCGTGCTGTCACTACACTATTTCACCAACTGGATATAAGTTTGCCTGCAATGCCAAACTCAATACGGCATGTCTTAATTTTTATTTTTACAACTGCAGGGAAAGCCAGGGGAGCCGGGATTGGATGTGAGTATGGAAAACATGAATTGTGATATATAGAAACATGAACAACACGCATGTAAAGGCCATCAAATTGCTTGAGGTTGTTGGAAAAATGTGCAGCTAACACTGTATAGACTACTCTGCCTTAAACATGGTGCCTGTGGAATGATGTCTGTAGGAAGGGGCTTAATTCAGGCCAGCTGCCAGACTACTTCCACTGCACAGCAGTAACTGCTCAGCTAAAGATGTCACAGGGGTTTCCCTTTCCAATTGAAAATATTTGTATTGGATTCAGTGAAATGAAAATCTCTAATAGCTGTAATGTTAGTGGGGTATGGTGAAGCACTAGCTTTCCCAAGAAATTGCTGGCATACTAAGTCAACAGGAAGAAAATGTCATATTCGTCACCATGGGAGGATGGGTTGATTGCTGGGGATTGCTTATGTTGAACTGAGATGCCAGGATGCTTGCACACTAAACTTAGAAACTTTTTTTTTTTTTTTTTTCCCCTTTAACCCCACCAAAAAAATTGTTGTGATAGGGTTTCCCAGGTCTCAGAGGAGAGAAAGGAGAGAGAAGTGAAAGAGGCGAGAAGGTGAGTGGGTTATGGCTGTAGAGATGCTCGGGGGGGCAGGACTGGCCGCTCTTTTCGGCAGGCGGCGATGCTTGCCCTGGGTGCTGGTTCCTTCTTCAGTCTGGCAGTGTTTCTCAGGTCGCTGCTGTAAGGCCTTTTCTGTGGCACAAGTATCTACGTGGTCCCAGTGTAGGGCAGGACATGCAGTTAATTTCTGCCCACTTGGAAGTGCTTTCTGCAAGCCTATCTCCTCCCAGCACAACCATTATAGCGAAATGGAGCAGCCTGACAGCTCCAAGTTGCAAAGAATTGCTAATTTTGGTTTATAGACCTTGAAAATGGATCCAAGTCAAAGGTTTTGTTACAGGGATCCTTAAATAAAGGGGTGCCCAGCTGGAGGCAGGAGCCCAGCTGAGCGCAGGGCAGTGGCTGGAAGCTGGGGTTCCCACTTACTGTCAGATACCAGCCTGGTTTCTAGCAGAAACTGGTCATTTAGTCATTCTGTTATAAAATTATCTATTAAAATATCTCCACCCAGCTTTAACTGAAGATTTTCGCAGTGATTTAATTAGTCAGCTGAGGCTACAGTAGTGCAAACGTCCCTACTCTGGCTGAGGTGTGGGACTCTGCAAGTGCTGTGCGACTTAAAGCCAAGGTGTTTCCTCTCCTGTTCCTGATATTTTCCTGTTGTGCCAACAGGGTGAGCGAGGAATACCAGGGAGAAAAGGAGCCAAAGGGCAGAAGGGGGAACCAGGCCCTCCCGGACTGGATCAGCCTTGTCCTGTGGTACGTCTTTTATTTCACTCACCCTAAGCATGCGTTGCCGGGACTGAAAAGGAGATGCAGCTTTGCAGCCAGGGAAAGAGAGGGAGGATTTGGTAGTTCTTTATTTTGCAGTAAATCAGAGCAGATGGTTATTGTTTTCTCACTTTTCTTAATGGTTTGTTTTATCTGCACTGCTGGAAGTTCACTGCTCGCTGTAAGGGCTCCTCACTGGCCAGATGGGAGCAAGCCACAGCAGTAAAAATAAAGAATCTTTGTGTAAAGACCTTCTTATTGTAGTCAGGAACAATGGGCTTCAGTAATGCTCTTCAGGAGATAGCGTGCCCTGGTGAAGCTGCTGGCCTGGCTTTTGAGTACATTTGAAATCAGGGAGTAACTCAGTGCAGTGGATGGGAATCAGTCTGAAAACAAGGTCAGCTCCATCCCTTCATCTCCGCAAACCGAGCAGGGGATGAGCCCAGATCGCTCTCCCCTGCGTGGAGAAGCGGGTGAGAGTTGCTAGCATCTTAGTACTGCCAAAGGTAAGTGATGTACGAGCTGGAGCTCCCCTGGGAGAAGAGACCTCGCTGTGTTTCTCTGCCTGAGACAGCAGCTCACACCTCAGATCTGTCCCTTCTCAGACGCGTCCCGGGCCGCCGCCGTGCAGCGTGTACACAAAGAGCCTTTCCAGGAAACCTCCTGGGTGTTTGAGCCTGAGGAACGTGGATCTCCCAAGTCCACTTCCAGAACCTTTCATTCCTTTGATAGGGCCCAGGAAAAAAAAAAAAACCTGTACTCGTTTATAAGCAGTTACTTGGTCTGGTAACGTTTACCTCCTTTTCATTACTATTTCTCATATAAAGACTAAAACCAGAGATCCCTTCCCTGAAATGCTTTGAGGCTGCAGGATGAAAGAGCGATTCGTATCAACTATTGAACTAAAACTACTGAAACGTAGCTGTTAGCCCCTAGTTCAGCTGCACCTAACTAGTAGTGCCAGGTACTTGCTCCAACATGCTCCAACAAACCCATTTCTTTTCTAAATGTGTGACTTTTTCTCACCCCATCAGCACAGCTATGGCAATCAAAGCTGTTGTGTGGCTCCGCTATACCAGCAAAAAGCTCCTTCAGTCAATACACTTTATTGTGCTTGGAGATTGAATGTGAACTACAATTAATTTTTTCGTTTGTTATGATCATCTTTCCTCCCTCAACATGCTGCATGATTTAACCCTCATCTTTTTCAACAGGCTGTTACAAACATGAATCTCTGGTTTGTGTATAAAGATCTTTCCCAGATGACAGACTATGTGTCTGTGAATTCCCTACCATAAAACCACTCTGCTGACTTGCTGTGTCATCAGAAATGGAGGTGTAAAGTTCTAGACCTGTCCTCCTCTGCCGAAACATTGCGCGTCTGTTCGAGTAACTCCCCTGTCCTTTACCATTCTCAACAAGCAGTTATTTTTTCAAACAGGGAGATCGTAGCATTGCAGGCAGCAAAAGGGACCCAGGTTTCCCAGGCCTGGACGGGGTGAGCGTGCCCTGCCCTTTGGTACAGTATCTGCTCTCTTTCTTTCTTTCTTTCTTGCATGGCTTGTGTGTGTTTCTGCTGTGGCCCAGCCCTGTCCCGAGGAGCGAATCCCTCCGGGGAGAGGAAGGACACAAGGCAGCAGAGCTGGACAAGATGTTTCACTTTGGCATTTGGGGAAGGATGCCAATGTGTTGTGCCTTCTCCCTCCCAGTTAAAATGACTTTAGGAGAGGAGCATAAGCAATGGGAGATCACGTAGGGGATGCTTGCCCCTTTATGATAACAGACGCTAAAAATTAGTTCTGGTTTCTCTCAGCACCTATGGCCAAGTTTGGTTCCCCTCGTGCCTGTGCTGCTGCAGCCCTGTGAGTCCAATTCCCAGCTGGGTTTTGAAAAGTTCCCTCAAGTGACCGGCCAGTTCTGTAGCACGGGGGTCACTGGCACTCTGGGCATTAGAATGGCTTTTGCTGTGTCAGCACGTAGCTCTGCCCTGCAGAGCTCAGGTTGAAGTCCAACCGTTATGCAGGAAGGTTTGTGCTCTGCTCCCTGAAAGGGCTCTGCACGACTAGCTAAAAGAGGTCATTGTTTTATTTTCATTTTTTTTTAACCATAGAAAATGCTGCATGTTCGATGATTTGCGGTTGTCTTCGGAGAAACAAAGGGCAGTAAGCTGTCTCTCTTTCAAAAAGTTAAATTACTTTCATATGTGTCAAAGAAACCAATTACTAGCAGCAGGCCTGCTTCAACTCTACATATCTACTCTCCAGAGATGTTATATTTACCAAGCATCTCCCATCTTAACTATATAGAAAACACAAGACCTGTCTGGATTGGAGGCAATGTAAACTGCAGTAGGCAATTTCTCCGATACCTAACTACTACACGACTAGTTAGTAAAGCACTTGCACATCTTCCCGCTTACGTATGTGAGGGTTAGTTACACATTGGCTGGGATTGTTGTCTTCGTTCTCCACCCCACCGTGCGGTGGAGGCTTGTTGGGCTCTCGGCGATGGCTTTCAGTCCAGCAGCACAAGCGTGAGCCTTACACGCAGGTTGCAAAGCTCTTTTTAAGTTGACGAGTCATTTTTTAATCACTTGAGTGAAACATGGTAGAAAGATGTGCAGTTTTAGGATGGCCAAAATAAGTATTTTGAGTGCACGGGAAGAAGAAAAAGCCCAGGGCAGAAATCAACCCCGTGATGGTCAGTGTTAGGATGCGCTTTAACAGCAGGTCAGGATCTTTCTAGGTTTAACAACTGCGCTGTGCCTTGTCCCCTTTACCCTTCACCCCCAGACAACTCTGGTAAATGTACAAGTTGCACTTTTTTTATGAATAGTCATGGACCAAAATAATGACTGGTGTCAGCAGAAAAATGTGTATGTTTTCTAACTAATGTTATAGGAAAGCATGTGAAAATAACTTGACCTGTTACACTAGGAGTAGCTGGAGAGGGTAACCTTACTTCACTGCATCTGTTTTATTGGGCATAGGCTATTTTACATATAAAATCAATACAGAATACAAAAAATGTGATGACTGACATTTACAGTAAAAAATGTAAAAATGCATTTTGACCTATATTTGCACTAGCAGTTATCTCCGCTGCGTACACATCCTCGTGGCTTCCCACCCCTAGTTAATGTGGAGGTGGCTCTGAGGGAAGGATCAGTGCATGTGTGCTCTCTGTAGCTCTACATGCAGAAATTCATGCAATCAGAGATCCAAGAGCCTTAAAAAAATCCAGCATCAGAAAAGGCAGCTGAAGTCAGCTATTTCTTCTAAAGTATCTTGAAAGAGTTGGTCACATATAGTCCATTCCTCTTCTAAGGGGCTCCTTCCTTTTCAGTGTTTTCCTCCTGGTAAGTAAGCTCTTCTGGCTTTCTGATTTCTGTATGTTTCTTGTATCTCCATCAGAAAAAGACAAATATTTTCACTCCCTTTGCATAGTCCACAACTCATCCTATTTCAATCAGTTCAGCAAATCAAGATTTCTAAAGAAACTAAGTACTGCAGGATCGAATTTAACACAATTACGATATCATCTGGGAAAAAAAAAAAATACATCACCGCCCCCAAACTGAAAAGCGCATACTAACAAAAAAATACATTTCCACATCATGCTTTCCATATATATATGTCCGACTGCAAAAACCACTACCTTATAAAGCAGATTATGAAGTTAATTAACTGTTGTTCCAAATTTTTGTATTTGTTCACATTTTCTTTTTTGTTCAAAGGAGAAAGAAAGTGTAGAGTTATTTTATTTTTCTTTTTACCCTGGGGTGTATTCAATTTTGTGTTGTGCGTGAGACATGGATTACATTGCCTGCATATTTATTTTTGTGCATATAACAGTAAATGGGTCTTGCATGGTAATTAAAGGTGCTGCTGAACCTTTCATCGTTGTGAACATTGAGCTTCAGGTTTTTGGGTCTGACACTTAAGTCACTGTCAACAGAAATTAAATCTGTAAATTCAATTTTGCAGGGACCAGATGGACTGCCAGTAGCAGGATGTTGGCATAAGGTACAGTAATAATAATAATTGTACATCCTTGAGCAGGTCCTGAGTAATGTTTTTTGCTGCATGGTGATTGTTTGCACTGCTGCGCATCCTTTAAGCAACAGGCACACATAATGTCAAGCCTTGGGAGAGCAGGATTCCATCTAGCTTCATGTCTTGTTCCCCACAGCTGTAGACTGGTGCTAGGAACACCGCTCCAAAAACTGGCTAAGCATGAAAAATCACTCTCGTTAATATTGTCAGTAGCAATGTCTTTTTTCAGGCTCGCTCAGGCTAGGCTTTTATTATGCCCTAGGCAGTTTAAGAACCACTCATGCAAAGACTGCACCACCTGCAAAATGCGCTCGTGTGACTTAGCCCATACGCTCTATCTGAGACTTTTACAGTGGGTTACCTCTTGTCACAGAGTTCCAAAACATTTATTTCCAAAGAAAGACTTTTCTGCCATTGTAATTACAATCCACAACCACTACGCTGCTTCAGTGCTCAAATCAGTAGATGTGGGTGCAGGTGGTCAGGTAATTCCTACAGTCTCACGCGCCCAGAACGGCCAGGCTAAGGGCTAAAGGCAGCCCGGGAGAATGAGGAGAGACGTGTTCCCCCGTAAGATGAGGATTTGATCCAGACTTGTAGGAGGATGCTGTAACCTCATTCTCCGACAAGGGTATGACACTGAAGCTGAGTGGAATTACTAACCCAGCCTCAAACATGTGGTGTGTGGACACACTTCAAGTTAGTAGCAAGCATGTTACTAACTAGTTGCAAACCCTCGGTTAGAACGTGAGCACGCCCTTAGGATATAAAAGTTTTTAAATCTGTGGTTAAGTTGTTGGGATGTACTGTTAACATTAAAAGAAATCTGAAGGCCAATCCTTATAATGTTAACAATAAGATAAGTAAGTGTAATGAATGGAGCATTTCTCTTTGATTAAAATGTTTGTCTGTGTGTTCTTTTTCAGTGATCTCTAAGCATGAAGCACAATATGTAAATAATGTGATATATTTTGATCTTTTTAATTTTTGTATAAAAAAAGGAAAAAAAAAAACTTTCAACAGTAATATATTGACCTTTTTTTATACTGGATTCTGTCATTTATGGACTTTGAAAATACTGTAAAGCTCCCAAACCCGTAAGATACGCATGATAACATCAAGATTTGATAAAGGTACCAATGACAGTAGCTGGGAATGAACGGTATTCACTGCTAATGTTGCTGCACGAACTAACAGTACTGAGACAGCGTGTTGCCTAGTGTGCCTTATCACATGAAGGAGGGAGAAATCCCTGTCCTAACTTGGCTCTCAACTCTGTATTTGCCTTGCACATGCACATTAAAAGGGTGAAAAAAACTGGCTGAAAACAAAGAAGAAAAAAAGGATGCAGCCCTAGAAATGAAAGAAGCTGCTGTATACCATCTGGTCAAACAAGAGAAGGACTTGCCACTTGCAGAGGAAACAAAGCCAAGCTCCATTCATTGCTACCTGTTGTTGATATGATGGAAATAGCAATCCTTTGGCTAAACAGAACAACCTTGACTACCTGTGGTTATTTCCACTACTATCAAGAAAAGCTTTTTTTTCTCAAGAGGAAGCACCTCTGGGTCCTGTTCTGGGGTCTGTGGCTGAAGATGTGCAAGCGCTTTATTACTGTGGAATCCAAATTCCCCAAGAAACCTCCACTGCAGAATTTCAAAACACAAAAACTGAGTAATACTTTCAGTGTAGAGAGTTGCAGGACAGGGAGGGCTCTGCTGAAGTATTTTCTGAAACAACAGAGCACATAATGTTGCTGTTGGGCTTCCCAAAACTTAGGAGTTTGGAGTATTTAATTGTCTTGGTTTGTGGGGTTCATTTGCATTTGATTTTTCTTGGTTTACGTGGTTTTAATTGTAAACTCTGTAACTCTGCACACCCCTCTTGTCCTCTTCCTTCTCTCCCTTTTTTCGCTCTTTCTTTAAATTATCTCATCTCGGGCACATCCCATGCAGAGCAGGGTAATGAATAAAAGGAGGATTATGATTTTGGTATCTTCATATGGCATTAAATGAGATCAATTAAAAAATTGCCACCTATTATGCTGTTCACATTTTTAAAGATGTTGGAAAAAACAGAGACACTGCAGTAAAGAGCCATAAAAAAATGATTTCAGGGAGGAAGAAAATGGCTTACAGCCAAGTCTGTTCAGCTTACAATGAAGATCAAGAGGCAATTGGATTCCTTTACAGGGAGGAGATACTTTATATTAACAAGTTCTTAAACTGAGCAGAGAAAGATGTACAAATATCCGTCCAATGGGTAGAAGCTGAAGCTATGCAAAATCAAATAAAGCAAGCCATGGATTTTTAAAGGTGATACTGGTTAATCCTAACCAGACCAGTGATGTAATCCCCATCACTTTAATGCCTTTTTGATTTAACAGATCATTTCTGGAGGAAATACTTTAGCCCAATGCAAGTTGCTAGGCTCTTTGTAAGAGTCTTAGGTGAAATTAAGAGCCTGACCACGATATCAAACCAGATGATATCGGGGCCCTTTGTGGCCTTGATCCTGGAGAATACAGAAGGGAGTCATTTTTTGAGCACTGAGTAGATCCAAACCCTCTATTAGACCCTTGTTCCACTGCATGTCTTATGGCAGCTACTGCCAGAGAGGACTCGAGAGAGGGATGCGACCATCCAGGGGCAACCTGCCCCGTACAGGCTGACCTAGCACGAAGGTAGCTCTTGCTCCGATATTCTGAAGAACAGTAGGAACATGCTCAGTGCTCCACGCAGGCAGGGTGATGATTGACTGATGGCTGTGAGTTCTTATCTGTGACTGGGTCCTAGGTGTCCTTGAGCTGACCCTTTTAGTCAGCTGGGAGCATTTGTTATCTGCTGGCAAATGCTGCAACAGCCATCTAGCTTGGTAGACGTGGACACAAAAGACTTACGGCTGTAGGCAGTGAACTTTTGTTACCTGTCTTTGTTAGCTGCTTAGGGTCTACACCTACACATTGTTTGCTTTGTGGCTATACTTTGCATCTTTACCAGTTACTGACCGTTTTCTTGGTCACCACATAGATTAAATCCATGTAAATTCAGATCAACTAACAAATCAAGAAACAAGAATTATTTAACTCAAAACAGCAATGAAAATGCATTTTATTTACTTCCATTTCATGTTGTTAGCTATCACTTTTGGTGTAGGGGTTTTTAAAGGCATAAGGAGCAGTTGAACAAGCTCCCACTGGCTTCTAGTGCTTTTGAAAAACCCCTTTACTGTCCCAAATTAAAGCTAAAAATCTTCTTCTGTGGAAGGTTGAAGGCAAATCTCTCATTGATGTCACCGGGAAGAAGATCTGTATTTGTTCCCTTAATGTACAGTTGCTCTTCCCATCTCCCCCAGTCATCTCCAAACTAAAAGCAATTCACTACTCCAAACCACGCTGTGGGCTTCTACACTCAAATTCCTGCACGTGTCCTGTTCATGGAACCTCTATCGATATCAATGAGAGTTCAGTCCCCAGAATGACTGCAGAAAGCACAAGAATCTGGAAGTGTCCACAAACAATCTACAATGCAGATAGAAAAGTCTTGTTTTACATACGCTGGCAAAAACTAAACAGCTTTCTATCTAGCTCCTACTTGAAGAAGTTTGATATCACTGAAGCTACAAGACAAGCTAACCTCCAAAGCTTATGAAATTATATTAAAATTTATATTTTCTCTGAGGAAATACCCCGAAGTCCTATTATCTTCAGGTAAACAAGTCAGTATTCCGTCTTCAACTTGTGGAATATCCAGTGCTTGTAGGCATCAACTGTGACCACTGCCAGGCCTGCAAAACATTGATACAGAATACCAGAATAGTGCTTTACCTATTGCTCTAATCGCTCTGCATGGCAGCCGTCCCCCTCCCAACACAGAGCCTCTGCTGCCACAGAACCCAAGACATTTGTTTGTAACGGAGGAAGAGAGCCCATTTTGAATCGACTAAACCTCTAAACCGGGATTTTTCTTCCCCGTCCCCGAGGCACAGCCTGACCACTCACGGCGCTTCCATGCCACTCAAGGAGGAAGGCTAGAATTATCTTCCAAGCACAGGACTGCGGCTGGTATCCATACCCATCAGCGCTACCACCTCAGCTGCCAGACCTTTTAGTGATCACCTTTGAAAATTCCCAGGTAAATGCTCTCTCTGCATTGGTTTATTCTGCACCCCAAATACGGTGAGTCCAGCACGTACAAAGGAGATCCAGCTACGCACCTGCAGCAAGTCTGGTACGTTCAGGACGTCTGACTTACTGCACGTGTACGGATCTGCAGCCTGTGTGCAGCAGCTTCTCTGGACTTCTGCCGCTGTCATTCCCATTGGAAATGCCAGCAGGTACGGATCCTGCTGCATACAGCGCCTAGTGCCGCTTCAGCTACGAGGAACTAACCAGTAGATGTCCGAGGATCTGCTGGTGGTACGTCTACTCTACTAACTCCTCCTGTTGCCAAAGCTCAGCTGAGACCTGTGGAAAGCGGAGCTCCCCGGGCAAGGCTGCTGCGGGGGGCTGCGGCTGGGATCTGCGCTTGAAGTCCTTCCCGATCCTCAGCTGAGATCAGTGCATTTGGCCTTTGCATTCTGAACTCAGTGTTCCTTGTCGATCGTATCACGTGGATCGACAGACTGTATCAGAGGAACTGCTGATTTTTGTATCGATTGCTCAGAGTCTAAGAGGAAATCTGTTTAGACTTCCATGTGCTTTCCACACACACATATTTAGAAGAGTAGGTGGTTAAATGATAAATTGTTTCAGAGCAGTCATGATCTTATTGGGAAGAGTTAAAAAAAGATGTGCTTTGCTCAGCAAATTCGTGCCAGATCGGTTGAGTATTTTTTCCTTCCATATGAAAACGTTTATGTGGGTCTTTTTGAATACTTTGAATTTGCAAATAGCTCATGAAGATAAATTTTACTTTTAGGTAGTACTGGCAGTCTTGCTTAAAACTCAGTAATTATCTCAGCCTCTCACAAAGCATAGTGCATTTCTCCCCCAGGAAACCTCTCTCTCTTTTTTTTTTTTTTTTCCTCTGGTTTGAGAGAATGCAAGATTGTTTTACAGGAATTCAGAAATGCAGCTAAATGTTACCACTAGATGTCAGTAGCAATAAAGATGATTGACAGGGAGGCTGCTAATGCTTATAAAATGTAGGTCAGTCTGAGACTGAGCAATTGATTTATCTTGATCGCTAAAATATTACGTTAGCTTCATGGATTCATCAATAGACATTTTGGATAACACACTTAAGTTACTGATTGTGGGGGAATCTGAAGGCCAGCCAAATTTATGTTTTGTTTTCTAGTTTACAAAACAAAATTCCTTAGTCTAATTTAACTGACCATGAAAGCATGGTGATTTCCATTATGTTAAGATAACCACAGCTGCCTGCTGCCCAGGAGCAGAGGACAAGTAGCTTTCTTTAAGGCTTGTTCTATTTAAAATTGTAGCTAATGACTATCTTTCCAGTTACTACCAACGTCCTCTCTCTAACATACTGTAGCCTAATCAATTCTGGGAGCAAAGTTCCCGAACTGAGTCCTAAGGGCACAAGCACTCACTCGAAACCCCTCCGAAGTTTTTCAGCCACAAAGCTCTGCAGGCAGGGCTACCTTGCCACGAGACACGGCAAACGCGTTACGTGACCGACGCTGGAGCTGCTGCTCGCTGTGGCTGTGGCGGTTGCATCGGTCCTGGCCCCTGCTGCTCCACGAGTGGTGATGCTGCACCCCACCGTAAGCGCGGGGAGCGCTCCCTAAAGCTTCTGGTGGGAATGGATTTTTGGGGGAGGAGGGAACATGGCCAAATAACCCCCATGTCTGTAACGGCAGTTCAGTGCTGAAAGCCTGCTGGCGGCTCGAGAGGCCCCTTGCTAGAGTATGAACCTGATGATTTGGCCTGTGCTGATGGGGGCAGGTGAGATTAATTAGTTTTGCAGCTGAATTGTGGGCTTGGCCAGAGAGTTCAGGAATAATTTCTCTGAGTTATGAAACCAGTGGAGAGAAAACCCGGTCTGACTCCAAACTGAAACTGTTTCCAAGCCTTAATGCACTGGGATTTTAGGTTTTGGTTTTTTGGTTGGTTGTTTATTTGTTTTTGTTTTAAATCAAGACATTGCCACGTGCTTTGTTTTATTGTCATGGAGGGAGTCACCTTTCTTGTAAACACTGCTTCTAACACTTGCTGTATATATAATGGTGATGAATTTATTTCCATATGGATTTTTCTCCTGTGTATTTAAAAATAAGAATGTTTCTTCTAACGATGAAAGACTTTCTGATGTGTTTTCTTTTTAGGAAACCAATAGATGAAAATATTTAGGTGAGCTTTTGTCTTCTGTAATTTCATAAATTCAGCATTTGAAATCCTTAAGCAAACCAGCAAAACATGTGTGAGGTTTCAGCAGTTCAAGACATCCTATGCAATGATGAAAAGTAATCCATGGAGAATGACACAGGTCATTACCTGTGGTTTTAAGATTGTTATAGTAACCCACTACCCAGGAAGCATGTCTGTGATGACCAAGGCTTTCATGCTAGAAAGCCTGTGTTCTAGTTTGGCTGCTTTCTCCTCTTCCCCCTACATGCAAGCTCAGTGTCTCATTTCAGCTGCTGTAACTGAGCACAACCGTGTTGGCTGTAATAGTGCTGAACTAGATTACACCAGCAAAGGTTTCAGTCTGCAGTATTTACTATCTCACCAGCCCACAGCTCAGCTGTGATTTTTTTATACGTAGCACATGGTTTTGCAGTCAGCCAAATACAGTGGACTCTTGGGCCAGAATGAAAGAACTCATCCATTTGTAATGCATAGCTTAATTAAAATATTAAGATGCCAGAAATTTCCAGCTTTATCGTAATGGTAAATAACGATCCTTGGTCAATATAACTGTGCCTTATTAGCCTGTAAATTTAGTGTGTATTATAAAGGGAGCATTACAGGTTAGGTTTCCTGGTCATTGAATACTGATTTAATGCTGCCCTCTAGAGGAGATCTTTTTTTAATAGAGAGGAACCAATTTTATGGTAGGACAAATTTTATGTCGTGACACTGTCCCTTAATTGACAGCAGACATAGGGATGGGCGCACCCTTTGCATTGACTATATGGTTTGAATAGATATTTGTAAAACAGGAGCGCATAGATAGAAACTTTAATCTTTTTTTCCAAATCTGGTGCTTTTTTCTTGGGAAATACCATCATATTCCCGGGTCTTTTGTTTTTTTGGGGGTTTTTTGGGTTTTTTTTTTTTTTTTTAGTCCTATTGTTGCCCAGACAATTTAAAGCGTTATACAAATAAAATCTATTTGTAGTAGGTTACCCGTCAAGTTTCCATTTTTAAATTTCAGAGAATGGAAGTTTTGAATTATTTTCTTTACAGACAACAGATTTATATTTAAGATACACAAAAATATTGGTAACAACAAATAATAAAAATGTAAATGCCCCCAAACCACTTATCCTGGACAAATACTGCAGGTATCTGGCTGAATTCAGATCAGTGAGTTTTGTTCCAACTTGCACTAGCATAGCTAGGAGTGTCTTCAGTAGCCACCTGAGGGTGGAGTAAAACCTCAGTACTGCCTTATTTCATTTTAAGTTCCTAAGTTCCACCTGTTAAATATCTGCTGACATGCTTAGTAGCACTTCCAGCCTTCTAGTTGTTTAACCAGGAAGATTTTCACGTGGGAGGTGAAGTATTTGGATAGATTTCCAGAGGCCTAAGACACTTTAGCTTGCCAAAGCAATCACTGTGGCATATACTGACATTAGCAACCTTACAGGACAGCATTTATGTAAGAATATTTCTGGGACCCTTTTGCAATAGTGATTTTTTTTTTTGTTTGTTTGGGTTTTTTTTGTTTTTAAAGGAAAAAGAAGGGGATGGGGAGGAGGGGAAGAAAACACCTGGTCACTCTAGTTAGTCTAGTCTCACTGTCATTTACTGGAGTCACCTGCCTTTTAATTGTGTCCCTGGCACTGCAGTGAACCTGACCGTAATTAGTACAGTTTGAAATACTTCACAGCTCCACTTTGGGGAATCTATTGCAGACTGAAGCAAACCAGTGAGTAAAAAATCCATTTCCTAAACTTTGTTTTCCTTGGTTGATTATCATTTACGTTTGTAAGCTAAAAATTACTTCTAGTATTTTCACGTCCCCAGGTGAACTACTGCAACTTTTCCATATGCTTGTGTACCATCAGATGGCACAACAAAAGGGATGTCTAACTATTGTGTAATCTGCAGCTAAAGTAAGTGCCGAAAACCTGTCACTTAGAAATGAATGGAAGAAGGACCTAATAGATTGTATGACTCTATACTACTGTAGGGAGCCTGGGGGAAAACCACAGGAAAGCTGGGAAACATGAGTTTTCAATGCATAAGAAGTGGCATTATTGACAACAGAGTGGAATAAGAAATACATTATTAACATTTGCGGTTTTCCTATGTCTTAGGACAACAATCAACCCCTGTTCGCTAAGTTCTGGTAGAAGTTGCCTCATAGTTGCGCAGTTTCATGGAACAGTCAGCTCGCTTGTGTGTGTTTGTGGTTTCTTATATAATGTAGATATTAATGAACAGAACCTTAAAATGGAGATGTCCTAAGTATCTGTAAATGACACTAATACTACTTGCTGCTTTTTTATATGCTGTTAAACATTGTATTGTATGCTTAACTTTGAAAAGTGCATTTTACATGATGTTGTTAAGTATAGGTGGGTGCATATCAAACTTGCATTTCTGCAATTACATTAAAAAATTAGGACCTGGTTTTGCAAAGCAAAAGCACCCATGTTACCCACTGAATTTCCAAATTAAGCAGAAGAGGTAGTATATTGCTATCAGCTAGAATGAGAGTTGGAGTCCTGTTGTGTTTGCCGGTTAGTTTCACAGACGGAGTGCAGTTTTATAGAAAATTTCTTAACGTAGCAACTTTTTGCGCTACTATTTGGGGTTCTTTTTTCTGGTATCTTAAAAATTAATAAAAAATATTCAATGTGAAGAATGTTCAGCACAAAATACCAGTGTCAAAACTGAAAGCCACCTGCTCTGTTGCATTAAATTACTTCGGACAGAAATATTTTTAAACTGGCATGTACACTAGCATTTCTGAAACACCATAATTTGAGAAAATAACTACACCTGCTGGTATTTAAAATCTAAATGAAAATCGCACTTATTTGTATACAGTTTAGAAAAATACATGCAATGCGTGCTTTGTCTGTCCATATTTGTTTTGAAATTGTGCTGATAGGGCTTAATCCTCTACCATGTTATGCAAGTGTCCCTTATTTATGAGAGTGGTTGCATCACTCCGGTAAGGCTGTTCAGAGGAGAAAGGGCTATTCGCGTGTGTGTGCAGTTTGGACACCTTGCAAAAATCAGTTTTGTTTTGAATTTATTTACATGGTATTCTATACAACGCTGACTAAATCTCTGTAAAATGTATCACCTTTAAAAAGAAATATATATATATAGATATTAAAAATACAGAAAACGTACTTAACATCTCTATTTGCAAACTCTTTGTGGTCTTTAATCGTGTATGTGCCATGAAAAGTATTCTATTTACTCAGTTCTTTGGGGAACAATTACTTTAAAAATGAAGGCATTAATAACAGTATTTCTTAACCATTGTTTTAATGTGTTTAAATGGTATTAATTAGTACTGCATCATGTATTTCTAGTTTAAAGCTGTAATGGACAGTACGTTAGCTTGAGACCTCCAAAAATATTTTTTCTCGTGCTTTCTGTACTAAAAGCAAAGACTAGATTTTAAAAAATGGTCTCTCTGTACAGATTGCTTTTACAACTGTGTGAATATGTATAATGAACTCTGCATTTGTAACCAAGAATTAACTTTCCAAACTGTAAATGTTCAGGTTGTTATTATAAATAGCTACTAAATATCTTAACCAGACAAGAGTTCAAATAAAGATTAACAGCCATTATTAACTTTTCCTCCACTGTCTTTTGTTACTTAAAACCTGACTTCTGTGCAACAACTGAGTTTGACTTCCTAAGTTCAATCTAACTCTAAGTGCATAGCAATTTGGTTTTGGATTCTCCATGTTACACAAAATTTAAATTGCTTCTCTGTTTATCAAATAACTGCAACTAGAGATAATTATTGGTGGCTATAGCCAGTCGCCAACAAAGTCTGTGAAGTGTGTAGTTTTAAAAGGGTCTGCTCCATTTTCTAGAGTCTTCTTAACAGATGTTGTCAGTTTAAAACAAAAGACTGTGAAGATGTACTTGGAAGGAAGAAAAATCTACCATCTTTTAGAATGAAGCTTGGTAAGTGTATGAACTTATCAGTTACAGTATACAACACCCGCAGTGGCAGAGGACTCAACCCATCCCAGAACATCCTTTTTGGTTCTTTATCCTCCTATTTTCTTCTAAGTAATTCCAATCAAACAAACAGGAACGGAGGAATGACCGTTGTAATCTGATGACAGCATTTCCTCTTTTAATCCTAACTATTGCCTATGCTAGGATTGGCTCTTAACTAGTCGGTCAGGTCTACCTATCTGGCACTGACCAAACACAAGAGTACAACGATATAAATGGTTTGGTTTTGCTTTTGCTTAAATAACGAAGTATGTGTTGAACAATTCATACAGTTGTAACACCTAGGCTACCACCTCAAATTATTTTCAACTGTAAAAGAAACCTCCTTGATGTGCAAGTACTTCAAAAGAGAGAATGTTATGATATAGCTCTACTAATGACCTGAAGAGCCCTCAAAAACATGTTACTACCTCCGAGGCGCCTGATAACCGAGTGGGATCTGGGGCCGTATGCCGCCACCAGTGGTGCAGCCCCACGAGGTACAGCTTGCGCGTGAGCTGCCACCAGCCTTGCAGGACCCCGGTGGATGCAGCCTCTCCCCCATTCGTGCTACGCGACCTCGGAGCTGAAGTCACCACTCCGGATGCTGTAAGCGAAGAGTCCAGCCTCGCAGCCGGAGGAGCCTGAAAGCACGGTGGAGTTCCTGTTCTACTCCTTGTGAAACCAGCTTCCCTAGAGCTGCGTTTCGGATGTTATCTGGGAGAGGCTGGTCGGTCGGTGCAGGGTTACCGCTGGAGCAGACACGCGTGCGAGGCCCGTGTCCTTGCCCACCTTCTGCTATATGTGTCACGGCCCGGCCCTTCGTCCCGCAGCGGTAACCGGTACGGCTCTCGCACCGCTCCCCCCCCGCGCCCCGACCGAAGGCGGCACCGCCTCTCCCGGGGGCAGCGCTGCGCCGGCAGCTCGGCGCGGCCTGCAGGGGGCGCCGCAGGGCCGGGTGGGCGGGGCGGGGCGGGCCCCTCCCCTCCCCTCCCTTCCCTTCCCTTCCCCGGTCCGCCCCTCCCGGCCCCGGGTCCTTCCGAGGCGGCGAGAGCGGCCATGAGGCCGGCGCAGCGCTCCCGGCAGGAGACCCTGGCCCTGCGGCGGCAGCTCATCGGGTAAGTAAGTGCCATGGGGGGGGGGGGAAGTGCCGCCGCCCCTCGGGCCGGGAGAGCGCTACCGCCGGGCTGCCCCTCCCGCCGCGGGGCGCCTGACGTGGCTTGTAGGGCCCCGGGCTGGGAGCGGGCCCCGCTGCCCGTCGGCAGCGGCGGGTTCTGGCCGCTCCGAGCCCGGCCCTCGGACACCCGTCGCGGTTGTCGCCGGGGGTGAAGTCAAGCAGGTCCCTGCCTGGCCAGCATGGTAAGTCGAAACCAGCAACGTCGCCGGGAAAGTCGGCGCTGTTAGGGTACAAAGCCCGATTTTTACTGGTGTAATTAGCAGTAACTAGCATTTCTGAAGGAGGGGGGGTTTACGAAACTGAAGTATAAAAGCTGTATGATATCTGGCATGCCTGTTTAAACTTTAAACTGCTTAGAAAGCATTTCCCATCAGCTCAGCCGAGAGCACGAGGTGCAGCTGGGCTAACCCACCTGCAGAACTGCCGGAGGCTCGGCAGTGGCACTGCCAGGCGATGCTGGGCTAGGCAGAGGTTCTGGCAGACCTAGTAGTATAGCCTGTCTTTCAGAAAACTTCTTCTTACACCCAAAACGTGATAAAATTAACAACATATGTCTGCCTAGTTTGATAGAATTAAGCATGAGACTCGGTTCCAAATTTCCATTGCTTGTGTTGCTTCAACTGACCCCCAAAAAACTTAGTTCTGTAGACTGCTATCAGGAATGGTAGCCAAACTGTTACATTTAACTGTCAGAATGCTTTCATATTGTCCCTTATATATATATATATATATATAAAAAAACAAGGCTACTTTAATCTTTATACATTTTATGAATCCAGAAGTTGGGCTGAAAGTAAATGCTGGAATGTTAACTGTGCCAGTTACACAAATCTGAAGAATAGCACCCTATGTATTAATCTTTTTGTAACTAACTGATTTGCCCTGCCACTGGGAACAAAGACCCAGCCTCTGTACATGCTTTCTTAGCATCTGTTAAACAGTCAGGATAAGCTTAGAAAAAAAACTGACTGTTTTACCATTCTACTGCTAGCTCACACAGAAAGTATAGGATTTCTATAGGGGAGGGATAGTGAAGCAGTTTGTCATTTTATCGTTGTCTTTTGTTGCTCATTTGACAATGACTTTGTATTTACGATCAAACTGTTTTATTTTTGTATAAGCAGTCTTTTACTAAATGAAGCATAAAAGTTTGGCATTGCCCTTCAGAGTCAAATCTCTGCAACTCCTACTTAGGCAGACATGTGTTTCAATTTTACTTGTTTGGCAATTTATTTAAAAAATGAAACAAAACAAACATGCTTAAGTAGACCCAGCCTTATAAAATCACTCAAGGTTTCAAGGTTAGTGAAGCTTTTTACAGATGTAACCATCACCCACACCATACCATCTGGAAAATCAGGACCTTAGCGAGAATAGCAAGAATATAATGAAAACAATCACGAGGTAAGAGACACCAGAGAGGGTTTCAAGAACAGGAAGAGCAGGCAGCATAGACAATAAGGAACTGCAGTTAAGACTGGATGAAATTATAGTGGTAAGTCCTATCCATATGCAGTGGCTAGATTACCAGTGAAGGATTTTCAGTTCTGAAGCTTGTTTTTTCCCTGCAAGTCTTACAAAACTTGACTTGATTTAGAGCACAAGGCCTGTTCTCTTCCCCATCCCAAGCTTTGTTTTAGGGGCCAGAAGTAGGATGATGCCATGTGCCGGCAACTGGGGAAATGTCTTTCACTTGATTAACTCACTTAACTGAAAATATTACCAGCAGAATAAACTATGCAACTTTTAGAATTCACTAAGATATATTTCGCTTTCTGATGCTTGCCATAGCTCTTCTTGCAAGCTGTTTTTTTCTAATGATCCAGTGAAGATCGTAAAGGCAAAAGGCCAGTATATGTACGATGAGAATGGAAGACGATACCTTGACTGCATAAACAACGTTGCTCATGGTAAGTTATGTTATTTGATACCATGTTTTTCTAAGCAGAACAAGGAACAATCAGTACTTTTACCACTGTTGCATTGTGTCGAGGGAGGGATTGTTTAAGTGGAAAAGTGGAAGAAAACTTTCTCGAGCCTACAGTTTGCAAAATTATGGTTCATGTTTGAATTTCTGTGTGCGTGAATGTGCTTTCCAGACTCGCTCCCTGTTCTGTCTTCCTAGAAACATACTGGTCTAAAATGCAGGGGTTTTTTTTCCATGAAAGCTCAAGTAAAGCACCTAACTGTAAAACTAACAAATGGCTTAACGTTTTGTTGTGTTTGTAAAAGTTACTGCTAAGCATACAGTCACAGGCCCACCATTGAGTGTAGTGCCTTAATTGTCTATTATGAAGTAGCTGCTGCTTTCTTACAGTATTTGAAATCTAACTGGTCAGTGCTGTCACTAACACCCCAGCAGGGCTAGTAATTCTTTGATGGAAAAGCTTACCTGCACGTTCCCAAGCCCCTAAATTATGTAAATATCTAAATCCAAATATCAAATTAGATACTACTGGTTTTAAAGTATCAATTTCCAGTATTAACTACAAACCTTAAAGTACAGTAGCAGGCAACTTCAAACTTTTGGGGCTGGGGGAAGTTTTTAGAGAAAGCTTACAGGGTTTACTGACATGCATTGTCTTCCACTGACAATATCATTAATGCCCCACTGATTAAATACAATCATCAGTGATAATACCTCTGTACTATAAGAGAAATATAAAAGTTATTATGTGAATGAACACCATGGGTTATATGGAAGAACTCTCAAACCACTCTCCACACTCTCTTGCAGTTGGACATTGTCACCCTGATATAGTAAAAGCAGCCCATGAACAAAATCAATTATTAAATACAAATTCTCGTTACCTTCACGACAATTTGGTCGATTATGCAGAGAGACTTTCAAAAACACTACCTGAGAAGTTATGCATCTTTTATTTTTTGAATTCTGGGTAAGTAAGTCGGGTATATTAGAATTGATGCTGTGCTTTCACTAGGTATGTACAGACGAGTACAATACTTTATCAGCAGCCAATTGCATGATCTGGCGTGGATCACTAAATACTGACAAAAAACATGGTTTGGGGTTTTTGAAGAAACTGTGGTCCTTTTTAGAACTTCAGTGACTCTGAAGTTCACATTTAGCAAGCTCTCAATCACGAAACTAAAGCAGTGCTTTATTTAAGAAGGGTTTTATTCTATTTATAGGGCCCTGGACCACAAAACATTAACGTAAATATTTACTGTATCAAGTTTCTGGTCTGACTTCTGAACTGGGAATTACTTCTATTATCAAGATTAAATGTAACAATGTATATTGGGGGGGGGGGGGGGCATATTCCCAAGCAAACTACAGCTAAAAAAAAAAAAAAAAAAAAAGCACTGTTTCCAAAGTAGTTTCTGTACTCTAGCTTTTTAAGATGGATTCTGTTCTGGTGAACAGTCCTACCCTAACAAGTGTTGATTACTAAGGGATCTGTGAGTAACATGCATTGAGTTATGTCTCTTTCTCACAGACACGAACGGCATTGCAAGGGAGGTTAGAATTTCAAAACTCAAGACAACCACAATGAAACACTTATCAAATTTTTCAATTGTAGATCTGAAGCGAACGATCTTGCCCTAAGATTGGCACGACAGTATACAAAACATGAGGATGTTATAGTTTTAGACCAGTAAGTACATTGGCAATTTTATCTACTGCGGGGTACAAAGCTCAGTTTTGGTCTGTGGTCAGAGCATTTCTGAAAACCTGTTGTAGTAGAACGACTGTAACCAGGAAGTTGAGGGAAGTAATTTTTCCCTCTGTTCAGTATTTTGAGAGCAGCCCAGAGAACTGTGTCCAGGTTGGGCTCTCAGTACATGACAGACTTTGACATACTTACTGGAAGGAGGCCATCAGTGGCCTGCCACAATGGCTAGGGAGCCACAGGCTTGATAGGTTAAGAAAATTGGATTTGTTCAGCTGTAAGAGACTGCTAGAGGGAGATCTTACTGTAACTACAACTGTCCAATGGGAAGGAGCAGAAAAGATGGAACCAGGCCTGAAGATGTATGGTGACAGGAAGAAAGGCAACAGACATAAGCTGAAACCTGAGGAATTCTGATGAGACATAGGGAAAAACTCTTCTACCATGAAGGTGGTCAATATTAGAAGAGGATGCCCAGAGAGACTGGAAACTCCATTGTTGGAGGATATTCAGAAGTAGGCCAGACATGCCTCTTCCAGTTGTTCTGCAATCTTGTAATACTGCTCATGACTTACACTGCTGTGATTCTAGTCACTGCTCCAGGCAAACCAGTGACTGAGTACTGTCCCTCTGCATCCCTTATATTCAGATATGGAAAAAAATCCAAATAGTACTAAGCTCATTGATAGAAACTGCAGAGCTGTTCTCAGCTTAAGTGACTGTATTCCCACTAGGTGAGAGAGGCTAGCTACTCTTTAGCTATCAGTAATGCTAATCCTAAAGAACTCTTGATACTGAGGAAATTACTGTTTAGTTCTGCTAATTGTTTTTTAAGTGCTTACCATGGACATCTGACATCCTTGATTGACATAAGCCCATATAAATTCAGAAATCTAGAAGGACAAAAGGAATGGGTCCACGTGGTATGTACTTCAGCCTATAACTATCAACTACTTGTCAATTTAACAGTCTTATTTATGATACACTGAATATAAGAAACTGTTCCTTTGCATAGGCTCCTGTTCCAGACACATACAGAGGACTTTATAGGGAAGACCATGAAGATTCAGTAACAGCCTATGCTAATGAAGTGAAAAATATTATTGAGCAAGCACATAAGAGAGGCAGAAAGGTAAAAAGTTATTTATTTCCTTTGTCTTGCCTTAGAAATAAGCATAGCTGACTGTCAATGCCATTCAGGATTACTGAGCTAAGTGGTATGGACTTGTCAAAAAGAAAAGATCACATAGCAATGCAAGAACCATCTAATGACAAAGAACTTGCTAATTGTTAACACAATTTCCACAACTTTCTGTATTGTGTTCAAAGACTACATGCTACATATGTTTCAGATTGCTGCATTTTTTGTTGAATCTCTGCCAAGCGTGGGTGGTCAAATCATTCCACCAGCAGGCTATTTTCAGAAGGTTGCAGAGTAAGTGGTCACTCATTATCTTAACTTTTTTAATTTAATGTACTTGCTAAATACAGATGATAGAGAATTTCTCTGCCTGCTGTAGCATACAGCTTGATAGGCAGGACACGGCCTGCGCCTTCATGTTAGAATGTAAACTTAGTATGGCAAAGACCTGCTTTTAAACACGATACAGAGTAAATATAGGCCTGTACAATTTTGTTTCCTGGAAATTTGCAAAGTAATGCTTTCTGCATGCTCTTAAACATTATGTAAATATTATGTTCCATTTCCTTTTAAGAGACAATAAAATCTGTTATGTTACAGGCATGTGCGCAAGGCAGGAGGTGTATTTATTGCTGATGAAATTCAAGTTGGCTTTGGCAGGGTTGGCAAGCACTTTTGGGCATTCCAGCTTCAGGGAGAAGATTTTATACCTGATATTGTCACTATGGGGAAACCAATAGGAAATGGGCACCCTATTGCCTGTGTAGCAACAACAAAAGAAATTGCAGAAGCATTTGCATCCACAGGAGTAGAGTATTTTAATACAGTAAGTAAAAAGTTTCCCAAACTCTCCTTCTCTACAGGAGTCTTAAGTATTAAAATTAGATAATCATGCAGCATTTTTATTAATCTTTATCATTCCCACTGTTACTGTTTATAGTATTTATATCTTTCTAGTACATAACTTTATGTTTACTGGCTCCATCTGATAAAAATGGCAGTATGCTCATTTTATCACTGAGGCTGTACTTTCAGTCACATGATTGCATCTTTCTTCCCTTTCCATGGCTATGTGTGTTCCTTTCCTGAACTCAGTTTGGAGGAAACCCTGTCTCATGTGCGATTGGATTAGCTGTGTTGGATGTGATTGAGAAAGAACACCTTCAGGCTCATGCCACAGAAGTAGGCAACTTCTTGATGAAGCTCCTGAAGGAGCAGAAAATCAAGCATCCCATCATTGGTGATGTCAGGTATTAGTGCCTTATTTACATTTTTAGCTGCTTGTTGTTTGGTTCAGTCAGTCAAACAACTCAGTCCAACCGATGTGGTTTTAAGAAATTCATTAAATCTGTGTTTTCAGCAAAAAAATCAACAGCCTGCTGTACATTAGATCAAAACAAACTTGAGCTTATTTGCCACTCTAGGCCAGTACTGCTTTATTGATTTATTAGTTACTAAAGGAATTCACTTTCCTGTTTGAACTGTTACTTCAAGTGCACGAAGAACAGCATTAATGAGCTGGATGGAAAATATGCTTAACATCACATCCTGCACTGCCATAGTTTATACTGTATTACTACGTTTCTTCAGAACAGCAATACCTTTTCTACCACTAGCCAAACATCAAGTAATTCTCATGCAGTAAAGGTTTGGTCTCACAAAAACCTTTCTCAATGTTTTTAGTTCACTTGCAGTTCCTTCCTCTGACACAGACTGACTATTTTTATTTCTTTTAAAGGGGTTCTGGCTTATTCATTGGAGTGGATTTAATCAAGGATCAAGCACAAAGGACCCCAGCCACAGAAGAAGCAGAGCATCTAATAACAAGGTACGAGCAAGCACACAATTACAAAGTAACCTTGCCACTCAATAGTCGTTAACATATAGCTAACTGGCAGAAAAAGAAACCAGTCTGTGTACAAAGGCATTGTCTGCACAGCCTGCATGCTGATGCTTGTAAGTTTTTCTGAAATACATGCAAAGGTAAACATAATTCTTTGTTATTGCTCTTTCCAGACTTAAGGAAGAATATATTCTACTGAGTACAGATGGGCCAGGAAGAAATGTGCTTAAATTCAAGCCCCCAATGTGCTTCAACATGGAGGATGCAAAATTTGTTGTGGACACAATTGACAAGCTACTAACAGGTAATACAGGTCAAAACTGCCTTACAGAGGGTTGCTGTCAATTCTGAGCCTGCTTTTCAGAAGTGCTAAAACAGAGCCAAGATGGCAGATGCTCAGCACACAGGAAATGCAAGCTTAGCCTTCACTTCTAAATTATTGTTTTAAAGTTCTCTAACAGAACTATTTACTCCACAGATGCATATGCCTTTCAAAATAGCTTTGCTGTGGCAGAGGTTGAAGTGTTTACCTATCTGAACAAGGGCAACTGGTAAAAGCTGTCCAAATTTCATTCTTGAAAGCCATAATCTGTGTGCATTTGCCACTTAGCTTTTTATACAATTTCTGCATGCTCAGTGTTAACCAAGTTTGAGACAAGTTTTTGCACTAAGTCGTCAGTTTGCTAAATTGTTGCTTATTCTCTCTCCAGACATGGAAAAGGAATGTCTGAACCAATAGAAAACATCCACTTGTTCTATCTGAGCAGGTATTTATCTATATTTACCCTTTACTATTTAAAAGCCGTGGTCCCTAAACATAACTTCACAAGCATCTTGTCAATGGTCTGAGGACCAAGCTTCCTCAGAGATGCTTTTACTTGAAGTTAGTTTGCAGGAATTTCTGGCAATCTAGAAGCATGACGGACCAGACTTGTGTACATCTGCCATTCACAGCTACCTTCTATCAGAGTCTGACACTTTTAGTAACACTATATGTATTCATTTGTTTGTAAGCTAGGTCCAACATGTCCCAGAAATGCCTACCAGTAACTAGAGCATGCTATGCTTGTCTGGGAAGCTTTAAGAGTGACTGGGTGTAACTCTGAGTATGCAAATGACATGCACATCAAGATAAAAAACCATAGCTGTTATGCTAGCTGCTCAGTGCCTTAAGTCTCTAGACAGAAGCTGTTCCAGCTGCCTAACCACTTCTCAGCAAGTCTCCCCTTAACTGCCCTTAAAGGCAGGAGCACCATACATTCTGCATGCCACAATTTGGGAACCTCCACTTAGGCTAACAGCTTTATGACGAGCTATAAACAGTACTTTTACTTAACGACTGACTTTGAATTAGTATTGCCTTCTGTTCTCTTGAGCACTTTTGACTACTTTGTAGGATCATTTCAGGTTCATGGCTGTTATCTCACACTTGAGCATCAGTTTACCCCTATACTCAGGCATTTGTGGGCATCAGTCAGACTGAGTCCTGTTAAGTCTCCCAAGCCTTTTCAATCTTACTATCTGTTGAGGCCCCCTCTATAGCTTGCTTACAGAGAGCTGCAACTCACTGCCACATGCTCACAAGCACAGCGCACACTTACAGTTAACACCTCACTAACAGCACCCTTTGGTACACTTAGTACTTCTTCAGCCTACTCTAAAAGACAACCAAGTGTTTTTTAACCAAGTGCCCAGTTAAACTCTAGGTACCTATACAGGAATGTACCTAATGTAATCACTGTAATCAATGTAATCACTGGTGGCCTCAACCACCACACTAGATTCAGTGCTAAGGCCCTGAGAAACATGCTTTTAGTTCAGTGCAATATTAGTATAGCAGGCACAAGAAAAATGTGTTAATATTTTATTTAGCAAGTTAATGGAAAGACATACAGCTGTTTGTACTACTTACTTCTTGAGAACAGAAAGGTTACTCAACAGTGCCAGTTTAACTTAGAGGCCTAATGACTTAATGTGCTTGTCTGCAGTCTAAACTAAGCAAGAAAAATACCTTTTATTTTCTACAGGAAACCAAGAATGCAAAAAGCCTCTTACTAAGTACAGTACTAGTATGACACTTACATATAATGTAAGCGAAAATTCCTTTTAATGATGCTTTTACAAAAAAACCATAACATTATTTTCTTTCCATAGGTTTCAAACAATGTTCAAGATCTACTACTAAGAAACATTATTCTACTGTAATAATGCACATTTAATCATCATCCTAGCATGTCTCAGACCAGATAAGTTACCTTTGATTTTGTTATTTTCGGTTATCTTGTTATTAGTAAAAGCTTTAGGAGAAATAAATTTTACAAGAGCTTGTTTCAACTCTGGCAGAAGTGTGGAATTGGCTTTTATTTAAAACAGCATATATAAAACTTATTATAAAGGAATATATTTCTAGTAGCTACTATAAACTACATTTTCTAAACTCATGCTCTTTCAGGTTATAACTTTTGCAAATTAAGATGAGCCAATGGGTTCTGTTATTATTTTTTTTTAAATCTGCCTCTACTGATGCAAATGCCATTCTAGCTGCCAGTACACCCAGTCTTTCCCAGGCTCCTCTGACCAGTTTCAGTAGCCAGTTTCATAACAAGGTCCCTAGTAGCACTATATTTAACAAATGGTCTCAGTGACCAGATTAAGTCAAAAACTTCAGTCCCAATTCATAACATCAAATGCATGAGGAACAGACAACTGAGGGCCATGACTCCCAAACAGGTTCTTACAAAATATTCTGTCCTCAAGAAATATCCAAATAGGATTAGTAAATTAAGAGTACGTTACAGCCATAAGCAACAACCTTGTGTACAAGCCCTTGCTTTCACCAGGCAATTACATGTTCTTTGTATCACAAACTTTTCATGCAAAGAAGAAAGGGAAAGCCAGCTCTGCATTTAAGTACCAGTATCCTCTATTTCTGCTTAAGGCCACATCACCTGTCAAGGAAGCATTACCTGAGAACCTACTTCCAAAAAACAGCAAAATAACAGCCAGCTGACAAACTATTGCTAAGACACTAGCCAGAAGTACTGCAGCAGTATGGTCCTGATACTATGCAAATTCCCTGTTGGTGGGCAAAACTGTTTGCTAGAACAATATTCTGCTACCCCTTCTTTCATAAGAAAACGAGTAAAAATATGCAAGAAAGCATTTCAATTTTAAATCTTGAGACAGTAATACTTTTAAATACTGTACTCATATGTTTCAGTGGTCTTCAATTTTTTTTTTATTTGCAAGTAAGTTGGGCATTAGGTTACAGACTCTAGCTGTAAAGTTGTCACGTCAACTATCAGATTTGAAGTCTGATTCATCTTTTGTATACTCAAGATTTCCACTTAACCCCAGAAAAGCCTTATAGACTTCTAACTTTACAGCAAGTTTTTCTTTTCAAGGACAGCCAGCAGGGAGCAGCATATTATAGTCCCTGCAGGAATAGCTGCATCCCTTGTTAGAAAAAAATCTGAACAGGTCACCAGTAACATCTGTTTATGTCTTCTCTTAGTTACTTGGTTTGATTCCATTTCTGGTTCCCATTTGTTCAAATACATTTACTACAAGAAAAAAAAATTGTCAGATTTTTAGCTTTAAAAGAAAAGTAAAAATCAAACCCATTACTGCAACAAAGATTAGAAGTTTACTTTGTGCAGCAGCGCTTGCTACTTATTTATAAATCTGAGATTGGGACTATTCTGCAGCAAGCCAGGCAAATCACATGATAGTTATTGCCTTAAAATAGTGGTAAACTAGTCAAAAAAGGAGAGCATGTTTCTAGCTGGACACTTATCTCTAAGGAAAGAGATCATGTTTTGTTTTTCCACCCACAACTTTAGTGGAAGTTCTTTTAGCCTTTTTTGATATACAAAAAGGCTGCAAAAATTCAGACTTTGCATTGGTAATTTTATGTCTGTCTAACCTGTCTTTCAAGGCAGGTATACATACTATTAAGAACTTGTAGAAAAGTCTCAGGTTCAAGAGAGTGAAACATGAAGGAAGTGCAGCTAGCTTCTTGCATGCCTCTCAGCTTCCTCCAGCAATGCTGTCTAGACTCCCAAGCCCTACCTGAAACCTATGCCTCTGGCTCCTCCTAGCAGAGCCCTACAATGGAGACACAACCACAGTTATGCTGAGCCTCTGTCCTTGTCTAGGACATGAGCCACCAGCACAGCCTCCACAACAGCTGGGGCTTTCCACCTGAGTCCTCTTCCATAACCTCCAGGCAGAAGTGACTGCAGTTTTTAGCTGCCACTTAACTGCAAGCGAGCACAACTACCAATACAGCCTTCAAGATTAAAAACAGTTAAGCACAACTCTTCATCTACCAAGGTACTGCCATGAACTAAGTTCTGGGAACAGTATACTGGCATTTTACTAATACATAAGCTGAAGAATGGCACAAGACACTAGATTACGCCTTTTTTATTTCAAAAGCTAGGATAGCTTCAATATCCATGTCATGGTGAATCAGAACACATGTAAAATACCTTACAATACATTAGATTCCAAAAAGGTACCAAAAAGTACAGTAAAATTAACACTTCCATTACAGGAAATGTATGACACAAAAACAATACAAAATAAAAAGGTGGAAAGTGACACTGGTTCCCTAAGATGCATCTCATTCTGTACAACTGGAGTAATGCAGAGTCCATAGTTAACTCCAAGAGGCAGTCCCTAGATGCAGAGCTGCAGCTTTAAGCAGACCCTCAAAATCAGTTTCAGTTTAACCTATTAATAAAATCATTAATTAATATCTTCAGCAAGGCTGAAATTTACACACCACACTGTCTAGACAACTAGTTATCTGTAAGTATTAAACATGTAAAACATTTCCAGGGAGCTCTTCCAAGTAAGATGCACATTTAACAGGCCATAGAAATTTATTGTAAAGTTAAATTTGGTACAGAACTGAAATATCCATCTACAGCATTGTATACAAAACCTATGCAGTCATTTTCCAAAAGAGACCATGCCACTGCATACCTGAATAAGTTTGATCAATATGGCTTGTAGTTATTCTGATGACCACCACGTCTTGGTGTCTTCCCATAATTTGCACTGCCTTGACCTATGAACAAGAGAACAAATGCATTAAACTGCTAATTAGTTACGCTTGCTTATACCCAATACAGTTCTCTTTACTTACTGTAATCATAGCCTGGTCCATATCCATAATACCCATATCCTGAATAATCATAGCCTCCATAGCCACCATAACCTTGCTGATAGCCGTATCCTTGATTCCCATAACCCTGGTTCCAGTAATTGCCATAACCTTGATTCCAATTTTGACTTTGAGCTATAGAAGGGAAAACCATCCACAAAATCCCATTTTAGTACACACAACTTATTTAGAATGTGTCCATACTAAAGTAGTGCGTGTAGTACTTACCGCCGCCTCTTCCACCTCTGCCTCTTCCTCCATAGCTACCTCTTCCTCCACCACTACTGAACTGTTGCTGCTGGTATACTTCTTTTGGCTGTGCTACCTTAATCTCGCACTGAAAATAAAAAACAAGGAAGAGTATGTATACTGTCTTACAGCAGCAGCAGCACCCACACCCAACCTAACCACCTAGGAAAGCCAGAGGTTACTCTGGAGGCAAAGGAAGTATACATGCTGTGCTCCCTATCATGTGAGCAGAACTAATGCATACCCAGAAGCATCTGATATATTGTGCCACCTGGGCAAAGGTAAGTCACTGACAGCCATTTCAAGCAGGCCACTGCTTTCAGAGTATTTTACACCACCTATTCCCTACCATCAACTCCCAGATGGAAGACAAAGGTAAGTCATTATTGGCCATTTAAAGCAGGCCACTGCTTTCAGAGTATTTTATACCACCTATTCCCTACCATCAACTCCCAGATGGAAGACAAAGGTTAAATCATTATTGCCCATACAAAGCAGGACACTGCTTTCAGAGTATTTTAATACTGCCTATTCTCCACTATGAACTCCCCCATGGAAGAGGTGCTGAGGCCACCCCAGCATAGCTGCTGCTCCTGTAGGAGCTGCAAGGCTTCCTGGCACAATCTCCACAATGAGGCTGTTGCTATTGGACAGCTTCACCTGAGCAGCCCTGGATGAATAAGGGTCTGAGAAATGTACAAGAACAAGTTTTCCTGGCAGCCCTCGTACACCCTACACACCGAACATTGTGTTGGACTGTACAGTACACCTACCAACACTTGAAATCATCACTTATCAAATACTAAGAACAGCTAAAAACAACCAGAATTGACGTTTCCAAGACAGGTTCCCAAGCTGCAGTTCAAGCTGTCAGCCAGCTTCCTAGTTCCTGAATCTGTGCACAGTCCAAGATGAAAGCTGCTGCTGCTGTGAAAGGAACAACTCCCTATGATAACAGCACCTCAGCAAGCCGGGCTTGGAATTCTTCACCACAAGAGCTTTAAGGTAACCTGCTCTTTTTATTATCACTTGGCACATAAGCATTCATCTCTCCTGAAAACAAACTTTACTGCTAACTAGAGTGTCTTGTCAACTACCAGTGCAATTAGGTTTGCCAAAGTTTATTCTGTGCTGTATCAAGACCAGTCTTAAACTGAGTGCAATCCAAGTCACTGTGTCAGACAGTATGACCAGGTCTAATAGGGCTTTGAAGTTAGTGTGTGGTCAGCACTGAGAGAAGAGCGATACCTCCAAGCCAGCACACATCATTTGCCTCCAGTCCTCTTCTCCTTAGCTTGACACTCTATCAGCTATTCCCACAGATGAGCAGTCAGCTGTTCAGAGCATCTCACCACTTTTACAGTAGTTCACATAACCAGCTGACCAAGAACAAGTTACCATAAGCACACATTTACGCTCTGGATCCTTGTATTGGGTTTACATGACAATGTTTTGGTAGCAGGAGGCACCAGAAGCTGCGCCCATGTCAGACAGAGCCAGTTTCAGCTTACAAAGTTAGTGTCTGTAAGTCTTGAATTTATGCAAGTGCTCTATGCTGAAAATAGGTACATATCTGTTGAAATGGCTTGTATTGCTAGACTGATAAATAAGCCAGTTTTTCCACCTGTATTTAATGAATGCAATTAGATACTTTACATACAAAGCCCCTAGAACAGAGCAAGTATTAAAGCCACAAGTACTGGCAAGGAAACTTCGTAGCCTCTGTGACTGAACTTATGGCAAAACACCCCTGTGGTAAACTGCAAGCTGTCCTTATTGTAATTTTGCCATCTTGAGAGCAGAGGTCTACAAAATCCTTTTCAGATTACTGATCTAGTGGTATTATGCTTAATAACTTGGACAAAGATTTACAAGTCAAAGTGTCTACCTTGCTTCCACTGACGTTATGGAATTTCTTCTCCAAAACCTTCTTCACCGGATCCTCTTCCTTGAAGGTGATGAACACAAACCCCCTCCTTTTGTTGGTCTTTGGATCCATGGGAAGTTCAATTGCTTCAATCTGAAAACATGAAATACTATTTTCAGACTGGTATTTTAGCAGAACTGTTCAACGCATGGCATTTGGGACAGTAAAACTGTAGGTTTCCCATCTATGCATATTATGCAACACCAAAGTTGCAATATTCTTTCTACGCTAACATTGGCTTTCAGACCAGAGGTTTCAATTTTACAACTCTTAAAACAATTTTAACATCAGATAAAATGGTTTGAGTTAAAGACAAGGGTATCTATAACTAGCAATGGAAGCATCTAGTGCAGTATGTGCCTTCCTTGCTCTCAAGATGGGAAACCTCTGGATCAGTTACAAAAGACTTGATACATCTGAAATTAATTTAATGTGCAACTTGCAAATTATTAGTAAGCTAAACAGCAACTGAAGACTATAGTTATCTTAGTAAACACTGAAACCATTACACACCTCTCCAAACTCTCCAAAGTATTCCCTGATTTTCTCTTCTGTGGCTTCTGGGTTTAGTCCACCAACAAATATTTTCTTCACTGGATCCTTTTTCATTGCCATGGCCTTCTTGGGGTCAATTAGTCGTCCATCTAGCCTGTGTTCTTTCTGTTCCAGAACCTGAAAGATAGTTTGATGTGATTAACTCAAGCTGAAAAGTTTCTCCTAGAAGTTAAGAATCTGAAATACGAAGCTTAAATTCACCTTTTCAACACTCCCAGGTTCTTTGAAGAGAATAAATCCAAAGCCTCTGGATCTTCCTGTGTTAGGGTCCATCTTTATCGTACAGTCGGTTACCTCACCAAATTTGGTGAAGTAATCTTTCAAGTCTTTTTTGCTTGTATCCCAACTGAGGCCACCAACAAACATCTTCCTGAAATTTCAAAGAGATAAGCTATTTAGATTCAGGAAGTACTACAGAAAAGCACATGCAGCAAGATGCTCACAGTGGTACACACCCCAGCAGCATTGTCAGAAACAGAACCAACTGTTGCAAGTTAAATACTTTTGCATCTTGTCAAAAGTTAGTGGAACTACAGGAGTGCACAAGAATGGGTTCCACCCCTCCTGAAGGAATGACACAATGCACGCTGAATTTTAATACAGGTATAAGAAACAGCAAAAATTGCCTAAAATATTCCTCACCAGTAACTTACGTTCTTTCAACAGTATTCAGTTATTTGCAACAAAGCAGTACTGATTGTCAAGTACTACCAACTCAGTTTTTTGAAAGAACCTAGAATCACTCCTACTGCTTTGAAAGCACTCAGGATAGAATAAGGCATCAAAAGCAAAATACTTGAGCTCTTTCAGGATTTGGACAAATGGCTGTAAAAATTTTAGTCCTAAGAACGATCTGCAAAATTTAAACCAGGTATCTATGTCAGTCACATACAACAGGTGGGACTTTGGACCTGCCTTAACTACTATGTTGTGCACTTCTTCCTGCTTAGTTACTGAATCTGCTTCTATCTTCATCAGTACGACAGGAGTATCTCCACTATTCTTCTTTACTTGCATGAATGGCCAATACAGTACCTTCCCTGCCCACTTTCCCACACAAAATATCCTCTGAAGCATCTCAAAGAACTAAATACTAGTGAAGCACAATACAGAAGTGAATCTAACAAACAAAACTTAGATAAGTCAATAAGGCACTTTTCAAATGCCTCACTTCAAATGAAAACATTAATAACACGGCTGTATTTTCTATTTTCATAGTTTCCAAGGTAACAAACTAAGCTTTTAAAAGCATTCGAGCCTTTTTATCTAACTATAGACTAAAGCAGTTTAAGTTGTCATTACTCTGTTTAGAGGCAACCTAGATTTGGCACTAGAAGCTAGCAGCACTTTAGAAACTAGACTATGTTTAAATAAAATTGGCTTTTGGTGTTTATGTGTAACTTTGATTTGCTAGAACTAACATCCATTTATGTTCAAAAGGCAATATGAGAAAAAAACTATACATGCTTTTTTTTTTTTTTGCCTTTTTTCCTTAAACTGGGTGAAACCATACCCCTTGTAGGCTAAACCCTTATTTTTTCAGAAGATCAAGCTGTGCACTCTTAACTGACAGTGCAGCATGATACATAGGGTCTAAGTAAAGTCTGTGTGCTTCTTGCAGCCATTACTATAGAGCCTTACAGAAAAGACATTACAAAGTCTACTAAGCCTTTCAATAACAGGTGAAAGAAAGGTAACTTGAGGGATTCCTTCTCATCACAACAGCTTCCTGACCAAGCATAACTGCCATAATCTGTACAGACCAACAGTGGCTTTCCCATAGCATACCCTGTCATCATTGACTACACTTGCAGAATGATCAAGAGAAATTCAATGGTTGGGGGATGACAGGAATTTGTCTAGAGGCAGCTTTAGCTGCTTTATGCCATCGGGTTGGAGCTGTGGTATGCACACAGATACTGCCACATGCTAAATTCACCTCTTACTACATCCATAGATATTACACTTTGTAACTTACAGTCCTTTGTTTTGTAATTGGAATGATTGATACCTACATCTATTTAAGTAACAGAAAATAGAGCCCCTGAAATTAAGACCGAATTCCTAGTATTTGACTTTGCCTTCAGAGGCCCCACAAACTGGGCAATTTCACTCTTAACATGTAGCCTCTTTTTTTCCTCCTCAGTGTATTAGTGCAGCTGAATCAAAGCATGTTTCAGCTCTTAACAAAATATTCTGATGTCAGCACCCTGAACTCTGCCTTGGACAGCTCTTGTTTTAGCACAGCACTAGATTTTCCACATAGGTCAATCCCCCCTGCTTTTCTTATAAGTTCCATTTTACACGGATTTGGGGTTGAAACTTGTCACTTCCTATGCAAGAAAGGGAAAGAGTTATCACCCACTTTTCAGGGCAGAATACTTGAAGTAAAAAGAAAATTCACACACATCTAAGCGGCCTGGTTCTCAATCCTTGTAGTGTCTGTAAAAGGTACATCCAGCCCTAGCTTATAGGAAACTTGTGCAAGTCTTACTCCTTTCCTTACAGCCAAAATCTGTTACACTACTGTGGCTTCAGCTCTCTGTTCAACTTAAGGGATCTGACCCTCTGGTTCAGGGCCCACGGATAACAAAGGGAGTTCCAATTAAATACATGGAGTAGCTTGAATCACAAAGAGCCACTTGAGAAACAGGGAGGTAATTTTTCAAGTCAAGCACATAAACAGACCAACTATGATAGGAGAGAAATTACTCTTTTGTATACAAGGATGCCACTACCAAAACACAGCGAAACTATGCTGACGCCCTCCAACATCACTTGCAAGAGATAAGCCGTTTTCTGACAACGTTGCAAAGAAGTACACCAAAATCGCTCTTACTGGTTTAAACACACCGCACATCGTCTCCATCACGCTGTTTTTCTCTTTACTCCCTCCACAAATACTTGGCTTACCCCGACTAGCTTCCAAAGCCAGGATTTTTTTTTTTTATAGGCGTGACACAAAACATGTTCGCATCTACACCGACGCCGCTGGCGATCGGTCACGCAATCCCCAGAAAGTTTGAAGCAGCCTCCCCCCCCCCCCCCGCGCCCTGCCAGAAAACAACTCCTTCCCTCCGCTCCTTTCGTTAAAAAAAAAAAAAGGGAAAGGGATGAGGAAAACGCGGGATGCGAAGCCAGCCGAGGTAAATCCCCTTCCATTTTACAGCGTGAGACGGCAACAAACCCGCTCCCCGCCCCTCCCCCAGCCACCACATGGCGCCAACAAAAGGCAGCTCCAGAACAAAGGAAGCGCTGGTGCTGCAGGGGCCGCCGGCTCACCGCCCGCCCGCTCGATCCCTCCGCAGCCGGGGCCGCCCGCCGCCCTCCCCCGCCGGGCGGAGCGGAGCCCCGGGGGCGGCGGAGCGCGCCAGCCGCCCGCCTCTCCCTTCCGCTCCCGCCGAAGGGCCGCGCCGGGGCCTAGCGGCCGCGCTCCGCCGCCGCACATGGCGCCCGGGGGTAGGGAAGGAAGAGGAGGAGGAGGAGGGGGGGGTATGGCGGCGGGGGCGCGGCCTGCTCCCGCCTCAGCCCGCCGAGGGAGGCGCGGCGCTTACCCCGCGTCCTCCTCGTTCTTGCTGGCGTTGATCTGGTCGCCTTCGGCTCCGTTCTGGCTAGCGGCCGTCCCCGCTGTTCCCGCCGCCGGTCCGGCTCCCGCTGCCGCCGCTGCCCCCGCCGCCGTTCCCGCCGTCGCCGCTACGCCCGCTGCCGCCGCCGCTGCTGCCGCCGCCGGAGCCCCGCCGGTTTCGGCCTGCTGCTCTCCGGCGCTTTCGGCCGCTTCGTGCCCGTTCTGGGTGGCGCCGGTGGCGGCCGCCAACTGCTGCTCCGCTTCGGACATGCTGCCCCGTCCGCAGAGGCGAGAGGGACGACAGGGCGCCTGCGAGAGACGAGCGCGGGTCAGCGAGGCGGCTCCCCCCCCCCGCCGGGCCGGTCTGATCCGGTCCGGTCCCGCCGCCCCTCCCCCCCACCCTCCCCCCTTTTCCGCCGGCGCCATCCCGCTCATACTCACTTTAAAACCCGCTCCCAATAAAAATCCGGGCCGGCCGGAATTCGGATTAAAATCCCCTACGCGCTGGAGCTGACAGCCCTCCCCGCGGTGCTCGGCTGCTCCGCACCGGCACCGCCGCCGCCGCCACCTTCTCCTCCCCCTGAGACACGTACTCTCCGGCCCGGAGCCTTAACGCGTGGCCGCCTTTATACGGCCGGAGCCTCAGCCACACAGCAATAAGGAGCTTCCGAGTTGGCCGCCGACGCCTGTCAGTCATATCGTTCGGCGTTTCCTGTTGGCTGCGCCGCGGGGGGCGGGCGGGGTGAAGCGAATGGCGGCCCGCGGGACTGGGCTTGGGAGGGAAGGCACGGCGCGCGGAGGCCTCGCGCTTCTCGCCTCAGCGCTGCGGGCGGTTCTGCCCGACGCGGGGCGGCCCCGGCCCCCGCCCGCCTGCGAGGAGAAGGAGGAGAAGGAGGAGAAGGAGAAGGAGAAGGAGGAGGAGGAGGAGGGCGGCCGTGGTGCCGTTATCGCCTGGGCAGCCCGGGAGTTGCGCGCCGCCCGGGGAGCACCGTCCTCCCTCAGGGCCCGCGGGTCCGGCGCCGTTGTCCCCGTGTGACGGGCGGGGAAAGGCCCGCTCCGGCGAAAGTTACCGTCCAGGAAAATCACAAGCGTGACAGGGAGGAAAGCCAACCCCTGAGGGTGCAGAGCCCCGGCGAGACAGTCAAGAGTCAGCGCTCTCCTAACGCTCCTGCGTTGTTCGGTCGCGGCGGGACCCGAACGGCGCAGAGCCCCTTCCCGCCGCACCGGGCAGGCCGGCCCCGCCGGGGCCCGCGCGGCAAAAGTTGTGGAAACACGCCTGTGACTTGAGCGCAGTATTTACTTACAGTGTCGCACTGGTTTAACTTAAGGTGTGGTATGTACACTGAGTCAGTTACTCCAGTACGAGAGGTTTACTTAATGTTTCCAGCTCTGCTGGTTTTGCAACCGAGAGGGCCAGTATTTATTGTTTTTAATGGAAACTTAGGTTTAGATATTACATAACTCTGGGAGCTGGAGCCCTGAGCATGTGCCTAGGCCATAATTCCTTTTGCCTGAGGATATATCAACTTTGTTGACAAAGTTGTGTGTGGAAAGCGCAGAAGACAACTGCTCCTTGTAATCATACTTTAAATTCTCATACAATATACCATTCCTAATATCCCACTTGTCCAGTCAAAGGGATGGGGTCTGGCTTTTGGGTAGACAGCCAAAGCTCACTGCCGCATCTTAAAAAAAAAAAAAAAAAAAAAAACAAGCCAGTTGCTTGTGGGCAAAAAGTAACAATTATTACTTAACTTTCTGTAGTAATGAATGCATACATTATTACTTGCTTGCTCCACCCTCTGTCAAATACCTCCTCTGGCTCAACTTGCATATTTTCATCTGCTATTACAATTCAGCAAGAGTGCACATAGCTACTTGTGAATAAAAATAAATTGTGGTGATAACATTTTGTTGTTAAGTAATCTGGTCTAAGATCCAGGCTGTTCTTCAGTGAACTGCTTGCAGAGCACTTTTTATCCTCTACAGGATTCATTTTCTGAAGTAGGAACTTGGTAAAACAGGGGACATTAGGTTTGCTTTGTAAGCTTTGTTGCAGTACAACAAGCAGAGCATTAAAGATGAACACGAAATAAAATCAACAGGGTATGTTCAGAGTAAGGGCCTGATCCGCTGCTTTTTTTTTTTTTTTTAATAAAAACATTCCATTGCTTCAGGCTATAACCCAGACCTCTTCTTAAGGGGAAGAGGGGAAAAAGAAGGAAATTGTGCTTAGTATTGGGAGATTGTTTGAAAAATAGCCCCTCACTACAGCCAAGAATTTCAAGCCACTCTTTTGCTTTGGTGCTTGCCACGAGCATCACTTTAACTGGTCCAAGCTGAGCTTTCTGCTTTGACACCTACGCACATGTGCAGCAAGACTGCATTGTATTTGTTACTGGAATTGCAACAGACTTTCTTGTAATTTCTAGATTTTAAATCCTCAGCCATAGCGGCTATTTGCTTTTGGAAATCTCCCCCTTCCCCACCCCCCATTTTTGCTGCTCACAAATGGAACAGTATTAAACCAATCTAAGTGCCCAACATGAGTTATTTCAAGAATAGAGCATAGGGTAGTAGTATGTGTGATGTATCAGCCAGGTGTTCTATCCATGAAGGATATTAATTTGTAAGCATCCTGCCACACTTTCAGCCCAAGCTACAATAGCTAAGAACTTTAGAGATGTTTATCTCAACCTAGTCTGCTGACAGGGTGGGGTACACTAGGGAGAAGCTCTACAACCAGCTCTTTAGGCTAAAGTTTGTGAAACACTGTTATATGAGGTCAGGTCTAGTAAAGACAGCACAAAGATTACCTAACCAGTACACTTGAAAATTGTAATGTCCGCAAGACAGGTCGTGTATGTTGTCTGATAAAGATACTCATATTTATGAGAATATATTTTTTAAATTGTTTTTCTTGTATTGTACTTTAAATAAAATGTTAGAAGCAAAGAAATTTTTCATAAGATACTGTTTATCCTGATTTATACCACCTCAGAGAAACTTACCCCACATCCAGCAAATGAACTTCTTTTGATTTTTTTTTTAGGCAGCTTGGCTTAAATTGTAAACCTCTCAATCAGGTCTGTACCGAAAAGGTATGGTTTGTGATTAAAACCAACTAAGCCACTGGCTGTCAGCTGACTGCATTCATTTATACAGAGCTGTTAGCCTGCTTCAATTGGAAAACACCACGTATTTGCTTAAGTCACTACAGGTGACTAAGGCCAAACTGGTATTTGCAGGTTGATCTAATTGGGATGGTTGAAGTGGTAAATGCTACCACCCTTGTGCTCTGTCCACCTTCTTTTTGCAGGTCTTTATGGATGCAGCTGTGGCAGCTGACTACAGAAATACATCTGTGCTGAAGTTACAAGTTTATAGACCAACACCTGAGAGTAAACTGAAGTTGGAAGCAGTTTATATGAGCCTGTCACATCAGTTTAGGTTCAGCTGATGGATATAACCTGAGTGCTTTTGATGATATATGTATTACTTAATTTCCTTGCAAGATTCACTGCTCCAAACAGCTCCTTTGTATTTCATCAAGCCTTGCTAAGGACTTGAATGATTGTCATTTTGACTTCTCCGTACGTTTCCCTTTTCTTTCTTTTCTCTTTTTCAGTTTTCTCTTGTTTTGCTGAACCTGTCTCGTCTTTCCTTTCGTAGCCCTTGCACTGGTACTTGGGCACGTGTTATCCTTTTCCTGCTTAACAGTGCTTTCTTTAAAGCTGTACTCTTTTCCAGCTGCCCATTTCTCCTGGTTAGGTCCACCTCCGTCTCTCATCTTGGCAATTCCAAACAGTAGCTCCCAACTGCCAAGGCTTTCTGTGATTCCCAGTTGCCCCATTTTAATAGCTGTTTGATGCCTTGTATGTCTCATATCCAACAGCAGGATAACAATGTGGTTGTAGACTGGCTACACAGCCTGGTTTGAAAATGGTGACTGTCATGACTAACAAAGTCACTTTTTACATATCTAGACATCAAAGACTGAATAAAAAAAACTTGAGAATATGGGTTGTTAAGATTAGATGGGGTCTCACCAGGCCCCATGGTGCCACAGGTAATTTTAAAGCATTCTTCTGGGTTGTGACTTGGGTTTTGGTCTTGCATTTCACTCCCCACTCAAAGCCTGTGGTTAATGAAAGAAAAATACACACATACCTTCTCCGGTGGTAATCCTCCTTACATGACACATTTACTGCTGAGAAAAAAAACTATCACTGCCATTTTTTTTAATCCTATAATTACTATGATTATTCATGGTGTTGACTGAAATGGAACTGAATTTTACTTGTGTATGGACTTTCTGATCTTGAGCCTAATTTTGCTGTTCTATCAAACTTGCTCCTTACTCCAAGCCCTGCCTTTGCTGTCTGTTCATACCAGTTTTGTGCCATACCTGTCTTCATCGCCTCCTTCCCTTTCTTCTTTATCCTATTTCCTCATTATTTCCATTGTGTTGATTTTTCTAGTTCCCCTCTTCCAAAAAAAAAAAAAAAAAAGAGAACCAACATATCATTCACTGCCTTGAAATTGTTGATGTAATTTATCCCTTTCCCACACCCTATGTCCGTCTTGTCTCAATTGATTGTAAGCATCTCAGGTCACGGACTACCTACTATATACAAAATACTATGCTATAAGAAGGTTCTGTCTGAGTTAGTCTTTATGCACAGTATAAATAAATAAATTTTATTAATAATAATAACTATGTGAGTAAACCCACTGATTTTAATGGTACAGCTGACAGTAAGTGGTCAAAGTAAGTGTCAAAAGGATGCCTTATGCTACATGGAATTAAGAAGAAAAGATGCATTTAAGGAAGCATTGACAAAACTTTAAAAAAACCCTTATTTAACTGATTGCCTCTTGTAATTTGCCAAATAAAAGATTTTTATTGGTTTATTCTTACAGTCATTTATTCATTGTGGATAGTATCACACTGAATACTTATCTCAGCTTAGTGGCCTCAGGGATAATCCAAGCCAGTATTATGTTAAACATTATGCAGAACAATGAAAGAGCAAATGAGCGCAAGTGTTTCTGCTCCAAAAAGTTAGGTAAAAGCCTAATATCTACATGCGGTAGCTATACAGAACATCTATATACCGATGAGGAGGAGCTTTATAGAAAATAAGTTGTCAATGCCAACCTCTACAGGTGTTCAACAGGAGCTCAAAGTGGGATAAAGCAGGAAGGTCTTTATTTGAAAGTCCATTAGTGGAGTTCAGTTGTACCAGCTGGCAGGAAACAGGAGATACCCTTGCAGAGTGAAACAAAAGGTACAGTAGGACCAGATCAGTGTGTGAATGGGCTTGCAATTGAAGACTAACAATTTTGTGTGATAGAGAAGACTCTCTTTGGAAAGGTGTGGAGAACTTACATAGTTAAACTGAAGAACTAAGAAAATCGTGTTGCAGAGCTTTCTGAATGGAAGCAAATGCTTTATTTGTTGAGGCCAGAGGAAAGGATGTCAACAATAACTGAGGTGAGGAGAGCTTGAGCAAGATTCCTAGCCATGTCAATAAATAACAAAGATCACGTCTCGGCTGACATCTGCACAGCAGTTTAGACCAATCTGAGCCCAAACCCCACAGTCCTGGCTGTAAGGTTCCACCTGCTCCTTTGCACATTTGGCTGTAAAACGATGGTACATCAGGCAGATGGTTTGTCTAACACATGCTCATTACCAAGGCTTTAAATGCAATGGAGACACCTGAAGTTTGAAAGGAGACAGTAGTAAGAGGCAATCATATCTGTATTTGCCCATTAGGCTGTTGAGCTATGAGCTAGAAGGGATGGGAGGAGAGTCAAGAACGGTGCTCACCACTGCTCTTGCAGAAAAGGGAAAGAAACACAAGGTACAGTACTGACAAGCCAAGCTGAAATAGTGATTGGAGAAGCAACAGATGAGAGTAATTGCAAAAGCTAAGATAGGGCACTAGCTAGCTAGGCCAAACGTGACTGAAGGCCAAAGAAGAGATTGGTTTAAGTTGGGTTGAGAAGCTTTCAGATGACAAGAGGAAGCAAAACCAAGTTTGTAGGGGATTTAGGGTAGAACCAGACAAGAGGTGTGATTGGAAGATTTGTAAAAGTAAGAAGACAAGAGGTGCTTCTACCAAAGGCTTTTTTTTTTTTTTTTTTTTCCTAACATAAGAGACAAGCATATCTGTGGGAGTGCTGGGGGGGTCAGAGCAGACTGAATGACTAAAGCTGTGAACAAATGAAAGAGTGGGTGGTGAGGAAGATCAGGAAATGAAATAGGGTGAGGTTAATAGGGCAAGCGATGGAGTTACAGAAGATGTGTAGGTAAGATTTTTGTTATTGCCACCTAGACACTTGTAGAAAGGGGAAGCATCAAGAGAATATTTTGTTGATTTTTATCTCTGAAGAAAATGGTCAGATAGCAAGTAGAGGAAAGCAGAAAGGAAAGCTTGACAAGGGTTAGTCAGCAGCAATGAAAAGCTAGCTAGGATTACAGGCGTGCAGATAAGCTGCAGAAGTAGAATTGTTTAGCTGTAAGAAGGCAGAAATGGAGGAGAGGGCAGGCTTGCAGGAAAGGAAGTTAGCTTGATCACAGGATTTCCGTCAGAGACACTTTGCGCTGCAAAAGCAAGCATGGATGAAGCAAGTGCTGAAGGTAAGCCTGCGCTGTGGGTAGGTATGACAGTTTAGCATGAGAGACAGAAGCAAAAAAAAGTCAGTGGTGGATGAAAGTTGTATGTGTGATAAATGTGTAGCTAGTAAATTACTGTTAAAGCAAATACATTTTTTTGTGCTTAATGTCAAAATGTAAATAAAGCTAAAAGATGTGCAAGCTTCATTTTTAATCAATGCAACTAGTTGGTATTATTTCTTTAGCTTTTCTTTGCTCTATTATTTTCATCATTCTGTTTTTCTTTCCTTCTTTTTTTAACAGTCTACAAGACATTAGTTTCTCCACCTTCTTGCAGTACTGGAGTACAAAGCTCTGAAATAATATTTTTCCTTAAAAAGCTACTTATCTGCTGTTACTAGAATACAAATATGCCTGCAGCCACAATCTTCCAGTGTTTTATATTCCATGCCAGCTAAAAATAAGTGAGACAACTAAGGCTTGTTAAACCGCTTAACAGATAAGATACAGCAGCAAAGCTATGCCCAGAGAAGTATTCAGAACTGTAACGGTTCATTACATTGTAATTATAATTTTACTTTTTTGTTTGTTTGTTTCTTTTCTTAAAATCACATCCCTGGCCTACAGAAGTTAAGGAAGATGCTTTAGACCAGCCTTTTAGTTGTCAGAAATATTTTTTCCAGCACTGTAGAGATAGTAAATATAAGATAATGATATTAACACAGGGTTGTAAGGTTAGGTTTATGGAATCCAAGGCTTTAGAAGAAACCTTTGAGATCCTACTACTGTTAAAAGATATGTCTTTGTTAGGGAACGCATAATGTTATTTTCTCTTAACGTGTGGGGCCACTTTAAATTTGTAAGTCTGCTTTATTAAACCATCGTGGGAAGCGTAGCAGGAGGAAACCCTGGGTAATTGGCTGCGGCTCCAGATGCAGCCGCCCGCTCATTGGAGAGCAGAGGATTCTCCGAGGTACTAAAATTAGACAATCTCCGCCCTCCAGAAATGCTTCTGGAAACAGCGAGGAGGAGAAATTCTGACACAGACTGAGGGCCCGTGGTGGGGAGTGAAGCGCACAGAACCCTGCTCCTGGCAAAACTGCAGCATATAAGAATGCACAGGAAGATACTTTTTTTTTTTTTAAACTTCGTTAGCTGAAAAACCCCGCACACAATAAAGAAATTGCAAGAGATTAATGTTAGCAATGTTTTACTTGTGAATATTAAATTCACCATTTCTTATGTAATAATAATTCTGAAGTATTCAGCCAGGCTGAGGAAGCCTTTGAACTGCTAAATCTAAGCTAGGGCTGGCAGACTTGTGCTCATTGACTTTGAAAAGAAACGACTCTTGTCGAATTAACTCTCAACTAAACTAAATAACTGGTAAACTCTTTCTATCAGCTTTTTTTTTTTTTTTTTTTAATAAAACGTGTTTATCCATTATCTCTGTGTAGTTGCAGTGTTCACAATGTCTTCAAATTAAATATTGGATAAGGTATCTCTGTGAAAGAAACAAACACCATGTGCCTGTATCAGTGAAGGAAAGTCTGTATCTGAGTTACTCAGTCTTGTGCACTTGGAACCTTTATTTTTTAAAGTCTGTGAATAAAAACTTCAGTGTTTGATTTTTAAACATATCTCAAACTGGCTGCAAGGAAATAATCGCATAGCTTTGTTTCTCGTTTCTATTTTTACATTATTTACATTACTCACTAAAAAGATTAAGGCAAAGTGGATTTTTCTTACACTAGAAACAGCTTTTGCAGTAAATTTGCTATTTCCTCTGCTAACCAGGGTACACAGTGTCAGCATCTATGGCTCTTAAAGTGGTTGGGGTTTTTTTGTCTTTTCTTCTTTGCATCTACTTGCGGTCCGATTTCATTAAAAAAATTGAAGCCTATATACCCGTGTTTTCTCCCCGTCCCTTTGTCAGTGTCACCTCAAGGACCCACACGCAATGGCCAGTTTCAGCTGAATTCACCAGCAGGCCGGAGGCCTTAACGGCACCTCAGATCCCACAATTTTTGAGAAAGCGGCAATAAGAGGAGATGAGGCCCAAAGGAGAGAGGCACGGCTGCAGAGCGAGCTCAGTAGTTATCAGCGCCGTCCGCCGGTCCACACCCCGATAGTGCCGGGCCAGCTGGCAGGCGTTCAGCCCGGAGAGCCGGCCGCGGCACGCGCAGCCCTGCCCGGGGTAAACAGGGCGGCCAGGGAGGCGATACCGGAGCACCCAACGCTTCGGCTTCCAGGGCACGGGCCGGGCTACGGCACAGAAGCTCACGTCGGATGGATGATGGCTGCCCTGTAATTGCTCCGAGCGGGAGCGACCCCGGGGAGACGGGGAAACAGGGAGCGCGCAGGGAGCAAGGGTGTTGGCACGACGGTGGTAAAATCTCGTAGAAATCCCCAGGGAGCGCGGCTTCCCCAGCTCTGTTTATGGCTCACCTCATTATGGTTTAACTCGGAAAACAGTGACTGTTTCTTACTCATTACACGTTTGGTTTTGTGACAAAAGTTAAGTAGCACTGGATAGACACTGTAATTCAATAAAAAATGCTGAAAAACACTATCAGAGAGCTGTAGATTCAGGTTACTACGTCTGGTATGCTGGAAGGCTGCGTACTCTAAGCTCCAGATCCCACTGACGGTGATCGGGCATGTAAACAGGAAACCTCGGCACGCTCCCACAATAAATACTGATATTTAAATAACCTGAAGAATGGCTTGTGTGCTTAGTCCTTTTCCAATAAGCAGCGTTACCTCAGTTTATGAACGTTTACGGTGTGATCATGCTTCCCTCAGCAGTCCTGAGTGTGAGGTAAGACCGACATAAAGCTTTTATTGTCACAGAGAAAGGAGATTTTTGATAGCTCCCCTCCAGATCACGCTGCTCCCTTCCTTATCCTCGTAGCCCATGAGATGCCCATAAACACGCAGATGTGGCCCTCAGTTATTTGCCCGGAGACCGCGGCTGTCCCGGCCTGCGAGACGCGTTCCGCGGCAGGCCGAGGGCGGCTGCCTCTCCCTCCCCACACACCGGCGCTCCCCGGCCGCCATTTTTGACACCCCCCCTCAGCGCCTCAGCACGCAGCCGAGGGGCGCGGAGGCCATCTTGTGGCCGCTCCGCCCGGGGAGCCGGCCCCGCCGTCACCTAGCAACGGCGGCGGAGCGGGAAGGTGCGTGGCATGGCGGTGCCGGCGGGCCGGGCCGGGCCGGGCCGGGCAGGGGGACCCATCGCAACCGCTGTGGGGGGCAGAGCAGGCGGAGCTGGTGGTATGGCGGCGGGTCCCTCAGGGTAGGTGGGGATGAGCCCTTCTCCCAGTCGGGCGGCGGGGAGGGGTCTGTGGAGAAATGGGGTCTGTCTCCGCCGAGTCCCGGGTCCCTCGGCCGCCGGTGTCCGTGACAGGGTGCTCTGGCTCCAGGCCGGCTGCTCCGAGCGCTCCGGGTGTCTGTACTTTCAACCTGGTTCCTAGGCAATGGCAGCCCCGGCGGTCCTGTGCTCAGGTCTCCGTCTTTACTCCCCAACAGAGGCCGCAGGCTGTTCAGCCAAATTTGAAAGCCAAGGAGAAGTCTCGAAGGTATAGGTGCAGAAAAGATCATCCCGACCAAGGCGGCAGGTATAACTCAGCAATTATATATGGTTTTTGCAGCAGTGAGCTGGCCGGTCGGCTGTGTACCCGTGTCTTGTCCAGCGCAGATGGAGAGAGACCCAGGGCTGGGAGTGTGGAGGCAGAGGGAAGAAGGGGGAAAAGAGAAGGTCACAAGTGGTCACAAGTCTGTAGGAAACCCGTCTGCCTGCGCTAGTTCTGCGATTCACAAAACAATTTTGTATCCTAATAGCTTGCTAATGGCCTGATCCACTCAGACAGAGAACTGGCACTTTGTCCTGAGTCCATAAATGTAGGAATTAAATAACAATTGAGAAATACCCTGAGGCTTACAGATGGACTAGCTCCAAGTAGTAAGTCCCACACCACAATCTTCATGCATGAGAATACAGATTTTGGGTTTGGTGGAACACACAGTTGGGGGATGGAGGATGTGGGAGTGCAGTGAGCCAGGCTCACTCTTGCACATAGCAAAGTGTATGGTAACGCTTCTCCTTCTCTCATATGTTGTCTGAGTTAATTAGTGAAATATTAGAATAGTTTACACTTTATGATTGGCTAACGACTTTTAATTTTTGGCTTATTTTCCACAAAATATTGCTGCACTCAGAACGGGAGTGTCAACTACAAGAGTACTAACTAGTCCAGAGAAAATCTCACGTGGGTGTTGTGAAACGGGGATGATCTGCTCCATTTCTAGAGTACATGGTAAATGTCACCGCGGGTGACTGCACAGTCGACAAACTCCAATTATCATGAACTGGTGTCATTGCAGTACAAAAGGAGTACGTGAATTCTAATTCAGAAGCCAAGATGCAGATGCTAATGCCCGAACCTCAGATTTTTGTGGAAAGAACTCTGGCCCTCATCAAACCAGATGTTGTTGATAAAGAAGAAGAAATAGAGGATCTCATTCTCCGATCAGGATTCCTGATCGTTCAGGTAACAGGCTGTGCTCCAGAGAAAATAACTGCAGTTTATAAGTCAGAACAATATTTATTTTAAGTTTCAGCAGTCAAGCCAGTGACTGAAAGCTGGTATGTCCAAAAATCAATTTATATTTTTCATACGTCATCAACCACTGCTGCCAGATTCTGTAAGGATACATTTTACTGGTGCATGGGATGGAACAGACCGACTATTTTGCTGACCACAGGAAAACACAGACTTTGTTAATAAACTTGGATTTAGCAAACAGATGTAGCAGATATGTAGACTCTCCAAAGTAACTCTCTGGAGAGCATGCCATTCTGGTATCACAAGTTTTCATACAGCATGCATTTGCCAAAAGGATACTCAGAAAATTGGTTGAATTAGATAGCTGGCCAGTTGCAGTCTGACGTATTTTTCGTTTCCACTGTTTTTAATGTAAATGGACTTTCTGGATATTTAAATGTATTACAAATGTTTCACTTAAATAGGCCTTACTGAGCTTGTCCTTTTACATTTTGGACGTGCCATGGAGGCCATGGGGACGTTGCCTCGAGCACCCCTGTCAGACCCCACGCTGCTGGGACAGGCTCTAGAGTGTGACTTTCAGCAGAGATTGCTTTAAGAGAAAATCTGCCGTTAGCTGACGAGAAATGTATTCTCTCAGTCCTCTTTTATGGGGCTCTTTATACACTCGCTCTGTAAGAGCATTTGAAAAAAAAAGAAATTGTTACAGTAGGTCAGAATCTGGGAAATAGAACAGGAGGAGCGCTGGATCGCTTGAAGCGAGGGGTGCGTCGGGCTCTTCGGCGAGGAGCCGGCAACGCTGCTCGGTGCCTGGCAGGACGATTTTCCTCGCCTTCCACGGTCGTCTGTAGCCGGGCCGTGACCAGGCAGAGCCCCGCGCCGCCTTCCCGGCGGGTCGGCACCGCGCTGCGCCCCGGGCAGCCCGCGGCGGCGGCGGCCGCTGGGGGGCGCTCTTCCCCCGCGCCTGCCTGCGGCGGCGGGGCGCGGCCGGGGCCTCCCCGCAGCGGCGGCGGCGCCTCCTCCGCCTCCTCGTTCTCCTCCTCCTCCTCCTTCTCCTCTTCCTCCTCATCCCCTCCCGCCTCCTCCTCCTCACCATCACCCGCACCCCCCCGCCGCCTCCTCCTCCTCCTCCTCCTCCTCATGGCGGCCCCGCGGCAGCGCCCTTGGCCCTGGCAGCTGGCTCTGTGTCACTGAGCTGAGCGACGACCGGGCTTCTAGATATAATTTTAAGGTGATTCCACCCCCACCCTACCCCCGGAAATGTAATAATTTTTCTTATTCTTGTAAATGCCCCTTTTCCACATTTGTTCTTTTTAATTTCCTCCATTACCTTTCTGGTTGTTTTATTTATATGAAATGTATCAGAAGATGAGTGAGACTAGATTTTATTTTTTTTTTTTTTTTTTTTTTTTAATGACAAGATGTTTACAGCATCTTTAATGTCTCCAGTGACTTTTGGCACCAAAGTCATTAGGAATCCAAATTTGTGATACTCTGTGTTGCATAAGTTCAGGCTCAAAGAATGCACTTTAAAATTTATTTATTTATTTTTTTATTTACTTCTCTTTTCATGACTGCCCTGTGCCTTCTGATAACCTCCCAAACTTGTCCTAATCCTAGCCACCTGCAGGCTGGGCAGCTATTGAGAGAACCATAAAGCATGAGTCCTGAATGAAAAATAGAACAATTGCATAATTAATGGTGTGGGCTGAAGAGAAAATTGTTTAAAAGTAGAATATTATGCTGGAGCAGCTGAGTAATTAAATCCTGCCCATGTAATGCTCTTCACTTTTTCTGTACTGTGCCCTGACTAAGTCATCCAGCAGTTTTAAAATGCTGTAGTTTTTGTAGGCTAAAATGACATCTTACTCAAAGGGCCTGTTTGCTTAATTAACTTGGAAAACTCTTGCTCTTTGTTACTGTGTATCTCAAAGAGGATCAGATCTGGGACAATCAGCTTAGGCTGGGTTGTTACTGTATCTGTTCTGCACTTGAAGATAAGTCTGCAGGAGAGGACTGTATCCTACCTGAGGTAGCAAGCTATCTTAATTTGGCAAGCTTTTTTTCCTTTTTTTTTTTCTTTTACACTTTATAGAAACGGACACTCCAGTTAAGCCCAGAGCAATGTAGCAACTTTTATGCAGACCAATATGGAAAAGTGTTTTTTCCCAATTTAACAGCCTATATGAGTTCTGGACCTTTAGTTGCTATGGTTCTTGCCAGATATTGTGCAGTCTCACACTGGAAGGAATTGCTTGGACCATCAAACAGCATAAGAGCTAGGAGAACTCACCCTCACAGGTAACTCATTGATTGGCCTTGGGGAAGTCAGTAGGATTTTGTCATTCTTTTAACTGAGACCAGAATTCCTCTCTCTCTCTCTCTTTTTTTTTTTTTTTTGTACAGTAGAGATACGGTGTTGGAGTGGCTTCTTATCTCTTAAATTTTGCTTAACATAGCTGTTCACCTTTGTTTTTTAGTATGTAAAGTTCACCCATTTTATGGAGAATGCTACGTGCATGAACCTAAATTTTAGGTAGCTACTTATTTTGTTTAAAAACAAAATCAAGCCAATGCCTTGTTAATTAGTCCATATATTTTGCTTTTATATGCTCTCAGACTGTAGAGACTTGGAAGGGATTTGCAGTCACCTACCAAGCACTTATTTCTCTTGTTTTTAGCTTAAGAGCAATCTATGGGACTGATGATCTGAGGAATGCACTTCACGGCAGTCTCAGCATTTCCTCAGCAGAAAGAGAAATTCGATTCATGTTTCCAGAAGGTAAAATGGTGCAAATAATACATTGCCAGTCTTTGGGAGGATAGTGTCCTTCCCCATTATTACTTGTCTCTGTCCAGACTCTAGATACAATCGGATTTAGAAGAGGTTGGGTTTGTTTGCTTTATGAGCGTGTGAGTCTCCTTATGTATAAGCTGGTATTTTCTGCTATGAAAGGTATACCAAAATGTATCTGAAGAGCCATTATAGTTAGAGGGATTGCTTCTACTTTTCAAACTCTGTGGTCTGGGAGTGGGAGCAAAGCTGGTAAATGAGAGGAAATGGGAAGCTATCACACTGTTGGCTTGAGAAGACTGACTCTTCTTGGACTCAGGTTGAGTAATTCCTGTTCAACAGCAGCTGGATGCTTACGTGATAGTGCAATTCCAAAGTTAAGTGCCAGAGAATTGGGCCATAGAACCTGGAGAGGCTGGGAGAGAATCTCTTGTTTAATGTAACAGTTGGAAGACAGCTTTGCTCTTTGACAGAAAGATACAAGGGAAACTGCTAGAAAAACTTCTCTGGTTTTGTCAACTGTATCAGTTAGTTTAATAATAAAAGATGTTGCACTTCCCTGCAGACCTTACCTGTTGTAAACCATGTCTCTTCTCCTCACCCTAACGACACAGCTGGACTTAAGGTGAAATTTTTAGGGTCTTCAGAAACCAGCTTCACACTGCAAGAAGGAAGTACTAAATATGGGATATATTGTTTCTCTCCTGCCCTCAATGTATCTTCAAGGATATAGCTTTTCCCCAGATGATCTGATTTCCTCCCCTTTCATAATTCGCTGTAATTAGTAAGATTATCTCAGGGACATTGTAAAGGGGTTTAGGTAGTTTCTTTGCAGTTTGTTGTGGAAGAAGCTATAAAAACCATTATGTATTATTAACTTATTAAGGAAAACAGCAGCTCATATCTAAACAAACTTTGAAAGATGCCTTTTTTAATTGCTCTATAAGCTGCTTTCCAACACCTGTGGTTATTCCTTACAGTGATCTTGGAGCCAATTCCAGCTGGACAAAGAGCTAGGGATTACTTGAACCTTTATGTAAAGCCTACATTATTAGCTGGGCTCACTGCACTGTGTAAAGAGAAGCCAGCAGATCCAATGGTATGTACAGTATATCAGTATTGTGTGGTATGCTTTGTGATACATTTACTTTGTATTAGTAAAGTCCCTGTATGTAGGAAAGCTACTCTTTTGTTAAAGAGCTGTGCTGTTTTAGCTACCTGCTAATGAGCTAATCAAATAACATTTGCCTTTCAAGAAGTTGATTGGTTTGTTAATAGATGAAATGAGGGGCAGGACTAAATGAAATCAGCCTTGATGAAATGATGGGGGGGGTTTAGGTGACTTCTGTAAAACTCTTTCTAACATATAGTTGTTACAGATGGCTGGAAAGGTAAATGGGTACTATCATATGATGTCGAATATAAGTTTTTACTTTATTTACTGTTTCTGAGGTGAGTTTGTAATGAAATAGCTTTCATACAATAGATACTAAGTGAGATTAGATGCTAATCACACTGGTAGTAGTTACACAGTTGAGTAAAATACTGTAGAGTTCTTAGCAAGGCTGTCTATATCTTGCCATTGTTATGTTTGTTTAGATCAATATTATCAATCTTTCAGGATTAGCTATTATTTTGACTATACAGCATGGATTAGCATTTACTTGGGTTGTTCCACAGTTCACCAGGAAAATGAATTATGATTCTTCTGAGTGAAACCTATCTTGAATAGTCAAACTGCCCTGCAGAAAATTCTTCTGTCTTCTTATGACCCCTTTCTAGTTATCAAGCTGGCGCATCTTGCCGTCCTCTCGCATGTTATTCCTTTTAACCATGGATGTCATTCAAATTACAGTTCTTTGTGGAAAGACTAGAGTTAATTTCCTGTTGTTCTTTTGGTGGTGGTGGTGTTTTTTTAGTTTGTTTTTTTTTTTTTTTTTTCCCAGCTCCTAAACAAAATTAGCTTGCTTTCTTCTGGAAAAATGGTAAATGTTTTTTGTATTCTTAAAGTTCAAGTCATTCACAGTAATACTTATTTAAGAATGCAGATAATTAATCAATGTGACAATTTACTGGCAGTCGTGGTGCATTCTACATCATTATCAGGTTTTTAATCAACATTGCATTTTTCTAAAAGATACATTTCAGGAAAAAAAAGCCTGAAAAATAATTCAGGGGTGTTTCTATGAATTATGTGGTATACATGGGGTCAGATTAAGTGTACTGTGATTGTTCCAGCTTTATAATCTGTTCACTATGTCTGTAGATCTGGCACTGTTACCATAGAAATCTAGAAAACAGAGATGAAGAGGTCTTTTCATCCATCCCTTTGCCCAAAGGCCAGTCCAATTGTATCTAACCATTCCTAACAAATGTTTGTCTGGCCTGTTCTTTAGCATTCCAAATGATGGAGAATCTACAGTCTCCCTAGGCAATCTGTTTCAGTGCTTAATTATACTTGGTTGAAAAGCTTTCACTAAAAGTTAGCCTAGATCTCCCATGCTCCAATTTTAAGCTCATTATTTTTATTTTTTTTCCTTTTACTATCCCCACAGGACATTGGAGACAATGTAATATCTCCTTTTTTTTTTTGAGGCAACCTATTGCATATTTGAAGAGCGTTACCATCTTTTTTTCCCTTTAGTCATCACTTCGCTATATGAAAAACTGATTATTTTTTTTCCTCTTACTTTATAAGTCACATTTTTCTAACTCATTGTTTGTTTTTGCTTCCAATTAATCTCTACATTCTGAGCACAATTTTCTAGCCAGTTGTGGTAACTAATAGTAACTTCATTGAGCTTGTAAGAAAGCTATATGAAGCAGTGTCAATAGCTTTACTAAAATGAAAACATGATATTTGCTCCTTCTTCTCTCTCCATAATGTCTGTGACAGAAGGAAAATAATGTTGATTTGATACTGCTTTTTTTCCAAAATATATGATGGCTCTTGCTTTTCAGTTCGTTATCTGCTAGGTGACTTATAGGGAGATTGATGGAATTTTTTTTTTTTTTTTTTTTCCTAGTATCCTTCCAGGAACTGAAGAACTGAAGTTGGGGTGATTGGGCTGCTCTTTTTTTTTTTTTTTTTTTTTTTCTTTTTCTTTCTTTTTGAAGATGGCATCAGAAACTATCTGTCCACTCAGAAATATTAGCAGCACAGAGGTTATCTCATACAATTCCCTAAGTAACACAGAATAAATTTAATCAGGCTCAAATGATTTAAAAATTTCTTTTTCCCAAGTAGTTTTTCTAAGGGCTTTTGGGCTTTTAAGTTTTGGGATTTGTTTGGGTTTTTGTTTTTGTTTTCCGTTTTTGTCTTGAGTTCTTAAGGTTCTTCTGCTACTGCTGACTAACTTGTGAGGATTGTCATAGGGCTCTGCTTGTTGTCTCTTTCTTTGCAAACCAATCTTTTTGTACCTGATAATAAAAGGAGAGTGTTGCTTACCTTACTGATGTACTATTCTATCAGTTCTTTCACTTCACAGTATGGTATGAACTTTGTTGTACTTAGCATTCCAGAAACTAATCGTCAACAGCCTTGTGAAGTAAATAAGGATGTGTTAAAAACTTCTCTTTACAAGTGGAGAAATAGAGGCAAAGGGTTAATTTGTCTAAGGCCAGGCCGAGACATTGGCAGCTGGAATCAGGGCTCCAGGCATTCCTACCTCTCACATTCTTATTTAAGTACAATGTGCTGGAAAACTCGCAAGATGAATTTAAAAAAGTAACCATGTGTTGTTATTAAGTTTTAGGTACTATAAGGTGATTTCAGTGCAGAAGACTGGCACTTTTAATGAATGGTTACTAGAGAAAGTATCTGTAAGTGTTGTCGGGAGTAATATTTCATTAAGCAGTTTCATGCATATTGTACAGCCTCATTCCAAAACAGTTGATGGGATTATATGAAGTATGGCTCAAATGTTCTTATACATACACAAAGATAGACATTGCCAGAAAAAGCTGTCTTCTGAAGGTCAGTGTGAATTGTTCAAAAACCAATATAAGTTGTGAAGATTTAAAAGAATATTTTGAAAAAACAGGTTATTTGTATGTCCATTTTTTCTGAAAGGTCTTAATTTTGCAGCACGGTAGGAGAGTGTCTGTATCGGAGGTTTGAAATAATGCTTTTAATATTCTCCCATACACTTCCTAGAAAATGACAGAAAACTGAAAATGTTTGGGTTTTTTGTTCCACAGATTTGGCTTGCTGACTGGTTGATTGAACACAATCCTAATAAACCTAGGCTACAACATCACATCCCTCAGGAAGAGCATCAGGGGTGAGAGCTCAGTGGAAACCATCTCAAGCATTCCAAGTTACAGACACTGGAAAGCATAATACGTGTATCCCTTGGCTATGTAATCAATATTATCTGAAGTAAATGTTATTGTCATGACTACCTGTATCCTCTTGGGATAAATAACCTTACACTTAATCAGCATGTAATAGTTCCAGTAGCTTTTCTATTGACAAAGTGAATGTAGAATTACATGATAAATTTATGGTGTCAGGTGAGTATAAAAAGACAAAATTCTCAACAGGTGTGACTTAACTGCTATTTTCCCCCATTTATCTTGGTTTGGCTGTCTGGGGAGAACAAAATTATTTATACCAGAGCAGATTCCCAAATGACATACAGCTGGCCTGTGCTTTGTGAAACTAAGACTTGTGTTTCAGCATTTTTTTAGCAGACACAAATTCCATTATGGAGGGAGGTACTTGGATGTAACTTAGAAAACAATTACTGGAGGCATATTAGTAACTTTAGAATTTTAATTGCTGATTACATCACTGAGCTAAGGTCTCTTGAAGATGATTCCCTTGAGCCTGATGTATTTTGTCAGAATATAATTTGAAGGACTTATTTGAAGGTCCCATCTCAGTGGTGAAAAGCACTGTGGTTATAAATCAGTGTTTGATTTCCATTAGAAGTCACAAGAAGGTGTATTTTAGTCAAGGACTAAAGCTGTCTTCCAACATTTGTTTGAAAGAAAGGTGCTTAATTGGAATAGCTCACCTTAAGGGTGTTTTCTGTGTTCTCCTGCTGTTAAAAGGTATGCTGATTTCTGTTGTTTTCCTTGTATCGTTGTTTACCCTTGAACTTTAATGTGTTCTATTTGAGAATTTTGAGAGAATGGGTTAGGGGCCATGCTATTCAACAGGCACTATTACGTTTTCTAAAGTAACTGGACTGTTTTGGGGGGGGGGGGGGGGGGGGGGGCAGCATGGGTCTTTTTAATTTTCTTCAGAGAGCTGTACTTGCACTGTTAACTTCAAGCTTTGTATCTTATGGTTTGACTGGCTAGGCTGGAGAAACCAATGTCATTTTCACAACTCTGAAATATTAGTATGCTTGACTATTACTAAACAAACAAGTAATTTCATAATTTGTTTCATGAAAAAACTTGCTCCCCCAGCTTGAGTAATTACGAGAAACATAAGTCATTTGTCTGTAACATTAAACTTTGTTTAAGCTAATTGTTTATCTTCTCAGTGGAATAAACCACTAGTGCTAGCCCAGAGAATAAACATTTAGAAAACTGGTCCCTACAGTACCAAGACCTAAGAATATTGGGACTTTTAGGATGAGGGAAAAAAAAAGCAGCAAGCCCAAATCCTCAAATATGAAGAAAAAAATATTAGGTGGTTAGAAACACAGTAAATAAATCCATTTACAACTAATTTATTTTGCCTATAATTATTGTCACCATGTATGTCTGCTCCATTTACAGGACAGTTGTACTTTGTGGTTTCCTGTAAGCCAAACCAAAACTTTCTTTTTTGAAGATGTCAGAAACTAAAATTGGGTGAATTCACAAGATATTCACCTGTATTTTGTTAGTTACTATGGCATTTTCTTTCTTACTTTGCTGTGATACTGCTTGACAATAAATATCTGCTTTACTTTACTGCTGGAGTTTTCAGTTTTGCTTTTGTGACAGACCTGTATTATATTGTATCTATAGAAGATCATAACTTCCATAGAGAGTATGTGGGTCCTTACTAGGAGGGCTAGGAGAAAGGGCAAAAGCAGTTGATGTTGCAAGTGTTACCTTTATAACCCATGCATAAAGTTTCAGTCATTCAAGTGTATGTCTATAATGGATTTATTCTCTAATATTAGAGCTAACACCTTCACTTGCTGACTGGTGTTCACTTCCATTTTTCTAAGGGAAAGGTAGAAAGAGAGACAGTACCTTCATCCCTTGGGTGCCATCCTGACTCACTGTATCTGTACACCTAGGACAAGTATTGATCCAGCAAATCTCACAGCTGAGATCTTGAGGAACCTGCATTAATAAGTAGAATGTGGGCAGAAGGTCAGTCCTGGGAATGTAAAATGGAAAACCAGCCTGGTCCCCTGGGGGAGCTGTGACACTGCAGGAGAGGCTGTTGGAGGGTGTGCTGCTTATGTTTCTTTTGGTCTTTAGGTTTTTGTTTGGCCCAGAGTAGTATAGGCTTGGCCAGTGTTATAAATCCATATCACAGAAAACATAGCTTTGGAAAAAAACAGATGAACTGAAAGATGTCTTACTATTTGGTGCCAGCAAGGTAAGCTGTTCTCTGTGGGAATGAGTGACCTGTCGTCTTCCCCTGTCGAGTCAAAATAATTACCTTGCCTATTGAGTTTTATTGGGTATTTTTAACTTTGAGGGAGTTCATTTTAGTTTTACTGCCTGAGTGCTGGAGTAGAGCTATGTCCATAAAACCAGCAGTTCAGTCTGTTTCCCATAATTCTGTTTTTTCAACAGACTTTCTCCTGGAACTTTGCTTATCATATGCTTGCTATCACCTGCACTGGAAGTTATTCTTGGAACTATACAGATTGAGCTAATCTGAAGTATTTGATTGTTCAGCCTTCCTGTCTCATAAGGGTTTTATTATCTTTAAGAGCAATTAAACTGCCAGGAACCTTGAACATACTTTAAAGATGGCAGAAACCTCAGTCAAAGCCAGTTCCCCGTTGCCTATGTAAGTCAGAGCATTCCAGCATGCCGAGCCTCAGAAATGAGTTGCTGTTCAGAGTTCAGGACTTTCATTCAGCAACCCTAAGCAAAAAAAACCCCAACCAAACAAAAAAAAAAAAAAACCCCAAACAAAAAACCCCCAAAAGTGTTACATGGAGATTTGCAAACCCTTGTCTTTCTCAGGTAGGAAAAGAAGAGAGGATTTGTCTGTCTTCTTTTGTTCAAGCTATTGATCTTGACTGTTCTTTAAACAACAGTTGTCTAAGGAAAATTGGTACATTGGTGATAAACTGATGGACGTTTGTCTCACGGCACTGTATGAAGGGAAGGAGTGACTCAAACTCTTACTTTTTTTCAGTGCCACATTAGAATGACAGATTCTATTTAAAGCCACAAGAGTCATAGTTAATTTTAATTCATTAAGTTGGAGCAGTCAGATCAAGATAATTCATATTATTCTGGACAGCAAATGTTGGTCGTTTTTGGCACTACCCAACAACAGTACATCCTCTGAACATATTGTGGTTTTTCAATTTCCCTTTTTAAAAAAGTCTGAAGAGTAATTATTTTTATTTTGTTGGAAAGAGAGACTCTTTGCACATCATAAAAAGGTAAATTGCAATTGTTTTTGCAGTACTATTTCCTTTTAGATGCCAGTCAGTAGATTTGCTCTTGGACTAGAAATAGGACTTCAGTCCTCTCTACTGATTACCTGCTGCTTTGCTTTACTCGGGCAGACTTAGCTCAAACCTGCATGGTAACGTCACAAGGACCATCGCAGGAAATGGGTACTTTCTTGTTCTGCTGTTAGTGCAACTTGCTATCTTTTGGAGAGTCAATCAAGAGCAGCTGCCTGTACCTAGCAATCTTCTGTAGTCTGGATGAGCTCCTTTGGGTGTGGAGTGTGTCAGCAGCATGACTGATGTGTTGAGTCTCCTTGGGAGGATGCCTGTCAAATTATTGTTATGCTGCCTCCTGCCAAGTGATCACGGAGATGCTGCCATAAGCTCAGGGGAGAGCCTATTGTTGGTCTTCTGAGCCAGAAATGAGGCATTGTTGTAAGACGGAGCAGTTGGTGGGAGAAGAAGGCAGCTTGCAGACAAGTGGGTGAATGATACTCTGATAATGATAACGCTGAAGGATTAAGAATTCTCTTCAGTTTACTGCTTGTGATTGTTTTACAGCTGAGGGAGGTGATGCTTTCTTACAAAGTACTTCATGTAGTGCCTTGCTGGGTAGGCTTACATTTGTCTTGTACGGCATCATATGTTGTCCCCTGAGAACGCCTGGCTGATTCATTCTTGCTTAGCTCTGGTACTATTCTGATGTATGATTATTTAAAAAAAAAAAAAACAAACAGACACTCACTTGTACCATATCTGCAACTTCTTTACCATCTCATTTACTTTATTTAAAAGTCTTCTCACCTGAAATGTCTGAGTTGGCCTGGATGGATCCTCTGTATTACCAGAGAGAATTGCGAAAGGCAGTTGGGTGCAGTCTGTCAGCCCCAGACTGCCTAGGCGAGGAATCGCGTATGAACTCACCCTAAATTCCAGGGAATTTTTGTGTGCAAGAACCTAATTTGGCTCTAAATACTCTCGGCTTTAGTAAACTACCCTGCAAACCACCCATGTTTCTTTATGATCTATTTATAGTCAACACCTAAGCTCTCATTTCCTTGCAAGGAGACAGTTGTTTTTTGTTACGTTACCAAAATCTGCACTGATTGTCAAGTTAGGAAATTCTGCACTGATTGTCAAGTTAGGAAATTCTGCACTTCCAAAAGCAACATCTTCTTGCTATGCTGGCTATTGGTTCTTATCTCTTTTAGGTGTTGTAAATTTTTTTCTTACTGGGTGGCATTTCTGTTGCAGTGTGAATGACGGCAATGTTTTGTACGTATTTAGTTTTGTGTCAGGCCTTGTCTCTCTATGTGAGAAAATTCCCAGGAGTATTTAACGTACGCGTGCGGATAAATCTCCTGCATGCCCCATAAAGTACTTTACTATGGGCCAATATAAAGCAGTCATTACAGGGCGATGTTTAAACTTCTGAGATTAACACAGTCTCTCAATTGCACTTACTTATTTTTATAATGTGTAATTTAGCAACTGAACCGTGAAAAGTTATGGCGTAGCAAGGTCTTCTTAAAAACAGTGGTTCCAACTGTGATTTGAGTTTGCTTCATTGTAAATCCGGAGCAATTCCATTCTCTTGGTTAAAAGAAAGAAGGAAAATCGGATCATTTCTGGGACCTGCTCAGATGGTATGTTATATATATGTCTGAAATGTATTGTCAGACGTTGGCATGGCACGTTCCCCGCTCCTATTGAAAGCAAAGAGTTTGTGCCATATTTCTCTGGAGCCAGACTTGGACAATACTGTTGTCTGCGTGCAGAACACTTTGTCATTTGCCATTTTGCTAAGGGGCTTGTGTGATGGTATTTTTGCCTGGACGAGGAAAGTTTGATCAAGCCTCTGTCTGAAAACCAGATGCTTTTTTGTGTGGCCACCACACATTTAGATAGCTGTGAGATCATTCCCTGCTACTTACCACTTCCAAATAACCTATCCCATGAGGCTATTTCAGAATTTTTTTTTTTTTTTTTCCTTCAGAGGTCTTCCATGTAAATATACTGAATTGACCAGCAAAGTTTTGACCGTGACTGTCTTTGTTTTGCAAAGTTCTCTTGTAAACAGGCACCATGCTGGCTTCTCTGAATAGCACCATCAGTGCAATTGAATGGGAGCAACAAAGGCATAGGAAATGAAATGTCCATTCAATTTCCTATTCATGTAAATCATAGTTTATCATACCGATTATTAGCTTTGTGTAGTTAGGTTCTGTGATGGTTCTTAAGCCTCTTATTGCCTTTTTTTTTTTTTTTTTTTAATGAACTGCAATAAAACATTGCCTCACCTGTGCGCTGACTCAGTGTCGAGGCATTCTCCAAACTTAGTGTTATAATTGCTATTAATTCATCACTACCTATGGCAAAGAATGTCACCACACTACAAAGCAGCCATGATGTATCTTTACCAGTTGCTCATTCTCTCTGCAAAGCGTTCCGTTTTAAGACTACATGGGATTCCTAGAATGAACAACTTGAAGTAATCCATAAACATGGTTTTAGTAACGATACGTAGTTTCTTTATAACATCTCTCCTCAGTAGATGAGGCAATGCTGTACCAAAGGAACTAGCAGTACACAAATGGTACAAGCGTGAAGGTCAGGGACAGAGAACTGAAATGACTCTCCTTGGGTCATCCTTTGGAGCAGCAGCAGGATCAAGAATAAAACCCATCTCTCTTTAGTTCCAGCTTTGTGTCATATCAGCTGAGCAGTATATCAGTATATCTCTTCAATAAAAAAACGCCTGCTTGTAGTTAAGGAGATTCAGCACCGTGTACTGGATCTGTAGCCCAGTCTAAAGTCCTCTGAGCTAATGTGGAAGAAGTCTTTTCACTGCCTTTTTTGGAACAGAACACAAGTCAAGGCTCAGACTTTTCCACCAGTCTTCTGTGTGCCTAACATCTCAATTTTCCTACCTGAACTTGGGCAAATATTCATATGATCATCCAACACCTCATGGGCTGCTAGGTTGAGCAGTCCATTTCTTGGAGCGTTAGTGCTCATGCACCTATTGCCTGCATTAAACTTTGGAGTGGAAATATGGGTAATTGCACAAGCAGATGGTTACTGCATATGCACTGCTGGGATCTGCATGTTTAAGTACCTACTTGTACGTAGGAATGGGGAGTTTAACACCTGTGTTCTCAAGGTTTGCCAGTCGTTTGGTGCTTGGATCATTTGGTATGTCGTGTTTTGAAATGTTTCTTTGGAGACCGTGACTGTTGCCTGAATATGTGCAGAGAATTTCTCTGTGTGGTATGATGTTTTAATGAAGAAAGCTGCTGTCACTGTAGTAATGCCTGTTACAAGTCTGTTAAGGACTTCTGGACTTCCTAAATCAGTGATGAGAAATTAGTGGCCAGTTTTCTTTCAGTGCAGCCAAGGCTTATTTTTGAAAATAACATATATTGCAGAATAACCTTAAAGAATCTGTTGGTCTAACATCTTACAAGAATGTCTTATAGTAAAGGAAAAGGTGGTATTTTAGCATGTCTCTAGCTAAGGCATTGCAGTAACCATGTAAATTCAGTTTAGTGGGAATAAATTGAAGCCAAAACAACATTTCAACTGAAAATAGTCATAAGAAAACTTTTATGTAACACAGCTGCGAGAGAGGGAAGCTGGGGAGCTGTAACGGACAGTGAGAAGTCATGCTTCGTCTGTGGAAGTGAAAATGAGCAGAGCCGGCATAATTCTGATGTCGTGTCTGTCTGTATTGAACTAGCAAGTTTGGAGCGCAGCCCTGAGGCTGGAGTAATTCAGCTCCAGTGATACAGGTGAGTGTCACTGGGAGGATCCCTGTTTCTCTGTTCTAGTGGCATCTCTGACTGTTTTGTTTGCTGTTCTGTGTTGCTGTCTACAGCCACTAAAGGCGATGATCCAAGAGGAAACCTCACGGTGTATTCACTTACACCATTGTTGGGAGCTGTGAAAAAAAGAGAACGGGTAGAGAAAAGGCCAAATGAGGACAGGAATATTCCTCTTCTCTGCTAACTCAGCTTTGGCTGCTTGTGTCTTCCTCCGTCCCTGCAACGCTGAAATAAATTATTTCCCTATGCCTCCGCCTTGCAAATGTTCTTACTGAACTCTGCTCAGCTCAGTGATTATTGCAGGTGTGTGTAGGCAGGACTGATCTGGACAGCGAGAGCAAAGACTGATGGACAATTACATTTTCTAGCTATTTTTTTTCCCCCTAACTGCTTTTTCTCTGCGTACAAACAGTTGATGTGATGATCTTTGTCAGCTGACATGAGGGAAAAGGTGTAAGTTGAAGTATATTTTTTAAATGAAATGGACAGTTCTATGTGTGCTTTTATAGATTTACTGCAGAAGATGATGTTGGGGCACGTCCTTGGGTACTATGATCTGGTGTAATTCTATTGAGGTGAACGCTATTATGTCAATTTGGGTATGACCTGAGAACAAAATGTCCTGGCAGTATAAACTGGCAGCTTTTGATTTTTCACTCCCTTGTACCGACAAGAAATTGGATCTTTATTTATCTCTCCAGTTCCAATGAAAATGAATTGTTTCATTGTCACCTAGTATTAAGTTGCAGTCCTGCTACACGTTTTCTTCCTTACAATTGAGAAAGTTTAAACACAGAAGAATTTTCAGAAGTCACTTTTCGTATGTGCCAACCCCCCTGTGCATGTGAAATAGCAGTACCTGGTGCCGGGTGGGTTTTCCAGAAATATAATGTGTCTTTTATGTGCACACACATTTAACGTTGAATCGTTTCTGCTCACGGAGGTTGTAGGATTTGCACACTGGTCCGGAGGTGACAGATTGCTGATGGGAATTTGTTTAAGCTTTAGAGGAAAATGTAGTCTTCTAAAAGTTTCTTCTTACCTTGGTATCTAGCACAAGGGGAATGTGCTGAGGAATGCCCTTTTCTGTTTGCTTTCAACAAAAATGGGAATTCTTTGGTTAAATACAAAAAAACGGAAATTTCCTTTTTTCCCCCTTTCAAGTATGTTTAGGTAACTGAAGCACATTCACACTTGGAGAGATGGGCCTGTTTTGCAAGGGAAAACCAAAACATTCCAGTGCAGCTAATATTGCAGCTCCTCTGGTGTCTTAAGTTCAGGCCACAGCAGGGGTTGCAGACACCTAAGGGGAATGCGGTAACTTTCTGGATCTTTTCTTTGGAAGAAATAATAAGATGAGTCACAATTAACCCGTTCAGCTAAATTAGTAGGGCTCTGGGAGATGAGAAGATGGGGAGTCTTTTCAGTGAGGTTGCAGAGAAGAGGGGCTGCCTTGGGGTAGTCTAAGTCTCCAAAGACTGGGCAGTCCTGTCCTTGCCATCCATGCTGTTATACCTGACTTTCCTTTGTGGAAATCGAGATTTTTTGGCATCACTCTCTAGTTTCAAAGAGCTATTGCTTTCTTGAATGACTGAAAGTACAGAGAGAGTGTCCCGAGAAGGTATCTAGACCCTTACTTTGGAGGACATGTGGTGCTCCCCACATAAAGGGGGCTGTGCCCATGTGAAGAGCTGATGGCATGTTTTATTCTAGGCTTGACTTTCCCTGACTCCCGCACTAGCTATCTGACTTGCCAGCCACACCGTAAGTTTACTTGACTGCCCGCTGCAGCGGACAGGGCGTTTTTCCTTGGCTGAAACACTTTGAAGAGTTCCAAGCCTGGGTTGTGAATTAATCACTTAGCAATAGGCTCTGCTTCTGGCTTAGACCTCTTAGCTCTAATGGTTTGTCCTGCAGAAAAGAAGTCTTTTTTTCTTACGTCCCTTCAGGGCCAATCAAGACATTCGTCTTTGTCATTGCAGGAAGCATAAATTTGCTCCCTTTCTTAGCACCTTCTCTTGTACATCCTTCCCTGAGATGTCCAAGCCTGATGTAATGATCTTGCTTTGATTATCTTGCTCTGGCATACCAATGGGCTTGGTCCAGGCGTCCTCTGTCATGGAGTGTACTACTCTCTAGGGAAAAAGGGCTCTCCAGGGCAAGTATCGGTATGTTGGCACAAAATATTTTGTTCCTCTTACATAATTAATGTGGAAGGAGTGTTTTTAAGTATACTGGGTATGTGTAGGATCCTGAACAAGTACTTTTAAAAAAAAATCAGTGGAAATAAACATAGCAGCAAAGTAATATGAAAACGTATACCACTGCCAAAACGGATTACATCTGTTTTTCTCCATCAGAGAGGGTGACGGTGTGACAGAGCCTGGGAAACAGATTGTCTGCTCCTCCGGACCATCAGCCGGGGAGTCGAAGGCATTGCTCAGGATGTTTGAAGGTAATAGGAGATTGAGGCTAGATCTGAGGATGTCAGAGTCTTCTGACCTCCTAAACAGGACAAAAATATAGTTGGGAGGAGGCCGTCCAACCTTTCCACAGCCCAGAGGTGTTTCCAGGTGACCTCTCAGTGTTCCCAAAGCCTTATTGCTTGTGGGACGGAGAAGTGAGAACGCAGCGTCAGGTGGCTCCAGGCATTCGGCCCGCTGTGATCTCTTCTTGCATCACAGCAAGCGCATTGTAAAACTTTTAAGTGAGAATACAGGCTGCTGTGATTCTTTGCCAAGCAATTGCATTACTCACCTTTTCCCCAGCTGTTCGCATATTTGCAGTGGTATTATTTGCATGTCATGCACTGCAGGCCTGTAGTGGAGTTAGTCAGAAATTGCTTTCTGCTGGAAACGGCTACCACTTTTGCAAAAAAGTTCAAAAAAAATATTAAAGGGCGTCAAGAAATGCTGGATATTTAGAAAAAAAATACATTAAAAAATGTGAAATGTAGAAACTGCACATCATCAGCTACCTCATCTGTGCAATCTGGAGTTTTTCTTAAATATAAATACTACTGAAGGCATTTCAGTGAAAGAACACTTTGTAATTTGTCACAGCGTGACTTGCAATGGAAAGCACACGATAGCGGCAGCAGCCAGGACCATAAAGTGCTGTCTTATCGGCTGGGCTGTCATTGGGAAGTGAGGACTATTTCTAACCCAGATGCAATCTCCAGAGCGTTTCTTCCTCAAGGACTGGTGGGTGGATTAGCAGTCAAACCTCTGAGGAAGAGGCTGAAAGCCAAATGTGTCCATGGTGGTAGGGACGCAGCTGGAATTGAGAAGGAAGACTAGCACATCCAAAACTTCTTTTAAAGAATTTTGGTGTTTTTTACAATTAGACCTTTTCTGGTTTCATTTATTGAGCTGTCTTGAGAATCCATGTCTTTCAGCAAGCAGAGAAGCGTGTGTGGCTTCCCTGGTGTCTCAGAAAATAAGGGTATGTCTCTGGTCCGCCACAGAAACAGCTGCACACTGGTGAGATGGGCGAGCTGGAGATTTCGTGTCCCGTTGCTCGCTGCCCGTCTCTAGCAGCTGAGTGCTTGTGGAGAAGCCCCTCGGTCATTAGATAGCTGCCGAACGATGATCGATGGACCTTCACTCGACAGAGCAGAGGACAATGCTGGGCTAAACCTGGGGAGCGGACCCGCCACCACAGCTCTTCCCCCTTCGCTGCCGAATGTCGCTCCTGTGGGGCACGTATCTCCGGCGAGTCTCCTTGTGCCCTGTAAGCACCGATCCACTTGTCTCAGCCATGCTTCGCTGCTTTCTGTTTTCATTTTTCCAGCCTTTGGGCCTTAATTTTTTTTTTTTTTCCCCCCATCGCCACGTGGCTGTGGAAAAGAAGCGTCTGAGGGTGAAGAGGTCTGTGTGAAAAACTGCCTGTCATTCAAAACGCAGGCCAGGGTGGCATTTATTCCAGGGAGTAGCACCTGAAGGACAGGTCTGTTATTCCATGGGTCCTTAGTTGATACATTTTCCCAAAAGCCAGTAATCTCCAAGGAAGAAATGGCCTGTCTGGGAAAATAAAGCAAGACGTGTAAATTGCTTTAATGGGATGCTCTAATGCATTTATATCTCCTTAAAAGCAAGCTAAACTGTGTGCACAAGATGATAGATGAATTTATTTTCACATGTGGATTTAATAGCCTACCAAGATGTACCTGCGTTTTTAGTGCTAGAAAAACTCTTCAGGAAAATAGTTCCCCGGGGTGAGGTCAGTGTCCTCCTACAGTCAACTTTCAAGGGAATGAGTTGAAGAGTTTTTGTCAGTGGTTAGCTTCGTTACGAGGTGGGGTGATTAATACGCTACTGAACAAATCATGGTGATGTGGAAATTAATTACATCGTCTTCGCTGAACAGAGAAAGTGAAAGTGCCCCAAAGACCATCTGGGGTTTAAAACTCCGCTTGGCTTCCTGCTGGAAGGTGCCAATTGCCACTCTCGGTTCTCTTCGTAGTGCTATCTGTCACTCTTCCCAAACATTTATTTGATCATAGTTATAATTAAATTTGTGCTGAAAACGTACAAAGCACCCCGTACTTAGTTTCACATGAAATCTGAGATCCTCTTCGCTGAAGCAGAACGGTGGCAGATCCTTGGCCAGAGCAGCCCCCTTCAGAAAGTGAGATAATCTAAAATGACCTAAATCAGACTCTCCCACAGATATGGCACTTGCCAGGTTAAAGCACAGGAAATTGTGAACTTTGGGCTCCATCCTGTTTGACCATTTACACTATCTCCTTATCAATGTACCTGGCCCGGCCCTGGGAGATTGGATGGTGTCTGGGTACGAGAGGTACAATTTACTGCTCCCAACTGCTTGAAAGGGACTGGATGGTGATTTGTGACCTCTCTGGTGATCGGTGAGATAAAGCTCTGCAGCGGGGATGTCCCCTGCCCTGCCGCTGAGCCTGGCCAGAGCCGTCCCAGGCTCCCCGAGCACACCTCGGAGCTGGAGCTGGGGGACGGCTGTGCCCTGATCGCTCCCGAAGCGCGGGCTCTCTCAAATCCAGATTCAGGTCTCGCAGCCTGTAGTAGATTGGGGGGAGGGAAATGAACGTGCTGCAGCCAAAAGCATATAGATGTTTCACAGGGAATTGAAATAGTAGGCTGTTTGGTAAAACAGAGGCTGAGGCTGCTACCTGAGATGATAGCCCTGGCACCCCGCAGGGGGAAAGCCCACGGGACAAGAACGAACCAGGAGGATAAAGTAGTCCAAGCTGAGAAGTACAACTGTGTTTGCCCTGGGATAAGTCTTATTAACTTAAGCACATCAAAGCATAAATGGGGCTGTTTTATTCCCGGACCTGAGCTGGCTCGAGCAAAGCCATCCCGAGAGTTTCTTCCCAGCGCTCCTGTCCAGGATCGGCTGCCGCCGGTGCTCCCGCGCCAGCAGAGATGTCCCCCGGAGCCACGTTTGCAGCCTGCTACTGACTGGAATTACCTGCTCTCCAGACACCTGCGGTGCTGCTGCAATGCTGGGAATGCTTGGCACCTCAGGAGGTATTTGGGACTGAGTTAATTTAATTATTCTCTTGCTTATTGCCTTTGAAATCCACTTAGTGATAGGGAGGAGGTGCCTTGTCCCTATCATAGTCAATGGCAGCTGGCCAGCAGAAGTCTCTGCCTGGCAGGAGTGGGGATGGAGATCTGGGTCAGAGCAGGTTTAGCTTCAAGGCACTGGGCAAAAGGGAGAGAAATAGAAATCATTGTGTTTAAAGTTGCCGGCTATAGTCTTGAAGATGATCCCCTAGAAGTGTCGGGCTAGGAGCCATAGTGCCGTGAGTTAGAAAAGTCCGTGCAATTGGGAAGAAATGTGAGAACTGTTGTCCTCACCCTTGCCTGCGTCCGACTGAACCGTCAGGCTTGATCTAAATCAATGACAAGAATCCCACCGAGTTCAGAACCCAGCGTTTCAGACCACGTAACTCGTCACAGCGCGGTTTTGAGCACTGGCAGCCAGGCTGTATGGGGGGACGTGGGGTGCAGCTGCTGTCCCAAGCACAAGAGTTTGCAACCAGCAAACTCAGTCCATGCATGGCCCGAGTTTGAGCCCAAGTGAGGTAACGCTTGTGCCTCTCCCCACTGTTTTACAGTCTTTCCACTGACCTAGTCATTATCATCTTTTATGGCATCCCATGAGCTATTGAAAGCATCCGAGGAGGAAATTAAGGGCCGTATACTGTCCAGGCTCTGTGGTCGTATGTCCCCTGACGAGCTATTCTCTCCTGGACATGCCCACAGGTGGCTTCGATTAACGTTGCATGGGACACTGAGGAAACACTAGAGAGAGAAAGAAAAGAAAAGCTAAAATACTACTTGAGATCTCCCTCTCTATCTCCCATCATGTCCTTCTCCTTGTAAACCTCTACACTCCCTTTGCACAACAGACTTAGACTTATTCTCTTTCATTTTCTGGCCCTGTCCCGCTCTGTCCCACATGATTGCTACTCTTCTTTGCATCCTAACTGCATTTGGTGAATATTTCCTAGCTGTGGTCATCAGTCTCTGCTCCTTACTTCACTTGGAGTAACCACCAACTCCCTCTTCTTTCCTCTCTGCATTTCAGACCCTCTGGAAGGGATGAGTTTGTGCGCAAGACCTGATATAGGCTTTAAACAGTGTCTTTTCTAAACGCCAGAAGTGTTTGGACCGAGTCCACTTCGGCGGGGAGTGCTCTTGTGTGAAGTTGTCCCAGCAGTCACCTCTGCACCTAAATAAATGGTTTAGTTAGGGAACACGTCATCTTTCTTGTTCCTAAATTATAGGCCACTGTGTGTGTTTGCAGGAAAGGAGAGTGGGATGGGAGAGGAAAAGAGGAGGAAGGAATTAATTTTGAAAGTACATTGCAAGTTACATTTATTTGATTTTCTTTAATCCATCAATCTTCTGTTATATTGCTCATCTCCTCGGGGCTTGTTTGAAAAGGGGGAATTTACTGCACTGTAAGCCAGGGCAGTGATTTGCAAAGTGGGGGGCATGGGATGTATCCTAGGAGAGAGCAGGGAACCAGAAAAAGAGGAGGGGAGCTTGAGAATCCCCGCACGGAGGTGTAAATCTGCCGTACGTTACCCACTCCCCCCCAGCCACCCACGGGGACATCTTTGGAGGGGAACAACCCACCTTACCCACGAGTGGCTCTTGCACTCCATCACGTATGGCTGTATCAGGAGTAAGGACCAGCGGTGGGGGCAGTTAATTCACACCCTGGCTCCCTGTGCACCTGTTTCTCTTTGGAACAACCCTTGGATAAGAAACTTTCCCAGCAGACCTGTGCTGGCTGAGCAGGCGTCCTGGATGGAAGTGCAGTATGAACTCCCGGGGAATATGGACTCGTCCTCTCCAGCCGGGGAGAGCAGATGCACCACATCCCGGGAGACAGTTATTGTAGGTGTTCTCCCCAACTGAGAAATGTTTGGGAAACACTTGTAACTCTCTTTCTCAGGTGTTGCAAAGAGGATTTGTTTTGTAAATAGCGAAGCTGTTAATTGCCTTGACTTTATTAAGAGGGAGCTGAAAAGGTGTTAACAAGTTTCTGTTGCGCTGTGCTGGCGATGAGCCACCACGAGAAGCTTCATAAAGGGAAGGTGGCAGAGTTGCGATGAAAGTACCTTTGCTCTCTAGAGAAGAAAAAATAAAAATTAGGCACCAGTTTAGCCAAAGACTTGGGGTAATGTGTGAATTTTGTAGGAGGGATTTAACTTGAATCGCCACGCAGTTCAGTTCCAGGGGACTCATTTTCTGTCGAGTAACGTGGACTGGAGTGTCCCCACGGAGCACAGCTGTGAGGGTCTGAGCTGGAAGGGCTTTTAAGGGTTGTTTTCTCCCTCTGCTTCTCTCAAGGCACAGGTAGAGGGAAGCTCCTGCACGCACTGTGGGAAGCCCAGGTGCTTAGCAGCTTTGTAAATCAGGTTGGTGAGGTTTAGGGATCTAACTTTAAGCACCTCACTTAAAAAAAAAAGTTGCTTAAAATTAGAGTTGAGGTTTCAAAGTCACTAAAGTCACTAACTGGTCACAAAATCTTTCCTATACTCTCCAGCAAGCCAAACACCCAAATCCCCCATCTTGCCCTGAAAAGTCCTGTCAATAAATCCCGCAGAAGGCATCGCACAGATGCTTTTTCATCCTCCTCTATGGGACTGGCTAACCAGGGGCTGATTAAGGCCCTTTAACTTTGTCATGCTAAGGGTTGGTTTTGCAAGTCGAAAAGGACCTGTGACTTGTTTTTTAAGACTTTAGGGAATTGCTGGCACTCACTGGTTTCACTGCACCAGATGCAGCGTGACCGGGAATCTACGCTGCATATGAAAAGGTCACTTACCCTGTTCAAGAGAGGAGATTCTAACACTTGTCAGCTTGAGTGATGGAGACTCTGCATTGAGAGCCATAATATTCATGTCAGAGAATTGCCAAGCCCGTGCGGAAGCGTTGAAGATGGATGGCCTGGGGATATACTCCTGACACTTTAATACGGGGGGAGGATACAGCACAAACATCTCATACGGAATTATAATCCATGAAAGGGCACCGGTGGCATAAATTAAAGGTAATCCACCAGGCAAGGAGTTTAACGGCTGGAGCGAAGCGGGCTGGGGTGACGGAGGGCTGATGGTGGGATGCGGCGGGGGCTGCTGTGGGGCACGGGGGGAGAGAGCAGCCCCCGCTGGGGTGGGAAGGAGCGGCGCTGGGCCAAAATCTGGCCACCTCCAAACTGCTTTGCAAGGACCGCCTGCAGAGCCTGCACTTCGTGAATGAAATAAACTCGATTCTCGGCTTGCTGATGGTCACCGTACGGCGACGCGACCCGTCGAGGGGAGGGGGACCGGGGCAGGTATTGCTCGCCGCGGTACCTCAACCTGCGAGCGCAAACGTCCCCGCCGGCCTGCGGGGAGAGGCTGACGAGGCGCACGGCCGATGAGGACGGTGTGACTTCTCCGTCGGAGCCATCCTTGCCCTCTCTTCTGGGAGAGGGACCCAAAGCAACAGCGTGGACCCAATTTCCGCGCTGGGTGACGTCCTCAGCCCGCACTGGCGGCGCCGCGGGTCTGCGCTGCTGCCGCCCAAACGCGAACACGAGTTTTCCTCCGTGTGCCGGGGCTGCCCCGAGGGCGTACGACCCGTCCCTATCCACAGCGGGCCGGCGCGGTGCGCGCCTGAGCTTCGCCTCTCCTCCGCGCGGCGATGGAGGCGACGCCAGCCAACGCCGTGCACGGAGTCGTGCCCGTGATCCTGCCTGGAGGGGAATTAGGCTGCGGGGGCATTTCCACCGACTGGGAAGAAGAAACAAGATGAAAAGCCGGCGGCTGCTGCTTCTCCCGCTGAAGGTGCCGGGATGGGTGCCTGGACGGCAGCACGGCACGGCCAAGAGGCAACGGGTGAAACGGTGACAGCGATGATCCTGGGTTAGATGGGAAGGACCGGGAAAGCTTGCAGGCTTAGCCCACGGGGTATCATCATGGTACAAATATCCCATCGCTGATTTTCTGAAAGCCTATTAGTTGAGCAGGCTCCTCTGACATAAGGCTCCTGCCCTGGTCTGTGGTAACGCTATAGCTGGACTGTATTATTTCTTCATTTAGAACATGTTTCCTTTTCTCATGAAAAATGGATTACGAACCAGTCCTTTCCCACAATGAAGGCACAAATACGCTGCTGGGACGGTGGTGGTAAACCTCCACAAAGCCAACGGTGATTTCAGGCCAATTCGACTGCTATCCCACAGGTTTCTGATCGCGTAGGTTACTCTGGCCGTGGCAACGGCTGTGCCCTGCAAACAGCAGCTCTGGGCTGTCCAAGCAGCTCCACAGCCCTGCCCGAAGTGCCCCTTCGGGGTGCCCGGTGGGCTGTGCCCGCTCCGGGGCATCCCCAGCACCCCTCCCGGTGCCGCGGGGCTGTGGGGGGCCGTCGGCACCGAAGGGGAGAAGCCGTGCTGGCAGCTCTTCGGGGGCAGGCAGCAGGGTTTTGGTTTGAGCTCATACAGCGCCTGGCCCAGATTAAGATTTTTAATTTTTCGTTGTAACCAGGATCGTGTTCCTCACGTTCCTCCTCGAGGCTTTATAGGACCAGCCCATCCCTTCCTCCAAGCACGCAGTGAGTTGCAGGTGGTTGGGATCAGTGTCCCAGACTGGAGTTGACTTTGGGTAATCAGGAGTAAATACATTCAGGTTTGAAGACATCATCAGTCGCTTCAAATGCTCCTTGGTTAGAGAACCGAGCCTCTGCAAATCAGCAGGTGACAGGACTTTGCTCTGCTGCGTGCGGTGTTATTTATTTTGAAAACTGCGATGCAGGAGTTTGCTGCCCAGGTAAAATCACTCCTGAAATGATGAAATCAGCCTGACGGATTGTGTCCTGCAGGCAGCCTCAGAGTTTATTACCCCGTGCCACCCTGTGCACGTGGCATTTCTGTGTGTGTTGTTACAGAAACCGAGGACCAGTGGGCAGGGGTGTAGGGGCTCCCTGACAGTGCCGTGATGGATTAAGATGATCCTGAATTTCTATTGTTTTGTAGTGAATGTAGTGAGAATTGATGACTGTTGTATCCAAGCAACAAGGGGGAGGATGAGAGAGCTTCAGCTTCTCCAGGACCATAATATCTCTGGCAAGGTGCAGCTCTAAGCCATAGAGTCATTTTTTGTATTTGTTCAGACTCGGTATTATCTCTGTGAGCTATAAAAAGAGAATGGAAATTTGTATCATGGGATGGTACATAACTTTCTCTTGAGTTTGCTTCAATTTGCATTTGGTCTCTGGCTTTTGCATAAGATATGCTCGTTGCCTTAGATAGTCTGGGTGCCAGAAATGTAAATGGCTTAAAAAAATCAATTAGACAAATACAAGGAAGAACAGTTCATCTCCAGCATTTAAATGCAACGCGGTGGATGCGAGTGCTGGCTCAGCAAGCCCCTGGCTGTGGGCTGGTGGGAATGGGAGGCTTCAGCGGGAGAAGGATCGGTCTCGGCTGTGGCATCTCTGCTCCTCTCTGCAGCCCCGTGTCGCTGGGATGGAGCCTGCATGGGACAGAGATCTGGTCTGGTGCTATGGGCACCTGCGAGTCTGTCACTTCTTCTTTTCTGCAGTAATGTTAGTTTGAAAAGATGCTGCAGAGAGACGCGTAAGATGATACCCAGCATGTCCTGAACATGCCTGCTCACGGGGAGCCCTCATCTCCCGCGATTTACCTATGCGGTTTATTAACCCTGTTACTGATATAACAGCAAGACGTTTTTTATGTGTGCTTGGGAGTTATCCTGGTGAAATGCTGTTTCCCTTCTCTGAGTGCACATCAGTAGCGACCGTCCTGTGCTCTGTGTAACCTCATTTTGTGGGTCCATGGGATTTTGGCAGCGCCCCGTGCCCGCAGCTCCTGGGGCTGCCCAGGCACGGGGCTGGTGCTGCTGAGCGCTGGTCCTGGGGCAGCAGCCGTCCGGGCAACCACAGCAGATGCTACTAAAGTAGAGCCTGGGTTTTTTGTGCAGACAAGCCAGCCAGTGCACAAGATGCAGGAAAGGGCTTTTTTTTGGTCTGGTTTTATCATTTCCAGTTCAGCCTAAATGTTGGTGGGTTGCAAATGCTGTCGTGGCAACGCTGGGCAAAAATCCTGGGCTTTTTTGTTTTGGTGGCGTGGCCTATTAGTTATGGACGTTTTAGAAACAGCTACTCCAAAGGCAGCAAAAAAGCCCCCGAACCGATGGCTCGCTGGCGTAGCCCTCCCAGCCTTAATGAACTGCTCTTTGCAAAAATGAATGCATGGAAGGCAGTTGTGCTTCCCGACTTGTGTGTTTTACACCTTGAGCTTACCCATTTGGCTCGAGCGTGTGTCGAGGCTGTGTTTGCACTAGGAGCCATAGGAATACCCGGATAAAATAGCATCAAAGCATTGGTAGTGTGGGCGCAATAAGCTGGCAGAGCTGTAGGGTTTATTTTTTTTTAACTTGTCTCTCCTCCTCCTCCTCCCCTGGCTGGCAAGCAAGCCTGGCAGAGCATCCTTTGCCCCTGCAGCACGGGTGCGGGTGGTGGCACAGCCCTGGCTCCCTCCGGAGCAGCTCGGTGACTCCCGGGAGCAATCCGGACTGAAGTGCAGCCCTGGGGAGGCCAGGAGAAGAGCAGGACACACTTGGGATGGCAGCAGCCAGCGCGTGTCCCCTCCTGCCCTCCCCGCCGTGGTGTGGGGCTGTTTGCACCCGGAGCAGCGGGGAACCAGCAGACGCATTCACATCTGTCCCCAAGTTTTCTCTCCTGCCCTCAGTTCAAAGGGCTCCTCTCGTGCCTCCAAGAATTTTGCAGTGAGTGCCGATGCTTTCCACATCAAAGCGGGGCAGGCTCGCATTGTCTGGGAGATGTCGGGCCTAGGGAAATTAAAGAGGCGTTGGGAGCTTCAAAATCGGCTTTAGCCAGGCAGTGCCTGCATACTCAGCATTTGAAAAAGGTTAGATATTACGGTGATAGGTATTAAAGCAAAGCCTCCGGGGATTGAAGGCTGGAGCCAACTTTTATTGAGGTCTAGGAGAGCAACCTTCTCGCTGGCTTCGGTGGCTTTTGGATTAGTGACGAGAAATCTCGGAAGTGCTGGGTTTTACACAGAAAGGGACAATTTTGCACCTAAAGTCATACTCCTAGGAAGCCAGAAAGAAAAAAGCCAATCCTTTTCATTGTGGTGTTTATTGCAAAATACAGTCCAAAATCTACCTCTTTAGGGATACCTTCAAAATATATAGAGAAAACAGATTGTGCTAAGCAATAATACAACTTATTAATAAACAACATTAGGCATAAAGAATTCTGAATTCTTATCTGCTAATTTAAAAAAAAAAAAAAAGTGTAGGAATTGTAAACTGCTTAATTTCATCCAGTACAAATACATGAAGCTACTATCTGTTGCGAGCAGGGGTTCTGGTACCAAAATACAAAATCTAAAAAGGAGGGGGGGAAAAAAAGGGGGGAAATGAAATCTGTAAACACTGGCTGTAAACTTATCAAAGCCCTCAAAAGGCTGCAGTTGTTGTAATACACACACCATGACACTGCAAAACCTCCTCTCACATCAGAAAGTGCATAAGTTTTCCACTAGAAATGCTGCTGAGCAGCCGCTGTGCGTGAACGGCTGGGCCGGGGCTGCCCCGGCTGCGGTACCCGGGGCTGCCGGGATGGAGCCGCCCAGCAGGACCCGCTTTTGGCCACAGCATCCATCCCCACCTCGCTTGCCGTGGCGCTGGAGCCCCAACCGCTGGCCTTGGCGGACCCGCCGGTGGCGGCACGAGGAGTTGAGCCCGCCTAAAAAGTGAAATTCTTTCCTCTGTCCGATCCAGAGATAAAGTGACTCGCAAGAAGAAAGAAGGGACTGGTGAATATTGAGGAAAAAAACCACGGAAGCGAGAAGGACCGTGGTCCCTCAGCGTCCGCGCCTTGCGCTTCCTAATGTCACAGCATCCGTCCGCGGGAGACCCCGTCGCCCGGCGCGGTGCCCCGCTCAGCCCCCCCGGACCCCGGGGACGCTCCTTCCCACCCCAGCTCCGCCGGCGGCTGCCGAGCGCGGGGACGCCGACGCGTCCTCCCTCTTATCTCTTATGGCCCTTGTTCCTCCGCTTGATGTGGCTGGGGGGGCCGGCGGCGGCGTCGCGGCGGGAGCAGAAGTGCTTGGCCACCAGTTGCCGGCACTGCTCGCACCGCACCGTGCAGCACCAGTGGAACTTGCAGTTGCAGCTGGCCACCACCTCCGTCCTCCTCTCCTCCACCCGCAGACCGCACTCGGTGCACAGCCGCCGGCAGCTCCTCTTCTCCCACTGCGAGAGGTTCTTGCCGGTCTGCAGGCACTCGCGGCCCTCGGTGCCGTGGTGGCCCAGGCTGGCGTTCCTCGTGCAGTAGTCGGGAGAGTCCTCCAAGAAGACGAGCTCCGTGGCGTGGACGTGGTGGAAGGTCTCCGCCGTGGCCCCGCGGCTGTCGGCGCTGTTGCCGGCTCTCATCCGCCTCTTGTCCATCTCCAGCTTGTGGGCTTGGTCGTATTTTATCTTCAGGTAGTTCCCGATCTCGCGGAACTCGGCCAGCTGAAGCCAGCAGGTCTGGATGCTGCAGCTGCCCGACACCCCGTGGCATTTGCAGGCTCGCTTCATCGTGGCTTTCACGGCCTCGGTGGAAACGGTAGAGAAATTAGGAGCAGCAGAGCATCGTCGTTTAAATCTCAAAACCAGGCTCTACGGCACTTCTAATTTGGGGGACGGTGGGTCAAACGCGGCTCGTGCGGGGCACGACTTCAGGTCCTTCCAAGACACGAGCTGATGCTCTTATTTCAGTTCCTGGAAAACATCTGTCCCCCTTCACTGATTTAAAGGACAGAGATAATGAGTGGGCACAAACTATTGTCTCCAGCCCTTGAAGGAGCTGTTTCTTCAAGCCAGGAATAAAGAGCCTTTGTCGGGTCATGCCCTTCTCACGCCACTCACCTCCCTCATCACAGCATCAACCCATCATCCCTCTCAGAGGTTTCATTTAAAACGTGTGAAACTGCTTTGGAATAATCATACCCAACCTCTCTGCATCTCCTCCAGGCCAAGCACTTCACAGATATTATCTACCTATCTCCCTCTGGTATTTATAAGGTCCCAATCACTGGTATCTATGTGAGATTAAGTCTCGACACACCCTATGAGATAGGTATGTTAAGTGTTGCCATCCTTGTTTTTACAGACAAGGAGGTTTGGCAAGATGCTGAGAGCTCATGCCGGCCCAGGCGGGGAGCGGGGGGCAAGTCTGGCTACACCTGGCTTTCCCAGCCAAATAGCTTGGAAGTGCATATTGCAAGAAAGTAAGGTGGTTCTCGCTTTGTTTTACAGAGCAGACAAGCTCTAGGTGGGTATAAAACCCATGAATTTCTGAATAAGTGGTGTGTGCTAGTAGTTAATTGCTTTGCACCCAGCTGCTGAAGCTGGAAGTGGGAACGACTCTTACAGCAGTTCAGGTTTAGGGTCAGATTCTGGCTGTGTTTTTTTCCCATGCAAACACTACAGGTGTCAGATTGTCACAGAGGGCTGGAGGTGGGGACCTGAACAGCCTACCAGACTCTCAGATTTTGCTTTCAATATAGATATTATTATTATAATTATTATTAAGTATTTGACTTACAAGTCTCCCGACTTCATTGTTGTGCAGGTTAATCAGTGCGCGGGTATCGTGTCCTGTTTCCAAAGCATCCACAAAGAGCTTGGAAATCCTCTCCCCAAACTCCACGTTGTCGCTGCATCCTCCCCAGACCCAGCCTCGGCCACCTGCAAGACAGATGCACGCTAAGCTCAGAACTGCCCCGTTGGGTCAAATTCTGCCCTGAAATCCGCGCGGCTGCATGTGGGGATGGAGAGATAGATGATGCCAGCCCGTTTTGAGACGGCAGCTCACCGACGCGGCCGTTCCTGGAGTCGTCGCAGCCACAGCTCTCAAAGTCTCCCATGCTGCAGTTCCTGGTGAGGGTGTACATGACGCCGGCAGAGCTGATGGCGTGTACAAAGGACGTTTCCCGGGTAGCTGGGGGAGAGGGGAAAAAAAGCTGTCACATGCAAACATAGACATCAGTCCCGGTTTCTTGGGAATGAAGATCTCCCATGCTGCAAAGGTGCGAGAAGGAAAAAAGAAAAAACAGTCTGTGCAAAAGGTAAGGTGCTACAGAAATTAACTGCTCATGACTGGAGTCTTTTCAGGCTTCAGGATCAAGGGTTTCAGCAATTTGGTCTAATATTATGCAGGTGTCCATGCACAGGATGGAGTTTCTTGGCAAGAGTAGGATCTTAATTAAGGGAATGCCCCAGCCCTGCTCTGGCCAAGGTTACTTATCACTCCCTTCACCTGGCACTCAGTTTGTCTCTGTCCTTTCCTGCTGGGGGGGGGGGGGGGGGGGGGTATGTTCGTGCTTTGATCTTGCCTGCCAGGGAAAATCGTCATTGATCTTGTTTCAGTCGGTAGGTCGTTGAACCTGTGCTAACAGCTGTCTGCACCCACACTTCTAATTTAGTTTCTTTTCTGGCTTTCCTAACAGATTCAAATAGAGATGCTGCTCTGGGAAAAAAGAGATTTCTGCTTTTTGAAGTAGATAGTATTGAAATATATCCACAACTTTCTTACAAAGACAGTTTCTTAGCGCATGTCTGGTTTCTCCCTTCGTCTCTCCTGCGCTTCTCCCCATTGCAAGCTCAGGTGCCTCTAGCATTCCGCTCCCTGGGATGCTGCACACAAAGTGGCAGGAGCAAGCCCACGGAGCAGCACTGCGGGAAGGACCGAGCTCTAGCCTAGCACGGATAGAGATCCAGAGAGCGCCTGGGATTCCTAGAAAAATGTTAGTGCTATTTATTACACCAATTAATAGAGCTAGAGGAAAAAACCCCATGATTTTGGGGACACCAAAGCCCTTCTCCATCGGTCGGTTTAATTAGAAGCCCCAGCTCTCTCCGGAGCGCATCCCGGCTCGTACCCAAAGGCATCCCGGGACGAGGATGCTGGTGCCGGCAGGTAAAGGCGCACTCACCGCTGCGGAGCCGGTTGTGGGTGGAAAGCTGCAGGGCGCTCTCGGGGCAGTTCCAGCGCTCCCACCCGAACTGGAACTTGCACTCCTCCATCCCGCTGTGCGCCCCGGCCGCCACGCTGCTGGAGTACGTCAGGTAAGCCTGGCACGGGAAACAGCGGGGTTAAAACCCACCGCGTTTTACCGTTTATCAATGAAAACAGGCGTAAAGAGGTTGCGAGTCCTTTCTCTCCTTACTCGGCGGGATGTGGAGCCAATATGCTCTGGGAAATGGGGTTCCTTGGAAAAGTCCTATTTCCCATTTGCAAAATGAAATTGCTCTACTTAAATTACTGACAGCCGCCCGTGTGTTAATTACCTTAGGTCCTGTCATCAGAAAGTTATTCACAGACCTGAAACAAAGAGAAGAGAATGAGTCGCACAGTTTACCACAGGCTGAAGAGCATCCCTAAAAAATGCCCCTTCTGCTGAGTTGGACCCTACCATGCTGCTGCGTGGAGAACGGCAC